>NC_133975.1:57594480-58219480 GCF_047716275.1 Strix uralensis
TAGATCTAAACCATCTTCATGTTGAAGAATGTGTTTCTTAATGGAAACCAAATTAAGGTTATAGTATATGATGTCCTCTTGCAAGGATCACACTACACTACTACTTCGTTACTCTAAACATAATCGTGTAAAGATCCTAACTTCTTAGATCCCATACATACAGTATGGAAGTGTCATTGAACTCTATTTCATGTCCTAACAGGAAGAAAAACTCGAATCCAATTTGCAGAATCTGTCAACCCTGATGGCACCTACCTACAAGAAGCTTGCACCTGATGCATATAACAACCAGGTATGCTGGGGAAAAAGGAATTGGAGCGGCCATGCAAATAATCTGATTTTTACCACACTTCCCAATGCTTCAACCTTGCACCAAACATTATGTACATTTTGTGCCAGCATTCCTTTGACATCAGGGTAAAGACAAATGGAAATGAACAATTCCACTTAAAATGCTTTCAAAAGTAAACCCCACAGAATTCGGTCCATTAAATAGAACTAATCTTTTCACCTACATCAACACAATAAAATTACTTCACACTTGAGCAGAACTCTTCAGCTCTACAACACAAATTTCTGGATTTAGCATGAGTCATCAGCCAAACTAGCAAAACAGCCATGAAGATGGTGTGAGATTGGCAACAGTGCCAGAAGGCAGCGTATCATATTGCACTCCAGTCCCGAAGCCACAGTTTCAGTTCTGCTCTCTCAAGTGGCAGATTAATTTAGTTTTCACCAAAATAGCCATTACAAACATGCTTTTAAAGCAAAGTTTCATCTTTGAACACACTCAGCCCTGCACATGCACACAAGTGCCTGCACCAACATTCTTGCATGAGGGATCACGCAAGCATATTTTCTGTGAAGCAGTGTTCACAGATACTAGCGCATTCAAAGCTTTTATGAGGTTCCCGGTGTGGCTGTCTCTCATCTGCGTTCCTTTACCAAGCGTCTTTCAGATATTTGCATCAAAATTTGACAACATACCCCTTGCAAACGCTTAACTGTTGGCCTTCATTGTTGTCACTCAGGTTCACTACCATTACAAACATTCACAGAATTTATAGTCTCCAAACTATCATCATCACTGCAAACCGAGATCTTCTTTCCTTCCTGTTGACAGCATTATGCTGTAGCAACCAGCATAAGATGGATTTTCAATTGTAAAGGAAACAGTAAACTGACACAAAACTATCTGTTTTTATTTGCTGTAAAACTCACTCCTTTACTGCATATTTAGTAGCAACTAGACAGGGTAAGCAGATTCAGTGCAGACTTATCCAATTTCACTTACCTGATCAGATTATGTTTGGAGATTCATTATGGAGGAAACTGTGGCCACGTGCCCACTAGCTGTGTTATCTGTCCAAATATCCGGGAGACATTCTGAAAGAGAAGAAAGGAAGAGGAAGAAGACAAAATGAGGGAGTGGTGAACAATAAAATGGTTCTTTGCTTGGACTGTTTTACTTCTCCCACAAAAATTCGCAATTTCTTTTCTCCATGTAAGCTGTGGTCCTGCCTGACACTTTTTGAAAATACATGCTTTTACAAGTTTCAGTTTTTACCTTGTGTAATAAGGCACGTGTATAACTTGTCTTATTTCAGGGGTTTCATGCAGATCTTGTATTTGTGGGAAACTGCGATCAAGCAATTATCAGTGGCTTTAAAGAGAGATGATCGAGACCTAGTTTGTATGGTATTGTAAAAGGTTCTAAAGCCAAAAATCCCTAAACCCAATCCCCCTTTGAATCCTGAAAAGAAATTCCAAGTTCCAAGATTTATTCTAATCCAAGTCTGGATTGCTACTGGATTAAAATCTAGAATTGGAAAGGGTCTGGTTTTCCAACTGGACCCAACCGAACATCTCAGAGAACAGTTGTACCAGTACACTTTAATCAGACAATTACAGTCTGGCTAACGTTTCAGACCACTCTTGTTTAATTCCAAAGAAGTTTACATCTTTCAAGTTTTGGTCTGCTTTTATTTTCAGATTCCAGGGGAGTAAATATTCCAAATTTTAAAAATAAATGTCTGTGAGCAAACTAGACATTTTTTTAGTGATCTTGGATCAAGACTTGGCAAAACTTCTAATTTTACCTTAACTTAAAAGTGTAGATTTTTTTGCATTCACTTGAAAGATTCAGGAATTTCAGCAAAGCATTTTACAAATGTGGTTTCATTTTTAATTTTCAAAATAAAATATGAAATTGTCATTTGTCTAAGGCTTGATCTTCCATTACTAAATCCTTCCTTTTTGTGTAATGTTTACTGCTGCGTTATCAACTCTTTGTAAAGCTCCTTAATAATGAGTGCACGAGTAGAAAGTACTGTCTTGACTGATTTATCTCTCTTTTTGGTCAGGGGTTAGAGTTGTACTTAAGTTAGTGAAATATATATTTAGCGTGCCAAAATATTACAAATCAAAAAGTAAATTATTATTTTTCTTGAAGTCATTCCGAAGTCAGTTTTCTAAAGCCATTTTCCCCTAATAGCTTGGTATATTTCCAGTCTACACAAACATATCACTCAGTGCCAGACACTGAAACCATGCACTGTATTTGTCATGTAAAAACACCAACCACTGGCAGAGAATCAAAAGTAATATGCAAGGAGGAGTATTATTGGCCAATTTCACAATCACGCCAGAGAAGAAGGTAAGAGGGAAGAAAGCAGCAAGGAATGAAATATGGATACGAAATTGCCATCAAATTGCTTGATTTTATTTGCCTTCAAGATCTGTATGTTGCCACCTCTAAGATGTTAGGAGACTTGCATGTTGTCACGGTGGAGCATTCAGTGCTGATTCCATGTACTGAAGCATCTAGCTCAGTTGCAGTGATACCTGTCATCTCTTTCCAGATCGAGTATGAACACAGAGCACCCGAGTGTCGCCTGGGTTTAAAAGAAGGTCGCCCATTCTCAGGGGTCACTGCCTGCCTGGATTTTTGTGCTCATGCTCACAGAGACTTGCACAATATGCAGAACGGGAGTACACTGGTAAGTCCAGGATGCATATAGCCTCCTTACTCCAGCACTAATTTCATATATTTAATTCATTATCTCCCATCTGTTTAAATTTATACTTGCATAATGCAGATTGCTACAAAAAGAAACATTAAGCAGTGATCGAGCTAACTTACTACCCCCTACACAATTTTTCATTCAAATGAATGAGACTTATGGTGTATTAAAGAAAGGTTTAATATAGAACTGGTAAAAGGGAAACCGCGGAGACAATGGAAAGAAGATCCCAGCAGGGCAGAAATGCCTGTTTCAGTGTTCCTGATACAAAATGCTTTATGTTTGTCCTCTTGAAACACTTTTTTCTAACAACTTTGCATTATATCTTCTAATAAAATAGAAACAAATAACTTCTTTCTAGGAGAGTTTTGGAATTTGTGGATTTCATTCCTGCTTGGGACGAGCAGAAAGTCTGCAAGCCTTGCCATCCTTTGTATTGTACATACACCCTTTATACTCTTCAGTTCTGATCTCTAGCATGTACAGCAAAGGTTCTGTAGGAGATACCAGAAAAGCGAGCTAGTTTTCAATGTGTATTGTATTATTTCTGTTCCCTGCCTACTCTCTCTGTGACAATACAGTTGGGGTAAACGTGAGAACAAGTAATCATCAGTTTTGAATAATCATCATGGTTGTAATTTGAAGCAACTCCCTAGATTCACAGTGCAGTTCATATTACAACCAAAGAGAATATCTAGTTTTTTAATACAAACTAAATTTTTCCTGTTTCCGGGGTCTAATTTAATTGACAAGTCAACCACCACCAACACAATATATATTTCTAGTCAAGCTTTCTTCCCCAAACTGGCTGACGCAATGATTTTGCTACAGAATATGTCTGTATCAGCATCTTTTTCCACTGAGATCCTCCCAATACCTGTTTTAGCTGGAGCTAACACAATGAGCATGCTGCATGACACAACAGTAACTTCCTTAAATCTTGTTGTTAACATTACAGTGTCTTGCTCCTTTGCAAAGTCCTGGAAGTTGCCATTGTAAGGGGGTGTGAAATACAACAGCAGTGTGTTATAGTGCACTCTATTTTGAATAGGTAGCTAGCTAATATATTATAGTGAAAAAATCTTCAGATGAGTACAAAGTCCCAGGTTCCACTGTTTTAGCTCTCTGGCCACGGTACAATAGATATCACAGTTTATTTCACATTAGAATAATCCCTAACTATACTGTTCATCTCAGCACAAGTACAAGAAGGAGGTATATGTACACCTTCTGTTTCTATTGTCCAGCAGAGCAATGGAAGAAAGGAAATTGCAGGCTTGTTGTGCTATGCATAAATTGCATAGAAACTTAGAGTTTACAAATAGCTTGCCATATGCCAGTGCTGACAGTGGCAGGGCAAGGTAAAATGCACAAGCTAGTATTTCAGATCTCTTCTTCTCAGACTGGTTTGAGAGAGTTACTCTAACACACCTCTCTGACAGGTTTGCACACTAACTAGAGAAGACAATCGTGAAATTGGCCAAACACCAGAAGACGAGCAGCTCCACGTGCTCCCGTTATACAAAGTCTCTGATGTGGATGAGTTTGGAAGCACTGAAGGCCAGGAGGAGAAGAAGAGGAATGGCAGCATCCAGGTCCTTACCTCCTTTCGCCGAAAAGTAAGGATGTTAGCAGAGCCTGTTAAGACATGTCGGCAAAGGAAGCTAGAAGCAAAGAAAGCAGCTGCAGAAAAGCTTTCCTCCTTGGAGAATGGGTCTAGTAAAGCTGAAAGAGATAAGTCTGCTGCAGCACGCCACAAGCAAGGCAACTCTGAGGCCGCAGGTCATGCAAAGCAGCTAGCAGGTAAACACATGAATCTGATCGGGATCTTTATCAGCAGTGGTAAGCTTCCTAGAAATCAGCACCTTTATAATGAGTCTCAAGAAAACCATTATTCTCAGCCCAAAAACATTTTAAAGTAAAAAGGAAAGAATTCTTGAAAGTAAATATCAATACTTCATATATATAAATACTAGAGTGCCAAATTGTGGTCAACTCTGGAGAAGCAAAAAGAGAAATCTGTACGAGAAATCTTTTACTGTTGGATGGTTAACACCTGCGGAAATCTGGTGCGTTTGCAATCTCTGCTTGCCATCCAGTGTATTGTAAAGTACCTTTAAAAGACTAGTAGTGCTAGAAGCCATGAAGTGTGTGATGATGCTGCCAAAGAAAGAATAACCTACACATCACTCACTGTCTGCCACTGTTACAGAGAACCTCCTAATTTGAGGGGATTCAAGCCTAACCTCTTTATTTGTACTCTCCACTTCAAGACCAAAAGCAGAGCAGGTTTTTCCTTAGGGGAGTAAGAGTTTAAAAACCCACTAACAATCCCTGGCAGTTCTCATCAGTAGATTTGAGAGTCCTGAGCAAAGGAGTTCATCACAACTATTTTATTGTTACAGCAGCTTTCTCAGAGAGGAAAAAAGCGATACATCCAAGGCCACCCAGAAGGTCACTGAAATACCTATGAAGAGAAGTCAGCTGTCCCATGACCCAGGCTAGGGTTGTAACCATTAAACCATGCCATTTCACTTTAACAAATGATGTTTTTGCTCTTATGTCTTCAGTTAATTTCACTTGTTACTGAACTGTTCTCCCTATCAGTGAATGTGACCATTGGTTTTTTACATAAAGCTAGGGATGGTTTTTGGAGACAGTTCTATTAATATAGATGAGAAGAATTATTTATTTTTGGGGAAAAGGTCGCCTTGTGCATGGCTGTTTGGGAGCACTTTGATGCTCCATTTCATGGGCTGCTTAAATGATGATTCAACTCTGGATTTTGTGCATGTGACTCTGAACAGATTGCACTGTCCTCTTTTTCCCCATTGCCATTAGCATCTGATCTCACTGGATACATGCCAAAAAGGATGAGTAGCCTCAGTACTTATTCAGCTTCTTAAAGGATGATATTTGAGATATGAGAAAGGGACCCTCTGTTAATGTATCATATGATATACTTTTCTTAGAAATTTCATAGATAAGTATCATGAAAAGTCTGTAAAGTATGTAGTTTGTTGGGGCTTTTTTTTTTTTTAAAAAAAAGCTTATTTGTTGTCTGGTTTTTTTTTTCTTTCACATCTACAGATCTTTTACGTCTTTCAGGACCAGCCACACAACAACAGCAGCAACATCAACATCCACAGCGCACTCTCCCTAACAACCCTCAATCAAATTCTATTAACTCTTACTCGGGTTCAGGTTCTGCAAATCTCTATGTAAGGTTGCCTAATCCAGCCAATGCTTATCCAAGCTCTTCATACACTTCAGATCCCTATGGAGGGTCCAGTCCCATGAACCTCTATACAACCTCATCACAGCCTGCGGGGTCTTATTTGAATTCTTCCAGTCCCATGAACCCTTATTCAGGATCATTAAGTCAAAATAACCAATATCCACCCTACCAATGCAATGGAAACATACCTATGGACAACTGCCCCTCTTACTTGGGCTCCTACCCTTCCCAGCATCAGCACGTGGACTTGTATAGTTGCCAGAGCCAAGACCATATGTCTAAACTAAGTCTACCACCCATTCAGACATTATACCAGCATAGGTTTGGGAATAACCAGAGTTTTGGTCCCAAGTACTTGAATTATGGAAACCAAAATATGCAGGTAGACTCCTTCAGTAACTGCACCATTAGACCAAATGTACACCACGTAGGGTCTTTTTCCTCTTACTCCACCCATGAGGCTGATGGCCATTTTATGGAGATTGCCTCAAGGTTAAAATCTAATCTGAGTAATCCGAGCATGGATTATGCCTCCATGAGTAAAACTGGTGAACATCATCACGTGCAACCCCCTACACACTTGGCACACGACTACCATTCTGCTCCAAGTATGTTTAGTGGTCCTCCTAATTCACTGCATCTCCCAAATAAGGATAGTGAAATGATTTCACATGCAGTTAATGGTTTATCTAACATGCTTCCAGGTCAAAACCATGATAGGACTACTCCCCAGGGTGGTTTAGATAAAACTGATGTGCTGAATCCAGAAAAAACAGAGGATCCCGATGAAGTCTGGTCAGATAGTGAGCAGAGCTTTCTGGATCCAGAAATTGGAGGAGTGGCAGTTGCTCCATCTCATGGGTCAATCCTCATAGAGTGTGCAAAACGTGAGCTCCATGCAACGACTCCCTTAAAAAATCCCAACAGGAACCATCCCACCAGAATATCCCTTGTCTTTTACCAGCACAAGAGTATGAATGAGCCAAAACATGGTCTGGCTCTGTGGGAGGCAAAGATGGCTGAGAAGGCGAGAGAGAAGGAAGAGGAATGTGAAAAGTATGGTCCAGACTACGTGCCTCAGAAATCTTACGGCAAAAAAGCAAAGCGGGAGCCTGCTGAGCCACACGAACCCTCTGAGCCAACGTACGTGCGCTTCATCAAGTCTCTTGCACAAAGGACACTGTCGGTCACCACAGACTCCACAGTAACTACATCTCCATATGCCTTTACACGGGTTACAGGGCCTTACAACCGATATATCTAACTTCACACCTTTGTTGGTTACCTCATTTGAAAAAACACCTTGTCAGTAGGGTAGTTCTTTAGGTTTTGGGGAAGGCAAGGGTGGAGAAGAAAACAGTGTTTTTATGAAACTCGTCAGTGGAAAAAGCCTCAGCACACCAGCAAAAAGAGGTAATCTCACTAGCGCACTTATTTTCCACTGATTTTTAAGTGGTCACAGATGGCACGTAGGAAACAAGACCAAAGCATCCTATGCAAAAACAAAAACAAAACAAAAAAGTGTTTCACAATTTACATTTGAAAACACTGGCTCCATTACTGAAAGAGATAATCTGCAAATGGATTTTTTTTTTTTTCTTACAGTTTTGCACATCTGTGGCCACTTTTAATGTCATCAAGTTTGCATAGTCATGGAACAGGAGCAAAAAAACCCTAAAAAAAATAATACTGTAGTATTACAACTGCAGGAATCTTAAAATAACATCTGGTGCTGAATCTATGATGTACTGAAATACTGGAATTATGGCTTTTTAACATGCAGTTTTTACTGTAATCTTATTAGTCTCTTGATTTTATTTAACAAAGTAGATAAGTATAAAACATAATGAATAGACAGCAAAACACTGAATTTGTTTGGATATTCTAAAACCATGGTGCTATCTAAGAGAATGGTGTCTTTATTTTAACAGTCGAACAGTTAATGCCTTTATAACAAAATGTCGATGATGTAGTCAAGTGTTCTTCAACAACAGGGAGGACCTTTTCATTCATGTATGTATTGAATTTACCTGGTGTTAAAATAAGCTTACTTTTTAACATATGGGAATTAAAAAGACCTCTGGATTTTGCTCATCCAGTCAAGTCCTAGAAAAGGACAATAAAATATATAGAGAGATATTTTTTTTTAAATAGTGTTTCAAAAGCACTTTGTCTACCTAAGCTTGGCAACTTGAACAATGCTAAGGTACTAAGACATTAAAAAAAAAAAAAAAAGAGTTTACTTTGATTTTAAAATGCAAAGATAATTTTTTTAAACTAAAAAAAGCTTTTAAATACTTTTGTTTTAGCCGTGCATCTGCTAGTGGGCTACATATCCATTTTTAATACAGTCAGTTACAGTAAAAATGGGGCTTACTGGATATAAGGGAATACTTTAGTACACAAAACACATGTTTTTCTGGTGCTCATCTCACACAGCTATACTGTAAACTGTTTTCTACAATTATTATGACAAGTTCATTGCTCAAATATGTACAGTTTTAAGGAAAGAATTTTATATTAACCACAGGTAATAATTAGCAGCATGCAACAGACTACAACTAGTTAGCTTGGGCTTCTGCTGTTTTTAAAGATCTGTACGCTCTTCAAATATTGAATGGCAGATTGCTTTTGTGTTGATAATTATGTACATTGTGGTGTAAGTCATTTCTCAGTGCAAGTGTCCTCTTTTCCAGGAAGATTGAGCAGACTGATGCCTACACAAGATGAATGAAACAGGGTTAGTTCTGTGTGATTCCGTTGATTAAATAGAAAAAAAAAATAGGCAGCTGGCTTGCTGTGGTGGTTTTAAATCATTAATTTCTATTAAAAAAAAAGCAGGAGAGTTGTATAGTAAATTAAATTGTAAACAAAACTTTTTTTAACGCAATGCTTTAGTATTTTAGTACTGTAAAAATATTAAATCTATATATATTTGGGTTTTGAGCTGAATTCACATCATGGTGCTACTCAGCCTGCTACAAATATATCATAATGTGAGCTAAAAATACATTAAAAGGTTTGAGTGATGTTCCTACTTGTCATATACCTCAACACTAGTTTGGCAATAGGATATTGAACTGAGTATGAAAGTTTATATATTGTATACCATCTTTTTCCCCAATAGCCTTTGAAAAAAACAAACAAAAAAAAACAAAACAAAAAAAACTCTCAATACTTGACATTTTAGCAAGTATAACTTGAACTTCAACTTTTTTTTTTTTTGGTTCTAAAAATTCAGGGATATTTCAACTCATGTTCTCCTATGCCAACGTGTCACCTGTGTGTATGTAAAGCTGTTGTAGGTTAAATATATTATTCTTGGGTTTTTTGTTTTGTTTTGGTTTTTTTTCAGGGATTTAATCTTTTCTTTTGAATCCCTTCTCTAATTTTTCTTGTACATGTATTGATGTAACTAAAACTAATTTTGTAAATTCGTTAGCTCTTTTTATTGTAATGAAAGTGTTTAAGAGATTTAGAATGTTTTGCCTGTTTCAAACGAATAAAAAGAAAGTAGAATGCACTGAGCTGATTAAAGGGAAAAATGTAAGGCAGGGGTTTGGCAAGTGACTGTTTGCTAGAGTTGTTCAAGTCACTCTCTAAACAAGGCTTCTTGGATACTGTAATGAAAAAAATATGAAAAGGTACAGTCAGTACAAGGGCTTCCCTAAACATGCAAACCTCCATGTCCCAGATATATCTTGTGCAATATACTGTAAGATTAAGTTTGGTCGAAAGAAATTTTATCTAACAGAATCACAACCTAACTCAAGTAAATCAAAGGAGGCCTTTGGGTTTAACGGTCAAATATTTATTATGGCAATTTTGTTTTTTAATTCTCAGTCTGTGACTTTACCCACTGCATTGAAACAAAAGTTTCGCCTTTTTTAAAAAAAAAAAAAATTATGGTTATATGTCAGATTAATTAAATCATTATAAATCTTCATCTTTTGGTGATTTTTTTTTTTTTTAAAGTCCTGCATTATTTGTGTAATCCATAGTAGATGTTTGGTTAATATGCTGTGCACCGTCATTTGCCAAACTGCTGGCAGCAGGAGCAGGAAGCTTAGTTGGTGAATCAGTTTTGTATTGTAAATACCCGAACTGTAATTTTTGGTGTACAGAACCCTGCCTCAGTTGGAACGAATGACAAAGCAGACATAAAATTGCTTGTATAGGATTATCAGGTTGACTATAGCCATACTTGAAGATGCTTCTGAGTGGTGTCAACTTTACTTGAATGAATTTTTCATCCTGATTGACGCACAGTGGTATAAAGTTCACTTCTAAAGCTAGTGGTTAACTTGTGTAGGAAACTTTAGCAGTTTGACACTAAGGTAATGAACTTCTGTGTGCATTTTCTATGCTTATGTTCTACTTCTTTTTTTTTTACTTTAGTTTCATTCATTTTCATGAAATGTTTGGTATGTCTATAAAAAGAATCCAAGGATGGTTATAAATACTGTAAGTATTGTAATGTAATGCAGGTTATTTGAAAGCTGTTTATTATTATATCATTCCTGATAACGCTGAGATGTGGGTGTTTTTAATAAAATTTATATTTATTTAATGCACTCTAAGTCTGTCTTGCAGAAACTTATCTTTCCCTGTCATTTTTATCAGCTGATAACAAAGCCAGCACAGTGAAACATGGCCCCTAGTACCAGCTACAGGTCAAGAGCCCCAGGGAAACCGGACAACGGTTCTAGGGTCCGGGAAAACTGCTAGCCTGGGGAACTTAAATCTAAAACTGTTATAAGAAGTGGAGGAAGTTGTGTACTTCAGCAGCTTAGAAATTGAATGCATCAGCTGATACACCAGGACAACCCAAACTTCTCAGTGAAACAGGCCCACCTCCCCCCAGGTTTAGCCCACCTCCATCTTCCCCGACTCAAGCATCACACTCAAACAAAATGCATCACTAGGGACTTCCAAACAGGAGATCTAGATGTCACATGTACTCCTAGTCCTGCTTTGACTCTTGCCTCTAAGGGGTTGGGATGCTAGCTACCTAGCCCAGGCTGCTGCTCAACAAAATTGGTGTTTACAGTGAAGGAGGGAGGCATTTTTATGGGCCGGAAGAGTGCGTAGAGCATTGCTGCTGGTTTCCTACCAGTGTTTGTGGACACAGATGAATATGGCATATTCATTGTTGGAATTTCCTTACCGCTCAAGTGACAGCCACAAATGCACCCCTGGCAGAGGCAGGACAAGGGGGAGACTCTAGGGGTTCATTGGTTTGGTTGGGGTATTTATCTCTACCTGTTTACGCATTTTTTCAGTTGATTTCAAATTCCTCCCAAATGGTGGGATATTTCAACAGATAGTAGTATTGTGCCAGGGGAGGTTCAGATTGGATATTAGGAAAAATTTCTTCACCAAAAAGGGTTGTCAAGCATTGGAAAAGGCTGCCCAGGGAAGTGGTTGTGTAGCCACCGCTGGAGGTATTTGAAAGACTTGTAGATGTGGCATTCAGGGACATGGTTCAGTGGTGGACTTGGCAGTGTTAGGTTTATGATTGGACTTGATGACCTAAAGAGTCTTTTCCAACCTAAATGATTAAGAAACAACAAAATTATAAAAGCCTAAAACCTCACATGCAATCTAAATCATACATAGCCTAGAGTAAAGCCAAAGCAATAAGAAAGTGTGTCTGAATCCATACCAGGACAGACATTCTTGCAGTCACCAGACTAAAGCTTGTTTTCATGGTCCCTTCTTTTAACTTCAAGGGAGATCAGGACTGGATCCTGAAATACTCTTTTCTGTGGGAAGAGACAGAAATTGCTCTCTCCACAGTTGCAAAATGTTTCTGCAAAAATTGGTACTTGAAAGCTTTTCAAGCTTTTTTAAGACCACAAGTTTGTTGTCAGCCCTGGTTACCCCACCCATCAGTGCCACGCACCTCGGGAAAGCCCCCCTACTCCGTACATTCCTGTAGCTATGCGTCTTGGGGAAGCAGTGATTTAAGACTCAAAAAATCTGTAATGTTCACCCCTGGCTCTCAGCATATTCCCAGATGGGAATGTCTCGAGGCAGGCTCGCACGCTGCAGCAGCCAAGTGTTGCTCTTTTCTGTGCGCAGGTGCACTTTAATGCATTAGACAGCTGGAACCGACAGATGCACTCGCTTTAACAAAGGTCTATCACCCCTTTAGCCTTCCCCAGAAAAAAACCCTGCCATTAATGAACATTCCCACCGGCTGCCTTTTAACACAAGCGGCTCTCTCTTCAGCACGCGTCTACAGATCTCGCTTCAGAGCTGCCGCAAACATTGGCACAACGTGCTCCCAGCCAAGGCCACTGGGAAGTCAAACTGCACCTGCCGACCCCACTTCTCCCACAAACAGGGGCTCTCCCCAAGACAAGGGCAGTTTGCTCCTGTGCCTCAGGCAGCTGTGACCAAGGCACCCCTCGCCATCGTTACCCAAACCACAGGTGGCTCGCCCTGATAAAACTAGTTACAACTGGGGGTGCCCTGCTGAGGATCCAGCTCCCCGAGGTAACTTTTGCCTTGCCCTTCCTCTTCTCTTACCCATCTGTTCTGTCATTTTCTGCCTTTTGACATCTCAGAGAGGACAATACAGCTTTTTTATGGGAACGACTGAAAAGCCTGTGATGACAAGCCAAGCCAGGGTGAACAAACCCAGGCAAAATTTAAGAGCAACAGGTGACTGTGCTCAAAGATACAGAACAGTATCCAGCATGGATGAGTGGGGAAAAGGACCAAAACACTTAAACAAAAGGCTTTCTTTTGGAGAAGTAAAGCACCCTACAGCAGGCAGCAGGGATTCAGGTGGATAATGGTGGTTTTTCCATATGCACATTTTCACCACTACTTTCAAGTGCGAATTAGGAAATATTTTTTTAAAAATGCTCAAATCTTTTCATGCAAGTAAAACTCAAAGCAGGGGAACAAGAGCTTGGATTTAAATGTGAACCTTGAGGTTTGTACCTAGCTGAAAAACAGAACTTATAGAAATGCACATCCCCTTGCCTGTAGGCTGTTCAGAAGAGCACAGCACCACGCTGCCAGCACAGCCGCCAGGCAGGGCTCTCCATTACTTCTACACTCACGTGACAAGCGTCACGCTGAACTCACTGAAGCTTGCTGATAGTCCAGCAGCACCAAGATTAGAATTGGTAGATATCATCATCTCAGCAGCAAATTAATACTCTGCTATTTAACTGACACAGTAACTTTTTTTTCTGAAAAACACACATCTGTCAAGTTTCTCTTACACTCAGCTGTGTTTACCTAATGCAGACACAACTAATAATTTTGAGGCACTCATTAAATGACCATCTTGTCTCAAATGACTGACAATTTTACCCCCACCACCCCATGAGCTACAATGATAGCTCTCCCTCCATCACTTAGTTGAAAAACAAAATGTCTCACACAAAGTTTATGTATTGGGTCCCTTTACTTTGACCTGTAAATGATTCCCTAAATTAGTTTAATTAGGGCAAAAATTGTACTAGAAGAGATTCTTGCAGAACTTCCAAATAAGTCAGCTCCATGTTTTACTTGCCTTACCTCTAACCAACAAAGGAAATAACTGATATGTGGGAAGTTAGCATAGAAACTGTTGCTGATTTAAAGAAAGAAAAAAATCCTTCTGTTTAGAGGGAAGGTAAACCTTGCACTGGGGTAAGAAAGGGTGAAAGGAGGAAAAGGTCTGTTGAAGATCTACTGCTATCCTTTCTATTCTTTCCAATCAACAGAGAAAAGTGGGGATTGAAGCCGTGTACTTGACTTGCACGTTGAAACACGAGGCACTCGAGCCCCAGCCAAACACCACGCTTGCCGTAGCCACCCCGCAGCACAGTGGGATGCCAGTGGCCCCTGTCCCTCCAGGGGAACACAAGGGAGGGATCCCCGGGTGCCAGCGAAGGGAATTACACACTTCCTACAACATGGTATAAAAATATAGCCAAGGCCTTTCAGTTTAGAAATCTCCTTATTCTTGACTTCAAACGGTCGCCTTCCTTCCAGGTTTGGAGCCTGCACCTGTTTCTTTCAGATGCAGGAACAAGGCACCACTGTTTCTCCCCCAGACCATTTTGCCATTAGTTCAGTGGTTTGAGTACTCACAACCTTGACATTCAGGTCCTCCTTGCCTGAACAGATTCAGAACACCATCTTACAGAATATAAAAGGCTTAAAATACTCTGGTGTACACACAGGCACATCACATCACCCCCACCCCCTCCTTCTTCCCATGCCACAAAAAAATACTTCAAATCACTATATGAAGGAATGGGGGGAGGGGGAGCCTGCTGTTCCACTTCCTTTTAAGATGGGGTTTAATCCTCAGTGTAAAAACAGTGCCACTCTCTTGATTCATAATCCCAGCAGAAACACAGCACTCGCTGCTGGAGGAGGCCACGAGAGGGTTTGCAGGTTTTTTTCTTTTACAATCCAGCCAAGCTAATCAAGGTTAACCTGTTTCTCCCACTCGGGATTTGCTTCAACTAGCACATTAAATACTTTGTCTTCGTAGTATTTTTACATGAGGAAAACCATCCCAGGGCAAGCACATTTCCTTCTAATGTCATGGCAACACAGCTGTATGCTCCTAAATCACAGCAGAAAAGCCAGCCCAATGCCTGGCAGGAACAGCTTGGGATTGTGGTTCAGCCTCCCTTTAGCTTCCACTGCATTAGCAACTGGAACCTCATTGGATTTCCAGGCGTAATCATCTTCCTCTTATTTTTCCGCTCCTGTTGTGATTATTTGTAAAAATGACAGCACCATTATCTTCTTGTATGTAAGCCTTCGTACAGACCACTTTGGTAAAGAGATTTAACTGGAGGGGATGGCTTTAAGTGCAGTCTGCTATGAAAAGGGATGGGCAAAGTGGTATCCTGGGGTTCCCAGTCCGCATTTCTACTATCGTTGTAGCTAACATGCCTGATTTGGAAGGGGGGTGGCATTTCCCCCCATCTATCCCTCCCCAAACAGATGCAACAGATCTCCTCTGACTAACCCCCTTCTCCCCACCTGTGTAGTCCTGGCTCTGTTGACATTTGTACAGGCATAAAGCTGGTCAGATGGCAGGAATCCAGTTCTAATTAATGGGAGCAAATGGTTTGCTATAAACAGAGGAAGGGTTGGCATGGGGGGAGGTGACAGATGTCAAGCAAGGGGAAAACATCTATTAGCTGTTCCCTCCTCCACCACCACCCCCAGCACATTTGTTTTGCATCACAGCCCTTCAGTTCAGGCCCTGGTTTAAAACATCCAGACTCACATATTGGATCTGTATTTCAACCTTTGCAGCATCCACACAACCTTCTTAAGGCAGAAGAACGGGATACTGGAAGGAACCGTATAAGGCAGAATTTTAAAACCTCAGGCTTGCCTGCTCTTCAAGAATTTACACAGTCTTATAATCAGTAACCCTGGCAAATCTCCCCTCTGTTTGTCTCTCTGCTGTTAACACTCTCCATACCAGAAGCAAGCGTGCATTTTGTCAGAGGGCTGCTGTTCGCAGGCATTTATTCTCCCAGCTCTTAAGATGAAAACAACTGCTCGTTGGCACAAAACCACTCCAAGGTCTCTGGCACAGGATGCAAACAAGAGCAGCTTATTTCCACCTTGATCCAGGCTCCTGTGGCACCCTTAGGTGAGCTGCAGAAACTCCTCAGCTGAGCTGCTCCAGGGAAGACGGGGACCAAGGCCATGGCACAACACATACACACCTCACAGAGGACACGCCGGGCTCCTCCTGTCCAAAACTCCAGGCAACAAATACCAGCTGACCTAGTGGTATAGCACAGAGGACACTCCTCTGTATCAAGACAGTGACACTGTGAGGAGGTGTCAGGTGATACCAGCCAAACCGAAACAGTACAAGGAGGAAAAGAGGGTCTGACAGTTAACACAGCAATCAAATTGCCAGGTGTGAGTCCCAGACACATAGGGTGACAAGACAAAGGTGAGTCTCTCTCACAGGACTACCAAGGGGACATGGGGAATGGTCTAGATCTGCTATCTTGGTAATTTTCCCAGCAGGGACACACTGGCGTTTTACAGAAGGATTTGTGACTCAGGATTCCTAGCCCCAGCACAGGCAGAGGCATGGTTTCCAGGTTAAATCAAATTGAAAACCAGATGTGCTTTTATCAAGGAAACCAGGTCAAGTGTAGCCACAAGGTTTCAGAGCTCCTGCAGCTGTGCCTGTTACGTGAAGAAAGCAAGTGCTGCCTCCTCCTCCACCACCACGTTCACTCTTGCTGCACAGCAGCAGCTGCTTCCTTGGGAAAGGCAGACAAGCAGCTTGCTTACACATACTTAGACTCAAAAAAACCCCCCACATTTTAAGCGCAAGAAAACTTCACAAAGTCTGAAGAGGATCTGACAACTTTCTGTGAATCCAACAAGTATTCCTATGTGCTCTTTTCGTGCTTTTGTAGTAAGGGGCTATCAAACTACTCAAATACACAGCTCAGTATACATACAGTCAGGTATAGCTGACATTTGACCAGCTGAGAACCTTAGCTGCCATTTTCTTCCTCGTCCTAAGAAAGCAGTTTGCTGCCAGTTGATAGTCACCAGTTACACATGGCTGTTAGATTTCTCTGAAGACAGACTTCCACAGCATAATTTATGGACTATCACTCTAGAAAAGCCACTGCCCTCTTTTGGAGGGGTTCTGCATTATACTTGTGCTGATAAAAACAAACCAAAGAGATTTGCTGCCTGTTTGATGTCTGCCTGCTTGCCTCCAGAGCACGGACTAAGCAGTGAGCAGATGCTGTTTGATCTGCGGAGGGCCCTGCTGCTAGTGAGTATTCCCAAACAGCTCCTGGTAAAGAGCAAACAAAGTTCTTGCTTGTTCAGTTAACTCTGATCAATCAATTACAGTTAAGAGAGATTATACGTTACACATGACCTCTTGCCACAGAGGCTGGAAAGACATCTCTTGCCTACCATGCATGCAAACATCTTCCAAAAATGCAGCTGGGTTCCTGTTAGGAAGCATGGTCACCATTTTCAAACGACTGCCAGAAGAGATTCAAGCCTTCAGTGCAGGGGAGAGCATGACAGCTTTAGTCCAAGACATGCCCCCCCTTGAGGAAGGAGATTCCTCCTGCCACTCAACCCAAATTATAATAACGTATTTGCTGGGCCAGGGGGACAGAATATGCCTAAGGGGAGGCGTGACTTTGTTGTATGGGAGTGGAGAGCTCTGCTGCCTGTTCTCATTCCTGCTTATGGATGTGATGTTAATATTAAACAGCACATTAAGAGACAGTGCTCAGAGATAGCACTTGACCCCTGCCTTCCTCTTCATAGGCAAGCACCTTCCCCAGTAGGCTCTCTACTTCCCCAGCTACACTTTAAAAGAAGTCAAAACAGAGGCGTGATGCTTGTCAGGAGCTCAGTTCCCCTGAGCAATGAGTCTGCTTTGATCAGACCTTAGGCAGAGGAACACTTCGTTTTGGGGTCAGGTCACACTTCCCTGTGAGCTGTGCTGTGGGACTGCCATTCTAAGCAGTCCCGGGCAAGTATGAAAGCAAAATCTGGCTGTTCATAGATGTCAGGGAGATACATCACCTCCAGGGTAAGTAGTGACTGAACAGGGAATATCCAGACTGCAGCCTTGGATTTCAGCATCTAAACTCTTGCTTAGAACCTGCTTTAGGTACCCAAGCCCCTTAACTGGGTTTCTCAGTCACAGTTCCCTTGAAAAGGGTCTGCTCCAGACCACATGGGAATGTTATAGCAATAAATACTTTAACAATTTAAGTGTTCAGGTACTATGGTAACAGCACCTGAATTATGTATCCTTGAATCAGGAGAGCTCAACTGTTTTTTTTTCTGTTTATGTTAACTTTCTTCTTTCCTGCTTTAAACTTCCACCCCTTATGAATTAACCCGTATTAAAACACTTGGCTTTTCCTCATCTTTGCCTTAAAAATACCTCCTTTAGAGAACTGTTTCATTGTCAGTCTCCAGTTTATTAAAAAAAAAAAGGGGGGGGGGGTAGAGAAAGAAAGAGATGACTTTCTATAAAAATCTTCCAGTTCATCTAGCCCATCTCAAAGTAGGTATAGACAAGAATAGCTGCTCAGCGTGCGTGTAAAATTGTTTTACTAAATGTGGAAGGAAAAGCATTGATTCAATCTCACGGACATGAGAAGTCAAAATTGCACAGAGTTGCCATTAGTGCTCTTGCTGCTGTGAAATCTGAAAGGAGTGGAATGGCCACTTGTTCAGAGTCCAACATAAAGGCAATGGAGGAAGCCAAAATTACTCTTCTGAATCTCCTCTCACTGCTGCTGTAATTGGGCACCCCAAGGTATTCTCTTCTCAGCCACAATGGTGAGCAGTCAAACCTCTCACTGCATACATAGTAGGTAGCAAGAATTGACAGCCATGGCAACTTTTTCATTGATTTTTCATAATATGATCAATAAAATATTTCATTATGACCCATAAAATCCTATTTGCATCATCAAGAGATGGGAAAGATGCTGTCATGTCTGGAAAAAAAAAATACCTTCCAGAGATGCAGATCTGTTGACTGCTTTTTTCCAGTAAAAACCCATACAAAATTATTTCTTTTCTGATTCTAATCATACCACATCAAGTACTGGCAAAAAAACCCAAAACCCACTGGTCAGAATCAAGTTTCAGCTAGAGAAGTGTCACGCAATTCAACAATGATGCTTCTAGTTGCGTCGGACAGCAAGTTCAATGTAAAAGGACCAGCTTTCAACATTACAGGCATGCTCTACTGTCTCGTTCAGAAATAACTGCACAAAACGCTACAGAAAACAGCCATCATGCAAAACTTTTCCAAGCAGTCTTCAGTGAACTGCCTCAGATGCAAAGCCGAGAAGTGCACCTTTACCACTGGCTTACAGCTCTGGAGGCAGAAGGGCTGTATCTCAGCTAATCAGTAGTGATCTCTAGAGCGCTGCTGAGGGTTACAAGTGGCCCTGGGGAAAAGGGTATTTTTTACTCAAATGCACTCTCTAGTCCATCAGGGGTACGATAATTGGAGGTGAAGATACTTAGATTTTCTTCCTTTAGTTTAACTCCGTATATGTAGAAAGCAAACCCCCCACATTTTTTTTTTTCCCCCCCTCTCACTCATCACTTATGGTTTAAGGGAAAGAATGAAGCAGTGTCTTGAAGTCTAGAGGAAGTAGGTGGCCAAATACACTACGAGCTCTTGGAGCCTTCCAAGGTTTTCAGAGTGCACATTTTGAAACCTTTCAAGGCCACCTGATTATTGGAACATAGATAGGTACTTCAGCTTCTTTTTACTGTCTCACATTAACCATCCAACACTCAGCCAGCCACTTTGAAAAGTATTTGAGTGCGGACTAACTATAGATCAGGCTACAGTAACGCCTATTTCTATACTTATTAAAACTTTTTTTTTCTTCCTTCAATTACAGACCTTGTTTATACAATTTTTGATTGCTCACGAAATAGTCTATGGCACACTCTAAAACCTGGGATATAAGTAGTACAGATTCTGGGAGATTGTTTACAAAATGCATAGTTTTCTCAGAGCCTTGCTTACAAAGCTGAGCTCAGACTGCGAGAGCTATTTAAGACACTGCTGCCCTGACCCTCTCACCCTTTCAAGATGCAAGAAACCCTCACAACAGCTTAGTTCTCCAACAGTCCTTCCCAAAAGGCAATTCATAAAGTTTTAAAGCACTAAGATTACACTGGATATAGGACTTGTGGGAAAGTTCACAGCAAGACAATGCAGCCATTCTGCAGGATACTATAGAATAACCATGAAGGTGTAAGAAATGACACAAAAGCGAGTGAACTGCACTCACCCTTGCCTATTTGTCAGTAGAACAACTGAGCAATTTTTGCAGAACTCCAGCCAGGCTCACCACAGTTTTTACTCCAAGATGCACACAACCTATACTGAACAAGAAGCACCATTTGTAACTGCTACCAGTCAAAGCAAGACATGGACTGAGGGTTTCTGAAGGGATCATGTGTGACACAGGGAAGACTGGCTTGAGAGAGAGAAAAAGGACAAAACCATCTCATTCAATTTTCTCCTTAAAGTGAAAAACAGAAACAGTGAAAATCAGCATAATACAGAAGGGGGGAGGAGAGGAAGGACAGTCTGAGGAGAGAGATTGCAACACTTTATTGCTATGGATGTGATTTTACAGTCGCCTGTTGCAACGCTGCAGGAAGTCAGGCCAAGACAAAGAGGATCGTTTACACAGCAAAGGTAATCTACTGAGTGTCTGGTTTCTCCTTCATACCGACGGCCTCCATCTGATAGCCTCCACAAGTGGGGACCTGAATGCAAACTGTGACCAGACAATACTACCTACAGCGTGCACCCCTAGGGACTGAGGAGGGAGGAGGAGATCGGGTGTAAAGTGAATCCACAGGAATGGCAGAGAAATCAATCTGAGCAGCCAGAATACAGTTTTCAGAGCTGGCACCACATGTGGCACAGGAGTACCAAGATGTCAATAATGACCGCAAAAAGTCTCAAATCCTCTTTGGGGCTGCATGAGTTTCTGCAGCTTCCAAATTACTCCAGGGATTTGAAGGTTTGCTTCTCCATGTCCATTTTCAGGGTGCTGAAGAGATCTGTTTGCCCAAGACATTAGAAACAGACTTGTCCTAATAGCGAAGGTAACGAGGGCCTGTAGTCAGCACCATTACCCACACTGTTACTTCTGTTTGGGACACCCAGACTCTCATGCTTCAGTACCAAGACCTCTTCCTTCTGCTAAGAAATTATACTCTCCTCATCCCTCAAATAGTCTCAGCACTTTAAGCCTCACCATACAGTGACTGCAGCTTTGCAGAAGCCATAGCACCTTTCCAGAGCTCTCTACTCTTCTACCAGGCTCACCACCTGACTCAACAGCATCAGCTGGCAAAGAAATTCGGGGGGGGGGGGGGGGGGGGAAGACATTATGAGAATTATTAGGTGTCTTCTATTTATCATTTTGTTATTTCTGTTCACAGCAGATTATTTTAGTAAATTGTTTTGAAGTCTCACTCTGCATGCTTGCCTACTGCCCTCCCCATTAACTCAGAAAAAAAACCCCAACTACTTACGCCTACATGATATTTTCCTGCCATAGAGCTTTATTACTATGACCACCTATACTAATTCCAGAAAATGAACAGAAAACTTCAGCCATTGACAGGAGCTCACACATGACTCTGGAAGGGTATATCCTACCAGATTCTGTGGCCACTGAAATGCAGCTCTTGTTGCTTGTGACTCAAATTGTTTCCAGAAGATCAGAAATCATATCCATGGTCTCTCTTTATTTCCCTTCTTTTTTTATTTTATTTTATTTTTTAAATCCTCTTTACCTCCCTTCTTAGCAACTCAATATCCTGTTTACCATACCTACAGAAGCCAACATTATAAAAATAATAGTTTAGCCTGTGGGACAAAGAATAGAAAGGCTTTTCTCATGGAGTGGCAAGGAATGGGATCTAAACCAAGAGGCTGTATAGAAGTTGAAATTCACTGATATGCATTGATGCTTTCATCTCTTTCATTTCAAGAGAAGCACAAAAATATGAACATTAAAGCCCCTCACTTGGATACTTTCAAAGGAAAGTCAGTCAACAACTAATCAATCCAATCATTTCAAGTACTCTCACATGGGAGCCACACCCAAACTGTGAGGTTTTATATTTAAGGCACCTTGAAAATGAGAAAGAAAAAAGGGAGTTAGGGATAACTAATTCCCTTATGCTGGAATATGGCATGATGACTGGATCACTAATAAAAAGAAATTATATTCAGAAAGCCTAGATAAAAATAATACACTTTAACAAGCAAACAGGAGGTAAGGAAAGCCCAGGAGTGAATGCCAGAACTTCCACACAGAAGTCAGTCAGTCTCACTCTTTTCTAATATTTTTCACAAGAGGAAAACACATACAGTTCTGTAACCAAAATAGACATCTGACCTGACTCATTCTGGATACAGTCAGCATGCAAGTCTGTTTATTTGGTTGGTAAACTGTCTGTAAATTGTCTAAACAGGTTAAGATCATCTAGCCCCTCCACCTGCTCTGTGCTAGCCCTGCTCACACTGAGCTTGTCCCAACTGAAACATGGACCTACTCAACCATTATTAATTAGCTCTCCTAAGCCTCCACCCAGCACAACTGGGAGCTGTGTCTTAGTTTGAATAGCTACACTTCTAACACAGTTTGCTCTTTATCGGCTGAAGGGAGAGGTTTCACACTGCAAAGTTAAATGCTTGCAAGCTGCACAGGAAAAAAGCATAAGCTATGATTTCTTGCTTGTAATGCACAGAAAGCATTAGCAACATAAGTAAACAGAGAGAAAGGTCAGTAACAGCCAGTTAATAAAGTAATTCACACTTCTTAGCTGGAACTTGGTCTCTTAAAATTAGTAAAAATCTAGCCGAAGCCTGAAAAGTTTCCAGATACAGGCAGTTTCTCCTTTGCCATCTCAAATTTCTCTTTGGCAAACTGGGATTAAGCAGCATCATTCCTCTTGACAAGACATTTTACCTGTTCTCTTGAGCCTCAAGACACTAACCTAGTTTAGACACAAAAGCTCTTGTGCTCAACCACATACTTACTTCCAAAGCATGTTAATTATTACACTAACAGTCCTAGCAATGCTGTATTTAAAAAAAAATCAGACAATCTTTAGCTGTAAGAGCATTTAATCACAGCCTGAAAACAGCTCAACGCAGGAGCAGACTCCTCCATACATCACGAAACTCCGTTTCTGTTTCCACCAATAACACACACAAGCCTTTTACTTTCTCACGGCATATCACAAGAGCGTTAATCACAGCCTCACATTCATTCCCCTGCCACATCAAACCATAACGCATGACACACCCCACATCACGGCTCATCTTTGGTTTTGCTTATGGAACACCTCCAGGCAAGGAGCCAGGGACATGGGAATATAAACACCCTACTCTCTCCCAGGTTATTTTATCACATGTGGAGCACAGAAAGAGCATGGATAGTTACACCACAGGATGCAGCAGTACAACCCAGAGTGCTTTTGCCATTTGTAACTGATTATTTTTTTATTTAATGATTTTTAATTTTTTTTTAAGAAGTCATATAGTGAAAACAAGCAAAGAAAATCCAACTATCCCTTGTCAATTACCAAGTACTCTATTACACAAAGTATTTTCATACATTTCAGTGATTTCTTTCCTGGCAGGGCTGATGGCTAACAGCAAGGAATTCAGCCCAAAAAGGGATTTGAGCATCTCCACAGGTAGCACTGCAGGATCTAACTGACCACCAGGCCTTGAGTAGAACTTGGGACTGTGTTAACACAAGCACTGAGCTGACCCAAAGCCCAGGGACAATCAGGTACCTCAGGAGGAGATGCAGGGGCAGACAAGTGACACAGCCCAGGATCCCTGGCAGAAGCTTCTACAGCCTGCCTGGGGCCTTCAGGGGTTTATTAAGAAGCAGCATCACTGGTTCAGGATGTCCATCGTCTGGTTAGAAGTAAGCACCTCTAGTCCTACTCTTAGAGCAGGAGACATTTCCTTCAGACCACAGCTAGTTTGGCATTTAGCCGAGATGTGGTAGATTAGTCCTTAAAGCTCCTCTATTCTGGAGGGGATCCAACGTTATCACTCTTGGTTCCCAAGAAAGCATCCTAACACTTAAGCCAGCAGTATCCCTGAGCCTGAGCTTTCCCCTCTCTTCCAGGGGCTGCTCATGCATTTATCATTCTATGGAGAAGAGCATGAAACACTAGAGCCTGCCTCTCCACTTCAGATACAGGCACTCAGACAACTCTCTCAGGTTGCAAGATTAATTAAAAAGGATGGATGAAGGCTGCTCCCACTGACCAACCCATTCCCACCTCACCAGAGAACTCCTTCGCAAGGCACGAGGTGGGGACTCCAAGCCCTGAGTCCAAGGAAAAAGTTACACTTGCATCCTCACAACTACCTACTACCATAACATCCTTTCTCCTTCTATTGAGCTTTGCGTTTCAGCCCTGCTAGGAAGTGCCCAGGTACAGCTGACATTTTATTATGGGAATTACTCTTCCATAGTACCAGAGCAACAATATCAGAGATAGCTGTGAAGAACAACAGTCTTGTTAAATCCTGTCAGTCCAGTCACACTACAAGGAAAAGTAACATGTACTCTGAGGTGCAAACATGGTGGGAAGGGTAAGAGGCAACAGAGGCAGCTGTTAGTGCCCTTCAACATACACTTAAACTCCTTCACGATTTAAGCTTCAAGATTTCTTGCCAGTTAAGCAGCTCAACACTTTCCAAACACACCAGCAGTTTGGCCATGTCCTTCTTAAAGTGAGCATTAACTTTAACTAGGCTGATTTGAGGCCTCAGGAACAGAGCACTGCATTCAAAACACATCAAAACTGTATGAAAACCAAAGGTACTAAATTGAACTCACCTTCTTAACTTGCTTCCCCCTAAAGGCTGCTACAGCCTACCTTGAAAAGAGTCCTTTCCTCCTTTGCTTTTGTTTTGTAACCTGACTTCAGAGGCAGCTGGCCTTTGCACTGCGACCAGACAGGGCACCCTGGGATGGAGAAAACCCTACCCACACCTGGGGAGAGCAACCCCCACCCCAGTGCTGAATTAGTCCCACTCACACCCACTCTGCACAGCTGTGAACACTCTCAACCAGCCCAGAGAGCAGGTGAACATGTTACTAAAAAGCTGTAGTATTGTGTCAAAACCAGAGTGCTTTCATTTGGATGCTTTCCTCCTCAATGCTGCCTGTGATTTCCACCTAAAAATTGAAATACTGTGCCCTTAAAAGATTCTGTCTCATAGGTGTGCCAATTTGTCTTAAAAAAAGTGGAAATGACAGAACCTGCTTTTTGCATTCCTCCCAGTTAATTGGATTTAACTGGGTGGGGAGGTAGGGAACTCTCTCTCTGCTGGTTTGGTTACTTTCTGTGTCTGTAATTCAGCTTTTCCCTGACACTACAGAACTCTGCCATCCCTTGCTCAACAGCAAACTCCCATTCCTGCAGTCCAGATGGTTTCTGTGGCTCCACAGCAGACTGTCTGAGATTTCTGTCTAGGGCACAGAAGCATAATTATATTAATTATGAGAGAGAAAAGATAATAGATACAGAAGTTCTTTTCCCTAATCAGCTCTAGGTCAAAGCTTTACCTACAGCTAACAAGGAAATAATCTATTAATGAGCCCACATCAGGAACCAGCATAGTCACAGTAGTGCAAACACAGAAAGCCATAATTTGCAACAAATGGGTTAGAGCTACATTTTTTAAAAATGGCAGTCTTGGGTTTATTTAAATAAAGACATTATTATCTTGAAACTACAATCACCTCAGTGCTTGGTCTTAGCTTAGAAAGAAAGAAGGCATCCATCCAAAGCAATGAATGCAATATACTGAAAATTCAGAGTTCAGGACTACCAGAGTAAATGCTGAAAGTACAGAACAACCTTTGAACCAGACATTTGGAAAGGTGCTTTTTTCTTATTTCTCCTGCTAAGCATGCTGCTTGTTCAAGAGAAAGATGCCATCCATTCCTCAATTACAGTAACATGTAGATCACCAGGACTCTGGGCATCAGACCACCCCAGGCAGCTTAGAGCTTTCTAGAGAAACTGGACTGTTTTTCTTGTACAAATATTTTATTATGTTTTTTATGTACAAGCAGGACACTGAAAAATTGATTGTTAGGGCCACAGAAATATCAGTGCAGGCTTTACATATGCTACAGCGGGATTTTTTTCGTAACTGCTGGTAGATGTCCCACTGGCAGCAGAAGTGCAACAAGATGCAAGTAACTGATTTTCAGCACTGTGTCGTCTATGCTTCTAAGAGCGAAGTGATGTAAGCATTATAAGCTATCCTCGCTATGCCTTCGCTGTCGCTATGACTGATAAGCTTTATCAGGGTAGCAGGCTGGAAGGAAGTCTGATTTTTGTTTTGCCTTTTTTCAGGAAAGAAACCATTGTGCAGATGCAAATCATGACTGACATGCTCTGACAGCAGCCTGCAGTGCAGGTGGGACGCAGGGTCTGGCTTTATGTTAGCTCCTCTAATTCTTCTTCAACTGTCATAATTGAGTAGTTATTGGGGGGTGGAGGATGTTAATGTATATTTAATATACAGACTGCTGGGAGGAGGGTTTGGGAAGAAAGTAGTACCAAATGCTACTTTTTCTCTGTACCACATACTTTAAGAGTACTGTGCTGTTAATGCCCCTAAGGAACAAACTATTAATTTATTCGTGGACCTAGGTTTTTGACACAGCAGTGCTACACAAAAGCACTTAACTATTTTATTCTCTAGATTTTGCAGCAGAAGCAACAGTTGTGATTTCAGCAAGTAGGTGAAGGACTTGATGCTTCAGAGCACGATCCACGCAAAACAGCTCACCAGCATCAGGGAGCACCAAGGAAAGAGAAGCTCCTTAAACCCAGTTCTTCTGGGGGCTCAGGCTCTTCATGCAGGGCAACAGAAGGCCCTTCTTTTCATTTGCAGTTCAGCACATTGAGCTCTGACCTGCCTACCCCTTTGCTCTCACAAGGAAGAGCAACATCTTTACTACACAGCATGGCCAGAGGAAGCAGCAGTTTCCTTGCCCTTCCTTAGCAGTTAGAGCACTCATTCAGGATGTGGGAATTAAACATAGTTCCCTGTCTACTTGCTGGGACTCAGATCCATCTGTTCAGTTTTGCAAGAGCTGAATTTCCTCAGAAAATGGAGACCTGAACACTCTAACCTCCGAGCCATCATGTAAAAAGAGCGCTCTGAAAGCTGCCTGAAGTGAGCACAGCAGGGAGAGCAGCCTGTCTGTGGCTCAGGCAAGATGGATGTGCCACACGGCTTAGCCCTGAAGAAAAGGCAGGTGTTTCTGAGAGCAGCAATAGCAGGACTGTCCGTGTCTGAGGCTTTAAGTGTGAAAAACTAGGAGCAAATAGTTTTCAAGTTCAGATGACAACGAGCTAGCTGAGAGGGGAGGTGTACTAGTTCTTCCTGTAGACCAGTGCCGGTGACACCAATGCTCCAGATCAAAGGTAGGAGAAACGGCATCTCTTGTGTACAATAATCAGACCCACCAGAACAGAGCCCAAGCACAATGCTTCCCAAACAACGAGAAATAAATAAATCAAAGAACTATCTGCCCCTTCAGGAAATTAAACAAACAATATCCAAGGCCATGTTTCTTGCTCTGTTACTTATTAAAATTTCCCAATAAAAAATAAAACTCTGTATGTCTGTTATTTGCCCATTTCCTCCCACTTTGTTCTTGATTTGCTGGCATACATGAGAGCACACACGGTACAGTCCGAGCATTTTACTTTCCATCCTCCCTGGCATAACGTTCCATGTTTTATAGCTGACCAACAATCCAGGATTGTAGCCTGAGAAACACTGCTATAATGAATATACCACCATCCTTTTTTAAAAGGATATTTCATTTCCAAAGATAATAGGGAACAGCTATCCAAAGCAAGGCAAGGCAGTATCCCCTGTCTTGTATTAAGAAAAGTCTGACAACCTCGCGTCAAAGACAGAGGTCATAACTGCTTTGTTTGTGATTGTAGTTAAGAGTTCAAATAAGGAAAGCATCCACTGTAATGAAATTGTTAGATTCAGTTGCAGGAATGGGAGAAGTAGCTTACACTCTAAACAGGATAAACCAGCTCATACTGGTTTACATAAAACGCCCTAAATAACAATGCCAACACAGTGTGTCAAATCACTGAACCAACAGAGTACAAGATCAAATTGCTGTTGGATAATCAACAAGCCCTCTGAGACAGACTGTGCTTCTCTTCAAAGAACTGGTATTCACCTACTGATTCTCTAAGGTGTCCCACGCTCTTACACCCTAATTTTCTTTATAAAAACTTACAACGTCAAAATGATGGTAAAGGGAAGGGACAAGCATGGCATGGAGAACATCTAATCTTCTCTGTTAAAACGCTCCTTTTTTGGCTATGGCTATCACACTACTCACAGTGTAGACTCCCATCCCGTGCAACCTGCCAGCTGAAATGGCCTTGGCTGGTGTATGCATAAGAGTACAGACCTCATCCAGAAATTACTTTGTATTGCTACATACCGAATTTAAACATATCTGCAGTGCACTGGGCTTCTGGTCTGGAAACTCTGTCTCGGTATGTCCCTGTGCTGCAACACATAATGCTGCAACAATTCAATCACAGTACCAATCTCAAATATGATTCTAGACATGACACAGCAGAAGTCCATTTTTATTTGTCCCAGCAATTATAGCTCACAGCTGCCTGCTTCTCAGCTTTTGGGGGAGCTTGCTTGTTCCTGAGTTTTTCACGCTTTTCAGGGGTAGGGTTCTGTTTTGATTTGAAAGCAGGAGAAAAAGAAAGGAAAGTAGCTGTTAACCTTAAAAATCTGTGAACATGAAAGTTGTGTATTCTTTTTCAAGTAATGAATGTTATTTCCTGCCTTTTTATTTGTGATTGCAATTATGCTTGTGTTGATAATGTAGGAGTCAAGGCAATCTGCTCGCTTTCAACTACGTTGACCATGCAAAGCAGATTATAATCTAAACAATAAGCAGATTCAAGCCAGAAATAAACATGGTCTCCAAGTAAAGGAAGCCTACAGGATATTCTCAGGGTAAGATTTTTCAGCATTGGTTCCACTGATATTTGTTAAGTGAAATAAATTAGCAACAGCCCCTTTACAGACAGTCACAACACAAAACACAGCAATTCCAATCATTATTTCCATTTCTTAACATTTATAGGGGACACCAGTTTTTGGGACTTTCTGGCTTTTTTTTTTTAAGTGATTACACAGGATACGTGTAGTTAATCAGAGGATCCAAAAATATGTCTGCCCACCCTTGTCATTGTTGCATTTCCCTTGACCTATTTACTAAAGAACAAATTACACTGCTGATTTATGGGGTCTGAAAAAAAGCTATTAGTGACGATTTGATTTGCATAAGTATCACCATTGAAAAGTAAATGTTATTTATTATCACAAAAAAGCAACAAAATTGAAGTGGTGTTATTAGGTGGTCACTTGCATTGCAATGGGAAAAAAGGTCAAAAGCATTCAGCATTTTTAAAAAAGGAAAAATATGTTCAAAGTAGGTCACTTCCAAACACCTAATTCATTCCTAACAGCAATTCACTGTAGCTTCCATAATTTATGAATCCCAAGGATGCACTTAAACATCTGCAATTTCATTATTTCATTTTTTTACACCATTAGCTTAAAATTTTGACAAGCCATTGTGCAGGTAACAAGAAGTTGAGGATTGCTATTGCAGGAGAACCAACGAACCCAGCTGTTCACCATGATCAAGAAAGGATTATTTCCTGTGACAGGTCATAGCAGAGGATTTTCTTGCTGTTGTTTAATACCTGCAACAGCTGAAAAAACAGCTGCTTAGTTTGAACATTTAAAGATTCCCCAATGAAAAAAATAACCTTTGTTTTCAGGGGTTTTTGTGTTCTGAGGGGTTTGTTTGGTGATTTTTGTTTGGGTTTTTTTTCCAGAAAGAAGAAAAAACTGCAGACCTCATAACCAACTTGTTCAAGATCTCTCAAATTCATACAATCCCACTCCTCTCTTACTAAAACATAGCAGTCTTTCATGAAAAATAGCAGAGTAGGCACGTCATAACAGCCTCATGAAATAACCGAGGCTGGTTTAAATACATTCAGCATAAGGTACTGAAGTCTTGGAGCATTTCCAGAATGGCAGAGAAATATTATGTAGTCAGTAGTGAAGAGCTTCTCACTGCTCCTGCCCTTCCACAGAAGCAGCCACAGCCACTCCCAATATGGTAGGGCAGCATCTTGCCCTGCTGCCAGCCGTCTCTCATCATCCCTTTAGGATACCCTTTGCCTCGTAGAAAACAGACCTGCCTTTAGCCAGATCTGACCCCTTATGCCAGTTTTCCCTCTCCCTGTAATTACAGGAAGCAAAGCTGATGTCTCAATGACTCCACAGCTTTCAGATTCACACACTTTCTCCAAGAGTTGCTCCATCACCACATGCAGCCACACATGCCTCTCCCATCCTTTTCTGATGTGTTGTGTGAAGCCAAAGGATTACAGCAACAGAGCTAAATGAGTCACCTCTGTCTGCTTTTCCCTCTTTTACCTGATTTTTACATTTAGTGTTGGACTAAGTTTGGAGAATGCAAATAGCAGGTCTGATTCAGCAGTTCTGCTAATAACCAGGTAAGCAACACCACCACTTGCTTGCTGCACCTTACTGGTAACAACTCCTTCCAGAAGCAGCATTCACTTATGGCACTGTAGTTTCAAGCAGGCTGAGAGCAGTAATTCACTGGCTTCCCTTCATCTAGGTCAGGACTTCCCAAACTGCGGTATGCACACCATGCATATGTGCAAAGCTAGTTCGAAGAGATATGCACTAAAACCAGTTCGAAGAGATATGCACTAAAACCAGACCCACAGTTGTTTCTCTGGAGGAAACGGGCACAGTAAATACTGCCCATGCAGCTGAATGCTTCTTCCTGTGCTTGCTGGCAGCTCCAGACCTGCCACCACATCTCTTCACATGAAAAAAGTCAATGCTGAAGGTGGAAATTAGCAGTCTTTGAGCATTTACTCATCTGCACAAGAATTCTTTGCACTGTTTTAAGCCTGGGTTTTCACAGAATCGGGCTCTGTGCACAAGGGTATTTCACTGTTCACTGTTTTCACATCCCAGCATGAAGCACAGAACCAGAGACTCTCCAGCACTGCATGGCAGTGGGTCCCAGCAGTCTCTCTGCCTTCCCCTTTCTTGACTTATCCTTCGGAAGTAACCAACAAACTGCTTAGTGAGGATGTGGATTATGTGACCACGCAGCCATGCAGCTCTGCTCAGTCATCTGACTGCCATGTGGCACTAACTCAGAAGTGAATCTGGACGAAACTGTCATTTCTCTTCATCTTCCTTCCCTCTCCCCTCACCTCCTGTAAGCCTCCTAGAGATTCAAATGGTGTTTCCCCATTCAGGGTATTGAAACATTTGTCACAAACTCATTACAACATCAAGAAAGCAAACTTCAGGACATTCAACCAAAAGTCTTGCACTGGTGGGGAGGAAGAAAGGGCGACGACAGTAACTCCCAGCTCCGCGCACACTGCCATAGGAAGCGGCATGCTTCCAGGAAAACAGCCCCCTGAGCTGACACACTGCACCACTGCCCCTTTCCTGTCCCCGAGGGGGAGAAGCTCTCTGGTTACTCTCTTGGTCCTTTCTGCCAGGCAAGTAAGAGCGAGGAAAGGGAAGGCAGAGGACTGCCAGAGAAGGCAGCAGTTTAGCTACCCCTGCTGATGGCAGGCAGAAGTGCGGGGTGCTGGGCCCTACGGGGCACCCGCCGGGCGGTCCTTCCCTGCCCCCTGTGTGGGTCACGGACAAGCCCAAGGGGAGGCCAGGGAAGCTGCAGCCATTCCTCACAGCTCAAGATCAAGCTCCGTATGTAGGTGTTTAACCAAGAGTCACCCAAAGGTCACTAAATGACTCAGTCTGCAATAAAACTTGAAAGTCCCAATGCTGTAAATCTGCCACTTGTCATAACCACTAAATCACATACAGAAATCAACATCTGTAATATGTCTTTAGTTTCACAAAGCATGACTGCACTTTAAATTTTGGATCTGGAATGCAAGAGACAATTTTCCAACTACTTCAAGAGGAAAAATTACCTCAGAGTTAAGCCCACTGTTTGATTTGGATAACATTTTCATTTCAACTTAATCTTTATGCAGCTCCCTCCCTCCAAACATATTTTCTTAAGGTTTGAGCTTCTTTTCATTTGCCTGCACCACTGAACTATGTTTTCCAACCAACTTCCACATGTGATCACCTTAATGAAAAAAACATTGTCTGTTCTAACTCGTTACAAGGAATTGGACAAAGTCACTGAATACAAGGAAAAAAAAATTTAAAAAATTGGAAAACCGTGGTAAGTGCACGACCAAATGTTTCTGCAAACATGGAAGTACTCCTTCCGTTCCTCCTGACATTTCCAACTACTGTTTCCCTTCTTGGGTCAGTGCCTGCATCATACAGCATCTTTTCTTGAGAAGACACTGTAACTAGGAGAATAACACAAGACGGCTTGAGAGCTTGATGGCTTTAAGAAGTGAATGAATCAACTGTTCCCCCTAAGTTCATCCTCCTTTCAGAAGTAGTTGGGGCCTAAAATAGCTGGGGAAGTTGAGGCTACCATCTGTATAACCCCTTTCTAATCATCACCACAGTCTGACCACGTTCTCAGGATGAGAAACAAGCTGCTGTGGTCCAAGTGTGTGTCACAGGGTTTTGCCAAGTGATGGAGAAAAGCTGATGGGCACTGAGAAACAAACAAGGGAAAGAGTGGTCTCTTTCATTTGCTCCCGCTCACAAGTATAAAATTAGAGTAGTAACACACAAGGCAGGAAAAAAGATCCCTCAAAAAGATCCAAGTATTTCTTTCATCTCCACAGTCATCTTAGAACCGTAATCTGTTTTCATATATATCACCCCCATAGTGTATATTGCTTCCTCTCACCTTGAGAACCCAGACACTCTCTCCAAAAATGAGTGCACAAGCCCTTACTGTGCCTGAACACCCACCATCTCCAGCCTCAGAAACATCAGCTCAGCAAGAAGAAAACTGCCTACAGCTCTATTGCTACCTAATCCCATGTGGCAGATCAATTTTTCCTCTTTGTAAGTTCCTCAGCTTTTCATTCTCCACTGTGCACCCCTTCTGCTGTCTTCGTGTCTCAACAGAGGCAGAACTCCTCTGAGGGCAGCCATACTGCATACAAAATACACACGGGATGCTGAAGGTCCAGCTTCTACAGAAATCACTTGTGGCTGTATCATACTATGATGCTAACTCCCTGTCAGTCCTCTCCAAGATCATCTGGAATGGGCCTAACTAGAATTAATAACTTTGGAAGGGGACAGAGGAGGGGGGGGAAAAAAAAAAAAAAAAAAGAAGGGGAAAAAAGTGACCTAGTGTTTGCCAATAAACCATAAAAGTGTCGTTTAACTTCTCCTTTCTGTGCTCCTCAGATGGTTCTCTTTTTCAGATGGAAAGGGGAACTGTAAGAAGAAAGACTTTTCTCATCCTCTTTCCAAACTGGCATGATGAACATCCAGGGTTTGAGGTTGTTGTTAGGGGTTTGGTGGGGGTTTTTTGAAGGTTGAATGCTTATTCAAAGTCTGAACTTCATCCTACCACTAGCTGTGACTCCACTAGGCAGCAACCTATTCATTACTGTTTCAAACAAAACACAGAAGTTTTATTCCTGCATTGCAGTCCCAGTTCTGACACCATCTATGAACAGACCATTTCCCCTGGCTGCAACAGAGCAGAAGAGACACATCCATCACTAACCGTTCACACCAAGCCTTGCTCACAGTTACCACTTCCTCAAATCTGCTGACTTGTTTAGTCTGGTTATCCCTCCATTAGCCATTTCTACCAATTCAGTTATACAATCAAAACTGTAGGTCTTTGCAAGTCTGATCTGAGAGGCAGAAACCTCATGAAGCATTTGCTGCAGTTAGATATTGTGCATCCACAGCCTTCTGGGGACAATCTACTCAACTGCCTCAGTCTGACCTGTAAAATATCTCTTCCAGAACTACTGCTTAACATAAACAAATCATGCATTGTTGAAAGAAAGCATAGAACATTTTCTAGTCCCCTAACAAGAGGGAAGGAGTATGGAATAAAATCCTGGATATGCTTACCTTCCTATCCCTCCCTCTCAAGGGTTTCAGGTCCAAGCGGAACACCTCTTGGAACCCCCTGCTGCACTAGGACTTACAATAGTAATTAGAGCACAACTTCCAACAGGGGCAGATCTGCCTCAGCCTGGGTGGAAAGATTCAGAGGAGAAAAAAAGAAAAAAATCAAGAGATCACTCGATTATCACAGCTGGTTTTTGCTGATAATACTGTAATCCAGTTAATAAAGTTGCAATTGAGTTTAATTTGGCTCTATGTCCTTTACTGTAAATACTCTGCTGCTGGCATTAAACATGTTAACATCTGAGCATATGGCTGAAACACCACTTTTACTGAAACAAACATCACCAGCTTGAATAAAAAGCCAAATATACAGACTCCTACAACCAGAATGTCTTATTAATGGAAAACTACTAACAAACATAGCTAATTATTGGGACTGCATGAATAGTTCAACTTAAATGGCTACAGTTCCATCACACAAATATTTTCAGTCACCCTGCCAAAGGAATTACCTCTAGTTTACACTTTCATCAACATGACAAGATCAGCAGTAAGAAGGAAGACAAGACCTCAGTAGGTTTGCATTAGATGCAGAAGTTTCTTCATGTAATAAAAGGATTTTAACCTCCTACCCCTGGCACCAGGTGACAGTTCTCCATCAAGGCTATATAAGTGTTTCATAGTAACATAGTGTAGGTCAGTAATCTTCAAATGTCAGCTCAAAGGGTTTGCAAAAACAATCCAAGTGATGCTAGCTTAACTCCTGGAAGGTAGTAATTCTTCACAGTTTGGTTGCACATTAAAAGAAATACATGTTGGTTGGTGTCATTCATGGAAGCTCTAGGATTCAGCTGGCAAAAGAACACAACGGATAGGTTTTAGTCCAGGGAAAAGTACTTCCTCAAGGTGAGCTGCACTTTGTTTACTTTTATCTCCTTTGTGAACACAAGGCTTCCTCTTCTGGGCCTCAGCAACACGTGGTACGTAGACCAGCAAGATAGTAAGATACAACAGCATGGATCTGAGGTCCCATATCCTACTTTTTTACTATTTAGGGTAAGCTAAATTTATCACTTAAACTTTAGTCCTGCTTACATGACTGTTTTCTGTTATAACCAGCCACTATCGCTCCACATAATATATAACTGTTTGTCAAACAATAACAGCATGATATTACAGTATAGAGGTTGAGGGGTCAGGATAAATCTCTCCAGAGTTCACCTCCTTCACATATCAGCCACTGCCCCTGAGTAACCGACTAATGTTCACTGTTCCTCAAGTTCTCTCAATAGCAGATCAGGAATAGCATTTAATTCTCCTCCCATCTCTTACCTGTTTTTTCTACTTAGAGCATCAGCTCTTTGAGGTGCTATGTGTATTTCAACATACCTACTACAGTGCTCTCTGATCATGAGTACAACAAGTTCTAATAGATGCAGAAAATGGTTATGGCTGCAAAACGAGTTTTTTTCATTATTCATATTCTGGAAAATAGCATCTTTAAAATCAGAAAAAATAGCTTCCTAGTTGTTATATGCAATGAGCATTTCATTTTTATGGATACTCTGTATCATTTGATGGGTCAGAAGACTTCAGTGCAACATTGTTTCGAAATGAATAATTTAAAAATAGGCATTTTTAAATAGGAAAATTTACAATTTGAACATTCAGAAAGCAAAAACCAATTATTACAGAAGAGAAATGAAAATGAGTCAGCTACCTCTATTCACTATGCAACTAATCATCATAAAGAAACAATTTTTGCTAAACTTAAATTTTAATAAACCTACATTTAGGAATGGATTACACTTTTAAGTTAAAAGGGAAAAATCCTGAAGTTTTAGGAGCTGGTGTGCCTAAGTTCATTAACTGATACAGTTTGCTTGGTCCCTTCCTGGTAAAGGGCAATTCCCCCTCCTTTATTTTTCTCCCTTTTCTGAAAAAAATAACTTTTAATTTTTTACATGAGATCACACATTCAGTGAAAAATACCACACGCTGTGCAACTTGCATACATTACACTTTCAGGCAGACCATAAGCATATTGGTATGATTCAGATTAGCTATACTACGTATATAACAAAGAGCTTGCACGTCACAGAAACATCATTATGATATTTTCAAGAATTGTGTCATTTCTTCCAAGAAGTGCGAATTGAAGAGAGACATCTATGGCTAATTTGCATTTCAGTTGCAGGTCCCACAAACCATTCCAGCTCAAGATAGAGAGCTAAGTGAATCAGAGAGCTACTTTCACAAAGCAGATTATCATAATCAGGGAGCAACACCTGTACATGATTTGTAGATAACAGACAAAGATGTTCTGAGGACACTTAGGTCTACATGAATCTCAAATCTCTTCTTGTATTAGGACAGGAGATGTCATTTCCTTTCCCACATTTGGGTCCCCTTGTTCTCTTTGTTCATTGCATGACAAGCTACAACTTTCTTTTCATATGCACTTCACAATGACCCTTGCTCAGTTGCCCTGCTCTTACCCTGACTCCTTTTCTCTTGCAGGATTTCCCTTCCACACACACAGCGCTACAGAAACTTTGACAGGATTCCAAAACTCCTCATCTGAACACTTAGAAGCTTTGTGCTGCCAACCTATAGGGTCAGAGAGACATCTGTTAGTAATAAGGCTTCCTTGATGTTTAAAGTTTTTAAGCAACTAATGCCTACAACATTACTGTAACATAAACAGATACTGTCCCTATTTATAGACACAAAAAGAGAGAGAGGTTTATGTGGTTTATCTGAGTCAGAAAACTGCCCAAGTAAAGGTCTAGGAATTCCTGAACTCTTGATTCCCAAATCATCACATACAAGAAATAAATAATCTAGTTAAAGCAAGGCAATAATGAGACAAGAAGTAAATTTCATTGAACAGCTCTATCGGAGGAATTTTGTCCTCACCCGATTGTGCCTTTCCTCTCATCCCAGCTCTGCAGGGAGAGCAGGCTGCCAAATGCCATTCAGCTAGACATAATTTTGTACCACATAGCAGGTCTTCTAAATAGCAGGAACTAGCAGGATATTTTCACTTTGACTCTTAAACCAGCTTTGTTCCCAGGCCTCCTATGATTTAGAGTTAAAATGCTCAGAACTCCCAGGTGGTCACAAGTTACACTTTGAAATTGGCTTTTCTGCACTCCAGAAACACCATGCATAGGCCATTAGGGGACTTACTTAAAGACCTGCTTAAGAATTGAGTCTAATCTCCTGCAGAACTCACAAGGATGAAGATGCCAATTTACACCTTCAACTTTCACCACCACTGATGCTCTTTTCACTCTTAAGATAATTACGCCATCAGACAATCCTCGGGCAGATCAGTCTGACTAGCAAAGCTTGCATCTTCAGTCAAGTCCTTCAGAAAGCCTGTCAGTGTAGCCAACCTTCTCATCGTAAACAAAGCTGAATGTATCCTATGTTTTCCTAGACACTGGAAGGAGTTCCCCTCTCAGTGTCGGGGAACTGTCAGGTCTCTGCTAGAAATCAGACCACTCACAGAAGAAACTTTTCTACCCATTTTACAGGTAGCATAAAGATTACATGGTCTGCCCAAGCCCACAAGGTACACTATGGAAAAGCAGAATTTAAAGTTAATTCTTTGTATTCCAACCCAAGGCTTTTAACACTAGGTAGGTGTTTACTCTTCAGCATATTTAAACTGTGAAATAAGAAATGCTTAAGAAAAACCCCAAACCTGTAGTTGGTATATTAGCAGCAGAGAGCAGTCAGATACACAGAGTGGACAAACCAGTTTCATAACATTGCAGTATCCCTGTCCTGATACAAGCATCAATAAATGAGCCTAAAGCTAGTAACAGCTACAAAGTGCAGCGATTTCAGTGACACACTTACTCTCTTCATCCCAAAAGAGAAGCTCACAGTACCATCTAGTAATCTATTAGCACTGAGCACTGCACACAAAACCAGATCTTCAGGTCTGAAAAAACCCCCTTAATTTCCAGGCAAGCATTAATACATATACAGAAGCAAACCACAAGGAGTGCAACTGAACACATAAATTTGCATATGTGCTGTAATACCTGGGTAACGCAAGTATTATTTTCCAAATATAATAAACAAAAAAGTTAGTATTAAACTTGGTGACATCTGTGAAGAATCTAGAAACTTTATGAGTAAGTTTTAAGGGAAAAAGCTAACGGGCAGCAGTGTTCTGGCACACAAGACACATTCTTCATGCACAGAATAGTGCAATTCTTTTTGGCATCTGCATTTTCCCTTACAAAGGGAAACCCAGTTTTGACCCTTGCAGTAGACCAAACCATCAACAAAAACCTCACTTTTGACTCAGCATACTGAATCACTGGTAAGATTGACTCAGTTGTAACTTATCAGATCAAGAATGAGACAAAACATGCAGCACTATCTGAATTCTGCCCATAGCTCCAGAACACTTTCAAGCTTCTGCCCCAAGACTTAGCAATTAATTAATTCGCCAAAGCTGAGAAATAGTAATGAAGTGACAATCTACTGCAGTGAGTTTTGGTTTTTTTGGTCTACTCTCTAGACTCCATCTGTAGTTTCAGGAAGAGAGCACTGCATACATCCAGCATCCTGCTGCACAGAACAGTAAGCTGTGAGAAATCAAAGACCATGTGTGGATCAGTCAGTCAACACTGCTGAGCACCCAGGACATCTCTGCACAACCCAAAAGACTCCCAGAGAGTGCTGCTTTCCCCCAGTCAGGAGACCAAAGATTGAAGTACTATTTCTGGGCACTTAGTGAATGCAATTCCAACTTTTGTGTGGTGGGTTAATGTTCTTCTTCCTTGGCAAATGCATCCTATTGACCTCTCCAGTCGCATGAAATCAGCACTGTTATGTAGTGCTGCAAGATTTAGGCAAAATTGTTTTAAAACATTTCAGTCACTCCTATATAATGTTCTATTCATTACTTCTATTTCTCTCCACCTCCTAGATCTGTCTTTCATTCTTTCTGTTCTCTTCCAGCTAATTTTTCACCTCTTTGTTCTATAAATCCCAGATCTCTTGTCAAACCTCCTAAGAAATCACCTTAAGCTTTACAGCAAGGGCAGGAAAAAAATTTCACACCCTACTGACTTAATATTGGTTGACTAAAATTGAATTAGAACCCATTAAAAAGATTCAATCCCAGTAAAAGCAAGGAGAAGCATGACATAATACTTCAGTCAGTTTAGGACTGCTTTATGTTGGAGCTCTCAAGTGTTAATACACCAACAGGCAACCACAGGCAAGTTATGGTAAGGCACTCTCCTTGCATAACATCTATGACCAGTGCTCCTAAACACACTTCAGAATTACTTTCTATTCTTTCAGGGGTTTTCAGAGGATGTCCATTGTTACTAACAGCACGAAAATAACATCCTAACAGTGACAATAACATACTATTTTCACACTTTAAAGAATAATGAACATTATTTCCACAGTAAAATTCAAACCCCATTTTTGACTAGGGGGACTTAAGTGTGGACTCCATGTCAGTAAAAGAGAGTATTTTGAGCAGTAGCTAATGATTTGCATAACTAAAAAGAACCTTCACCATCCCAATATGCAGGGAGGGGGGGAGGAAAGTAACCTCTTTTCTCTCCAAAACAGACAAAAAGAGGAAATCAAGATGCAAAGTTATCCTTCCAAGAAATATATACATATGTGTATTATATATTCAACAGAAAATACAGTTGAGATAGATTTATTTCCTGGGGGGGGGGGGGGGGGAAATTCTCTTCAAGACATCTTTCCAGGAGATACTGGTATCAGATGTAAAAAAGTTCTTTTCATAAAACTGAGACGTGGACAATGCTACACTAAGCTTCCCACTACAAAGAAACCAATTTTAAATACAACAATATAGGCATATAAATACAGACAAACAGAAGACCTAGCCTGCAAAAAAATCCAAAATAAAATAAAAAATGTGTTTACTGCACAGACTTGTTTTTCCTGAGATCTGAAAAATATATTGGTTTTCTGTCCCATCCCCCTAATCCTCTTATTAGCAGACATTCTCTCCACAGCTATTTCATTATGTTTCATTTCTGAAATCCATGTCAGTAGCATTCAGTACATTTTAGTAGCAAGGCTACACATAACGGTGTATCTTTTTGTCCCACTTGGGAAAAACCTTTAGAAAACGTACATAAACACATGTTGAAAGTAGTCTGAAGACAAGAGGGTCATCTGTTTATCTACTCTACACATAAGAAATATTTTAACATTTTCAAATTTATGATAGTATTGGACATTCACAACCACTTCAATTTTCAGCTTTCCCAAGTACTACTTGTTATTTTCTTGCACAAAGTCTATTCCGATCTAGAAATTTATTTCTCCTTCTGTATTTCTAACTCCATGCTGTCAATACAGTTATAAATTTAAAAAACTACTAAAATTATTTGAAGTAAAAATGAAGTAACATCTGACCTATTCTTTACAGTTCAGCATGGGTACGTTTGTAATCAGTATGTGTTTTTCATATGCATACCACCTTTCATTCTAGGTCTAAAAAAAAAAAAATCAAAACCAGGACAGCAGTGACCAATGTATAGGGAAGATAATGTGGTTTTTACACAGTGCCCTTCATTGTCCAGATGTCCCTAAGCACTTTACAGAACAGTAAGCCTCCTAGATGTACCACCATAGAGACAAACACAGCAGCTATTCTGCACTCTACAAGTGCTAACCTCTAACCAGAGTAATTTCATACTGAAAGGCTGCACATGAACCCAAGACACTAAGGAAACATTTATTCTATTAAAAAAAAAAAAAAAAAAAAAAGCTATTACATCTGTAGGTATAATGCTGCATGTACTTAGAATTCTAAACTGTAAAATAAAGTATGGAAAATCAGTACTGTAAATGTTGGAGGTAACATATCTCTTAACTTAAAAAAAGTAGTCCTTAATATCTGAGGTTTATGTTGTATTTTTCATACCACACCTCAACTCTGCATATAAAACAATGCAAAACACTCTGCAGATGGGAGAACTCCCATCTACTCATAAGTGCTGAGGCCCAGACTAAGATTTCACAACTGACTGGTGCTTATACACTGGATAATATTCTAGAGGAAAGTCTCTAAACCAAGAAAATAATCTCCTAAAATCAAAGAAACATTCCCAAAGGTGAAAGCTTTCTTACTAATAACTTACTCTTTGTAAAGAAAAGGTAGTCCTCTATGGCAAGCCACAGCCTAACTTTTTCAGTTCTTTATCCTCCATTTCCATCATGTGGCAGCAATATTAACCTTTTGTTTCAGTCATACATACAATGCTCACCTTTGGTCTCAGTAACAAGCTGGATAAAGTTGTCTGTCTATATTAACACTTCCTCTCTTTCTACTTAACAGCTGGCTTTTTTTGGTTCTGTTTTTAATGAACACCGTGGGTACAGACAGGTCAGATATAATCCTGAAGTAGAAAAAATGGCAGATGAAAGCTCAAAGCTCAGTTCTATACATTTTAGCAATCTTGTCTCACTGAATGAACTATCAAAAGCCTTCAGGCATACAGAATTCTAAAAACGGAAGCTTTCCATAAGGAAAGTCCTTCCTGTGTGATGAAACACAGAAGTTATCAAAACAGGATGTATTACAGTGAGCACACGTGCATCCTTACTTCAATTGTTATGGCATTAGCCCTTCCTAGTTGAAGCACTCTTTGGAGTGAAGTTGTATTTGTTTTTTTTAAAGCAAGCATGCTCTGCTCCTAACTCGACAAAGCATGCAAAGAAAACTGGGCACAGAAGTGAACACAAAACAGCACACAGTCATATACATGGTAAACTGCTAAGCGTATTAAAGATTGTTGTTTACTTGAAAAGGATTACAGTCAGGGTGGCCAGACAAGCCCTAAGATACAAATTAACAGAGTCTTCTATGCACCTGATGGCTGGATTATTCCAAAATCTGGAGAACAAGGTTGAAGACACCTTATCTCCCATCTCATTTGATACTACACTTCATGAGTGCATAAAAGCAATTCTGGAGTTCTGAGATTCAGAAACAAACAAGCAAGTATTCCTCTTCCCTCTGCTCCACCCTGCACAAAGAAAGACACAGAACGGAAACATTCATTTTATAATGTCAGTGTTTATTTACATGAAAGTTTACACAAGTTGAAAAGTTGTTTCAACAGGAACCCAACAATTAGTGCTTTTGCCTGTCTTCAAAAAAGGGATGACTTTAAGATGTGATGAAGCAGCTTCAGAACACTGACGATCACTTGGGAAAAAAGTGCCAGGAATCAACTAAAACAAAAAAAAAATAGACATCAAGAATTATATTAGTTCTATACAACTAGCCAGACACAAACACTTGAAAAAGCACCATTCTGCCCTTTCAGCTATCTTCCCTCCCACAACAATACTTCTGGGTGAGCTCTACCCCCAGCCTATGTAAAGCACAGCCCCAAAATAGTATCTGTCCACTTCAACACTTTGGCTGAAACAATCCTGCAACGAGTTACAACACTGAGTTGACCATCCCTGGAAAACATCAAAGATCAGGCAGATTATGTTTAGTTGTCTGTCAGAGGTCTGAGATGTAGTACTTCAGTAAAGAAATGCTATTTACTGGCATACCATATAAGGGCAAATGGAATGCAACTTGTTTTCCCATGACATGGCTTACACAGATGTTACTTTGCAAACAGTCTGGAACTTGACTCATGACTGTTTCTCTTAGCATTTCTGTAACTCCCTCTATCTCAAAAAGCACGTACATCTTCTCTATAGTTCCTGCCAGTAGAAAAATCTTTTTTTCTTTTTTTTTTTTAAAGTAGTTAACAAAAATGAATATGTAGGATGCATTCTTATTTCTTGACCAAAAACACATGTTCTGTTAGCATGAGAAACAGTCATAACAGTGAAAGACAGAATTTTGTCTTTAGAACTTACACTTGAAAATTAAATATCGCTATGTCACTTCTAGGAAAAGGGGCTGTTTATTTGATTAGTTAGCTACTGTGAGGAATGACAAAAACTAAGGCAAACAAAGCAACCTTTCTCCTTTAAAAAGGATAAATGTCATGCATTTGCCTTCCATGACCAGTGACAGAAAAATTTAGTCTTCTCATCTTTTTTATGTGGACTACACTTTCACTCATACTCAAAACTAATCTCCCACAAACCATCCATGATTTTCTGTCCATGTTCTATCTAAAAGGGGACAGGCGTTACAGTCTGACAGAATATAACTATCATCATTCTCATATGCACAAACCCACTTTTTTTCAACACAACAGTTTTTATGTCAATTTTTAAAAGCAAACAATTAAATAAATCACATGGCATTTGGGGAAAAACGTACCTTCTGGGGAAACACAATCTCCATTCACAGGCACTGGTGCCTGAATAAAAAAAAAAAAAAACCACAAACAAAAGACCAAACCAACATATCAGTGTTTAGTTAAAGTTTCAGAGGTAGCACCCAAACTCAAAGCTATTTTACTGCTAAAGTCAAGCGATATTAATAAAAACAGAACTTTCTGTTGCCCCCACAGGAAATGCTCTACCTTGTAGACTTTCCCTTTTTCCCCCTATAACTACTTTACATATTTCTTGATTGCTCACAAATGACAAAACAAACACACTAATAATAAGTGACAGATTAACATCTTACCTAACATAAAGGGAGATTTTCCTACTGTATTGTCTTTGAGGATAACACGATTTGTTGCTTACATGCTAAAGAATAAAAATGCCTTTCCAATTACATTACTATACATGTTGCAGTATAAAGGTATGCATGTGAATATATATACACACACAAAATTTACATTACATATATGCAAACCTTTTAAATAAATGTGTAATTAAACTCTTTTACAACCACATTTTGACAGAGCAGGATTCAGTTCTGTGGAAAGTGACAAATTTTAAAATGTAGGTCTGTAAGTCTCCATTTCAAAGCTGGATACACCACTACTCAATTGCAGTATTACACAGCATGTCTTGTGCTATTACTTAAAGGACAAAATTAAAGCTAGTTTTAACACCAGCTGGAAGCAACCTGTCTCATGACGAGGATGTTAGTTATTTGCATAGCAACAATCCTCCACTACCCTTCCATCAGCTCCTCACATACAAGTTTTCCAACTGACATAACTGATCGGAAAGAAGCAGAGAGCACCTCAGACAAGCAATCCTGCGACGCTCACTCATACACACAAACCAAATGCAAAAAACATGTGGCTGTTAGCCTTTGCCATGACACAAGCCCACCCCAAGTTCGCTTACCCAAGCGGATAACCCCAGGAGTAATCACTTAGGTGAACTATACAAAAAAGAAACAACCTCAAAAGCAGGGTTTGCAGCTGTTTGAAGCTTCAGGAGAACAAAGCTGCCAGTGACCACCCATGTCTTCCACACCAACAGAACTTCATGCCACTACTTAATGGCATGTGAAGACATTAATGAAAACTCTGCAGTATCCTGCAGGCAGGCAAACTGACCCAGAAGCCACAAGGCCAGGCTTAGCACAGTGCAGCACTCAAACTGCGCTGTGTTGGTGTGAAATTCCCTCACGAGCCTGCCTGCCTCCAAGCAGGCACAGGGCTTGATCCACTGAAGAACAGGTCAAAGCCTGTGAGGAGGGAAGGGAAAAACAGTATTCTTTTTCTCACTTTAGCTAGGATAATTACCTGCACAGGGCAGGTTGTGGGACTGGTCTTGAAAGGATGTGCCAGTATGACAAACGTAATCCAGGTCTTAAAAATCATGGAGTAGTTTGGGTTGGAAGGGACCTTTAAAGATCATCTAGTCCAACCCCTTGCAACGAGCAGGGACACCTTCCACTAAATCAAGCCTCGTCCAACCTGGCTTTAAATGTTTCCAGCAATGGGGCTTCTACCATCTCTCTGGGCAACCTGTTCCAGTGTTTAACCACCCTCATTGTAAAATACTTCTTCCTTATAGCTAGTCTGAATCTACCCTCTTTTAGTTTAACACCATTGCCCCCTGTACTATCACTACAGGCCCTAACAAGATAGATGGGGACAGACTTTTTATAAGCCCCCTTTAAGTATTGAAAGGCTGCAATAAGGTCTCCCTGGAGCTTTCTCTTCTTCAGGCTGAACAACCCCAACTCTCCCAACCTGTCCTCATAGGAGAGGCGTTTCATCCCTCTGATCATTTTTGTGGGCTCCTCTGGACCCACTTGAACAGGTCCATGTCTTTCCTGTGCTGAGAACTCCAGAGCTGGACACAGCACTGCAGGTGGGGTCTCACCAGAGCGGAGTAGAGGGGGAGAATCCCCTCCCTTGACCTGCTGGCCACACTTCTCTTGATGCAGCCCAGGACATGGTTGGCTTTCTGGGCTGCGAGTGCACATTGCTGGCTCATGTCCAGTTTTTCATCCAGCAGTACCCTCAGGTCCTTCTCGGCAGGGCTGCTCTCAATCCCTTCATCCCCCCACCTGTATTGATACTGGGGATTGCCCCGACCCATGTGCAGGACCTTGCACTTGGCCTTGTTGAACCTCATGAGGTTCACATGGACCCACTTCTCGAGCTTGTCCAGGTCCCTCTGGATGGCATCCTGTCCCTCAGGCGTGTCAACTGCACCACTCAGCTTGGTGTCATCTGCAAACCTGCTGAGGGTGCACTCGATCCCACTGTCTATGTCACTGATGAAGATATTAAACAGTACTGGTCCCAGTACAGACCCCCGAGGGACACCACTCATCACTGACCTCCATCTGGACATTGAGCCGTTGACCACTACTCTCTGGATGTGACCATCCAGCCAACTCCTCATCCACCAAACAGTCCACCCATCAAATCCATATCTCTCCCATTTAGAGAGAAGGATGTTGTGGTAGACCGTGTCAAAGGCCTTACAGAGTTCAGATAGATGACATCCATAGCTCTTCCCTTCTCCACTGACGCAGTTCATCATAGAAGGCCACAGGTTGGTCAAGCAAGACTTGCCCTTGGTGAAGCCATGCTGGCTGTCTCAAACCACCTCCCTGTTCTCCATGTGACTTATCATAGCTTCTAGGAGGATCTGTTCCATGATCTTCCCAGGCACAGAGATGAGGCTGACAGGTTGGTAGTTCTCAGGGTGCTCCTTTCAACCCTTTTTAAAAATGTGTGCAATGTTTTCCTTTTTCCAGTCACCAGGGACTTCACCTGACTGCCATGACTTTTCAAATATCATAAGAGTGTGGCTTGGCAACTACATCTGCCAATTCCCTCAGGACTCTGCGATACATCTCATCAGGTGCCATAGACTTACGTATGTTCAAGTTCCTTGGGCAGTCGTGAACTTGATCTTCTTTTACAGTGAGAGGGACTTTGCTCCCCCAGTCCCTGCCTTGAGGTCCATCCACTCAAGAGGTGTGGGAAGAAAGGCTGCCAGTGAAGACTGAGTTAAAAAAGTTGTCGAGTACCTCAGCCTTCTCCTTTGCCATTGTTACTTGTTTGCCAGTCGTGTTCATCAGGGGGGTACGCTTCCTTTGACCTTCCTTTTCTGGCTGACATACCTATAGAAGCCATTATTATTCTTTGCATCCCTTGACAAGCTCAGCTCCAGCCATGCCTTGGCCTTCCTGTTGCTGCCCCTATACAACTGGGCAACGTCTCTATACTCTTCCCAGGATACCTGTCCCTGATTCCAGTTTCTGTGCGTTTCCTTCTTGCCCTTTATTTTGACCAGCAGGTCTTGACTTGTCCACGCTGGTCTCTTACCATCCTTTCCCGACTTCTTACACAGGGGGATCGAGAGCTCTTGTATTCTATGGAAAGTGTCTTCCAGGCCTTAACACCAGATCATCCCCTCTCTTTCCAGTAAAACCAAGCTTTAACTCATAAGGCAGGGAGAACCAGTGGTCACCATGCATAACCAGGTGCCTGCCACTTCTGGGATAACTGCTCAGGAAGTTTGAGATAAGGACTCAGCACCTTCCCACTAGGAACAGATCAAAAACTCATCCCACTGAACCAGGAATCTCTTCACTACACAACCCTTTCATGTGGAACACCAGTTTAAAAAACCCAAACAAATAAATAAATAAATACATTTTAAAAACAAACACACAAAATCCCCCCAGAAAACCCAGACCAAAACCCCCCACCAATCTTTTGTTTCAGAACTGACCACTGAACAGAAAATCCTGCTTCTAAGTCCCAAATGGAAATGTACTCACAGAAAACATGTAGGGAGAAAGGTAGCTAACAGACTTTCCTGCTTAGATCTTAATTATTTGAAACACATTAGTAAGCATGCAGATTCAAATTTTGTTGGAGATTTTTTAAATTATCAGGAAAAAACAAATATTCTCCCCTGTAAGACACTGTTCTGCATTTTATCAGAAGAGACTTCATCTAGCCAAGCTTTCCTAGTTCACTTTCCAGTACTATAAGGGAAGAATTATGTGATAAGTCTGAGAAACACTGCTCTACTAACTATATATAGATTGTCTTGGAGATTTTCCAACTTGCAAAGTCCTCAGCAGCTTCTTCACAGAGCAAGTGAGCAAGCAGTTCTCAGAATTAATGTTAAACAAAAGTTTGGCTGTCCTGGTCAGTTTTACAGATGGCAACACTTAAAAGCCAGAAATAAACACTACATCTTAGCACTAGCACATTCAGCTCTATTCCTCCTGGGTTTAGTTTTCAACATATACTAACATTGGAGCTGAAACAGAGATGAAACAATATTCAGAGGCTAGAGAATGCTAGATATTTTCACCACCTAGTGTTAAAACTCAACTGGGTTTGTGGTTGCAGGGGGCTAAGTGTAATTTTATCTGGTTCAAATGTTCAGTATGTGTTTCCATATGCACATATTATCTTCTACCCCTTTGGAATTGACTGGACATGGCAACTTCACCAGCTGTAGAATCATTCCTAGTTTGCCACCAATATAGATGACAGTATGCATGCCCACCATCTAGAAACTAACTCAGTAGAATGGAATTCCCTACCACAGACAAGCCATTCTAGTCCCACACCTGTAAAATAATGAAAGGTCAAATAACAGCACAATAAATCCTACTGAAATCAACAGGACTACCTTGGGAACTACCCAATCAAAATCTATATGAAATTCTGTTTAATGCACAATTTGGTAAGCATTTGGTAAGGATTTGTTTGTTTTCTATTTGATTCTTAGTTATAGTTTTCTTGTTCACCGTGAAAATTGGTTCATAACAATACTGAGTGCAGCCTTTTGGTTTAGGTTTTTTTTGGGGGTGGTGGTGGGTTTTTTTGAGAACTCAATATATCCAATTTAAGGTAATTATCAGTCAATTCAAAAATTCCGTAACTGGAGTCTGACCCAGGAAACAGAACTGCAGGGAACGAGCTCTCACTACACAAGTAGCTCAGAAATTTTGCAGTAGCTGAAATATGTTTCTCACTGTACTTGCATACAAAATCTCTACCCCGCATTTCATTCTTCGGTTTTTATCCAGAACTTAATAGATGGACATAAGTTAGTAGAAAATGTATCTGCTTTTAGTTTAAAAAAAAGAAAAAGCACAAACAAAAAAAAGCTCCAGACAGACACAGGCAGCCTTCATTTACAATTACCACAGCCATTAAAATTCTACAGCCAACTCTCACGTACTTTCACTTCAGTATGAAAGAGATGAATGCCTGACAACCAAAGTGGGCAGTGTAGTGTACCAGACAAAAAGATACCTGCTTAAAATGTGTAAGTCAACCTCCCTGCTTATATTTAGAGTTTGACTGTCTATCATTCATATTTCAAGATCATTTTACTTTTTTTAGTTATCATAGATTAGAAACTGTATTCAGTATGAACAGTATTTAAAAGAGTATTGAATCTTTTCCCTGACCAAAAAGTACCAAGAGACAGTACCCTACAAAGACACAATTAAAATACTTAGACTGAACTGAAACACAATGATGGAAAGGAGTATATGATGACAACTTCACAAACACAGTATCACTTAAAGAAAATAATGTGAGGCACAAAAAAGCCAGGAAGAGATAATATTTGATAAGAAGGCAAGTGCTCATAATAAAAAAGATATTAACGTTTGATACAAGGTACCTATTTCATAAACTGATTTTACTAACCTCCACCCCAAAAAACAGGAAAAATTTTGTTTGATATTAAGAGACAAAATAACAGATACTGCCAATTTAAACAGATAATTATGCTTCAAGGTACAAACAGCACAGAACACAAAAGGAAATATTCCTTTGGAGGTTTGTCACCATCCAAATACATTTGAACCTGAAATTTTAGTTCCATTTAAACACTCACTAAAAATTACTGTAAATTTGAAAGTACAGAGGATATATAGCTTATATATATATAAAAAAATATAAGCATATATATATACTTATAGCTGACACTGACATGTCTAAATACATATTTGAATTCCAAAATGAACTTTTCATCATGTAAAACTTACAGTCCCATTAATCAACATTCACAAGTGCAACCATAAAGGTACTTTTAAAGAAGTGCTGAAAGCAAGAGACCTGAATAGGAAAAACAGGTTTGATGCTTCTTTATGACTTAAACTAACTTTTCTTTGCAACTGACAGTCTTATTTGCTTATGACAAAACACCACCCAGGACAACACATTCTTACTGGAAATGCTGTTGGAATGCTAACTGCACAGACAGCGGACCACTCCTTTGACACCTGAACTTGCATAATCACTGTGACTGCTGGGACAAAACGCTGGCTGCTCAGGCAGCCATGCACATGTGCAAAATACCTGCCATGCTCATGTGGTCGTGAGCACAGGCTCAATCACGGCATATGTTTTTTAGAAAAAAAAAAAAAAAGTAACATTTGGGGGTACTTTTCTCCATGTAATTTCTGGTAACTTTGCTTAATTTCTGGCATCCAAATGAGCATATTTTAAAATGGAAGAAATTCTCCTCCACTAGCATTTGCACATGAAAGCATCAGACCTGCAGGACATTTTTCTTGCCTGAACAGGAAATCTGCACGTTTTAGTTTTATGTTAATTTCCAGAATATGACAGGCATTCTTTAAGAAACATTGAAAAAAGCATCCCCCTCTCTTACAGCAATGCATTTAATTATGCAAGCAGACAAACAAAGGATCCCTTTACTGATTAGGGACTACAGTTAGCTAGTCAATGAGTTCTAACACTGGGTGGTAACTCATGGCAACAGGGGAGACAGAGAAGACAGCAGGCTAGATACAAATAGCAGTCCATCTTGCTATTCAGGATCAGAAGAAACAGCACTGCAGAGGGAGAAAAAAAAAAAAAAAAAAAAAATCCCACCAGAACAGTAATGAACCTGCCAGAAAGCACAATTGGACCACTATAATGAAAGGTTTATATTATAATGTTTATATTTCCCCCACAACCTCTGTGCTCTTCTTTTTACTTTATGCCTTAAATTTTTGTTTAAGACCATCTCAGTTTAGCTACTTTATTTTGGTTTTGGAGTTCTGAATCTTCTTCTCCTATTAATCACTTTTTAAAAAAGGTGGGAAAAAAAGTAAATATTATCCTTACCGACTGCACAATCGATCGGGCAATCTCCTCACTGCAACAAAATGGGCTGCCACTCACCAGAACATTTGTGCTGAAAAAAAAAATTTTAAACCTGTTTGATCAATCAGTGGAAAAGAGACATGCACAATTAAACACCTATGGAAAAAAAACACCTTCACATATAGAGCTCAGAAATGTGTACCTGCAAGAAATGAGGAAGTCACGAAGTACCCAGTAATGCTGGAAGGGAACAGGGGTGTGGAGGGGTGTTCTTTGTTTCTTTGGGTTTGAGAGGGTTTTTAGGCTATACATTCTATATTAATGCAAGCAGTGATCATACTCAGTGCTTCTGACAGCTAACTTGGGTACAGTTCAGAGGACCACAGCTAAGAAACTATATCCTCCCAAAAAGTCAGTAGAGATAAACTGGCACTTCCTGAGGGAGTTGAAGAACACCTAGATGGCTAGGACAGATGGTGTGAATATTCCCCCTGTCTCTTGTGTCTTGGAAGGATGGCCAGATTCTGTGGCAGGCCACCCTTGGTTTGCAGTAGTGTGCCTGCAGTATCTAACAAGAAGAAGGAAAAAACAGGTCAGAATTCTTCGCCAACATACAGCAGATACCTGTACTGCCTCCAGAGAGTAGACAAATTCTGGGACCAAATACTTTGCAGAAACATTTCCCTATGAATATATATCCTTTCAGACTGTGAGTTTGGTCATGAGTTTTTAACATCCTATAAAGTAAACTGCAAGAAGTTCAATTCCTCAAAGCACAACTTCAACTTTTTAATTTCATCAAGATGAAGCTCAAAGCGCCTCTGAAACGATCAAGACCAAAACTTGAATATTATCCTACAGTATTCCTGCCATGCTAAAATGGAACTACTAACCTGTCCAACTGCTAAGGTGTTCAAGCAGCTCCAAGAAATGGAGAGAGAATGTCACATTTTCCCAATAAAGTAGAAGACAATAGTAACTACCTCAGCACAGCTTCCCCCACAGCCTTTGCCCTCTGGTTTAGCTAATGGCAGTCTACACCCCTTGGAAAGCACCAGGCAAAGACAACTGCCTGCTCTTCAAAGCCTCTGGTGCCAGAATTGCCAATGCAAACCAATCCAGAGAGCTCAATAAAGTCCATTTTAATTTAGATTAGGCCAAAGACTAGTAAAGAACAATAATTTCGTTCTCTCATTCCAGAGAACAACTTAAAAATATGGAATGCTAAGCTGCAAAAGAATTTTGCAACACAGCAATGCAGCACTGAAGGATGGAATAAACAAGAGGATTTGCATGGGATACTGAGATTCTCCCAGAATGATCCCAAACAAATACTCTGGGGCCATTTCTGGAAAGTTGAATTAATCTATGTCACTTTGATACCATCAATATTTTTTTTGGAACCACTTACCATTAAATCATCATCATTCAAGGTGCAATTAGTCAATCATAGTCTATTATAAATTAATTATCAATCAAAACCATAAGTATTCCAGTCATCTTAAAGTAAAAAATCTAAGCGGTTCATGCACAGCTGCCACACGTTGAATACCACCACCAGTACTAGCACAATACAAAGAGGAAAAGACGTGACTAGATGCTTACCACTTAATAGTACCTCCATCAGCTTTTTTATGAAGCAAAGCTTTCCAGCATTCATGGGTGGATTTAATAATTTCAACAGCAAAATCCTAGTTTACATCAAGGAAAAGTTTTATGAATTAAAATGTTATTAAACAGAAAAAAAGTCACAGAACAAGTTTATTAAAACAATTTCTGGAAAATATAACACCCTTTTTATGAAAAGAAACAAACTTCACTATCTGTCAAATACACTGGCAACACATTCAGGACTTGCCCTTAGTCTGCAGCCAGTAAACATGAAGGCTGCACAAAAAAAATGAAATCAGCGCTAGATGCTAAGCAGACACCTACAGCTGTAGAAAACTAACAGGTCCTAAATGGACAAAGCACATGAGCTATGACTCCTCTGTTACACGTGCACATCAGGGTCAGAGTTAAGGTTTCCCCTCTAGTGGCAAAATTTGCATTTACTTCATTAATTGCCCAATCATATACTTAAGCATTTGCAACAATGTAACATATCAGCTGCTTAGCAGTTTTTGTTTAAAACAAAAAGTCATATTGGGGGCGGCTGGTGATGAAAAAGCTTCAAAAAAAAAAAAGTAAAATAAGCCCTAAGCGTCCAGATGATGGTATCTTGACTGGTTTGCAAAAAGCTGCCAACCTAACATTCACATTTCCTAACAAGGAGTGACTTGGCAAAATGCCACTGGAACATTGTGAACTTCACCAGCGCTGCTGGAGCACAGCCATGGCTGCCTCACCACATCCTGGGTCTCTAGAAATGCTTGAGAATTATTCCAGTGCTCCAAACCAGCCATCGCAGGGCATTTAGTGCCTCAAGCCTGAACTCCAATGGCCTGACAGGAATATACTGTTAAACTGTTGCTACAGAGCAACACTCTGCTTTACAGAGCAGGAAAACCTCCAAGAGCAGTTCCTGGGAGAACAGGAGAAAGATCAGGTTATCAAACCTTAGAACTCTAAGTTTCATTGACTTAAAAGACAGTTTTATGCAGAGGGGAGTCAGGGCATCCCTTTTACCAGACAAAACACATGAAGTTGCTTGTGCTGGTTAGAAGGCATTTTATAACTTTGATAGCACACTGCAAGGTTGAACTAGCTGACACATGGACATCATTCAGTAGGAACCTGTGATTCTTTGCCAAAAATAGTCTACAGAGAATGTGCAATACACGATTTGCAAAGCGTTTTTACTCAAATCACACACAATTTCCTCTAGAAAAATCCAGGTATTTTCTTCAGCAAGGTCTATTCCCAGGTCCACTCTCCTTTCAAACACTGGCCATTTTTACTGTAGATAGTTTAAAATGCCATTCATTTTTTCAAAAAAAAGGGGAAAATACTTTTTCAGCTTTCAACCCCAAAACTAGTTCAAATGTTTTTACATAGAATTATCAGGAAAAAGTATACCTTGAGCAAATACCAAGTATGAAAAAATCTGCAACCCACTGTCTGTCTTATACCGCATAGCCTGAAAAGAATGTCAGGAAAAGTTATCAATCAGGACTGAAAAAATACCTGAAAAGACAATCTGTTCATTCTTCTGTCAGGGAAAATGAAAATGCTGTGAAAAAACCCTACACATACACACAGATGTGTGTGTAAGTCTTGTCAGGATTAGGACTGAATTTTTTTTTGCAGATTTCCTTTAGTAACCTATGCATTTTCCCTGAATAAAATGGAAAACAGCAAACATTATTTATTCCTAGCCTAATAAATTGTATTCAAACATCCCTCATATAATTCTTTTTGTTAAACCTCCTCCTTTACAATTCCAAAAATTCTAGGATGTATTAAAGAGGCCACATAATAGAATAATGCAGCTTTAATTTTGGATTATCTTCACCTTGTCTTTAAATTCTCCGTTAAAAGCAAACTGATTTTCCGGTTTACCATCAGGGACTTTATATAGTCGGAACCAGTCAACTGTAGCCTCAAGATAACCCGGTTTGTGCTTCTTGACATCATCAATATCTATAAGTTTTAATAAAAAAAAAAAAAAAAAAAAAGGTCATTTTTACTCATTTGTAACATTCATATTTTTAAAGTCTCATAAAGGATCTGCAAGCAATTTGATTCCACTGAGCACTTTCAAAGTCATTGGGGAACTTCACTTTATTACATTAGCTGCCCACAGTTGATATCTTATGATTTCACAACCACACTAAACAGGTAAACCAGTTGCCTCCTGCCCTTCATTAATTAAGACCCAAAGGGACAATGAATAAAAGGACCATACTTGTGACAGGAGAGGAAGAAAATTCTGTATTTACAGGCTTTCATCTCAAGCAGATACCTCTTGCAATACTTAGGTTATTCAGTGAGGTAAATTTTTTTCCCCAGCAACTGCAGGAACTGCAGGGACTACAGGCATTTTTTGATAATGAAAGAATAGCTAGTAAAAACAAGTTCAACACATGGATTTTTACACCAGCACCTCAAAACAAAATAGAGGCTTGACGTCTCGAAGTTATATTAAAGGCATCCCTTCGCTCACATTACTTCCAAATTCAGCCCATTAGATACAAGACAGATACATGCCAGGAGCACTAAACACTAACTCTACTGATAACCCTGTGATATCTGCATACTCACAGTAATAAGCCAATTCTACCTTTACCTCTATAATCCTACTGTGCAAAGATGGAACAGGACACAAAGAGGAATGCATGTCATTTGCAGGACACCCTTCGGAGCCAGAGATGAACACTGCCACAGTGGGTACAGAGAGATTAAACAGTCACACAGTAATGCTGCTCGAGGGCTATACTGCTGTAGCAAAGACACAGTTCATGATCTTAAACGTTTACTTCTGCTGTGCGTATCAAATTCTACCAGGTTATCCCGTGAGACCACTATCACTCTTGTCACTGGCAATGAGGGAGCCCTATCAGCCCCTTGGCAAATTAACTCTCTGGCAATGATTATATGGAAAAGCCTTCAATACAATTTTAATTGATTTTGATACAATAAAGGATTTTGTCCTTTCTGGAAGCCAAATACTTTTTGTAGCTGGTGTAATCCTTCTCTTCCCATTTATTTCCCTCCTACAGTCAATTCTGATGGAAATGGGAACTGACTTTATTGCTGTGCTTTGCATGTCATCTTCCAGCTATTTCACAACCTCAGTCTGCCACCCACCTTTCATGGTGTTAGTCTCCTCCTCTAGTGTTTTGCAAGTCACTTGCTCATTTCTCCCTTCCCAATTCCCTCTTGCTCTCTCTCCATACTGCTTGGCTACTTCATTCTCTTCTCTCATAGAGACCCTCACTCACTGACACCTCTTGGTTGGCAGTGATTCCACATGGATGCTCTTCTGTCTATCCAGTCTTATAAAACAGATTTTCAGAGTTGCTTAGTCCACAGAATTGACACCTGGTCATGTACTTTCCATCTTTAAGTGCCTAAATCTCTTTATAAAATCTAGTCTGTGAAACTGAACAAAGACATTCAAGTATTTCTAAAGAGAACAGTAAGAGAAGGGAAAAAGTCTTGTGCTACAGGCCATTCAATTCTCTGTAGACCACCAAGAGCGATGCCATGTCTACTGAACTATGAAACCAATCCTATGTGAGAAGATATGCTGAGTGTTCATAGGCATCTGATAGATGCCACTCCCAAATTCCACTGGATCACATAGTACCCAAAGAATAAAACATAAAACTTTGAAGAACCCTGTGTAAATTTTTGCTTCTGCACACACTTAATAGGGCTACGTGTTTATGGACTCGGAGTAAAACACATTTTGAACTTGGCTGCTGGCCATCTGCCTGTAGAAGATTAGGGAGTTTCATTGGCAGAATCCCAGAAAAAAAAGGGCACATGAGGCTGTGCTAGAGGCAGGTTTTCTAGCCGGAATATATGTTTAAGAGTACAAGAAGCCTTTCACTGGGGTGGGTGGGTGAGACCAACCAAGAAGGAATGATTTAGAAAAGGGTGGGGTCTTGGCTGGAGGGAGGATGCGTCGTTTGGACACTAATAAAACTGCAGCACCAATTCAAATTGGTTTCAGGGCTCCAGTGTATCATCCTGTTCTCTCCAAGCAAGGGAACATCCCTCCTCTCATCTTGAGCCTTTGTCATCTTCTCTTGTGAGGTTTGAACTCACAATTCCTAGTACTTGTTGAAGAGCCAGTATCTCAAGTCTGTAAAGCAAACCAGGCTGCTGCAGCAATTTCCTTGGCTCCCAGCAGTGGATGAACTCCAGATCTCCATCTCCAAACACTACTTATATTGAAGCATACTTTCTCAGACTGCTGCTCCTTTTTTCTGGTTCCTGTTCCAGCAAACTTCTCTCCTAATTCTGCTTCTCCATTCCTCCTTCTTGGTTATTTGCCTCCTATTCCCATAAAAACTGTTCATCAAAAGTGCTTTACTGTCTACTGACAGACACTTGTGTCCTTCCCCATCTGCTGTTCCTTATTTATAGGCTTTGTTTATATTTCTTTAAAAGGACTCAAATATTACAATAGACTTTGGGGCAGGCTTTCATCATCTCCTTAAGACAGGGATGACCATCTTCATGGATAGTATCAGCTCTCTGAATTTCACACTCTACTGGTAAATACCTTGCCTAGGTAAAATGACCACAGAGAATCAGGCTACAACATTATATGTCCCCTAAAGTACTGGCCTGGCTGTTGTATTTCTGGTTCTGAGAACTTAGGAAGGGGAACAGTGGTTGCTTTTATTTCCTTGGTTCCTTGCAAGTTATTCTTCCTCATCCCCATGCTTTGCTTCATTATTCTTTATTATGAAGGACAGTTACTGGGCACCAAATGAAGAGTAAATGGTTGAAGAAAAAAAAAAACAAAAACCAAACAATATAATAGGAGTTGGTGGCAAGCAGCAGGAAAGAGTGCAACAGTGCACCAAAACAACAACAAAAAAAATCCTGTTGCTGTGGAGTCAGCACATAGCACAAAATATAAAGAAAACAGCAGCTCTTGCATCACTCAACAGCTACCTCTTCAGTTCATTAAAAGGCACCATAGAAAAGCTTGAAAGACAGCTGGTCCTCCACTTTGAAATCCAAACAACATCTTTGGGATATCAGGGGGAGCAGGAGAAAAATACACTCAGAAAACAGAACAGTAAGCAAAGAAAGGTAAAAGAAAAGATCATGATAAGCAGTACAGTGATTTATTGCACTAATATCTATAGAAGCTAGATGCATAATATGATTTAAAAAATACTTAGATGTCTTTTCCACAGCAGACACTGTTAGACACTTTTTTCTAACCCTGGCTGCTTACCTTCCCTTAGAGCTATGTACTCACACTGATGTGAAAAGGGGCTGAGCAAGTACAGGAGTAGCAACCATGTACCCGGCCTAATGTGGTTTCATCTCTGCATGCAAACCCCGCTCAGAGTGACAGAGCAGAAAGATCAGGCTCCTGCAGGTACGTTATCAGCACATACCCACTGGGCTCTAGGCAGTAATCTCTTCATACTGCCTACATACAACCACAGGTCCCATTTTTCTGGGCACCAAAGTTAAGCACCGAGGGTTAAAAAAAGATGGCTAATCACATTAAGGGTTGCAGTTCAGTCTCAATAAGGAAAATCACTAGAGGTTGGCACAAACAACTGCTGCTAGCTCTCTGTCAAGGGAGGGAGCCAATGCAAACGCAGATCCCAATTCTATCCGGCTTCACAAAAGAGAGCAACAAAAGCATTTCTACAAAACTACCATTTTTAGTACAACAGATGCTGCTTCTTGCAAGCAAAGCTAAAACAACATGCTTGCAGCAAGCTTTCTAAACAAGGTCTGTGGGAAGAGAGGACATATGTTTTTAATAACATCTTATAAACATTTACAGGAAGCAGCAGCTACATTCCATATAAAGGCATTTGGTGTATTTTGTGCAGCATGGTGTGAGGGGGTAGGGGGCGAGCCTCGGTACAGATAATTAATTTCTTTATATTGAATGCTACACAAATCCACAACAAAGGTTTTCAGGGCCTCTGCTGCTTCTCTGTGTATAAATACACTCACATGCAAGGGTCTGTAACAATATAGTATGAAGTATGCAATGTGCTTTGTTTTTTGCCATTTAGGGTTTGATCACTTAACTCAAAAAGCTACTCTTCAGTTGCACACTGGAAAGCAGCATGGCAACACAGCACAGTTAACTCTAGCGGTGCCAGCAAAGGGTAGTGCAACAAAGCCAGCAGACATCACCAACTGCTGTTGAATATATCCAGGCATCTTTCCAGTGAGCATTAGCAAAAAAAGGCTGCTAAGATTCCAGACCAGTAAATCACCTCCAAAATGCCATCCAACATATGTGACTTGTCCAATTTGCTCAGGGAAGGTAAAATGACCTTTTGAGCATCAGACTTTTCATAAACTGCTTCAAACACACTTCCTGCTTCAACGCCAGTGATTTTCAAAACCTCTTGTCCAACATGAAGATGCCATGTATATTTAGACCAAATTACAGCATGAAAATATCACTCATCCTTTCTGAGCCTAACCTGGTAAAGCACGGATATGTATGTGAATTCCAATATATTAAATTCAATCCAAATTATGAGGTAAGCAGACAAGCAGCCTTTCCACTCCAAGAATCTGCTGCTTCTCCTGGCTAGTATTTTATAAGAAACAAACAAAAAGCAACAACAACAACAAAGCAGCCAGGCCTATTACACCACCAAGATTTAGTGTTTCAGTGTGCAGGCAGCTTTCAGGCCCTTTCCCAGACTTGCTTGGTCTGAAGCTGCTTTGCTGGTCCGCTAACGGCCATCTGCCTAGCAACTGCCTGAGCAGAAAGACAACTCAGTGATTTTCAGGTAGTCACAAAGACGTATCTTATTGAAATAGATAAATCTGAAATGTCCAGTTTTGGTCTAAAAGAAACTTTCTCAGACAGGTACCTGCATCTGACATACAGCTTGTATTTGAAGTGAGATTGTCCCCATGCCCACCAGGATTAAGTGGTATAATTTCAAACAGATTACCTTCTAAAAAAACACTAAGCCCCTGCTATTACCACTGATGACACAGTTCCCACTTGAATAGGTGCTAAGCACTGCTTATCATTCCTGGGTATTGTCACTATAAACTAGAGTTTCTCATTGCTCTCTGTGAAAGAGAGTTCTAGGCAGGGTTTCCAATTTAAACCAGTATTTATCAATAAATGCCTGCAGGACACAGTACAGTGGAGTGCTATGAATAAACAATGAGAACTGCTCAGAAGTTGGGACTGCTCAGTTTTAAATTCTGCAAAGTCTCAGAAAAATCAATTGCACTTATGAGAACTATCACAATCCCAGAAGGAGAATATACAGAGTACCTGGGGTGTGCTTAAAGCAGCAAGAGACACTGCGCGGGCTCAGGATGGGGTTTGCAAGTAATCACCACTCTGGTGTCTCGGAATTATCTTTTCCAAATGTTCACTGGGGGCTGTGCACATACTGAGCTGAAAGCAAATGTGATGATTCTCAGTCCAATTTGAAACGTTTAGCAAATGATACAAAAATGAGTGGACAGACTTAGAAGGCAACACTTAGCCTCATCTTTCCCTAGGTGGCCACCACTGTAACACAGCAGCATGTCAATTATAGAGGGAGATACCAGTTTTATCTGTAGCTGCTATCCCTTTATGCTGAAATAATTAACATCTTTGGGAAGGGGGAAAAACAAGTATGAAAGGACATATTGTACTGCCTACTCCAACAGATTTGTTTGTTTTCAGACTGAAGAAGGATTGCTGTTAAACACTGCAAGCTAGTCATGTTTTGTGAAAGCAGATGGGGGCTTTTTTTTTCCTCTTTTTCTTTCCTTTTGTAAATCCTGGACTGCAACTCCAGTCCCAAAGGGAATCATATTAAACTGGATAAATATTTCTGCACTTCTCTGAACCTCAGAAAGACAGTTCTCTTCTTTAAGTTTTGCACCTATTCTCTGATAAGAAAGGATGCACACACTAATCAACTACAGGCAATGGTTTGCCCATTTTTTTTTTTTTTTGTTTAAACAAGTCTAAAACTCTTACTCGCCTCTCAAACAAACTAAAGCTGTAACACAGCTGACACAAATCAGTCATCACTTGAAAAAATGAAACAAAACCAAACCAGAGGGCTTTCAAATAGAACTACTTAACCCAGTGGCATAAACTGTCCCAGTTTTGCCCCTACTTAGTGGACTCCTTTTCAATTCTCTCACCGGCTTTTCTGATTAAACTCTCTCAGAAATTGTTAAGGAAAAAAGGTAAGAGTTAAACAGAACAGTGTATAGAAATAAAGTGCTAATTACTTGTCTTTTAACTACTGACACTTATATCGCATATCACTGCACATTACAGAGAGGTTTAAATTGATACTATCATTAACAGCAAACTATTACTTACTATTTCCTTAAGCTCTAACTGTCAAAGTAGTTAAAGAGTCACAAACACTATGTAGTAATTCATCTGCCCAATGATTTTAATCAGCATCAACCCAAGAGTTTCCTTTTCCTCATTTCCTCTTCTCCCCTTCTTTCCCCACAAGCCAAGTATTCTCCATGTGAAAGCAACCTGCAAGAAAACTGAGAATGAAGGGCCAGTGCAGTGATATACTTACTTTACATTCAGAAACCCAGAAAAAGCCTCAATGGCTGAGAAACATAATTCCTTAAAAAGCTACTGGATAGCCCTATTCCCACAGGAAGGCCACTCTGTGCCTTGATGCTCCCCACCAACAAAGAGCAGCATCTAATTGTACATACCTGATGGCATATATGGTTTTTGGCCTCGTAACAATCACTGAGACAAACCTCCTCACTTAATTCTGTTGGTTCCCAGTAACACTGCATTTGAGGAAGTGAACCTCCGTTTACCCAGAGAAGAGCTGGACTTTACCTGTGCTGTAAAAACCTAGCTCCCTGCAGTTTTAACACATCTGTATCATCTTCTTATTGAACAGTCTGCAAGCAGAATTACACCTCATGTGCTATTCACACTGACACATTTTAGTACTTGAATTCCATCTGGATACCAGAAGCATGGTTACAGGAGGACAAGTCTGGACAGGGTATTTCCCCCTGCACAGCTACTCATCACCAAGGCTGACATTAGGGTGAGCTGCATTAGTAGTAGTTTACTTTGCAAATTTTCAAGCTAATTGTTCATACTAGCAACAAACCCTGGAAGTAACCCAGTTACAAGTGACAAAACACTGAAAAGGTACAGCCCTTTTCAGAATGCAACACAATGCCTACAAACATAAAAGGAACAAACACTTTCAACAAGGAAAATAGCAGTGTGCTACATAATCTGAGTGGGTAAATATGCACTATTACACAGGAGCTAAGCCTGTAATTTTAAGAGGTCACTTTCTAAGGCAGTTATGTTTCAGAAGTCAAAAGATTTTCTGCATGACAGGTCCTCTTGAAAATCGAAGTGAACCTTTTCAAAAGCTTAGTGTGAAAGCACATATGTCCTCCTTGAAGGAAGCACCTGATTGAAACAACAACAAAAAAAATAAAGAAATCTTGGCCTTTCCACTGTATGCCTCTTCTTGTCCTGAGTGGCCTAAACTCCGGTACCATTCTACTGTGCAAGTTGCTGACATAACTTGCATTAAGAAAGATAAAAATACTTGCCATGGATTTTCTGGGCTTCTGGGTCATCCACGCTGATTGCAATTATCTTCCAATCTGTCTCTCCTTCATCAACAAGAGCTAAAACACCCAAGACCTTCACCTGAACAATCTCACCAGAAGAACGAATCTGAAAGAGAACATAACCTCACAAAAATTTGGAAAACACTACAGAGAATTTCTCTTTTACCTTACGGACACAATAGTTTTATTACATTTTTGACCAGCAGGTAACAGAATTGCAAGATAGTTCTGTAAAACCAGTACACATTTATTTAACATTACTAGCCTTTCTACCACCATTGTTATTCTTCAACCCTCAATTCTCCAGTCAGCATTTATTTAAGCAGACAACAAGCCAGAAAATTTTTTTCTTCTCTTCTACCCCACTTCCCACACACCTTCTTGATCTTCACACCAAACTGCAAATCAGAAGTATCTCCTACTCATTTTTTAACCCTTTCTTGCCTCTTGACTCTCTACTTTTTCAACTTCTGGTCTTAACCTATCTCTTGCTGTTCCTTCCTCTAAACTCCAATATACACAACCCCCCTTCCCCAGAAACACGAGCACAACTCTTTTTTGCATTTTCTTGGGAACCTTCTCCCTACCAGCTAATATTCCCTTTAAAACTCTTTCTGGATCCCTTGAAATTCAGCTTTAGCTTCCTTTCCTCAAATAAAACCACCTTCACTGAGGCCACCAATTAAATTTCCCCTTACCTAAAATATCCCAACAGATCCCTCTTCTAAACTCAATCGTTTCATAACCCTATCTTCATAACCCTCCAATGGAGGATTGCTCCATTCTTTGCTGTCTCCAGATATGTAGAATTTTCTTTCAGTGAGCTAAAACTTTTCCCTGTACCTACTAATGGTGTTTGCTGCACCTCTGTTTCATCCATTCACTCCGTATCTCATAACTCTGCAATACCGCAACAGGTTCCTGTCTTCTCCTCTAGAGAAGAGGGATCTACTTCTGTTTGCACTCATGAGAAAACTCAAACTTACCTCCTTTGTGGGTCTGATCTTGTAATTTTATGTGTATTTTAAGTACAGTGCTGCCATACTTCCTGATCTTTCAGAAACCTATTCCCAGGTCCTGTACTACTAACAGGGAAAAAAGAAAGAAATCTTTTCCTTTCCCCAAAATTTTAATCCCCTCCTCCTCCACCCAAAATTCACTGTCCAGCCACAGAACTTCAGGGTGGTGTTCACCTATTTGCCCTTTTATCCAGTACACAGACTTTACCAAATCCTGCTTTTTTTTTCTTTTTAAAAATCCACAATTTCCTTACCTATTACCTCCTCAGATCCTCTATTCATGCTTTTGTGACCCCCTGAGACTATTACCATCTTCTCCTCCAAAAACTGTTACCAAATTATTAAATTAACCTTAATAAATTAAATTAATCCTGATAAAGACAAACCTTTGAACCTATTTCACAAACATCAATAGGATCGTTATCCCCACAACATCCTGTAATGTTATCTGTATGGTTTGGATCTTCCCAGGTCTGTCAAAGGAAAAAGAATTATCAATTACCAGTTGATCCGCAATTACAATTCGTCCAACCACTAAATTACTAAGATTAATAAAAACACCAATAAAAACATCAGCTTTCTGAGAACAGGCTTGCTCAATGGCAAACAAAAAACAAACAAACAAACAGCCAATGGACTGACATTGCATAACTCATCCTCATACTCAGGACAAGTAACATGAGGATTACTGAGGACAAAACAAAAATATTAACTGCATTCATGACTCAACAGATACACTACCAAATTTCAGCGATTAAGGTATCAGAGGACCCTGAATATGTATTTTTCTGGTTACTAGTGGTTGTGGGATTAAGCTAGGACATCCTATCATTACATTCTTATTATACTCTTTAAATACCATGGCACTAACATAAGTTGTTTTCAAAAACATCTAGGCTTTGAGCTAACCAAGCTCCTATGTATGGATTTGTCAGAACTCAATTAGCTTTTTTACATTTTTAGATTTATGTATGAAATATTTCTGAGTATTTTGAGATGTGTACATTCCCAAGAACAGCCAACAGTTTAAGACCAAAGAAGCCTCTCCAGGAGGCATGTTCATGCCCTGCTCCGAGCTCTGTACAAGCAAGGAATCATAGCCAAGTTAACTTAATTACTAGACCAGAACTTGTTCTGTCTCTTACTGGCTAGTAATGAGTAACTCGTTCTGAATTGGAGAAGTTTCCCTGGTAAGAATTTTGAGTCCAATGAAGTTTTGTTGAAAAGGTGTTAGAAAACTTTTCTTCCAGGAAGCTATACTATTAGCTTCTGCTGTCCATGGTCAAACCTCCACCTGAAACTTGTTCTTGAGAACTTGACTAATACTAAAAGGCAAAACAGTGAAAAGCAAATGCTCAGGTGTTTAGGTAGCAGAATCATTACCAAAAAATTGCTGAAGTAGAGCCAAGAGAGGACTTCAACTTAGAACTTATTTTTCCAATACTCTTCCAAAGTGCTTTTTATTTAAGGCTGCATTATACCAGTACTATTCTCCTGCCCAGCTGCACCCCTCCACCTGTAGGTTAGAAGGAAAGCTCACTAGGAATGGTTTCGTCCTCTGGACAGTATAGCAACTCCTGCAATAATGACAGTCCTACTGTCATTTTTTTATGCTGTGGAACAGAGAAGAAAACAGCAGGCACAAATACACAGCTTTAAGCCATATACTAAGGTTGAACCTCTGGCAACTGCTGATCCTGATGAAAAGTCCTCTTGTGATAACGGAAGCACTGAGCTGGATTTTGTTTGTTACAGCAGCTAGTAGGAATCTGGAGTTATCATCTAGATGTCAACAATTGGAGGTTTAATGATCCAACTAGTATTTTGAAGTTATTGCAGAAAATAAAAATGACAATTATCTCCAACCCTCTGTGGACTCACAAGGCAACAAGGGAAGTTGAACATTTCTCCTGGGGAAAGTGTCATCAGTCCAAAATAATGCACTTTGTGCAGAAAAATGTTCAAATGTTTAGTTTTGGCTTTGTACTAAGGCACACATGAATTTCAAAACACTAAATGGAATTGCTGGTTTCCAACTATACCTACGTGGAAACTTTGTCTACTGAGACTGCTGACTGCTGACTTCATTGCTATACTCCAGCACCTGCCTCTTCACGGATGAAATGAACAAGCAGATTTTCAGGAGTTAACTTTCATTGCTTATGCAGTTAAGTGTAAAGAAAATAGATCACTCTTTCCTAGCTCCATCATGTTCTTCAGTACTAATTTAAGTCCAATTTGTTGTTCACAGAAATGAAAAAAGTTTAAAACTTTTCATTATGCACAAAATTTCAGCCATTAGTTGGGCTTTTTCAAGGCTCAAAGTTTTGAATGTGTCATCATCAGTAAAGTCTCACAGTTCAGAGAAAAGTTAGCTAAGGCAGTTGAGGTTTAATCTAAAAAAGAGCAGCCCTTGTGTTCCTCTTTGTTAAACATATTAAGAAATCCCAATTAAAATTTATGCTGCAATACATGAAAATCCTATATTAGTTTAAAAAAAAAAAAAGCCTTGTTTAAGCAGAAAAGGGCTACTTGACAAAGTATTCTTGAATAGCAGACCATAGTTTAATTCTGTCGCTACAGACAGTTTAATTCTGTCACTACAGTACAGAGATGCAGACTAAAGATTTGAGATTTCATGATCATTTAACTCCTTCCTGAAACACAGCACATACTTACACTCACACCCAAATTCTGATCAAAATTTATGGACACAATAAAGCTCAACATAAAAAATCCTAATTTACAAATGTATCAAAGAGAAACATCCCTCGTGCAACTGATTTGCATTCAGGCAGTATCCAAGATTTACAAGGCAATTTACAAAGAAGACAGAAAACTTTCACCATTATAACAAAAATGTTACCTGTGGGAGGGCACCATAATTCCATATATAACCCTTGTGAGGAAAGATATTTGCCACATATCGAAGCTTGCCTTTCTTTATATCTTGTTTAATGGGATTCAACGGCTCCTCAGTGGCAATCTAAGCAGATCATGAAAGAGAGAGAGAGAGAAAGAGATGGTAAAATGGAAAGCAATTCATTCTGTACCCAACCAGTTAGAAAGATCCATCTGGGAGCAGGTGCTTGTGGTTTGAGAAGTATTAAAAGTACGATGGCCTCACTCTAAATCTCAAGGGTCATGTTCAAAAAGCAGCTTATTAAGGTTTTAAATAACGTTGTGAAGTATGCAAGAAAAAATGAATCTAGAAGAGAAAGTAATAAATTTATAAGGAGACTGTCATGGTCAAACATAAATACTGAAAGAACTTAAGTTAGAAGCTCTTGCACTTTATAGTACAAGTTCAACAGACATGCAAATAGTGGCCCAAGTTCTTCTGACAACATGGGCTTTGACAGCAACAGCAGAAGTGTTTCACCTTCTTCTCAGCCTCTGTTCATTGCTCTCCTATTGAATACATCCCTTTTCTCCATCACCTCTCAGCACACAAATGCTTTTTCGTAAGCACAAGTTCTGCATAGTCACCAAATGCCAACTTAACACAGATTTGGAACAAGTTAAGCCACCGTTAGAAGAAAGCGTTCTTATTCCCGAAGAAGCACTCACAGAAGGACTAAACTAATTAAAGCTGAACAGTTTATTATTGTCATCCTCCCCAAAACCTCAAATACAAACCCACTGCCATATGAATTACCTACCACACATCAGCTAATTCATTGTAACCATGTTTTCGACACTCCACATCACAATCCAATCCATGTTAGCTTGGCTCTTGTTTACAAACACTCGTCTGAATGGCATCACATTTGTTACAGGCTCAGTGGTTACACTGGCTCAGGTGGTACACAGCTTGCGTGCCTAAGCACACAGCTCTTAGCCTATACTTGTTTTACAACATCCTTGTAATTTACCTAAAGCACCACCACCAAAGCCATCCCAAAGAAATTCCACCTTTTTGAACCACACCAAACTGTCAACAGCATGAACTTATTCCACAGGTAAACCCTCCCCAAGAGCTGAGATCAAGGTTCACACATTTCTGGTTTCACGCTTGATTCTACCTGCTTCTGGTCCTAACTTAACAATGCAGACCTCAAACAGGCCACCTGGGACTTTGACAGAAGCAGAGCTCAGCAACGCTCCTTCTTGATGCAAATCAGGACAAAGAGGAGTAACTAACAACAGCAGACAAAAGTTTCACAAAAAGCACCTTCAGTAAAAGCAAGGGAAGAGCAACTGAAATACAACAAACTGATGAGCAGGAGATCTGGTACTGGAGATGTAAGAGTGGGAAACATTCATCCTAAGGCAAGGTTTAATTTTCTAGTCTCCATTCCATGTGAAGGAATCTCAGCACGGAGATGCAGACAAGATTTGGTATTAGCACCTTACCACAGTCTGGACTGAAGGACTGCCAGGACACAACAGCAGGGCAAGACAACTGCCTTAATGATTAATGCAGGAAATTTCAAGTATATTAAAAGTTACAGATTAGAGAACCACATTTGGTCTCCTCTATCAAGCCAGAAAAGTCTAAACCCACCAATTTCTGAACCTACAAGGACAGCAAACATTTCTACCCTTGACATAATGTGCCGAGAGAAGGGGAGGGAGAGCAACCTAAGCTTTACGCAAACAGTTCAAATAGCATTGTCAAAGTGAAACTCTGCAAAAGAGAACCCAGCTTCCACAATAAATCATCATCTTAAAATACAAGGTAAATCTCCAAAGTAACCCTGCTTGTGGAGTAATAACTGTGGCGGTAAACACAGTTCAAATGGTTTTCCAGCATCAGGGAAAGGAGAAAACAAAACCCTGAAATAATAGGCTGGGGAGGTTCTTTGGTGTTACTTTTAATAATCAAAATAGTTAACAGCTCAACCACAAACTTCCTCAAAAGCATCTGGGAAGCATCTGTAAAATTAATACAAGTGTTCAGGAAGGTAGGATATATCCTGGTGAGATCTGTTGTTTCACAAACACTACAGATGAAGCATTACTCAGCTTCTCTATTGTAACTGCAGAGGAACAACCCACTAGGATCTACTTTTAAAATATCTCCCTGCAGGAGTAGGTACTTTCAATCAGTGAGGTCCCCAAGTATTTTTTCTGTCACAAGGAAATGCTTTTTAACTTGCAACTCCATTTGTCAGGATTTGGCCTAGCACACCATACAGTGGAAATGAAAGGAACTAAATTCTCCGAGTGGAATGCTCTACGAGCAAGCAAGAGTAAGACTAAACGTTGGACAATGTCCTGCAAGCCAGTACTCTAGGACTGTGTAGTGCAGGTATGCTGCACTCTGCAGTCAGAGGGCTGTCAAGAAGCCATGCTCACCTGCAGAAGGGAAACAAAATTAGAACCTCAACACTTGTTGTAATCGCAAGAAAAGTGTCTGTATGCACAACCTCAAGTTAATTTAACAGAGAAACTTTTATGTATAGAGTAATCCACACTCTGATTAGACTGCTGAAAGCAACTGCATTGTCATAACTTTCATAAATACCTATATAATCAAAGTATTTTTCTTAATTACCTCCATTTTTGCATTTGTCCAACGAGGCACTTCTACAATCATATTAAACAGGACCTAAAACAAAAAATGACAGAACTGAAGACAAAATCCACTTGTCAATTAGCATTTTACAATAAGACAAATTCTTTCCTCTGTATTCAGCATCAACATACATCACATCCCTCTGTTCCAGCTCCTTTATGTTAAGTACGAGTCGTTAAATTCCACACAATGATATTCAGCCCCCTTGATTCAACATTTTCCCACCCCACCCCTTTGAAAATGTGAACAACTACAAGTAGTGGAAATCCACATGATGTTTTTTATTCCTGTATCATCAATATTACTCTTCACAGAATGTTCAGAAAGTCAATGGAATGGTTTGCCACAAGGCAGGGGTTCAGTCTACTATCAAAGAGGACTGGACGTTTCTACAGGACATAGTTAGCTTCCCTCAAGCACTAGAAAGGATGATGCTTTGGTTTTTTCCCCTGAGGATTTATTTCTTCAGACCCTCCTCTTTTGCCTCATTCATTTTTTCAAAACCCATGCAAATGCAACAACCACCAACATTTCTGATTCTCAGTCAAAACTGCTTGAAGTAAGGCAAAATGAATCCAAAAGTGATGGCAGAGGAAGACATGGACACAGATACCTCATGTTTCTGTTAGCCTTGTTCCTAATAAAAACAAACTGAAAGTTGTTTTAAGGGGGGTGTGGGGCAATAATCTTAACACATGTAAACTCTCATGTTTTTAGAAGAAAAATAAGTAATCTATGTCCTTCTTGCTGAGGAGGTTAAAGTGACGTTTTCCAGAGGAAAAACTGTGTAATTTGCCATAAGGTTCCTCTTCTGAAGCTGTCAGAGTTAAGCACTATCAAGGAGTAAAGTATTAATTGAAATGGGTAACTAGACCAAACCACCCAGCCATGTCTACAACTTGTTTTCTCCTAGATTACTAACGTAACCTCAAAATATCACATTGCCTGGGACATCTCTTCACAGCCAAAGAAAATTCACATTGGTATCAAAAAATCGCAACAGTTCAGGAAGGCCAAAATATGTTTTTGCGGAAATTTGTAAGAAAAAAATATATAGTTAAACTAGATGAAGATTTGCACTGACTCTTTAACTACACTGCAGCTAAGGCTCAGGCAGACAAATATTTGGTTTTTTGCTCCTTGTATCCTGCAGCTGCAACAAACAAATACCATTACTGGGGTCAATGCCACAGTCTGATTAAAATAATTCCAGCGGTTCTATGATCTCCTCCCAAACAAACCTGGAATATGGAAAGTAAGAAAGCAATGGAAAACCCCAACTGTCACTCAGCTTTTCTTCCATGAGATCACACGCTATGCACAATCCTGACAGCAAATTCCCAGTAAATTTACATTAAATTTGCCATCCATAAGTACTGTGCCCATACTGCAATCAGTGGCATGTCAGGCGGAATCACCTTCCCCAATCAGGTCATAACCAAACGAAACAATAAAAAAAAAAAAAAAAACAAAGAGAAAGGTGCTTCAGATCAGTTTCATAAAGTACATCTTATATACATAAGAACGGCTCAAACAGAGAAGTAATCAGAAAGAGAGCTCAAAGATGTCAACACTAAGGAAACAGAAGAAAGCAACATACATGCAGCAGCAGGTAAGGGAAGGGTTGGAAAAGAGCCAAATAAAGTCTGCACATCCATCTGGGAAACACTTGGAAAAAAGAAATACACAGCATGAGAGCCAGTGCTGACAAGCAACTCTTAGGGAACTGCCAAGCAGGTCAAAGAATTGTTCTGACTGGTAGCTACAGGCAGAAAACTTACAAAGTACTCCCGGAATTACACACGATGCCTTCCCCTCCACCGCAGTCCTGTATTTTTGTTGTTTAGATGTCACTGTATGTCTTCCTGACTTTGTCTAATACAATGGCTTCAGCAGCCTGTAAACCTTGGTTTCGAGCTTTAATTGGTCAAGAGTTATTCCAGGTCTTCACCAAAACAGCTCTCAGGGCTGGACAACAATTGGACTGAAATAAATACAACGCTGCTCTCAAAAACAAAAAAATCACTTGGATTTAACTCAGCTGTAAGAACAGGCCCTCATAACTTGTGGTATCAGTCAAATGTGAATTGTCAAGAGTCTTAAATGTGACAGCCTGACAGATTAATCTGTATGCAAAAAAATCCCCGAAAGTACTCTGTCTAATGCTAAGCTGCCACAAGCATTTACAAGAGATTAATAACTTCATGCAGTGCTTACATTTAAAAATAAGAAGTTTTATTTATAGGGCAATCACATTTTCACAGTGACGAGACAGGATTCACTAGTGTGGAAAGGAGAGCACATACTAGATAATTTGACAGATAGAGAGAAATAATACTCCTCTGTTTTTTTAGGGTTTTTTCCTCCTCTTTCCTACCCTGTTTCCCTCTTTGTCTAAATATCATGCAGGAATTTTTCCATCACTCTTATTTTCCCAGACCAAGCACCTGTTCCTTCTAACCACTTGAAAGTTCTTCCCCATCCCTTGCTGCAAAACCATGCCTACCTCAGCTGCAAATAGAAATGCAAGTGTCAGACACCACCTGTCTTCACAGATTACCATCTGCATATGCCGATCAGTGGTTAGTTTTGGATAGTGAATGCATCTGGTAATTGATATTTTTATTTTAAATCACTAAACCCAAAAATTCCACCTCACCAAACTCCCAAATGAGCACTTCTACCCCCTTCAAGCAATGGTGAGACCACTTCCATTTGACACACCTTCCAGTGATAGAAAAAAGATCTCACATGAAACGAAAACTATTGCTTTGGAAAGTTTACCATTTAACTGCCTTAGTACGACAGCAGTCAACTGGTCTGCCTATGAGATCACTGCTTGCTGCAGTCCAGACTTAATTCAACTCTGCAAGCACCTAATGTAGAAGGGGTTCCACTTCATGACAGCAGACTGTACAACAGGCCAGATGGAGTTGTTCCTACAGGCTAGCCTCACAACAGCTCTGCTGGCTGATGGTTTCTTCAGGACAGTCTCCTGGAGCATGCAAGAAGAGAGGGGGAAACCATTTCCTAGATTCAAAAAAAGGGACAGAACCCACCTGCTAGGGAAGTGACCTGACAGAGCCCAAGAGGGATTTTCAATCCAGGTTAAGCAGCAGCTTGTTTGACTTTGGGTTAATGTGAACACAAGACAGTCATCTGTACTGATGCTCTATTATACCTTGAAAAGGTGATGGGAAAAAAAAAATCCATTTGCTCAACAGAGTAGTCAAAAGTGCATTTCCTAATTCCTAAAAATGAATACACAAATCAGCAGAAAACGATGTCAGAAGGAGCAACCAGTATATCTAAATGATATCCTTTATTTCCTAAGAAATGCATGCTAAGTACATTACATGGGAACTCACATAGGATGTTTGCTTTATCAGGGTGTTTTCTTTAGCACTGGCTGGCAACTCACTACATTTCATTTCAGTTGAACATCATTTTAAATGTATCATGATATCATGTTTGCCGAGACAAGCAAAAGTGTGTCTCACACAGAGAACAGGAACAGTTTTTGTTTTCTGAAATAAGAAAACCAGAGAAAAACAAAAAAGATATACAAATATACTTCAACATACTCGTACAGCAAGTGTTGAGAAAAGCAAGGAAAATACAGACTGTCGTACCCAGGTAAACTGTGAGTCAGCGTTCTCTCCATTAAGACTGATGGGCAAAAACAACTGCTAGCTGTGGTTTCTTACAGAAGATAACTCATTTTTATCAGGGTTTGTTATTACAAACCTGAATATCACAAGAAGAAAAAAAAATTTTTAAAAGCACATTTGTGACACTATTTTTACAACCTACCCTTCTGGACTCACTTGCATACACCCTTCTCAGAAACAATTCTTCCTTACCTAACTTTCCCTTTCTTGTTCAACTATTTCCTTTCCCAGCCTTCCAAAGTTCCTTAGCAGGTGCATGTGAGGGGAGGGTTTTGAATAGGTATGATTTTGCCCAGGGGTTGCAATATTTAATGCTCAACTCTGAAGGTTCGGCTAGGTTGAAGCAGAAATGGAGCAACCAATGCAGAGCGAGGAAAGTGACAAAACAATGAAGAGAGGAACAGAAACTCAGTATAGTTTCATAAAATGACAAACATCACCACTTTTTAAGGCCTGATTGCCATCCACCATCACTCCTGCATGACAGGGAGAAGAGATATGCTAAAGGTTACAATGACATTAATCATTTTTGTAGTAGAGTGATTAAAAAAAAAAAACCTGAAAGCATTAAAGGCAGCACTTGGGGGCTTCCTGACCCTTCCTCACTGAGACACTCTGAGCTCACAAGACAGAAAGAAGAAAAAGCAGCTGTCATTTCAATTTCTTTTCTGTCTGCTCATTTACAGTCTTGCAGGGATTCTCATCAGCCATCAACTGAACATGGCAGCATGCACATGAGGAACTAACAAGAACGAAAAAGATGAGCCTCAGTCCAGCAGTCCTGTGAACAAAAGACGATGTTTAAAAGGAAAAAAGAAAAAAAAAAAAAAAAGAAGGAAAATAAGGACTGTGATGAAATACACCCAGAAATAAATGGAGAGGGGCTTGCTTATAAAATGAGTACCCATGTTATAAGCATTCCCAATGTATCACTTGCTACAAGGTATTTGCCAGTGAAAACAACGAATCAGATGCCAGTAACATCTGGAGACCAAGTATACTGTATTTAAATGAGAAGTCAGTGGAACTTTTCCCATATAAATTAACATGTCACATAGCAAAAAAGGAATGCAGTGCCCAGCATAAATACAAAGTGCCTGCAGCCTCATCATAGTGTACTGCCCTAATGTTACAGTGAAAAGGGAATCACAAACACTATGTCAGTTTTTAACCACAGGTATCCCAAAAGTGGTGTCAGGCATATTCTCTGATAAACTAGTTACTGGAAACATTCACCTGCAACATTACTCAATATCCAACCATGACATGAATGAAAATGAAACACTGACCTTCTGAACTTTAAGGAACCATTTATTTGAAGTTAAGCTTGATCAAATCACTGATGCAACTTTCTCGGTAAACCAAGGCTACTCCATTAGATTTTAAGTGGACTGCTGAGTGAAGATTACTTCTATTCTCAGTATTTTTTGCTAATCTACAAGAGCACAAAACAAGGCCTGCAGCTATTGGACACGTCCATAGAAAAAGGCTGGGAAAGTTCAAGACTCAGGATGAAAGCTTCACTGATAGCTAAAATTTGGAACACAGAAATCCCTGAATACACATGATGGACTCACTACAGCCCACATTACACATACCAAAAAAATGTCTAATGTGACCGAAGAAGGCTGTAGTTAGAATACAAAGTCAGTACAAAGTTTGCACCTGTACTGCATGACAAATGGTGACAGCTTTTCTTATGAAACATACCAACTTTATCATAAGACAACTCTGACACCAGTTCTGAACACTGTTCGAAGCATAAGGCCCTCCATCAGATCACCTATTCAGGCTCCATGATCACTCTGATGACCCCTTATATCTCACCTGCCTAGTTAACTTATCAGAAGTTTTTGCTTGACAGAAGCAATTCAGCTGAAGTCCACAAGGGCATTCCAGCACTGCACAACCCACAGGATACAACAAAACAAAAGCTGTCTTGTTTCCTTCTCTGTATTTTTTTTTTTATTTCCCAAATGCTCTTGTGGGTGTCTGCAAGTTAGAGGACTATAACCTCTACATGCTTGGACAGATTCCTTACCAAGGCCAACATTTTAAATAAAACTTCGCATTCAGGAACACCTGGGTCCTCTGAATGAGATGACATGTGAATACTTTACCAAAGACATACAATGACAAGTAGATTAGAAACCCTTTCGCTACAGCAGGGAAGCAACATGTCACATTTGTCTTGAAAAGAAAACAACGACCTCTTCAAACCTTCTTCCTGCTAGACATGGAAGACCATATTCAACAATCTGCCTCTGACAGTTTTAACTGTAACCACAGTGGGAGCACCCACTCTTCCAGACAGAGATGTGAAACTTTTGATACCTTTCACAGAGATTTATGTGAGCAGGAGTGGATTCCAAGTGCTTGCAATGCTTAAGACAAAGCACAGGTTCAGATTGCAAGCTGGTGATAATTCTGAGACTGAAGCTGAATATGATTTCTTTCAGCATAGTTTCTCTCAAAATAACTTTAGTCTTCAAACAGCCAAAAAACATCTGTGAAAGCAAAAAGATCAGTTGTCAACAGTTGGCTGCACAGCAAAATTTAATTGAGATTTGGGAAGGTCTAAAATGTTGCAAGAAATGGCTGCACTACTGAGAACAGTTCATACAGAAACACCACGGCGTTTCCCTTAGAACTACAAGCTGAGACTGCAAAACAGCTAACAGACTTGTACGATGTGCATTCTCCTATCCCATGAATGTTGAAAGCTGAAACTCCTCTATTTTGAGACTTGTTTTTCCGGCATCAGGAATGCCAAGAACAACTTAAACTAGATTAGACAGACTGAAGAGACTCATGCAGAATTATCTTCATTTTCCATAGCTAAACTGCCATCTGATGAACACCAGTTCAGCATAATTTAACACTCTTAAGAGGGCTTGCCCTTGTCAAAAGTAACAAGTAACTGCCACCCTAAAAGCACAAGTTTTAAAGATGCCACTGTGTTTCCAGGGCAAGAGGAACTATCACCTTTGAATTCTGGCCAAATTCAGTGCAAGGATCAACTGAACACCAGGTATCAATAATAGCCTTTGCATCCCTAGACAACAGTAAGGAGTACAGTGCTTCAAAGGTCTTCAGAAATCAGTACATGGCATTAAATTCCTTGTTTTCCCTTTAACCCCTGATTAAGCCAGGCTTTCCCTACATACAAACACACAGGGATGCATTTCTCACTAAGCCAAGGTGAGGAGAGCTTCTGAAGAGCCCAGTGTAAGAAACTGCTTTCCTGAACACAAAGATCCCTCTATTTTCTCTCCTACCCAACTGCCAAACATGATGATGAAAAAGGGTTTTCTAAATTATTTGCATTCTCACATTTCACCATCTAAGTAAAGACCAAGCACGTTTGGGAAGCCCATAGCCTGCATGTTTGTTTGCTTACTTGAATCAGAAGCCCACAAAGACTGGAATGTACCTTTGCCTTTGCTCATTTTCTGTAGTTCTATTAAACCCCAGTCCAGAGCTCTCTCATAGCAGGAGTTATGTGAAGCAGCTTCAGAGTCTACACTGGCCCAAGAGCTGCTCAGCCTCACTGGCATTTTTTTCCCCCCACTCCAAAGATCCAGAGATCAGAAAAAGGGTACTAGAAATGTGTTTTTCAGCAAGCTATTATGATTCCCACTACACAGACAAATGCAGTTTTGAACAGTTTTAGACACTGCATAAAACAGGCTTCGCAACTGGTACTGTCACAGTATTCATAAGGAGGTAAGAAACAGAATACTTGACTTCTAGCAAGAGCAGTAATTAAGAATTCATGCTGCAAGACAATGATTTCGGAGAAAGGCTACTGGCACGTACTGTTTCTCCTCAACGATTCATCTTTCACGCATGATTCTCTGTCTACTAAATCGTACTTAAACAGGCATCAAGTAACAGGAAATCTAAAAAGCATTACCTAGGCACTGTAGCTTGAATGAATCACAGGGCAAAGAGAAAGAAAATATATAGTGCAGGATTGCATGGGGACTGTTGTACAGTAGAACCAGTGTATCACACACTAATTGCAGAACTATGAGAACCCAGACAGTTAGGACAGTTCTTTCACATCAGATGGGTAGTTACAGTTTTGCAATATGATGGGACAAACAGATATCAGAAGATTGCGACACACACCCACACATCACGGCATTAAAGAATAGTTTGCTTCATTTTTTTCTTTCACTTTCTTCTACTAAGTTTTAGGTACTCCTACACCAGGGAAAGCACTGCAAAAAATGCTACATTTTGGGAAAGACACCTGCATAAACATATCTCGTTTCACAGAAAAAGCCTGAGCAGACCTTCCATGTTTTTTTGGGCTTCTGATAAGCCTAACTTCAGTGCTGGTTAATACTGAACCATTAGCACATGTGACTTTTCTCTCTTTGGGCTCCCAGATGAGTATCGAAAACAACATATCCTCAGTTCTAAAAAGCAGATACTAAGTCTAATTTCTGCCCTAACGTATTTATGATTTCTGAAGTTTTGTATATATACAAAAGATTACCCACAGTCACAGCATAATGAATATTTCATTAATGGAGGTTTTACGGCAAATGTTTCTGAATGCAATAGAAAAAAAGATAACATATCTATGCTGCAATAGTCATAACGAACTTTTCAAAGACTGGTATAAAAGTCTTTGCCTTTGAGAACATCTTGATGAATAAAAGAATGCTGACATTTCTGGCTCATTCAAAGAGGAGAATATTAAATCCCTTTAAGCCTTCTTCTCCTAAAAGACTTGCATTTAAAGATATGTCAACCATATTCAGTGAGAGCAAGTTCACTCTGCAGAATAGTGAAGTGATGTTGGAAAGGAAATAGCAGGAATAGTAAAAAAACCATAAAAGCTTAGCAGTACCTCAGTTCCAGTAGTCTTTGACCTTTTTGCTGGAATCTCTTTATCCTATAGAGAAAGAGTGAAGTAAAGAGTTACAAAGAAAATTAGAGAGCAATACTGTATTCGCATAAATACAGACAACGGTAATTTTCAATGCAATTGAAACATCCCTTTGTGAGCATAAAGGCCTACACTACAACTTTTAAAAGTAAGTACTCAGTTCTATTTCATTGTGAAATTATAACCTTCCAGATGTTAACAGAGGAAGATAAAAATGTACAAGGACACATCCGCTTTCTCCCAGCTACTAAAAAACTTAAGCAGCAATTTAGGCCTGTCCTCAACTGAAAAACACAGTCATCCTTCTGTTCAGTTGAAAAAGATAAAAACCAAAATAAACAAACAAAACCAGTATGAAAAAAATAAGGCTGGAGTTATCCATCACAAAATAAAGTCCACAAAGCTTAGACCAGGGAAAGGAAAGAATATAACATACAACTCCTTATGTCCTCCTCCTGCAAAGATGGCAAAATTAACAGAGACCTTCACAACAACTCCTTTCTTGCTCCCCCTTCAGGCCCCAATATCCTGTGGAATCCTTGCTCACACACCAAAATTAAAACCTCTCCACACTGATCAGACATCGCTGTACTATAATCTAATCTACAGAAAAATCAGAGACTATAATCCACCTCTTCAAACCTTAAACTCTAGATGCAGGGACAGCAAAGCCCCCAGGAAACACGTGATGAAAACGCCCATTGCTTTTCCAGCAATAGTACCCACTGAACAGAGCATCTTAGTAATGACTCTCTGAATGAGACTTACCTCTTCCACAGAACAGCATGCTTAGGGTCTTGCTGATCAAAAAGGTTTCATGCGTATTTTTAATCTCTCGGTTTAAATAATTCAAGAGATTGGTTCATTAGTTCAGAAGTCTCATTCTGAACATGTTACAGCTGCTGACCTTCCCTCACCATTCATATCATCCATAGAGACACAGCAACAAATCAAGAAAACGTCCGAAACCTTCCCAACCTGTTTGTGTAACAAGCATACCATAATAAGCAACCCTAAGCCTAAACCAAAGACTGGCAGTTCCCACTGGTGACACATAAAACAGGCATTTCATTATTGCTATAATGAAACTCCAGGGAGTGTGGCTAACAAGACGTGAAAGTGCTCAGCTGCACCTCACGCCCTGTAATTCTCCGAAGGTGCGATTACCACTTCTCTCTTGGGCATTATTGTTGGCTTCCAATTATAATGCTCCTTTTGGAAGTTAAAGAAATACACCGTAAGTTACATAATCATGTGCTGTACATCTCCTACTGCAAGGAAACGTACACTTTTAATTGCAGATGTAGAAAATTGCCAAATTAAGAAGAGTAATAGTAAGAAATTAATTCAAGCACACATAAACACAAACCTTAAACACAGAGAATTAACACAAGATACAGTGAGGGCTCCCCCTGCCCTCAATCACTTGGAGACTTAGAGACGCCTAGGCTCGTCTACACAGTAATCATCATGTTTCACTGCAAGATACTGAACTCAGCAGAGAAAATCTGGTGGAGTTATTGTGCCTGTATTACATAAGAAAACAGCCTGTGTTAAAGTGGTACTTTCTGATGCTATACATTTGTCCGTTAATTGCTAAAAAAAAAAAAAGCGATGGCTTTTAAAAACTGTATTTTTACCTAAAGAATACCAACAAAACTGTTATTTTGAAATTAACTGTCTTTCAAGGCGTAAATACATACCTCTTTAGATCCAGCAAACAGTGGAATGTCATGAAATGGGGAAATATATTTACCATCTGCATTCTCTGAAAAACAAAACAAAAAAGTAGCATTACAAATCTAAAGATATGCCAGAAGACGTTGGTACTGCTATTATGCATTACAGAAATGTACGATATATCACAATTATGCATTAGTTAAAACTTTTTCTGAAGTTTAATTCCAAGGACTAAAATATAACCTATGTGCAGGACAAGGAATTTGATTGTTTGACAAGGATTCACTGGAATCAAAATCATTGCTTTAGTATTCAATACAACACTTTTCTTCTAACTACCTGTCAATACAAGCTACGTAAAGATGACCTCCTCCCCAACAATACAAACCATTAACAAAGGAAAAAATACCAAGGGAACCTCATTTCCATGGGGTATCAATGAATTCATCTGGGTTTCTAGCAATGCTGCCCTTGTGACTTCACTGTATTTCTAATAAACTGAGTTTCATGACCACAAAGAGAAAATCCCCCAACACAGTAGGCCAAAGTCTGACCAAAAGAATAAGTGAGGAATGGGACAATTGTTCAGGCCCTAGACATGAAACACCACATCTCAAAAACAGCAGAAATTGACATTAACTTAATGGGGGCCCAGTTTGCACCTCAGCCTTGCTCCCACTGTAGAAAGGAACAAAATCCATTGGAGTTGATGTTTAAGCTTTTCAAACTACTCAGAAATTGTTCAATATACTAAAAGCCCAAGTACTGCATCAAAACAGAAACATCAACAACAATATAAGGTGCTAACACAAATCCCAAGGAACTTCTCCTCTGCTAACCCCTATTCACAGTAAAGGGGAAAGCAGACAAGGGACTTCATTTAGCTTTGGACTGCACTCTGACCACCTCTGCAAAGAGTAAACGGTAGTTGTTTTTGCAACTCCTGGAAGCCTCCCAGATGCTCCTCCCAAATAAAACAAAGTTTAGTGGTAAGCTGCTTATTCCCACTAACTAAAGTGACTTTCTCTAGATGAGCTCCTGCACTGGCAGCCCCCTGGGGACCGAGCACAAGGCATCTCTGGCAGGGTACCGGTGACAGGGTACAGAACGCCTCCTTCGCTTCTCTCACACCACCAGACGTCAGAATTAACTACTTGTAAGTCAACGGATCAAAACTGTACAAAACCATGGCTAGAGAAGTGGCATACAAACAAACAACGTTGTTACTAAAATGCGTAATACTGAGACTGCAAGCCACCAGCTCTCACTCGGTTTGGAGAAGCCTCCTGGAGCTCTGCCCATGCCCTTCTGCTGCCTCTTGCTGCTGCTGGCCCCACAGGCCCCTCGGGGCTGACGCCCCGTGTTTTGGACGCCAGCCTCTCCTCACCGTGACGTTTCTGGAGGGAGGGCTGGCCTCGTCCCAGGTAACAGGCCATGCTCCCCCTGGGCGGTCATACCGCAGGGGTGAGGCGAGGCAAGGGTCCCAAGGTTGTCCTTAGGGTCCCTGAGCGCCCCGTGGCCTCTGCGCCCAGGCTGCCACAACACCGCACCACGGCAGCGCTTCACCCCCCGCGGCCCCAGCACCTCCTCACCCTCCAGAGGCCTTCGCAGGGCTGACGACGGGCACGGCTGTGCCGCGCACACCAGGCCCAGCATCCCCTCCGAAAGCCCATCTGCCAGGAAATCCCCTCACACTCTCCACAAAAAAATGCCCCCCGGAGTTGAGAGCGGGAGCTCAGGGGCGACAACTCAGCCAGCCCGAGGGACCTTGGCGGGAGCGGGGAGCCGCCTCCGCCGCCTCTCCCCGCCGCCTCTCCCCATCGTGCCCCCCCGCGAGGCGCGGAAGGAAGGGGCTTGTCGAGCCCGGGGGCTGCTACTTACTAAAGTAGAGGCGGTAATCGGGAGAGTTGGGCCGCCCCCGCTGCTCCGTGCCGTAGCGGGCCATGGCGCCGAGGCAGCGGCGCGGCGGCCGCCCCCACCCCCGCGCCGCCAGCAGCCGCACCAGCCCCGGCGGCGCGCGCATGATGGCGGCGGCGGCCGCCTTCCCTCCCCTTCCTGCGGCTGCCGGGCCTGCGCCGCTCAGCTCAGCTCAGCTCAGCTCAGTGCCGCGCCGGCCCCCTGCCCCGCCTGCCCCCGCCGGGAAACCGCGCAGGGCGGCGGAGGGTGCTGCCGGCCGCCGGGGGCTGCTCCCTTGTCCCCCGCCCGCCTCACCGGCGAGGAGGGAGAGCCACTGCCTCACGCCCTGCCGCGGCTGCCACCTGAGGGAGGGCGCGACCGTTGGCCCCCGGGGGCTCCGTTGAATAGGCGGGTGTGTGGCGGTTTTTCCTGAGGGGGTGGCTGCTGCCGGGCCTAGGCGCTGCTCCGTTTTCCCTGCGGGCCCCGGGAGGTGCTGCTTCCCCCTACTGAGGCCAGGGTGAGCACCTCAGAGGAAGAAGGAGGCTGTCGGCAGCCCTCACAGGCCCAACCTCAAGGGAGGGCTCCACCGAGTGAAAATAGTAATAAAAAAAGCGCTTGAGGTGGCAGATGTCCCTCAGCAGGAGCCAGACGACTCTGGGCAGGTGGTAGCCCAGCTGTGCCGTCGCTGAGGTGCTTTCAGGCCACCAGCACTGCCAAAAGTGTGGATGTAAAATTGGGGGTGATGGTAGAAGGGTTGTTACCCTTACCTGAGGCCCTCGTCGGTGTGAAGACCCTACCCAGCTGCTCCCTGGGGAGAGAAGCGTTTATTTCTTCTTGGCATGTGCAGTTTAATGTCACCCAAGCCAGTCTGTGTCTGTGCAGCTTACAGGCAGGCTATTTGCATGGGTACCCAATGGTAGATGCGTTTTTTATTTTGAACCCTGCTGATACTTAAATTAGATTCTTATCTGTATTCAGGTTGTGATGTTTTTAAAGTTTATTACCCCTACATATGGTCCAATATATATTTATTTACCTGTACAAGCTGGGAAGTGAAATACACTGCTGTGGCCAGGAGTCCCTGTCAGATGCACAAAGTCTGAGTGCAGAGTTCTCCATTGCCTTGTGTTGCAAATGTGGTCTTATCAAAAGCTTTCTCATCTGTAATGGGAAATCAGCTGTGAAACACTTGGAATTTATGAAATATAAACGAGTTTCTGTGCAGGCACTTTTTAGATGCATAAGTAGATGCCATTGTGTTACCTACCAAGGGCAGATGATGCAGCAGAAAAACACACAGAAACCCAGCTAATGCTGCCAGAGCAGAGAACATGATGTTTTAGTAGTCTAAGGTACCCAAAATTTTCTCAGTACTGCAGAAATAATAAAGCTTTAAATAGGCTTGGCTGTATTTCTCAGTATTATGCATTATATTACACAGAATATGACAGAACTGTGCACAGTACTCCTCAAGTCAGATGTAGGTAAGACCAGCTTCCTGGTTAGAATAAATTTACCTAACCTTCTTGAATCTTTGAAACAAAAGAATGTTTTGGTTCCAGTATCTACTCTAAGCAAATTATCCAGAATTATCAAGGCTTTTACTACCAAGGTATTATTTCACCTCTTTTTATTCCCAAGCAGTTTACATCCAGCTCCTCGAAGTATCATTCCAGCTGGGCCAGCAAAAAAGCAATGTATAGGACTGATCCCATTTATTGACCTTGAAACAGCTCCCACTGAAAGACAATGAAAATATTGCTATTTATTTCAATGGAATTAGAACCAGGTCCTTAAGTAGGACTTACATGGTACTTAGGTTTTATGCTTGCCCTCTGCACAGGGGTGAATCTCATTCCAGCAGAATGCCACTGGAGTATAGCAAAAACTCAACAGCAGTATAATCACCTAAGCCTGAAGGACATCCTTACTTTAAAAGTTTGTACTCCACAGTGTGCATTTACATTTATATATATTTTTATATATATACACACACATATATGTATAAAATTAATGTTTTGCCCATGATAATGCTGTGGAAATTAAATGCAGAAAACACTACCTATATTATAATTTAAGAAAAAAAAAAGTTTCCCTTCCTCCTGAATGAAAATCATTTTCATCTTTTCACCTAATAAGGCTTTGAAGAATTTCATTAGTACCACTATGTGCTATTTCAGTGCATTTGCTCTTGACTGGTGATCACATCATTATCATTAAATTTTGCTGTAATATAACTTCTATCTCCATGGCTTATAAGACCATTAATCTGAAGGAATCAATTCTTGCCAGCCTTCTATTTTGCTGCTGCCTTTGTGCAAAGGGCCAGCAGCCGTGGACAGCCGTCCTCCCTGTCCAGCCACCTCGGTGGGACAGGTCACTGCCTGCACTTGCTCGCCAGCGCGCACTTGTTCAGCCGTCACCGTCCCACCACCATGCTGATGGATCAGCCCGTATCAGTGCTCCCTAGTTCAGATCAAGCCAAGCAAGGCTAGCTGAGGCAGTTTAGGGACAGGGGCTAAGTTAGTCAGGCTGCTTTTTTGGCTGAAGCAAGTTAAGGAACATGAACAACTCCTTCTGCGGGTCTTCGCACTGACAGTCTGCAGCAGGAGGAGGATGACGAGTCGTTGGAGTCAGTAACCTCTTTCATGGGCACAGCTAGATTTGGGGGAGGATGTATACGTGCAGCCCACACACATGTATCTGCATTTTACGTACTGATGAATGCCTGATGGCAGCAAGAGAATACATCATCTAGCTAAAAGGAAGAAATTGTGTCAGTAACTAGAATTACGTTTATCAGGTTATGTTACTTTCCATCTCAGTGTGAATAAAGATAGAAGCTCCTATCCCAAAGAAACTAAGTACCTTCAGTCAGATTGCGAACCCATTTTCGTAGCGGTGAACTCACTTCAGTAACCCTATTGTTTTAAAAAGACTGATCCTCTGTATTTATGCAAAATTCATTTTTAGTCATAATATTCACTACTGTGTATAGGAAGATGTCAAGTTTACACCCTGCTTTTTTCTGAATAAATCGTTTCTCTGAGCTTTTAGTTTCATTTTTAACCATGCTTTTCGTTAGGCTCCCTGTAATGTATATTAGGATTCACTTGCCGGATTAACTTCTCTGGACTTCTGCCTAGAAAGTGATTTGCCTATCAAGAGGCCAGGCCACTGTGGCTAAGTCAAGCTTTGTAGGATATGCCCATTTCTTCCCTCCTGGGCATCTGTACTGAGTTCATTTTAGGCCCTGTGAACCAAGATTTTACAGTCTACCATTACCCCACCAAAACTTGTTTGTGAGTATCAACTGGAACTTCATTTTTTTTTAAGACTCTTTGTTACTCCAAAGCAACTTCCCCATCACAAAACAGAAATCACCAAATAGTCTTCTTTCCTGTTCATTCTTTCATTTGTTCTTTCACATACATGCATGTACACAAAGAGAGAGAAAAATGGTTTCAGTACAGCTATAAAAATACTGTCTGGAAACATGAAGTTTTGGTGCAAAGCTGCAAATTTATAATCATTCAAAATAGGGACCTAGAAGGAAAATCTTGCCTATTGCTCATGATAATCATTTCTAGGCTCCATTCCCCTCTTGATTTGTGAATTGCCAGACATAAGGTTCTCAAAGAATCCCACAGAAAATATTTCATCTTTGGTAATTTCTACACCCCCCTGTTTTACATCGAAACGTAACAATAATGAAGATTCATCTTCCTGTCCTTTTATCTGTGCCTTGCTCGCTTGCTTGTCTTTTCTCATTAGCTTTGATATCACAGTGCCATCTACTTGATCAACAGAGTCAGGTTATTTTCCTTAGAAATAACTACGTGGCTGTAACCCCAAAGAAATCAAAGGCCTACTCTGTTTCTTAGTGAGTTCCCCTCTCCTCCACATCTCTTACCCCTTTCAAAGCAGCACTGCCCTTAGATGTGTGCCTTTGGGAGCTGGCCTGGCTCCGAGCCTGTTTCACAGACTGACACAAAGCCCTGGACAGTGACGGATCCACTGGCGAGGACAATGCAGGCCCTGCTGACCCTTCTCTCAGCATCCCCTCTCCTCTCCGGCAGGTGTTTCATTTGAGAGCCGGGTCCCTCTCTGTAGGTGGAAAACGTGTCAGCCTTTTGTATGTGTAAACTGGGACAGAGGCTTTGTTCAGAGTAAGAAAGCATCACAGCAGTTGAGGAGATGGATTGCATAGCCTGATAGGTTGAGCCATCCCTTCTTAAAAATACCAACAGCCTAGTCTGAGCCCCGACAGGCATATGCTTTATTAATTTCTCCTACAAATATTTAGACAAGAAACACTACAGACAGGGCTAAAAGAAATTATCACTGTGCACTTACTTCTAAAGACCTGTTTCTCCTCAGGAATCACCAGTCTGGCAAGATCAACAGTCGGAGAGAAGGTGACACTGCCACGCTAAATAACTTTTCACCTGCAAGACAGGCTTTTTTCTCTTTTTGTACTATTGGAATGGTGTTTGAAGTTTTTTTTTTTTTCTATGTATATTTCAAAGTAATTTTGATTCATTCCTTGTAAAAAATCAATGTGTAGACTCCAGTTTTTTCTGTCCTTAAGCCTTTCCTTTTTATTGCTTTTATCCTCACCCATCAGTCTGTTCTTATCTTACCAGTATAACAGCAAACAGGTAGGGTGTATGTACTAGCAACTTCCCAGTGCTCAAAGTCCTCGGTGGGCCTTATGCGTGATTGTTCTTATCAAAGCCTCATCTTTTTGTCTCTCAGAAGACATCTTTGCTATGACTCGTGTGTACAGGCAGAGTGACAAGAGATATGAGCTTGCTTTTATACGCACCTAGGCTTCCTTGTACGGAGCTGTGGATCTATAGAGACGACTACCTTTTTGCTGTCATGCTCCCCCTGTGAGGAGGGTAGGACAGCTTTCTCCAGCAGTACCGTGGTACATTTCTGCTTCTCCACTGCCTGTCGAGTGTAATCGCTTTACGTGCTCAAAACTGGCGCTGGCGGGTAAAGTCACTCTGCAGCTGCATATTGAGACTCTCTTTTTGTTTGATGGCTGTGCTGGCCATTGCAGTGAACAAACTTCAAAATGGCAGCCTGGTGTCACTGCCACAGGACTCCAGCAGTGGTCTGTGCCTCCACTCAAAGGGAACAGGCACAGTAGTCAACCCACACCAGCATTTTTCATATATGCTCTGGGATACTAAGTTATAAAGAAATCTTCTGTAACAGCTGTGAGGTATTACAAGGAAACAAATAACTGTTTGCTTACTTAATGGCCATCAGTCTTGATGGCGCTCCCAGTTTGTTTATAGCTCAGAATGGAGATAAAGGTTAGCATTGACTGTACAACAATAAGCTCTTATATGTGTCTAATACAGTTGCTTGGGAACATAATGCCAATATTTTCCGTGTTGACATCAGCACCTGTTCTGTCTCTTAAGCAGGGTGTCTTCCATGCAAATAACTCCTATGTGAGTGCTCGCATCAACTGGATTCCAGTTTGCTTTGTAGAATTAAAAGAGCAAAACATAGACCTGTTAAAGAGATTTTCACATTAATTGTAAAAAGAGTGTTTTGTCCTTGTAGATGACAAATAGTCCCTCTTGTTTTATGGATGAGTGATTTGATACTGCTTGATGATCAGTTGTTACCAGGGCCAGAAGGGAGCAGGACTAATTTGGAAATTGAAGAAGGGTTGCTCATACTATTGCAAGCGGCAGCTGAAGTCACATGCAGTTCTGACCATGCTTTCTGTGGCATTTTGTTATAGTCCAGGTAAGTACAGCAAACAGTAATGAGTTTATAGGTGTATCTCGCTCATATACACATCTGATTGTTTTTACATATTCCTCCTACTGACTGCACTGGCACAGCCCTCAAGTGTAAAACAATCATTGGATTTAATAAACTAGGATGTGTCTCAAACCTCCCCTCCCTCCAGAGGGTATAGGGAAGCCACCGGTCCTGAATGCATCCCCTTCACTTAGAGTATTACAGAAGACATGCTATTTTCAGCCTTTTCCATGCTGAGTGGCACAGAGGAGATACTTTGAGGTTGCAGAAAGTACTCATCTACATTTCCAAACTGCAGTTGTAAGCTAGTTCTGGCCTCCTGGCTGCCTCAGAAATAGTGCTGCCAGATGAAGCTGGGTAAACCATTGCAAGTACAAAAGCAGCAGCAAACCACAAGCCGGCTTTCCCCGCAACCATTCCCTTGCTGAATGAACACATACCTTTTCACACCCTGTGACTGAGTTGAGGAGGAAGAGGAAGACAACTTTTGCATGTGGGTAGATTGCTGTCGTAATAAACACCTGAGCAAACTTCACTATATCCTATCTTGGCTGTAACTCTGCATATGTGGCAGAGAGCCTACAAAGCCAAGAATTTTATAAAGTTTGTTCTTCCACCTCCACCCAGCCAAAATACATTCCCCAGTTCTCCCCCAAACCATCTTAATTTAAATAAATATAATGAAATCTCATATAAATGGTGGGACCCGTGCCTTCTGAAAAGCACAACACCGTAAAATCCTGTCTGGGGGAAATACCTTCTCTGGGCAATGCTGGCTTAAGCAACCACCAGCCCTACCCCCAGCTGCTCACATGCGCCCCTGCATCATCCCCTGCCTCATGCTGCCACAACTGCTTGTGTAGCTGGGTGATGAACTAAACAGGATCACAGATCCAGATGGATACTAGCCTGGGGAAAAGGGGGGAGGGAGGGAGTTTTCAGCCAGATCAGTTTCTCCATCTTGTCTCAAATGCGGGTGTTTACACCCTGTACCAATAGTGGGAGCAAAAGTATCCGGGGAAGAGCGGCAGTCAGGGTGGTGACTGTTTAAACCAATTTTACCACCCTTGCTGAATGCCAAGCCATTGCTTTGAAAAAAATCCCCTCCCCAGTGGAAGGAAATGGGGTGGTTGATTTCCCTCAGCTCCCACCTTAATCTGTTTACTTGTTGCTGGGGCTTTGATGCTTGTCACAAGGGTGTCACTGGTGGGTCCCTGTGTACGCCTCTCCCCGCTGTCACCACTGCTCTGTCTTTCAAGGAACTTTTGTGGTCTGACTTGCAAAACAAAGAGTTTCTTAGGGAATATCAACGAGGAGGCAAGACGTAACACAGAAATTGCCTACGTAATATGCGACTTCTCTGGGTGAGCACAGTCTTCCCAGTATTCCACTCCGTGCTTTATTCCTCTGCCAGGCTGTGTTTGGGCTGAACACTTTGTGCAGCACTGGCACAGTGCTGCAATTTGACATGGTAAATTGCTTAACAGTTTCATAACCTTTTCCTTTCACTTCTGAGTAGAAATTAGGGGCTTTGATCAGGAGGTTGCATCACAGGACCAGCCTCTTAAAGAAAAATAAATGTTGGAAACAGAGTTACACTACTACTTTGCATCCCTGCTTGTTTTTTACTACGCAGTCCTTCAGGGACACAGTGTGGCAATGCTAAAGCAGAGCGGTCTGCCAGCGTATGTCAGAGGGACATTAATTGTGTTCCCCGGCAGATGCTGTGGCAATGAGTGTGCGTGAGACCGACAGCGATTAGGCTGCACCACGGGGCTCCCACCAGGCATTTCCTAGGGCAGCGAGGGCCACAGGGGCTGGGAATCACAGCAGCAGCAGTGATTGCTACTGATGGCTGTTGGGGCTCTTCCCAGGATAAGTCCGGTCCAAGCTTAGATGCCAGCAGCTCCTGCTGTTTTAACATGAGCTTGATTAGACCGGCGCTACAGAGGATCACTAGACAGTGCAAGTGTGCCAGAGGCCACTGTTAACAGACAGGAGAATAAGATCTCTTCCAGGGGCCGATCCAGAGGTATTGCGAGCAGGTGTCCACTTCCTCGGCCATCAGAGCAGGGTGATTTGTTACGACAGCCTCCACAAGTCTTTGGCAGGCTTTTGTGTCACCTCTCTGTGAGTAGTGTAAAGAAGGACACAGCCTGGTTTGAGACAAGCATCAGCTCCATGCTGCTTCCCACCTCTTAGAGAGGTTTTCGTCTCCTTCTCATCTCTTTTCTTCATTGTCCTGGGGGATCGGTCTCCCTTCAAACTTGTAGATCAGGAGTTTCCAGCCTCTTGGCTACACCTATTGGTGGAGTTGGGAGCCTGGCAGATGCAATTCGATACGCAAGGAGTTGGGGTCCTGACCAGGCTGGGGAAGGAGAAGGAGTGACAGTCAAGGGGGTGGCCTGGCCTCCCCTTCCCTTTTGCCACGCCCTCTGCTTCCCCAGTGCCCCAGCAGTGCAGAGGGAAGGTGTCCCGTGAAAGCGTGGTGATGCCCTGCTGCACTCGGACATTGCTCTGCTACTGCACAGCAAGGACGGCCTGGGCAAAGCTGGGAGGATGCAACTCCATTTTGGGGTACTGGCATCCACGGCCCCGCAGCGGGGTGAGGAGCATACCCTGAAGCAGGGAAAGGGGCCTTGAATGGCTGCGGTTTGGGGCTGGCTCTGAAACCGGCCCCGCCAGGCGTGCTTGCACATAGGGCAGGTGAATGCAAACACTGCCTGGGGCGTCAGCTTCCCGGGGGTGGAGCTGCTCCAGCACAGGTGACAGGGCTGAGCCCCGGGCCCTGGGGAGCCCTGCTCCAAAACCAAGCCTAAAGCAGCCAGCCTTCACCTGGGCAGCGAGTTCACCTTCCTAAAAAAACAAGATATTGCCTCTCCACCCCGCCACCACCACCACCAAGCAAAGCTGGCCATGGCAAGCATGGACTGTCCAGGGAAAGAAGGCGTGGGGGGCAGGAAGAGGAATTTGGCCCTGCTGAGGAGCAAGCTGTACATGGGGGAGAGGAGAAGGACAGAGCCTGTGGTGGAGAGCACTGCTGTTGCCGGGGACCACGGCACCTTGAGGAGGAGTCAGTCTGACAGGACAGAGTACAGCCAGAAATTACAAGGTACCAGGAAGCTTGTTTGGTGCTCTGCTGCTAGGGATCCTCTGGGCTGGGGTGGTATCTCGAGATGCTCTGGGCTGAGGGGGTATATCGACACCCCCCAGTCTGCAGGTTCAAGATAAAGAAGGGAATGGCAGTCTCCTCCCCCACACACTCACAGTTGGAGTGACCAATTGCCCCCTCTCAGCCTTAACCCCCACTTCCAGGGTGTGCAATGTTTCCCCTAATTTTTCTAAATAATGTCGTGTAGGCAGAACACAAAATGCATCAAAGATTTTGGTGTGTTCCTGCAAAATGCATATGCAACCGGGATGTTTCTTTTTCACCACCAGAATGTGTTTGCAACGCAAACAGTAGCTTGAAAATACGATGGCTCCATGCTATCTGTCTGTCTGTCCTATCAAGTGGGGTATATGCTAAGTAATTAGAAGCATCGAGGGCAGTTTTTTCTTTCAGTTAAAAATACCAGGATCTATAATGTGTTTATCTGTTGCTCAGATTGTAGAAGCCTGAACTGAAATACATCTAAATACATGTTTTGATGGATATGCTGATTCAAATTATACCATTATGGAGAGGGTTTCTTTTGAAATAACCAAATTGCATCTGGACCAGAAATTGGCAATGTATGTCAGTATTGGGCCTGTCAATCAATAATTAAATGTAATGCCACAAATTGAGGAAAAGCATGAAGAATGTGTATGGCTGTTTCTGGGAGTGCTCTATCATGCAAATTGACAAATTTCTGTGGGTATCCAGGGTCTTGAATGACAGGGCCCCATCACAAATGTGGGGTTTGAGTATTATTATAATATAAGCTTCTATTACTAATAGTGATATAACTGCCTTGTGACAGTCACTCTTGTGGCAATAATCCTTTATGGGGAAATAAAATAGGAAAATACTTCGAGTTGCTGTATTATGGTTTTGATGCACTTAATTAGGAAGGATCATTCCTTCAGAGAGACAATAAAAGCAGAAAATAAAATAATAAACCTGAAAATAATAGGATTTCTATGGTGGCTGCATATGCTGAGAACAACGGAGCGGTTCATCGATTATGCTGTTCCCTCCTCGTGATAGCTAATCAATGAGAAGATGAAAAATTTTCAGTTAAGTCAGGCACACACTGCAGGGATCTGGCGGAGGTGTTTCAGGGTACAAGCACGGATTGCTACGGTTGGGCAGGCAAGCTCCTGGCACAGGTCCCACCAAAACAGCAGTTTTTCACTTGTGAAGGGGGTTGCCCAGGTGAGGTCAAGGTGATCAGCGCAGTGTCCAGCAAAAAGTGTGAGAACTTTCTGTTCGATGTCAGGTGTATTTGTGCCTTAAATGTCTCCTGTTTAAAATCTGAAGCAAAGGAGGCGGGGAAACCTAGGTAGTCATGGCAGAGCATGAGGTTATGTTCATGGCAGCAGTCCAAGGAGACGGTAAATCCAGCTTTACAGCTCCTGCCACCAGCTGAGACTGCCGCGGCCACCTACTGCAAAACACCGGTCTGGTATCAGGTCACTCTGCTTGCTTGTGTTTGTTCAAGAAAAACGGTGATGGGTTAACAAGGTACCTGCAGGCTTTATATTGGGTTAGAAGTTGCCCGTCCTCAGAGTGAAAATACAAAGTCAGTGGAAATTCCTATGAAGTGTATTTACAGTTGCAATAGAAAGAAATGCGGTTATGTGCCAAAGCCTGATCTGGACCAAATTTTGCTGAGCTAGATGTGCCTGAATCTGATTATGATCATGGATCCCAGGCCTAATGTGCTACCTGCCAGCACTGATGATGTGCTATGATTGTATGCCTTTATGTTCTTCATTTTTCTCACCAGCGCTTGGATGTGAAGCAGCTTACTTCAAGGCGAGGGAAGTGGTTTTTTTGGTACAAAGCTTTTGAGGTGTCCATTCTTGGTAAGAAAACCCAACAGCTCTGTGGGTGACATAAACTGGTCTGTTGCATATCACCAGTTTGGGACTTTGATCACCCTGGAATGGTAAATGCTTTGCAAAAAGATACAAATGGTAATCATTTGCACTTGCTTCCCATATGAATCGGAGGAAAAGCTCTGTGTTTAGTTGCCCCTCCCTTCTATAGTCCCCTGTTAATATGTTTTCTAACACACAGTTTGCAGAGCTGTGGTAGGCATTAGCACAGACAAGGATGTGTAAGACAGGGAGATGCAACAGGAGCAAACCCTGCAGAGGGGAATCTCCTGTGAGTGGGGCAGATTTCCACAGCTAAGAGTCAGAGGCTGCAGGATCCCCATCTCTGCTAGTGGAAGGCAACCTAGGCAGAGCATGGGGTCCAAGGCATTTTTACACCCCAGTGCCTACAGCAGCACTGCAGCACATTTGTGCAAGGTGAAGCATGGGCAAGACACCTCTTGAGGGCCCTTCTAGAGCTCTGTGTGCTTTAAACGGTTCCCTGAGTAGAAACCAGGCTGTTGCCCCCTGTGGCAATTAAGAATTGGTGGTTAGCAAAATGTAAACTGACCTTGAGGTTAGAAGAATGATTGTGGGAAACTGAGGCAGCATTATGTAACACTGTGTTGAGTGAAAAACAGCAGTAAAAAACACCACCTGCAGAGTGTGGTGAGCATGTAAGCAATAAACAGGCAAAACCTGAAGGTCAGTAGGATGTAAAAGTAAAAATGAACCTATGTAAACAGGTGGTAATAAATTGGGAGCTTGCACACAGTGCAGTGGCATTTGCTCTTGACAATGCTCCCCCTTCAGCAAACTGTTGTGAGTTTGTCATTGTTCTGCACGTTGCCCCGATCCTGGTTGGACCGAGACAGACAGCCCTCCCCCCCCCCCCCCCCCCCCCCGCCATTTCTAGCAACTCTGAAGTATATGCTCAAAGTGCAGCTCAGTGTGCTACAAGCATAGGTCCCCAGATAAAAGCCTATAAACAAACAAAAAACCAAAACCAAGTGAGCCAACAGTCAGGCATACAAACTCCTGAGAATTCAGTCTCTGCCCTTGGATTTCCTGTTTTATGCAGAATCCAAAATGTTTTCTATAAAGAGTGAGAAAGGCAACCTACCACTCAGATCTCCAGGGTAATCAAGATGGTTTGCTCTGTAAGTCTACAAACACGAGCACAATAGGATTGTCAAAGGTGTAAACTTATGCAAGTGTTTTTCACTTTAAAAGTAAGGATTCATTAAAAACACAAGAAAGCATTTTCATAGTTAATTATTATAGTAGACACATCTATTCAATACCTTATCTGGTGTGAATGGCCATGCAACACCTCCTGGCTTTACTCTTTTAGAAAGGAAATAAGATGCAGAGCAACCATTATATTCTCAAAGAGCTTGGCAAGAATTAGTGCATCTATTTCACCTTATCCTGTGAGATAACCAAATGCCTGCAGTCCCATTTTAGATAAGGGAAAATAAGGCAATTGCTATCAAATGGCAGGTTTGTGGTACAACCATGCAGTCATCTAGAACCTGGTTTGTAGTTGCATTCTTAGATGAGTCCAGAAATACCTTGATAAAGCCATACATATATTTCTCTTTCATAGTTCTCCATCAACTGCGCAGAAGCATCACTGTTCTAAAGCGGGAAAAAATGGGGTTAAAAAAGATATATTCACTAGCATCTGTGGTGGATGCAGAAATAGTATCAAGGGCCATTATAAGAGCTAAGATAGAGTTCCTGTGATATTTTTATGTAGTGCTCTGCTCTATGTTCACTAGAAAATCCTGCACATATGTCCTTTGAAGAGGAATGAAGAACTTGCTACTATCCTTAAGCAATGACACAAAATGGTATTTAGCAGCTCTGTTTTCAAAGGTGTTACCCGTAGCTGTTTAGCTGTTAGGAGTTGGTCTCTTTTCTACAGTAAAAATCCATCAGTAGCAGCTGTAAAAATAACTGTATTAATATCTATGTACTGCATTAATGTTGGGATCAGCCTCTGAATTAACCTAAAGCTACCATTCTGTGAGTACCTGTGTATTTCAGGAAGAGGAGTTTGTTTGATGTAGTTATTGGCACATAAATGTTTGCAACATCAGAACAGATTAAGATACAATGTGTCATGGTGGGATAGATGCTATCAACCAAAAACGGAAGACCATGAAAAGGGATTTAAAACATAGTTCGCTGTTAGGTTTTTTTGTTGGGTTTTGTTCATAATCATATACCAAACTTATGCTTGGTGTGAAAAATGAGCTATAGAAAATGGTAGTTTTCCAGAAGGAATTGGAGATCACATTTGCAGCGTTCAGTGAGACAATGCATGCTTTGAAAATACTCCTTGTTTTACAAATCTGTTACATATTAACTCCCTTATAACTTTAACTGTGAATGGGTCAACTGCACTGTTAAATGATTTGCTTCAATTTAAAATACATCAGTGACATACCTGTAATAGATATAGTGATTCAAATCACACAGCTACCACAATATATTGCCTCACAGGTTGTATCTGAACCCTGAATTTCACATTTTGCCTGTGTCTAATGTAGTTATGAGAAATAACCAACACCAGAAATGACTCAGAAACCTGTGAAATTATAGAAATCCCTGGAAAGTTGCTATCCCTTGGCATACAAAAATTCAGTCAGAAGCAACTCATTCCCCTTCACTCCCATCACAAGCAGGGAACCTTCCTCCACCCCATCCTCCTCCTTGCCTGCAGAGCACACTGCTTCTTCCTGCGTGGGCTGCCCATGCACACAGTTTCTTGGCACCTCCTGTCAGGAGTAACCATCCTCTGTGCTTCTCTCCAGTTCCTTATTTGCTTTGCGCTGTACTTACTGATTAACTTTCTATGGACTACAATGCAGATAATATCCTATTTCACTGCAAAATGTATTGATCTTTGGAGCGGTTGGTTTGCTGAAGTACGGTAAGGAATAAAAGTCTGGATTATTTCCTGAAGTGTAGGAGATGACTTGATGAAAATACCCCCCTGTGCTCTGTGATGAGAAATCACAATCTAAGAAATACTTCTATTTTCTCACATGCAAATTTATGCTTGGAGGATCTAATTCTGTTAACTTGCACTGCAATAAAGCAGTGGCAGCCAGGCTGGGAAGAGAGCTTGTCTTTTCAGAGTAGAATCCATTTTGTGCTGCTGTGTTTGCACAGCATTTAGCAGAATCCAGTCCTGCTGTGTGGCTTAGGACTCTTAGGACCTACTGCAGCATAACTAGTAACAGCAACTGGGATAAAGGAGTGAAGACTAGGACTCAAGGAGGTTTACGGATCCTTCTCTGAGCATATTAGCAAATGTTTTATTAATTGGGATACTTTGTGTTGTGGGTCACACAGCTCACAGTTCATACAGCTAATCCGTGACAAATCTTGAGGTGCATGTGCCCCAGGGGAAGCAATTCAGATGCAGCCCTTTCTAGGTTCTTACTTTATTAACGTATTAGCTCAATGCCACAGGAGTGGTATATTTATACCGGTATATGACACACTGGAAAGGTTTATTTGTAAGTATTGGCGCTAACAATAAGGGCATTCTTCTGTCACCTGATGATAAGCTTTCTTCCCTTCCACTGCGGTCACATGGGATCTCTCTGTAGTCCTGTCAGCACACATATAATTAAAGCGGGCTGCTGTCAAGGAATTGAAGAAAGAACTTGTGTGCTGAATGTAAATATTTTCTGTACCTTATGGAACAGAAAAATGATCAAAGATTGAATGACCTAATTGCAAGGAAGTCTCTGATGCAGATTTTATGAGCGAGCCCGTTGCCCAGGAAGACTGGTGCAAGGTCATTCTGGTCCTGCGGTGTTCTCCTGTGTTCAGAAAAGGGGCTTTTGCATGTGTAACTAGCAGCACATGTGCAACAAACCTGTTCCTGAACAATGCTGCTGTTATGTGCCTTTGTGAGTAAAAGACAAAAAGGCATTTTCCACAACCCTCTCCCGATCCTTTTGTATTTCAGTGCCCAACTTGGAGTTCAGCAGATCTAATGTGCACCATGTGTGCACCATAATGTTGCACTGTAATAACTCTGGTGTAAAACTATAACGACACCCCTATGAAGTGGTCCCTCACAAGGGGAATGGGATCTGGAGTAAAACTCCTGTGTGTTAGCTCATGTGATGCACTTCTGCATGCAATGGGACACTCCATCCTTTCCTACGGCTTGTACCATTTCAGGCTCCCTCATTTTCAAGGATCCCAGTCTCCCTGTGCCCTACAGCCTTCCCTGCACCTGTGGTGGAAGCAGGGGTGTAATGGGCAGAGCCAGGGCTATGGTGTGAGGGGGGAGAGGAAAGCTGCCACAGCAGCAGCCTCTGGACTTGCTGCCTGCATTTCATTCCCAAATCCAACCGATAAAAGCTGGTGTACATTCCTGTGTGCAATAGCTAGGTTATCTGAGGGTACAGGCTATCTGAGGACTTGCTTTCACAGAGAAGTAATTTTATCCAGGGTGGTGTGAGACTCAGGTTTCACACATGAAAACACAGTAATGCTGTAATTTGTTTGTTTTACCTTGATAACTTATGCCTTCGCTGCTCCCTTGTGCCAGGCAAAATCCCCATATCTGCACAGCGTGAGTGCAGAACTTGCGCTCCTTTGGTGTGCTCCAAATGCTGCCTAAGTAATGAAAAGGCCTGTTACTCACTCCATGCACTGATATCACTGTACTTGTTGCTGTATTCTGTGCCAGTACCTTCACTTCTGGATGGAAAGCATCGGATGGGGAGAAACCTGGGTCCCGTCCCCAAAGGCAAACATAATATCCAACCTAATAAGATGCTCTTACCTGGGAGGAAGGATGGATAGAGCAGACCTCTTGGAGCTGCTTACTCTCTAGGAGGGAAAGCCAGGTAAATTTGCACATATAGATCTTGCAAACCTGCTATGGCGGTTCCTTCAGTCACTTGCTGTGGAATCCCCAATGCTTCCTCTGAGCCTAGAAGCGGGCTGCTGCATTTGCACATTGCAAGCTCTATTCCTCCACTGCATTGCTGGATGTCTCCATCTGGGGGATATTTTTAGACTTCATACTTGCAAGAAACTGTTTTTGTAAGACATGTGGCTGCTTTGTCCATGTTATCATATGGTGAACCTCTTGTTTCATGCAACTAGAGCTGTGTACTTCAATACACAGCTGGAAAACCAAAGTCATCACCTTCCTCTCCAAAGCAAAGTCCTCCAGAAAGGTGACTCCTGCAGGTAACTAGCATCACAAAGCAACAATTGCAAACGGTACCTTCTGCTTTACTTTTTTATGCCTACTAAAAATACCAATAACTTTTTTGAAAACTGGTCTTAAGACACAGCTGTCTAATAAACCATTCACCTGGCATCTCTGAGGATGAATGAGCCAAATTCTTACTGTAGCAGTTAATCCTCAGCAATGTCTCTTCCTGCTAATCCTCTCTCTTGAACCGTTCCGGGGCTGGTACACGTTACCAGGTAGAAACAAGTCTGCTTATATTCCAGATATACACTTGCTGTTTGTGCATTCATTACACTTTCACTTACTCCACAAGGATTTCACAAGCTACTAATGTTCTCGAACTGGTCAAAAGCAATCAGCTGAACATGAAATCACAGGTTTTGGCTGTAATCATCACTTCAAGATCTTGCTGTTGCATTCTATAGAGACAGACATACCTGAAATGAAAAAGTGAACATAGTGAGTGAAAATGGAAAATTATATTACTTTTAACAAAAGGATACATTTATTAAAAAACATGTTTTCTATAAGGAAACAGCATCTACCTGATATTTCTCACAGTTATTTCTTCCTGTTGAGAATAGTTTTTATTTCCTGGCATTATTATCTATCATGCGATAAGGATAATAGATGAGCCCTGACATAATTCAAGAATCAAATTTGATCAGGGTGATCTAATGACATAAACTGAAAGAGCAGCCTCTCAAGGGATTGCACCTTCAAGCCTGAAGTGGGATACAGGGGCTTTATTTTGCTCATATAATGCCCTCCCCTGCCACTAGTATAAAAGATTAGAAAATTCTTTTGCACAGCATCTTGTGTTTACCTTCAAATTCCATCTGATATCATAACAGTGTTGCATCTGAGATGAAATGACATTTCTGAGATTTGTCAGGGAGTCTGGTTCTCTCTGCACTTTCTCAGGAGTCACCCTGAACTCTCATATAGAATCACACACATGCAAACATTTTCACACCTGATCTCAAGAAAAATGCTGATTCTGGTGCAGAACTGGAACGGAAATGTATTGCTCATGTGGTTCCTTGTGAATTTATAAGTGTGGTTACATACTGTAAGTTTTCAGAGGAAAAGTTCCTGTCAGTTTAGCACATAAGCAGCAGGCAAGGTGGTCTCATTCTGCAACCCTGGCAGAAAATTGCTCAGAGGGAGCTGTGGAATGATACTGGTACCAGTTTTGCTCTCCTCACTAAGGTAAGGACAGAGTGTGTTTTATCCAGCCCACAGCACCTTTGGTGGGTGAGCTCTGCAGCAGAGAGAGCTCCTGTGCAGTCTGTGCACTCACACCAGCATGGACTCACTAGGGCAAGATTCAGCTTTAAAATCTTTTGATAGCCCAAGCCTTGTGGAGGGGAGACATCCTCATCATGTTTCCATTTTATGTCCGTGTACAAACTTGAGGACAAAATGTTCATGGCTGTTATACACAGACTTCAAGGCTAAAAACTCAAAGATAAAAAGTACATCTAAATACAAAAAAGTCTGAAGAAACAACCCCCCTCCCTGGTTTGTTTAGGTTCCTTGTCCTCACTGTTTAAAATTAGCAGTACAGAGGTGGACGTGCAGTCCCAAAAGTAGCTATTTAAAACAATAACTGTGGTTACATCAGTCTCACTAGAAAACCTGATGGGAGAAGCATTAATAACAGAACTGTCCTTTCTGAATATCGGTGGTCAGCATAATTGTAGAAGGGGTTGGGGATGATGATACATTGGGTTTATAACATTTTACACCTCTCAGTGGTAGGCGGCTCAAAGCCTTCTCTCTTGAAAGCTGCTTGGTTTTCCCACAAGTCCAGCTCCAGGTTATCATCTACAGCCTTGGCTGGTGTTGTACAGGTGAGCTGCATGCTGTTCAATGCTCACTTGAGCGCTCACTACCTCTCCTTGACAATCAATTCAAACAACTGCAATATATTCAGTATTGACTATCAGTGAGCAAAGCATCAGATACTGCTTGCTATTGCCTCATTATACAGTATGCTCCCGACAAGAAGTTGACACAAAGGCATAACAGTCTGATCCTCAGTAGAGATTCCCGTCCTTCACCACTGAGCAATGAAAGCCAATGCTGCCAAAGCACGACCTGGGTAATGCAGAGATGAGTACAGTAATGATATGTCCAGCTTTGTTGGTACTCTGCACCATCTTGTGGCTAGCAGAAAAACACCAGAATAGCTTCTGAAATCTTTCACTTGTTTTTTGTATGTGTTTTTCCTAATGAAAAATACAGATTGTCAGCGTACATAGATAAAATTCAGTACCCTTTGTACAGCTGACATGGGTGTCTGCAGGCTGGCTTACAAACCAGCAAAAGGGAAGACCATTATTACAGATAAGTAGGTTATGTGCAGGTCCTGTAGCATACATAAATTACCTATCTGTAGAAGACTCGCTTGCATTTCTATGTATTTGGAACAAGCAAAATACTTGTGGAAAAATACTTAAGAATGTCCTGATCCTAGTGATCTCCATTGTTCCAAGAAATGTTTGTTATTGATCATTAAAGGTTTTCCCATATTCTCCTGTAATTCCTTTGCCTCTTGCAAATAAGTCTTTTTAAACAGAATTGCAAGTTTCATCTTCATTGTTAGTAACACTGTCTTCATTTAAAAGCTTGTCTTCCAGTACCTGCAGCCCTCAGCTTCCCATGAATAAACTCAACATTACATTGTGCAGAGCAAAGGTTATTCCAGTGAAGCTTATTTATGATAAACACAGCCTTTTTCTTCCACAGGAACACATTTTCTCCCATCCTCCAAATCATAATAGATGTCAGACCGAGACTGTGTTTTCAAAGGAGTAGAAGGGCATCAGCTATCCTTGAATTTCATTGTGACAAGGATCAGACTCTTCTGTGCTCCATGGAAAATTTCTGCTCACATACACAACATCAAAGCTGGGGGAGCTGGTGATGGGTTATCCCCTCACTGCCAAATGGACAGTTTCCTTCGCCAAAACCATGCTCACTTTTAGAGGAGGGAGATGGGATGACACTGAGTCTGAGCTAGTATTGCCATTTCTTACGCTTCTTTTCCTGCTTCCCATGGCAATTTGGGAATTTCCAACAGGCACTGGATACGTTCCCCCACAGTCATGCAGGGAAAGCTGGGTGAGCATGTGGGATTACAATGCTCCTCACAAATCTCCCTCTTTTAAACAGAAAAAATGGCCCCGCAGGTGGGGTCCTCAACCCCTGCCTCTTCACCACAGGAGGATGAAGAACAAATTAGCAGACAGATGATGGCCAAGAGGGTGAAAATCATCACAGAACTCATGCAGACGGAGAAAGACTATATCAGCGACCTGGATCTTTGCATCAAGGAAGTGATTCAGCCCCTGAGAAACAAGCAGGTGAGCACTGGGGGTGGAGGATGAGGCAGTGACGTCAAGGTCTCAACTCACCCACGTTCTGCTTGCAGATAATGTTAATGCAAGCACAGGTGTCAACATGGGAGTGACATGGTGCCAGGAGTGAGTCCAGAGCTAGCTTTCTGGAAAGGGACGTGCCAGGGCTCTAACGAGGAGAGCGGGAAGTCAGATATGCTCCTGATACTTGCGCTACAGTTGCATAAAGCCTGCATCAAGGTACTTGCCCACAGGGCAACTTGGATGCTGTACTCCTGCTTGTGGGCTGCAATAGCAGCTTACAACTCTCCATACTGCTCTGTAATTATAACCCCTGCTACATGCCCTGGCAGACCTTTACTGGCACCTCCAAAAGCAGTAAAATCAAGTATTTTCATAGAATGATAGAATACCAGGTTGGAAGGGGCCTCAAGGATCATCTGGTCCAATCTTTCTTGGCAAAAGTATGGTCTAGACAAGATGGCCCAGCACCCTGTCCAGCTGAATTTTAAAAGTGTCCAATGTTGGGGAATCCACCACTTCCCTGGGGACATTATTCCAGGTATATCCCTCATCTTTTCCATGTGAATCCTTGTAAAAACGGAGTCTCTTTGTAGCCACCCTTTAAATACTGGAATATGGTGACAAGGTCTCCCCTAAACCTTCTCTTCTCAAGGCTGAACAAAGCCAGCTCTCTCCGCTTTTCCTCATGTTGCAGGCTTCCCAGTCTTCTGATCATCTTTGTGGGCCTCCTCTGGACCCTCTCCAGCCTTTCCACATCTTTTTTGTATAGTGGGGACCAAAAGTGAACACAGTGTTCCAGGTGTGGCCTGACAAGCGCTGAGTAGAGTGGGGTAATGACTTCTTTATCTCTGCTGAGGATACCCTTGTTGGTGCAACCCAGCATCCTGTTGGCTTGCTTTGCTGCTGCAACACACTTTGCTTATATTGAGCTGCTTGTCCACCAGGACCCCCAGGTCCCTTTCCACAGAGCTGCTCGCCAGGCTGTGCTGCACTCCCAGATTATGTTTTCCCAGGTGCAAGACCTTGCACTTGTTCTTGTTGAACTTCATAAGGTTTTTTTTAGCCCGCTCTTCCAGCCTATTCAGGTCATCCTGCAGGGTCACTCTCCCTTCTGAAGTGTCCAGTTCCCCACCCAGTTTGGTATCATCAGCAAACTTCATCAGGGTACAGCTGATCCCATCATCCAGATCACTTATGAAGATATTAAACAGTATTTTCCATGATATTTCCAAGTATTTTCAGCAACCTGAAAAGGCATGAACCTCCCCATCAAGGTTAAATTCAGTTGTAAAGATAACTTTTTCCAGCCTTTCAGACAGCTGTGGTGGAGAAATACCATGTCTGACAGAGCAGTGAGCACTTCAGAAATTTGCATTCTACACAGAAAAGGCACATTTAAGAAGGAAGGCTCATAAACTTTCAGGCAAAAGATCTTATTAGGCCAATGATACCCTTTTTCTTTTTCAGCTGAGACTTCAAAGAGCACCTTTTCCTCAACAGTATTTCAATTCATAGAAAAATTATGCAGCTGAAAGCTGGGAATAGAAGAGGTTGTCCAGAGAAAGATTCATGTTTGTGGGGCCTGCAACATAGCGGTCACAGAGGTTGCACAAATGATATCTGCTGCAGATACAGAAAAAAATAATTTAAACCAGACCTTAAACCAAGTATTCTGTATGTAGGGTTTCTTATGAAATTGGTGACAAAATACAGGTGCAGAGGCCAAAGTGTCTTTACATGACATTGGCACTGCCTCTTCAGGAAATGCTGTGGCCAGCTGAAGCCTGTGCTGTTTAAGCTCCTAGGGAACATTTTTTCTTTCTTAAAACTCTGTCAGAGTTTGTTCCAACTGGTTTTCAGAAGAGCTGGTATTTGCTGGCAAAATTTTAAGGAGTTCTTGACTTCTTCCTCCTCACTTGTTCATCTGCTTAGAAGTAGTCTCCATTTGACTCCCTCCCCAGCCTGGCCAGCACCAAGAAAGAGTATTCCCTGGTTGAACTCAGATTTTTGACAAGCATGCTGTATTCCTTCTTTTCCAATCAACTGAAAACATACGCTTAAATTCTGTCCTTTGTCACTGTATTAATGTGTGTAAGTGTCCATGCACAATGTAGTTCCAAATACTATGTAGGCATTGTGCTTGAGTGGAGGTCAGAAGTCCTGTGTTAGATGTATACAGGAAAAGTACTTTAGAGATTATAACTCTCTTAATTTAATAACCTCTGCATTTTTGAAAGGCTTTCAAGAATGTTGTATGGTTTTAAGGCTAGTTCTCAGATAAACTACAGTACTGAAAGTTTGTAATACGTTTAGAGAAGGATAGCATTTAGAAAATTGACCTAGCAATGAATCTGTTTCATATTTCCAAATGGATAAAACATGTTTTAGGCCCTATAATAGTTATAAAGAAATTAACTGCATTAGTACTGAAAGTATATTTCTGATTCTGTTACAATAGCATGCAATTTGATCCTCCTGGCATCTGGTAAGCTGCCATGTAAGTCAGCAATTCTGTTTCTAATGGAAAGATACATTCAGAGGGTATCAATATGGATGTTGAAATCAGTCTTGCCTTTGTTCTCAGTACTAGCACATTACCACTGGCTATCTCCAATTGTCCCTGAATATTAACTATTGCCCTGCTGTGCAAGGAAATAAATAACTACTGCATGAAAAGTATGTGTCCTGGAAATTTTTTACTTGCTCTAAAATGAGTAGAGACATGGAATGAAATTTTACATTGGTGTAAATTGATGCAGTTCACTGAAGTCAATGTTGTGCACTCAGGCTCTGTAGGAAGCTCTTTAGGTTATATTAATAACCAGAACTGTAAATGTGTTTGTTTTAGTGGAAATTATATCATCTTGATTGTATTTCTGGGATTATAGGACAACTAACTTAAAATGGTACCACCGTCTTTAAGTCTTTGTACCTGGTAGCTGTCACCAAAGCACCAAAGTCTCAGTTTATGTAGCAACATCTGTTAGCAACTGGTAATCAGGGAATCAAACCCACCGTCAACTATTCTTTTCCTCAGTGGGAGACTAAACAAACATTTTAAAGCTAGCAAAAGATCTTTTCTTTATTCAGATGATAATATTTATTTCCGTCTTAGGTAAACACTTTCAGATTAGGAATAGTTGAAAATAAGGTTAAAAGCCCTTGATAGCATGCCCTTTGTTAACTGAGTCAACCATATTATACTAATCTGAAAACTGTATATGTGTCCTTGAAGTCACAAGGAGGATGTTTATGTGAGGTCTTGCAGAAGTGGTGTTTCCTGGAGTGTTGAACACTCAGGGCACAGCAAGAGAAGGTCTGTAATATACAATGTCCTTCTTTATCCTTCGTCAGTAGCTGCTTAATATTTGTATTCCATTAGATTGCTCGCTTTGACGTGGATGGCTTGTTTAGCAACATTGAATTGGTCCATCAAGTATCAGCCAAACTGCTGTCATTGTTGGAGGAAGCCACGACAGATGTGGAACCACCCATGCAAATAATCGGTATGTTTACTGTCCTCTTGAGTTCTACAAAGCTACGTGAAAGAATAAACATAAGACTCTCCTGTCCTTTATCCTCATCAGACTTAACTAGTACCAGTCCCAGAGGCTAACAATGCTACAAGCTGTCCATAATGACACAGGAAAAATGACATGTGAAACCTCTCCAGCTGCTCTACTGTACTCATATGATCAGGACGCTCTTTTTCCATTCATCTAGATGTTGAGGGGGAGAAAGGAAGGAGAGAGTGAGTTTAGCATGAGCAAAAACTGCAGCACTGAGTTATGCCACATACTGATAATATCTTGTTCATCTAGTTTGATATTGCGTACATAACTCTGCTCACACTTAGACCAACTCTTATATTGCATACTCATATTTGTGCCATTCAAGAAAAGCATTAAAAATTATTGGAATAACAAACACGTTACAACACCCCCATACCCACCCCCCAAGCACTGTAAACATATATCTACCGGCGATACAATTCATGTAAGAGGTGGTTACATGTGCTTAACAGGGACAAGGTCAGTAAAGGCAAGAAAGCTGTCACTGATACGAAGTTTGTGGGAATCTGTACAGGAATGTCTGCAGGGATCATAGGTATTTTCAGCAAACAGGTTGGCTCTGGATATGTCACAACAGTCACATGTTCTGCAGGTCAGGCCATGAATGTTAAGGCTTCACTTGACATTCTGGCACAGCTGGAGAGATTTAAGCAGTTACCATTCATCATCTCTCCCATAACTGCTTCTTCAGTGCAGAGGCAGTAGGTGATCCACCTTAAGGGATCAGGTGAGAATTCTTAATTTGTTTCAGTGCAAAGTCAGCCAGTTTACTTTAAAAAACTTCCAGCCATGATTCAGAGGTCAGAGAGGTTCTTTCTTCTCTAAACTGACCACATAGCACAGGTAACATGTTATAGAAATGACCCTTTTTCTCACAAATAATGGGGTAAAAAATTACCGGTTGTCGTTTGACTAAAAAACATGATATTAAAACATATGAGGCTTGGGAAATATATTAATCCTAGCACGTCTCAATCTGGTTTGCCAAGGCAACAGCTTAACGTAGTTTGATGCGACTGTGTTGTTTGGCGGTATTTCAACAAAAGTGCATCATGATGAGTCATACCCTTAATAAGCAATGTTCTATTCTAGCAGGAAGTGCCTTTTTCACAGCCAAGAGAATCATCCTTTTAGTTCCCTGCCACATCCAGAAGTAAAGACAAACAATTTTATCCATCTATTAGGGTGTATTTCTCCAGAATCAGACAAAGAACCATGAAAATGGGATTGTGGATCACAGAGTTGGCTAACTTATGGCAGGGAAAATGATGGCAGGTTGGGTGTGAGACATTCTTCCAAAGGCTGAGACAGAAGCAGGGAGAATAATTGCATCACTATAAGCAATAAGTTAGTAAGTTTGTCATCCTCTAAAAGTACATCAATGTGATAATTTTGTTTTCAGGATCTTCATAATCAGTGTAAAAGTTGTTGAAGTCAGTCTATAGAAAAAGCAGGCTTGAGAATGTTTAACATACCCATCATATTCTACCATGTTTATGGTCTTTAAACACCTTGCTTTGAACTACCTTGCTTTGGAAGGCAAGCCAGTCATGGTGAGGTTAAGGAGAACTGCTAATTCACTGGTTTAAAACCAAAACAATGTGGTTGCTCATATTCATGTCTTATTTTAGTCTATGTTCTCCACACCTTATGCTATCTCCACATTGATGAGTAGTAATGTCCAATAGAAGCAGACTTGTAGAGTGAAACAGTTGCTGCTAAGGACCTGGTATCCATACAACACGTTTCAAGAGGTCTTACTTCAGATTGGCTGAATTGAGGGTTCAATTGAGAGATGCCCTTTATGGTTGAAGTACATAAGATGTGCCCTCGGAGTGCATCTTCTGGTAATTACCATCCTCAAAGTGATCCAGTTTTTGTGTCTGTGACTGCTCCACCGCATAACTAAGGCATGGGAGATGAGGACTACTGAGAGATTGGCTTCAAAAACCCTCTCCTAATCTGAGCTAAAATGCTAATGTAGACAGACCTTTTGTCGTGCTTTGTCTTCTGATGCTAAATGTCGCTGAGGTTAAATACCCTTTCTAGTTCTCTCCTGTATTTTTTCTCCTCTCAGTTCTGGATACTGTATATGGAGGAATATTAAGACTTAGTAACCTTACCCTGGCTTTAGCCATTAGACCCTTTCTTCCTCCCCCTCCCACTGCTGTCCACACAGGAAGCACCACTGAAAGCCACAGGAGAAACTGTTTCTGTTGCTTAAGCCTTCCTCCTAGGATTTTCTCTTTGAGACTAATGACTACCACACTTAAGAAGGGGCATCAGGCAGATTTGCCTCTGTCAGAGTGTGCAAAAGACTCCGTATTTTTAAAGTTGTGCCCAAATACAATGTGGTTTCGGTTCATAAAGCAAGCTCCCACAGCGATATGCCCAAAGCTCATCTGATTCGGTCCATATGGCTCAGAACCAAGAAAGGCTTTAGGCTTAAGAAATCCATCTGATTTTAAAAGGCCCTATCCATGAAATCAGCACATAATTTTTCTCATCACTGAGCATCAATGAAAGTATCTGTCGTTGTGGCACAATACATCAGTGAACAGATCTTGCTCATCTCTTTCATTCTGGAGAAGAGCATGATAATTTTCAGCCTCTAGTATATGCTGAAGTGAGCTGTAAACCTACAGCTTGCATTTTTGCTACTGAAAACATAAACTCGAGGGCTTAGCATAGTATGGGCCATGCTAAGCACTTGGAGCTCCGCTTAAAGTTAGTGAAAACTGTGAGAGCTCAGCATCTCTGAGAATCAGGTGCCAAGGGGAGCAGGATCAAGAGAAAGCTTATTAAGGTTTCCCCTGGCACCGTTGGCTGATAAAGGCCTGTATGGAGAGTTCATGGCAAAATTAGGATGCAATGTGCGTTGGTAGCCCATCAACATTAGCATTAAGCAGAAGACAGAGAAGACAGACAGCTAGAGAGCATTTAACTACAGGATGCTGGTGCTTTTCTGACTGTGGCCTTACAGTAACTAAAATGAACTCGTGTGGCCTTAGCTCCGTCATTGTTGTTCCCTTACTCGCACCTTGAAACCAATGTGCATCAGACAGCCCAGTTAACCTTCGCTGCTAGGGGAAAAAACCCAGAGCTGTGTTACTGTGGTAACTGAATCATTTTTCACTTTAAGATGGAGCAGTTCAATGCAATGTATTATGAAACAGCCCACTCCGGCCGGGATGAAACATGCAGGATGCCTGACAGCTTGGCGCTCAGTCTGTGAATGAATAGAGAGCTCCCAATTAATGTGGTGTTTGGCTTTTAACTTTAATAATCATTTTTATAACTCAACAGGAATGTTTATGAAACATTGGACTAGTTGCCACATAGGTGTAATTTTCAGTAAATGCCCAAGACAGGAGTTTTCACCATTGATGTTGCTTATTATATGAATTTCCAAGGATGCTGATCAGGGCACTGCTACATAAGGGTGTAAGAACCAAATGAATATCTCAGCAGAAGAGATGAAGCATGCCTTCTCTGCTCCAATAATATTTCTTACATACACAGAAACCAACATGGGACTTTTAGGCTGAGAGAATTAAGCACTAGAATTAAATGGGAAACGGGTGCAGGACTACTTTAGTGCCTCTAAAATTTCCCAACTGTTCTTTGGGGGAAAATGGTGGTGTGGAGGACTTGAAATGGAAATGTTTTCCCCTTCAGTTGTATGTAAACTTAGATACTATATAAAAAAGTCTGTAATCCACTGTGGTTTTATTTAATTAGGGAAGGGGTGGAGGTTACTCCTCTGTCACGTGAAGAAAAATCTCTATTCTAGGCCATAACAGTTGCCATTTCAGGATTTTGCAAAATAGATAAAAGTGAAATGGCTAATGGGAGATAGAGACATTATTCTTGCTATAACCCATTTAAGTTCATATTCAGTTGAAAAAAAAGTCAAAAGGAAAATTAACAGGCTTGCATTCACCCCTCCTGCCAGCCCACGACACAAAAATGGTCTCCCCTTAACAGTTAGGCTCTCGTGTGTGGTTTCCACTGAAGGGGCATTAAGCTGGGATTGTGAATTAGGGGGTTGCATATAAAGGGGTGCGAGGTGTAGAGATTTCATGCCTTTTCCTGAGGGAATCTTTGTGCATTAACACTGATATAATGGTGCCTGGCTATGACAAAGATGAGCAGCTAAGAAATACGTGTAATAAATAATGCACATAAACACACAAGATTGTTTCTAAGGGAAGTAAAGTGGAAGCCAGCCTTTTTAGCTCACGGCTAATGTGGTGGAATAATAAAACTCCTTCTGAGATGCTGTTGTCTGGCTTGACATGCTTTGTTTTTCTCTTTAACAGGGGAAGTGTTCTTGCAGATTAAAGGCCCACTAGAAGACACATATAAAATCTACTGCTATCGCCATGATGATGCACACACCATGCTGGAATCTTATGAAAAGGATGAAGAACTGAAGCAGCATTTAAGACACTGTGTACAGTCCTTAAAGTAAGATCTTTTCAAATGATGATTTCCGTCCATAGTCAGTTGCCTGGCAGGGAACATTTTAAATGGATGTAGATGAAAGGTCCCCTGTAAATCTGGAGTTTTATGAGGCTTGCTGGGAGCTCTGGCTTATGCTGCTTTCATGAAAAGATGACAAGCCAGGGGCCATGATTAGACTTCTTTTTCTCTAAGATGGCCAAAAATAGCACAAGAAAGGTTGCTCTTTCCTTAGCTTCAGTGCCCCATACTGGCAAAAAAAATGCTGCATCATATCATGGCCTATTGGGAACACCTTGCCCAGCTCCCAGGAAACTTGCTGCCCCCATCTTCAGCAATTCTATAGCTTGAATTGAGTAGCCTGTAACGCAGTTATTCACATGCACTGGGGTTTCTGTGTACCTGTTGCAAGGCTCCAGGGATCTGGAGTGGCTGTGTGGTGCTGGACCCCTCACGATGGGGATATTTAAGAGCGGTCAGTGTTGGAGCAAGCTCCCAGGTCCCACCAGTGGAAGGTGCTTTGTACCATCAGCTCCCATGCCAGCCCCTCAGTGAAACATGTTGAGAACCAGGAATGCTGCAGAATAACTGATCCATCTTTCCTCCAGTACAGCTTCCCCTGCAGCCAGTCACAGGAAACAGCTCATCCACTCAATGAAGTGTGCTTATCTTCCACTCATAAATCCCCCTGCCCCTGCACTTTCCCAAAAGCATCACACAGAACTGTCAGAAGGGAAGGCACCATGCTCTTTCAGATCAGAGGCCTAGCTCCAGCTTCAGGAAAGGCCCATGCTGCATGCTTGTAGGAGAGATGTAAAGCTATCACAAATAATGGAGCATACACCAGCAACAGATATTTCAACCAGTTAGTGATCAGTCTGCAGAGAGGAGATGGGAAGTATGTCCAAGTGAAGTCTGGAAAGAGTGGTGAAGGAAAACACTAACAATATTAAAAGAGAAATATTCACTTTGAACACAGGTTATGTTGAAAATAAGGCTTTTTTTGTGCAACATGTCCAGTTATTAAATACATAACAAAGTATATGTGCAGGGTACTTAGGTTTTAGCTACCCTGGACGTTGGAAGAAATAGATTATCATAAACTCAGGCTTTCAGGCTAATGGATGGCCAGGTATCTCCCCTAAGGGCATGTTTTAGTTGCTGATGCCTACAATATTCTTTTCCGGCTAATCAAGAGAAGCCGCTACTGTCATTCATTCATCCCTGCTGCTGAGGCAAGGGGACATGGAAGGAAATAAAGATAAAAGATAGCATCCACGTACATGCTAGGGTTGATGCTGCCACTTGAATTCCAGAACTAGCAAGAGGAGCTCCTGTTCCAACATCACAGCTGGGATTTGTGAAGAGAAAGGATATTTTGTGCTGAATCATTGTAGCCTTCGCTAGCAGGAAGTGACAAAGCCTTCCTCACAATGAAGCCTTGTTTTTTCTTGTTCTTTTCTGATTAGCCTTTAAACAGGAACCAATGAAAAGAGGACTGGTGCATATATACTACATTGTGTTTTTTCCCAGTGCCTAAAGACTGCAGTCAATTCAAATATTAAGAACTGAAGGTGCACACTCAAATGCAGAGCTGCGGTCACCTAAACCTGTTACTACCGTTTGGAGACTACTTGCCCTAGGAAGAAAATCATGCAGCATTTTTACCAAATAAGTTACAGGCTGTTTTCCATTGTGAGACATAGTAAAAGCGGGGGCTGGTGATGGCTATTCTTGAAAAATGTTTACTTTTTAATAATTTTTTTTTTCCTTGGAAAGAATATTGTTCCATTTTTTTTTTAAATTAAAATGGGCTAATGTTACTAGGGGCTTCTGTTCCTCAGCTGAGTAATATCTACCATGTGAAAAACAACTTCTATATCAGGAGCAATCTGAGAGTGGCACTCTGCACATCTGTACAGACAAATCAGATTTAATTAGACATGCTGAGATTCCTATTCCTCCTGTTGACTGAAGAGGAGAAATTCCATCCCAAAATGTAGGTGACTGCCTTGGAGACACGTGCATATCCAAATTCTGTAGAGTCCTGTGTTTCAGCAGCAATTATGCAAACTGTGGATGTTGTTTGCTAGCTTAGCCAAAGAAATGCAGCTGGTAAAAATGAAAGGATGTTGGCAACTACCTGCTCTCCTTTCAGCCTGAAGTAGCTTGGTCAACTGTTACAGGGGCAAAGGGACGTCATAAGCACACAAAGTGCTGACAGTGCAGAAGCAATGAAAGCACCAGCTTCCAGATGCTCGGTTAGGCACTGGTGGGCAAGGAGATAAGAGTGCAGGCAGTCAAGAAGCAGTGGTTGATGATGTGATGTCAGGAAAGCCTAACACAGGGATGGAGCGACATTTTGGTTCCCTGGAATTTCAGTGAACTCATACCATAAGGAAAATATTATATGCACATTTGCATGTTTCCAAACTACAATTGCATGTCCCTGCTGTTTTCAGTGTATGTATCAATACCATCCTACACTGAAGAGGTTTCCTTCTTGGTATTGCCTACAAAAACCAGCTTCATTGATTCTATATCCTAAAAGGCTGAAATGTATTCTTTCTCATTTAGAAATACATTTCTATTTAAAGAGCGTAAATGGGAATGTATATGAAGTGTAAGAATGACATGTTTAATTTTACTTTTTGTATTAAGGACTTGACGTTACTTACTGTTGCTAGCACAGTGACCCAAACTTCCTTCTCTAACAGTGTTAGGACAAGTCTGGGTCTTATAGTCAAAGCCAGGTTTCTGACAATCCTTTCTCATTTGGGGCTGTCCTTTCAAAAGATATAGGGCCGGATACACTGGTACCATCTGGCTGTTGTGTGCAGTTCTGCTGACACATAGCAGCCATAAACCTAAGTTAACTGGCCAGTTATGGCTGCTCTGTGTCACTGAAGTGTATCCAAGAATCTAGCCCCTGATCTGTGTAAATCCTTTTAGGAGGAATCTAATATGTGTTTTGTTTTCTTCTCTTTTGCAGAAAGATATATGAGGAAGAGTAAGTACTATGCCTTTCTTACATGTAAAGTAGTCTTTAAAATATCTTTAATTTATTTTTAGAATGCTTAAAACTGTACATGTGGAAATTTTAAGAACACAAGCCTTTTGTGTTAGTATAACCCATAGATTTTTCCAGGATATATGTGATAAAGACTCTCAGTTTTAATTTCCCTAAGCCTGTCTAGTTTTCTGATTACCACTGCACTAGCTTTGCCGTATCTTTCAAAATTTGTGGTTTATGAAGCTGCTTAATTTGGTTGCCAATTCATTTGGAGCCCTTTATTATCACCTTGCTGTCTTGTAAATAGATGTGCTTAGAGAGCTCTGAGGTCCACAAGAGTTCTTGTCAACAACATAGTGTCAGTCTTTGAAATCCAGACACTCTGAAATAATTTTGCATAGGCCTCTTTAGACCTGCTACAATACATGTTAGGTTTACAGGTAAAGCTATCTTTAGTGACGACCCCTTCAGTAGCCCTGCATGAGAAGTCCACCTTAGGATCTTCCCTCTGAGAGTGGCTGGAAGAACATCAGAAAAGAACAAGCTCATTGCAGCACTTTGCCAGAATACTCACACAGCCACCGATAACTTGTGGTTAAGGGACTTCTGTGCCAAATGTGACATCTTTGAAAAGCTATAAAGGAACGTTTATCACAGCTGCAGTTTCTGGACATCCAGCAGGTTGGAATCATTGAAATGCAGCATGTCCTGAAGTTACCTGCAGGGAGAGGTCAGAGGAGGGGTTAGCTGAACTGAAGAAAATTATTACAACCTGACAGAAATGTTAAGAGAGAAAAAGGGAGCAAGTGTGCTCTATATTGGTAGGAGAGGAACACACCTATAAAGTCAGAGAATTTGTTAATCAGGAAGTCAATTGCATGTCATAAATAAGATCAGTGTAAAATACACTTTGAAGGATTTGTATGTTGAAGTTCTACAGTTGGGGTTTTCAAGCTTTAGTCTATGCTAGGAAATAGTTTTTCTATATTTTGTTTTGATAAGGGACATTCTTGTATACTCCTGTGTCCCAATGAGCTGGGCTCCAAGAGGAACAAAATGTCCAGAGAGTCACAATAAGATCACGTGAGACAGCAACGCATATAGAAATAGCACAAGACTGGCTGCTCTGCCTTGTGTAACCCTGTCAGAAATGAACGCCTGGTGTTCTCTTTCGAACAGTTTCCACTGGAGTGTACGATACAACTCACTTTCTGAGTTTAAACTGGCTCTTATAAAGCTGTGCAGAGTGAAATAAGCCAGGATTAGCTGTGGAACCCTCCCTGAGCCTGGCCACCTCACCGTGTGGTGCTGTGTGGTGGCATTTGCCTTCCCCACTGACCGGCAGGGCCCTCAGAAATGCCATTACCTGCAACTCAGCTTAGAGGTTGCAGAGTCTCAGCAGTCCTTGGGCAGGACCACGCCCAAAACTCTGGTTAACGTTGAACTGGAAAATACAGTTTAACTCGCCCTAAATGGTCTGTGATGTTGCTGCTCCCAGACTGCTTTTCATTCAAGCATGATCAAGAAAACAATTACATAAATACCAGACAGTGCTGCCCTTTGCTAGCAGCTCAATAGGTTAAATTCTGCTTGGCTTAACAACTGTGCAGCCTCAGTGAATTCCCTGGGTTTGCACGAGAGTCTTACAGCACAGTGAATTATTTGCCCTACATGCCTTGTACTAAAATGAACTCATGCACAGTAAACCATGGAGCCTGAGACTTTAAGTCGTGCTGCAGCCTATGATGCCTGCACACCACTTCAAAATTGCCAAGCTGAATATGACAAACCTCAGCCCTGCTGTACCATACTGGCTATCATGTTTGCCACTGGACCTAGCTTTTGGGTAATGACAGCAAATGAAACTAAATCCTGAATTACCCGTCTCTGCATAGCTCACCACCATGTGTTTAATTTTAAACAGGTGGGAATCTTTCTGCATTTGTGACTTTCTTTTGTCAGGAGGAGGGAGGAAGGGTATGCTGTGAGCTCAGTGCAGTTAAGCCAGCTGCATTTACTGCAAACCTATGGTAATAATTTGCGATGAGATTAGTATAGCTACATATGACCTAGGATACTTGCTAAATTCAAAATAACAGGGGGAGAAGGCTGAAGTACCATCACAAATGAATTATCAACTTAATTTTCTGCACAATAGATGTCACAAGCCCTTACTCGCCTGTTTCAGTTGCCACCGCGTGTCCTGCCCAGTGGCTGGGTGCATCCTAACAGGGTGCATTGCAAATGGAACTCGTCCAGGGAGAGTGGCTATCATCAGCTAATCTTGCTGGGGAGAATTAGATGAGTTGAACTTTGTGGCATTTAGTGCCCCAGGGAGTCATTATCTTATAACAAACCTACTATCTCTCAAACCATATTGCAAGACTGTGTCATGCAGATACATGAACAGAGGGCTGTTTATCACTTGGGCAGCTGTCCAAAGTGCAACTATATAAAGAAAAGACACTTGAAGATTTTTCCATTCATGAGGCAGCTTTTATAGATTTGCATTCATGGGGCTTTTCAGAGAAAACAATAACAATTTAAGATTTTTTTTTTTTTGTTATTGCTGCCAGAAGCTGAAAGAAGGGAAAATAGCTCACTATATTTAATGTAGGATACATGGGAAATGAGGGGGATTGTAATGATGAGAAGGTTTGGGGACATCAAGAAGCCTTAAAAGGCATCTACTGTTAATTTTTTTCATGCAGAACTTTCTTACAGATAATGCCTGTGTGAGAGAGATGGTTTAAATATGCAGATGTCTCTTCTCAAAGGCATTCAAATTGTTAGTTAATTAGTCAGCAGTAAGGATTGGCTCTTGTACTTTTTATACATATAAAAGTGGGAATGAAAGCTTTTTTTTTCCCCTTCTCTTTTACTGTTTCTGCTGCACAAAACAATAGATGTCAGCCTGCAAAACCAAGTGGCTGTTCCCTGGGTTTTGTACCTTCCTTCTACATTGTGTTATTCCATCTTTCCATATGCTGAAATCCTTTTTTGACTAGCATTAACTCTTGCATAGTTAATGTCAGACAACCTTTTCGCCTCCAAAGCAGCCTTTTTGGGCATGTAAATGGAAAGCTTCTTCTGCTTTACTGACTTTTATGCTGATACCAACAGCTCACGCTCAGTTTCAAAGGGGAGGTCTGTGAGTCACAGGTAGTTGGGGCCAGCACTTGGTGTCTGGTTTGCTCAGGAGTGGCTGTAGCGAGGAGACAACGGACATGTCTGTCCTGCTGCTGGAGCCTCGGTAGGGGCTGGCCCTGGCTTTAGGGCTTGACCACCTGGTGTTACCTACTTTGGGGACACCCCATGTTTCTACCAGCCATGTGGAAAGTAATGAAGGCACCTGTGGCTCAGTCCTGCCCTTCCCTGTTTCCTTCCAGGCTGTTGTGCCAGCCTGCAAGCTGCACAGCCTCTCCTCTTCAAGCCTAGAGAGTGCAAGCAAAGGCTTTTGTCCAGAGTGGGGCTGGAGCATGAATTCAGCTGGCTGGTAACTAACTCCCTTGCATGGGGGCCAGAGAGCTCGGGTGCCTGAGGAAGCTGTGCTGCTGCCCCTGCCGAGCCAGCAAGGATCGAGCCTGGAGCCGCAGAGCGGCCCTATGCCCATGTTGGAATCTGTGACTTTCCTACCCTCATCATTCTGCCACCCTAGGCAGCTGCCTGCTTTGCCTTTATGTAAGATGACTTTCAGCAGGTTGGATCAAGCCTGGGTGAACATCCTGTATGCTTAGTGTTTCCCCAGCCAGATCTGGTACCCTTTGGAAGCTCAGGCATCACTGGAAGTAACCTACTGGCAGCCAGCAAAGAAAAGTGACGGGTAAAGGACAGTAAAGCTTAAGGGTCACTGTGGCAACTTGAGAGATGTTATGAGAAGGGATGCAGCCATGAATGGGCATGCCAGTTACTCGCAGCAGCGAGATGTTGCAATTTTAAGCCTGAGGGGCCAGAGCAGGATGTAATAGCCCCGTTCACATGCCGTTTCTCGAGCTTCCTGTTTTTTGTTCTTCCACCTACATCTCCCTTCCTGGGTGTTGTGGTGTGTAAGTTGTGCCACACGAACCCTCAGACTGAGTGGGACAGTTTCAGACCTAATGTCTAATCAATAGTCTGGTAGGTTGCTGAAAATAGAGAAAACTCAGATCCGGTGTGTATTTCTCATTGAGTGGGCGAGAGGAGGGTTTCATTTACAGTGGCCCATGTTCCCTGACAGATGTATCTTATTTTTTTACTGAAGTGGTAATTGCAGTTCTATGAGTCAGTGCAAAGCACTGCTCTTGTTTTGATATTTTCTGTAGTTGAAAGCTCAACTGAAGGCTATAAAAGGCAGCAGCTTCAATGACTAGACAGAAATAATAAGAAGCTTTTGTTTTCAAGGAGTTTCTCCTTATGTGACAATTTTTTTTGTATAAATTATAGAGGAAAGCCAAATCTAATGGACATGGGATCCCTGATGATCAAACCAGTGCAACGGGTGATGAAATATCCTTTGTTACTCTGTGAACTCTTGAATTCAACTCCTGCTTCTCACCCTGACCACAAGGTGCTACAAGATGCCCTTTTTGCTATGAAAAACATTAATGTCAACATCAATGAACTTAAAAGGAGGAAAGATTTAGGTAAGAAAAAGGCACAGTGAGTTCTTCTGTCTGTAGGTTTGGGCTGGCAATTACAAGAGAGATTTCAACTCCAGTCATATCACTGCAACAGTTTTGGCTGGTGCTACCCAAATTGAGTAATATGCTGGGTTTCAAGATGCCTTAATGTCACTTGTCTGCAGCCAGTTATGTTATCTGACTGGTAACTCCAGAAATATGAAAATGATGAAAGAATTCATGTTATATCTATGTTCATTGTCTGTAATGCAGTTGTAAACACTGATAATAATTAAGATGCAGTAATAGCAATATTTCTTAGACTTGCCACATAGAAGCCCTAACTTCACTCTTCCCAAGGCTAGCGTTGATAACAGGGTTTTCATCATCTCAAGCATTTTCACACAAGATTACAGCAAGTGACATCAAAGTGTCTGCTCTCAAATGGTTTCATATTTGTGTGCCTGTCCCTGTGAAAAGCCCTGTGAATACAGATTATTAGTGTCATGAAATTCTCTGTCTGCAGTGCTGAAGTATAAGAGGAATGATGATGATGAAACCCTTAAGGAAAAGTTTTCCCGACTGAATATCCACTCCATTAGCAAGAAATCCAAGAGGGTCACCAGTCATCTGAAAATACTGACAGGGGGAGAACCTCAGGTACTTACTCATCCAACTGCAGATTTGCATTGACAGCTTCTGCTTTTGCACTGGGCATTTTTTAAAACATGTTGGAAATGGAGTTTGTGGTGTTGCTTTTTTTCTGCATCATTTATAAAGTCATTTTCTGAATGTCACAGAAGACAGGAAAGATCTTTGTGATTGAAATAGAAAATAACGTAATGTGTTCTCCACCTTTTCCTTTTTTATCTAAGAGTTTCTCAAACTTCTGATCTTCAGCAGAGAGGAAGTGACTGGCAGTTTTGTGAAACTCAGCCTGAGATTAGTGCTTTGTGAATAGACTGGCAATAGTTATTGTCAGTGCTGAGAATATGTTCAGTCTGTCTTGCTCCGCATCGTAACATTCAGATTCTGAACCCACCAAGGAAGATGAGCAATACTTCTGTTTAGGAAGGCCAGGGGGGTTTGCCTCTACATGTGTAAGGACCTGGAACAGTCAAAACTACCAGAGGCAAAGAACCCTGTGATAAGTCCTATGGGTGTTGAGTGGCCGAAAATAAAACACTCCTTCATAATTTCAAGGTTATAATTCAAAACCTAGCAGGATAAACATTTTCAGGAAAGCTTAAATCTGAATCTCAAAGAAAATCAATTACAACCGACCTGAAAATTATATCCAGTGCACCTCACTGCATGAGATGGCTGATTATACAAGGACACTTGCCTTTCTAGATGTGACTTTACAAGATACGTGATGTTTTTTCCTGTTTTGCTTTTTATCAGTGGTTTCTCCCTTTCTCTGATGCAAACTACCCACATTTATTTTTTCTGTTCATTTATTTGTACAGTGGAAATTTTTGTATTCAAAATGGGACACCAGCAAGGCTATAAAATCAGAGAAAAACCAGGAATCAAATTTGATTAAGAGGAGATGTGATTTTTCTTTTTTTTTCTTTCCCTTTAGAAGCTTCTGTTTTACGTTTTTTTTTTTTGTTTTGTTTCTTAATTAAGCTTAAAACATTTGAGAATCATTTTAGAATCAGGATACATCTGTTAAAGATTCAGCCCTCTCTCCTGCTTAATTAGACTAAGAAAGTTCCCAGTTCACATCTCTGAAAAATGCTGTGACCCTTACAGCAATATCACTGAAAACGAGACTTGAGATTTCTCAAATTTCTCAAGTAAAAGGTAGGCAGAAATAAACGTATTTTCATTTTTTTTTTTTTTTTTTCCAGCTAGCATAGAAAATTAGTACAAGCCTATTTCCAGCTGCTGAGGTTTCTAGCTGAAGAGCTGGCATTGCTCTAGAGGTAACAGCTCCACCTACAGCCTGCCTGGGGAAATGTCCCCATCACCCACAAATAAGCACCCAGGGAAGTAATGCCATAACATAAAAATATCTCAGAATTTTCACCATTGTTTCCTCAAATGGAGCATCAAGATACAGAAAATGAAGAGTTTTATTGGAACACGTAGGTGTGCTGTAATAAAGCAACTCCCTGCTTCCACAAGGATTAAAACTTAAATTCTCTGTCACATTGTCCTGTCCCTTTGACTTTTCTTGGATTAAAACTGGAGTTTGGGAATGCTAGGGGCCGATCTGTTCTGTTTTCAAAGGGAGTTGTTCAGGGAAGGTTTGGGATTTTTTCAGCAGTACTCTGGACATTTCTTTCATCACCCAGGCTCTTTTGGACTGCCAAAATAACAGTGCAAGCATCTATTTTAGGTGAAAGATCAAACTTTTAATAAGGAAGAAAAGTTGTTTCGAAGTTTAGAGAAGACGGTGAAATTGTGTGTGAAGAATATTTCACTCTCCTCACAACACCTACAGGTGGGTACAGGCCTTTTTGAAATCTGTGGCCATAAAACATATCCATAACCAGTCTAACACACATTTCTGCCACTGGTTAGGCAACACCAAATTATTTATAGGCAGGTCTGTCTACATCACAGTATTAAATAAATAAGCTATGCTGATGCTGCATTACTGAGCCCATGGCAAAGAAGTTTTGAAGCCCACACTTCTGCATTTCTCCCCTTACACAAGCAGGCTCTATGGAAATCAATGAGTGCAGTGCAGAAAAGAATGTGCTGTCTGGTGGCAGAGTTATGACTTTCAATCACTGTGTGAAGCCGTCATATAGGTCATGCACATCTGCAGCAGTGGAGCACCAACTGCTTCTCATTAAAAATGGAAGAACTGAGTTGCAGCCACAAGAATTAAAATGTCCTAAAATACATATTTTGAATGTGAGGACTCCTTCCTTTATCCTATTGCTAGGTAGTGTTGACAGCTAGCATTAGATGTGCAGAGTGCTCAAGTGCTGTAAATGTCCTTGCTTTAATTCTCCTCTCTGAAGATGTGGGTTGGCTTGTAACTTATCAACTTTTCCCTCTCATGGACAGCTTGCCAACTCTGTAGATGGCATGAGGCCCTTCAAAGTGTAAGTGTGCCCAAACCTGACACAAAGGTTGTTTGAGAGGTAGGTAAGATCAATAGCCAGCTGGCCACAGCTTATCGCAAATGCACCTTGTTTGGTTCAACAAACAGGGGAAGGCCAGTGAGCTCAGCCAACAAGGGTTGTTGCCTGGAATGGTGTTGATAGTTCATTATCCAAACAGATGCACTCTTCATTAAGATTAACATTCACAGTAAGTGAAATACACCACTGTAGTCTTACTTAGTCCTCCAAAGGAGGCCTGTGAGGGTGCATGGGTCTGGAGCTGGTTTCATGCTGAGCAGTAGCTAACTTCCAGTGGGACATTCATTAGGTTGGGGCATAATTTTTTCAGCTGAATGTTAACAACTTGATTCTTAAATAGTTTACATTGAAAACAGACAAAACACAGGAAAATATTATCACAGTAAATAGTTCCACAATGGCTGGAAGCTGCACAGAAACTGCACAGGTGTCAGAGATGGAAAATATTTCTGATTCCATCAGTATTATTGCAGTATCTGCATGAGTGAATGCAGTATATTAAAGCAGATAGTAATACAGTTTCATCTTCCTACAATTTAGGATTCTATGCATCTGGCTGCACAGAATATAATTGGGCTTCAGGAAATCTTGCAAGACAAAGACAACGAAGTCAATGACTGTTTGAAAAAACGGAACACCGCAAATCTCTGTGAAGACCTTGTAAGTTTATGTAATGTCCAGTGTTGCACAGCTAATGTCCAGTGATACACAGCTATCTGTGTGTGTGAGAAAACAGGTGTATGTGAGGAAGACTAGGATGGAAAAGAGCCAAAAACATTAGGAATCCATTGGGAAAGATGAGTGGGTTTTTTGGTTGAGTTTCTGTAAGAAATAAGATAAAATTCAGTGTAAGTGCACTGTGTTTTCCCTAGAAGAGCTAAAGAAAACTTGTGAAGCTAAATTCCTGGGTTTAAACTAAAATCTTTGTGATAAATTTGCACATTTCACCTGAGCTTCAGACAAGAGCAGCAGATTATTGCTTTGTGACTTCTGTTAACAGTACTTGCAGTTTTAGAGTGACTTTTCTGAGTTTTGTTGTGCTCATGAACTATTAGCTTCTGGAATCATAGATCTGTGAAAATCTCAGCTTTATTACCTTTTCAGGTAAGTTACTATCCTTCATATAGGGAAAGCATGAAAAATCTGAATATAGCCCATAGGAATTAAAAAAACATTTAAAAAAAAAAAAAGTAATAGTTTTTCAACTAGTCTCTTGCTTTCAGAGTCCAAATGAACTCTAATGCCTGGGTCTACTAAGATAGACTAAAATGTCTCTTCAAAATAGAGCAGGCTGCTTCTTCAAACTGCTCAAGCTGGAAAAATTCAGAGGTGGAGGTTTTCTTATACTTTCCTAGGTTTGTGCTGGCTAAAATATACCTATTCAATCCTTTTCAAAACACTGAAAACAGAGTCTGCCAAGAATCAGAAGGATCTTTGGCAGACCACATCCTCCCAGATAATGACAGGGAAGTAAGATGTTATACTTCCTTTCCTTTGAAGTTCCTGCATTTAAAAAGAATCTCAAAAATTAATCTCAATAATCAGAAAGATATTTTCAATGTCTTTACAATGAATGAGTGCATAAAGTGCAGAAGAGTACCCCTCTATCATTGCAGTGGTGAGTGTGTCCAGTATGGAAGATGTCCCCATATTCAGAAACATCAAAGAAAACCAGAATCAATTCCAAAATAGATGAAACTGAAAACTTTTTTTCAGAAAAAAATTTGTGGCTCCTATTGGCTCATGACTCAGCTATTCTGAAGGTCTACGTAATTTAAAAAAAAAAAAAATCTTAATCTTATATTTTTCAATTGTGGACATTGTTATTAACCATGTTAATTTCTATTTATTATCTATTTATTTCTGTGACTTGGATTTACAAGATTACAAGGATTCTCTATCTTATGTATCAGTTTTTTTTAAAAAAACTTTTGTCCTGACATTGCATGATGAGTAGATGTTCTCACTGAACAACCTATAGCGTTCTTCACATGTTTTCCTGAAAGGGCATTATCAACGGAGATCTCAGCAATGAGCTCAGGTTATTTTTTTTCCTTTGTGCATTTGTCAATAATGAATACCTTCCTCTCTCATTAGATTTTTAGGGCAGAAATTCACAATAGCCTCTTCTCTTCCAGAAATCAGGTCCAGCAGTTTGGAAAAACTGTTTTCTTAATGCATCAAAAATTGGTTCACTAAACATAGCCCAGTTTTTCAGGTGGAAATAAAGTAGGAACTATCTAGTCAGTGTACATCATCTTGGCCTTGGGAGAGCAATTCTGGTGCTAAAATGGATCTGTCCTCAACTGTGGTTTGTTACAGAGGGTGGAGGGACAGCTGCTCTTTTATTCTCCCATTCAAGCCAACAGCTTAATTCACATAGAATGTTCAAGAGCTTTAATATGATGATGAGTTTCACTCACTACAAGCCTGTGCTGTATTTGAACAAGTGACTTACAAAAATAAATTTTATTTTGTGCAGTATTAATCCCCTGAGACAATTAGAGACTGATGGAAAAGTCTGAGAAAGACTTGGGTTTTTTACCAGGTGTCTAATTTTGTTGATTACTAGAGATAAAACCAACAAGCATAACATAATTTAATCAAATCAAGTGATTGTTTGTGTTTGCTTAAACAGGAATTGAGTTACAGCTGTTTCCAGAAAAAAAAAAAAAAAGGCAAGCAGCTTTGATAAGCATTCAGGACTGCAAGACTGACGTTTAACAAGACCTCACTGCCTCTAGACTGTATATTGGCATGGGCCTTCCAATTATGGAAATCCCAGTTTTATTGGGCCGTTTCACTGGTCCTTGCCCAGTTTTTCATCAGTGGTAGCACACTAAGGGCAGTAGCGCAGGCTGCATGCTCCAAGGGACCGTTACCATTAGTAGATACTTTAAGCTGCAAAACTGTTATCTCTCCTTTGCAATGTTATGAAGGAGATTCTAACTCATGCTAGACCCTGCCTGAAGCTGCCTCTGATAGCAATGCTTTGTGAAGAGAAATTTACAGATTGCTTGATAGGCTGCCATCAGGCTTAACCTGTTACTGGGTCTGAAGAACTGTATGAATAAAGTAATAAGTAGACCTGTTTTATACCTTTCCAGATGGCTCAGATGGACAAGCTTGTTTTGACTCCTCTTTCAGCACTACAAGCCTTATTCTCAGGCCCGCAGAAGCTCATCCAGAAGCGCTATGACAAGTTGTTGGACTACAACAGCTACCTTCAGAGGTCAACAGGAGAAGAGCCAGACCTAGCAAAGAAAGACTATGAGGCTCTAAATGCACAGCTAGTGGAAGAACTTCAGGTATTCAACAAAGCAGCCAAAAAGATTGTGTTGAACTGCCTGCATTGCTTCATCACCCTCCTCAGGAATATTATGTCTGCAGCACTTCAATCAAATTCTGCTGTGGTGGTGCCTGTTCCAGTAAGTACATTAGAAACAGCTGTAGCTCTGCCTTTATTTGTCTTTTTTCTTTCTGTATGATTTGGCTAGAGTTATGTAGGACACATACCTACAAGCTACACTGATTTTGTTTGTTCTGCTAAGCACAGTCAGGGTTGGGGTTTTATTTTTGCTTGCAAGCTCAGCAAAGGTTAATTTCTGAGTTTAAGTTTTGTCAGGCCTGGACTTTTCATTAAGAGTGATCCTAATGCAGCTGTTCCAGCTGCTACAGTGATAGTAATGGCAAAAACATTATAGTAAGGCAAAAGGGAGGCAGCTGCTAGCATTTTAGTCTTTGTTTCTTAGCGTCTACGCTGAGCAGCCCAGAAAACACAAGAACAGAAATTCTAAGTATGTACATGAACACTGCTGTTGCTAGGCCTGCAGAGTCACTGCAGATGACTGCAAAAGAGAAGCAGGTTAGGAGATGTGGTGAAATAATTTATGTGAAAAGCAAGTTGCTTTTAAACCCAAATATGCTTCAGAAGCTCCTGCAGACACCTCTAGGCAGCAAGCAATAGCTTTGTCCACGTTGGCGTTTTGAGGAAGTTCAAATTATTTCACTTATGTAGTCAAAGGTACCAAAGACGACTGAGCTACACAGAAGGGCATTAGTTCCTCTAGCCCACTCCACTCTTTCTGGACACTATGATCATTACCTGAAGATTGAAGTTGAGAAATTATTCTTAATTTGTGTGAAAATCCTACAGTGTTTCAGTTTTGTGGTACTTCTTCCCAGAGGACTTGAACCCCTTGAGAAACATAGCTGCAATGATGCATTCCACACATCCAAATCCACTCACCTGAACCACAGCAAGACTCTAGATAGGAAACACATTGTAGTGAGGCAATTCTGGAGTATTCCCTTCCATCAAGGCTTGAACACAGCACTTTATAGTCAGGGACAGCTGAAAAATTAAGAAAGCAAGGTCAGGATCAAAACAGATCTGTGCTCTTTAATGGGAAAATGAATGCTTTTCCTGCATAAAGAAATTGCAGCCCTGTAGTTTGACCATTTCATGTTTTGAAAGCTGTTGTATTGAGCAGTGTTTTCTGTGAGGCTCTGCCTACAAAATTACCTTATTTTTTTTCCTATTTACATCAGCAAATACATTTGGGGTTATGCACAGACCAAAAGCACTTATCCAGTGCCTCAGACAGAGCTTCAGCTTATCCAACGATTTTTAACCTTTTGGCAGCACCCAGTTGCACAAACACACAGCTGTAGGGTAAACTACTCCAAGCATTACAGCACTTTGGCCTCTCTGATAGCTGCTGAGATGCACATTTGCATCTGAAAGCAGGTGGTTCAGTAACATAAGTGCAAGGCTGCTCATTTTCATCACTGTCTACAATATTTTTTGATGATTTAACTTATAATAGTATGTCTTTTAAATCTAATAGCAATCATTAGAAACTTTCTTTAAGCAAAAAGACCTTTCTTTTCTTTCCATCTTGTACCTAGCACTACGGGCTCTGCAGAAAAGAGCAGGAACTTGTCGGATTTCCTGACTCCTAGCGTTCAGCCCATTAAACCAAGTCTGCTCTCTCAAATTTCCTTACCATTTTGTTCATGAGATCTAAGCCACCTTTGTGTTTGCAGCTGTCTTTCTCAAGCATCTGTGAAGTGCAGAATCAGTTGATGGAGGAGGTTCACAAGCTGAATTTTGTAAAAGAAAACAGCAGTGCAACATTCATTGAGAGAAAATTGAGCTTGGAAAAAAAGAAACCTGTCCCTTCTCCGGTGAGTACCATATGTCCGAATTGTGCATGAAGCATCCTCTTTTGATCACTTTTGAAACAAATCCATTTTTATGCCACCTAGAGGTTTGGTCTTGGTCTCTTCACTGGGGCTCTGAATCAGGTTGTTGGAATAAAGCTGTTCCATTGAACAGTAACTTTTGAAGATTTTTCATGCTGTTTTCATGTTATTATCTTGAAAATCCATTTCAAATTATCTCTGATTACCCTTAGGTCTTTAAGCACATGTTAAGTCTAAGGTTGTATACATAAACTTTGATTACTTCTTTTATTAAATACTCTTACGGTGCATCTGAGTCTTCTAATTCAGAACTTTTTTTTCCCTCATCCTCAGCTGTGGTTATGTTACTGACATTTACACACATATGCACACACATACACCCCCACAGCACAAGATTCAGAAAATCTACCAGGAAATCTGTGTCCCCCCTGGTTCTAAATCTTATCAGACATTTCCAGAACTTTTAGGAGTCTAGTTTACAGTAAAATAAAAACTCAAATGCAGATTTACAGGAGAAGCTGAAGGATTCCTTTCAGTGTCACTAAGGCGCATGTGCTCTTGCTTCTGTGGTATGTTAAGATCACATTGATGTGCAGCACCTCCCTCCCTGCCCTCTAACCAGACTCTAGTGGATATGCTTCCAGCAGTTAATAGCACCTTGCCCTTATTTAGTGGAGTAAGTTCACACAAAAAGCAGACCATTTGGGTACCAATGATTTTTTTTGCCTAATGCCTTATAATCCAAGTTGTTACATGACCTTAGCATACCTCAGCAATTTTTGGATTATGCTTTTTTTGTGATATCACATAGGAATTCAAAGATCATTGCTATGGAAAAACAATTAAGCAAGTGACGGTTGACATACAGAACACCGACTCTTTGAGAACAGAGGACAGACTAAGAGGTCTTTAATTGAAATTCCTACATTTCTTTAAAATTTGCCCTTTATTGCTCACCTATTAATATAGGAGTTGGACAGGTCCTTGCTGCATATGCAGATGACATTTGGCTACATATAACTGTGTAAGTAACTCCTTGATCTGTGTGTAAAAATGTAGGATCAGTTGCCACATGCAGCATACACTGTTTTTTAGGCACCCGTGTTGCCTAGAAATGGCCTCAGCTTTATTCCCAGTCAATAATTTTTTTGCTTTTCAGCTCGAATCCCCACGTCAAACAGAAGGCCAAAGGTCCAAGCTGTTGTCTACATACAGCATAGAATTGCTATACCAAGCTAAGCGCAAGTGCAATGCCACGCAGGAATTTGATATTGATTTACATGAAGGAGAACTGGTGGCTGTTGTGGAGCAAAAGGACCCCTTCGGAACTACGAGCAGATGGCTTGTTGACACAGGAAGTAAGTTCTCTGCACAAACATCCCAATAACAGCTTCCCTTTGGGATATTGATTTCTTTTCATTCTGGCCCCATCTGTTTGCCTCTGTCATACTGACAGCTGCATAAAATGGTTGGCTTTGAAACGGTTTTAGCGGTATTTTGCTGTTTATTTTCTCTCTTTTTATTCTGGTGTCTAGTCCTTAAAGGGTATGTGTATTCCTCCTTCCTGAGGCCTTACAATCCAGCCAAAGCACAGAAGGATATAGCAGAAAACAACTTTGATGATGATGATTTTGATAACATCAGCCTCTTCGTCTCTTCACGGCCCTCTACTGACAGCAGCACAAGAAGTCCAAGGCACAAGAAGAGTGATAGCAGCTCATCTCTTCTCTTTTGTGAAAATTCCATGATTAACGGCACAGGGAGTGATGCTTTTCAGGATATGGATGATCAGCATGTAAGTATGATACACACTTGTGCCTGTCTTCTCGTTGTTCCTATTTCAAATCTAGAATTATACTGCTCATAATTGAAATGATTTTCTTTTACACTGGAAAAGACTGGCACTAATCTGTCACTATGACATGGGAATTTGTTATCCTCTGTTCTTTGCCTTTCTTAAATAGCTATAGGGTAGGAAAGGATAATCAGTTAAACCATGAATTGCGGTCCCATCTCACAGAAGACATGCCGTTGCATTACCACACCCCATATACAACGCTTCAAGGCTCTCCTATGAAGGAACCTGCAAAATAGCTCAGTTTGGGGGATTTTTCCACATATGTTTGACAAGAAATCTGTGGCAATGCTGGTCAGCAAGGCACAGAAGTGACTCATGTCACATTTGAGTACAGGAGCTTTAGGAAAGGTGATTCTTCCTGAGGAAATCTTGCTGGAAAATTCTCCATCCAATCCAAGGCTGCTTGGTGTGACAGAAACAGGCACTTGGTGTGAGCTGAAAACCTTACTAGTGTAGTAAGGCAATGAGGTCTCAGAGCTTGGTTTGTTCCTCCCCATGCAGAATTCCCCAGATCCTTCAATTTTCCTTTTTATTTTGGCTCTGTTCATTGTAGTCTGTCTAGCAATTGCAGACCATGTAGTTGCGTACTGGTTCATGTATAGTACTACACATTTTCTGTATACAGAATTCATATGCAATAACACGGTAAGATGTGGCTACATTTCTGAATTCAGATTTTGGTTTCTGTGGATTTTCTTTTACAGACCTTCTATGCTGTTTATGCATTTCAAGCAAGAAATGATCAGGAACTCAGTCTTCAGGAGTACCAGAAGGTTAGGATACTTCAGTTTTCTGACCTAAGTGGCAATAAAGAATGGTGGCTAGCAGAAGCAAAAGGTCAGAAAGGATATGTACCATCTAATTATCTTGGGAAGATGACATATGCTTAGGAACAGAAAGGCCCATTGAGCCAGTTTCTCTGAAGTAGACAAAATAATAATCTATTACAGTTTGCAGCAAACAAGGCAAACTCACAAGTGACTGACAGAAGCCACGGTATCTGGTACAGCACACAGATGATATTGAGAACCTCCATCCTCCAAAAGCCATCACCTTGTCAAGACCTGAGGGAGGAAGACTGATTCTGATTAACATCCTGAAGAGCTTGCTTTTCTATTACCCCATAATTTTCTCTTTTGTCAGTGTCCTACGTCAAAAGTCAACCTACAAGTACAAATCACAGCTAAAATTATGTTTCTCTTCCATGATATTTAGCAAATAATATTCAGGATGAAGAGAATTATCCTTGAAAAAGGACAAATTCAGTCTTCAGAGATGCTGTAGTTCAGGCTGAATTGTTCCTGAATCACTATCTCAATGAACATAGACCTGTCTAAAACTTGAGAATTTTTGGTTGTCTGTTTTTATCCTCAGCCACTTTTGTAGTGAACCCTTTCCTCAGTAGAGATTATTGGAGTAGGAAAAGAAAAAGGTTTTCAATTTTGTAGGAAACATTCCAATTTAAAACATACCAAGTGTGGTGGTACCAGAGGCTGGTCCCAGGGAAGAAGGTATGTTTAGTTAAATATGGAAATGGAGAGAGGGAAAGAGGGGGAACAAGAAGCAAGTACTGTGAAATAAATTAGTTATAATTTTCAAAATAATTACGCTACTTCATATGTATTCTACAGTTTGTAGCAATATGAAAGCACCACAGGTTTGAACTTCTACATATGTCTCCACACTAACTGATTTATTGTGCAAGATCTGTGTAGTGAAACAAAACCTTTGTTATTAGACTTGGGAAATGTATTAAGATTTAAAAAAAAAAAATGTCAAGCAGTGCCTTTCAATTAGTATTTACCACCTATCTGATTCCTTAGGCCAGATATGGGGATCATAATGTCTAGTAAATAAGCTAGGATTTAAGATGCATCAAAATTTGTCTTCCAGGAAAAAAAAAAAAATCATTATTCTCAGTGTCTGATGTTAGATTGAACATTGAAGAATGTATTGATAAGCTGATTCACTGTTTGCAGAATTCAGGGTCAAAATCCTTGTATTTTGCTAAAGTATCTTCAAAATGGTCAAGGCTATTTTAACAAGTTAATATAGTTCACATTGCATCCTCAACGAGCATAGCAAACAAAAAATCCCAAGGAAGGATCTGAATGTCATGTGGCGCTTCTATAGCTTTGCTGACTACAGCGATTCTTAGGTCAGGCTGGTGCCTTACACCTGAGCTAGACTGAATAGTGATCTAACAACATATCATTGCTATCACCATTAATAACTGAGTGTTCATTGCAATTTATTTCAATACAGTAATGCCTAGGTCCTCTACTGATGAATGAGGACCTTCTTGTGCTAAGCATTGCAAAAAGCAAAAAAAAGCAACTATGCCTGCAGCAGACAGTGTAATTGAAGGTAAACTCCCATCAGGTATTTTCTGTATTGCTGCATAATTGCTTATTACTGACTGAACATTAAAATGGCAAGACTATTGAAATTAAGTGAGGAAGGGAGAGGGGTGGAAGGCTATACAGAAATTGTTCTAAAGCTCTTGTGTAAGTTTCTACTTCCTATAGTTGAAGCGTGGGGTAAGAAGATGAAATTATTCAAATCCCTTACTGAGATGTAATAGGAAATAACTTCTGAGCAAAGAAAGGATAAGAAAAGTTCAGGCAATCAATGCAAAAAGTAGTTTTAGCTACACTAATGGACCTAGTTTCATTCTCTTTAGTGTCCCAAATTTTAATTTCATTTTCCTAAAAATGTAAAGAAAGTTCTTAATCTTGCTCGGAAGGTGAATGCAGTGGATCAGAGAGATGAGAACCTGAAATTTCTTCTGGATTAAATCATATGATCGAGAAACTTTGAGTTCTCTGAGATGGACATCCAGAAACAGGTATGTGAAACTCTGAACTACTGCAAATCCAGTGATCAATAATAACAGATAATGCATTATTTTGCCTAATTGTGCATCACCTCATGCATTTAAATCTTGCTGTTTCTACAGCAAGCAAAAAAGGTTCTCATCCATTTTATTAATGGATGTAGCTGTTTTTACAGAAAACTTTGCCTTTAGTTAAATGAAGAAAATAAAGCTTTGGAGAGGGAGTGTCAGCTTAGAAGAATGGACTGAAAGACCACAATTCACTCTACTAAGTTCGCACTGCTTTGATTTTTATATTTTAAGATTATGGGGAAGATGTGGACAAGAAGCTTTTCAGTATGTCTTGCAACTTAGAATATTTTATTTGGAGATGATCTATGCAGTAGTTGAAACAGTTTTAGAAATGACTGAATTGTACTTAATAGGCTTAATGCAGTCATGTAAGCACAATGGTGAAGTTTTGTATTTCAGACAGTGAAACTAATTAAGGACAAGAGTCAGGAAAAAAAAATATTTCTGAAGTCTTAGTTCTGAGAACTCAGCTTGAGTCATAGGGAGAGCTCTGATTTTGAGTGTTAGGTACATTCCCCATGAAAAATCAGGCTCTGTGAAGGTGTCTCAAAGCGTACTCAAATGCTGTTCTCCAAAATATTCACTGATATCCTGAAGTAACAGGGGATGAAGGATGAAATATACTGGAGCTGGCCACATAAATTTCATTGAACTACTGTGGGATTTGGGAACTCCTAGTAGCCATATGAAATCCCAGTGTATGGTTAGGACCCATAATAATTTTTGTTGTGGGATAACTTATATTACTTTATTATATCCTCATAACTTGGGACCCACAAAGTACTTTATTAGGTACCCAGGTGGACTGGTTTACTTCATTTCAGAAATTCAAAGTTTTAGTTGTTATCATTGGATATTACAAATACATTGCAAACTTTTATTTTTGTTTAAAACAGATGAATGCAAACTACAACTGCAAAAGATTAAGAGATGCTCTTTGAATCTAAAGCCTTCCTACATTAAGGAGACTTAAACCAATTCATATTAGACTTACTCAGACACATTTTTGTTCAGATAGTGCTTTAAATACTAGAAACTGAGCTATGTTAAGGCTCCAGAAATTCCTCAGAATATACAGTGATTTTGCAGCTGTTTCTTTAACATAGAGAAGGTTACAGTATTCTAAGAGTTTTCTTATTCTGATTAATGACAAAACTAATTTCTTTTGATTGAGGCAGGCTGCAGTTTAATAGACCAATCTTGCATTTATTAAAATCTGCATTTTACTTAATTGAACCGTTGTGACAGCAAGTATGTACAAGATTGGGTCCACTCAAATGGAAGTGTTTCTCCATTCAGGGAGTATTTTTAAGTTGCCATTGATAACCTGGAACGCAGAAAATGTCCAAGCCAATGAACAGCACGGAGTCTCTGGCCCTGACCTCTGGCACCTGTGTGCTTCATCATCTTCCCTCTGCTTGGACAGTGCTTGTGAACCTGAAGTAAGGATTCACCTTTTCAATGCAAACACAGATTGAAGAATTATTCCTTCTGACTTTTCATCTTAGGAAGCTTCACTGAGTAATTACCTCCTTCAAACACTGAAGTATATTTTTGCTGTCATTTTAAGATAGCTTGTGAAAATGCAGATATGTGAAGTGGACCTAACACCTGCAATAGGAAACACAGCCATGACAATCCTTGTGCCTGTAGATCTATTACTCATAATTCCTCTTACAATATTGTTTGCTCAGAAATGGTGAAAAAAATCTTCTTTTAAATTATTGTAATAATAAAAATCTATTTTTGTAAAGAACTGTTTGTTCTTTTTTTAAAAAGTAAGACTTTTTCCAGAAGCAAAGAGCTTTATATGCTATCCAAGATCTGCCTTCTGTTGTGAACTATAAAAAGCATCACTGCAAAACTAGCAGAGCAGAGGAAACAGTTGCCTCAGATAAAATGCTGCATTTCTAGTATGTGTTTCTAGTATGCTTATCTATCAATATATTACAAGTTGTCAAACACTATCAAAATACTGAGCAAGTTTCAAAATACACTTCAAGTTTCCAAATGTCAGCTTAGTTCTGTTCTTTCCTAGCTGCTCCTGAGGTCGTGACCATTATTTACTGCTATGTTCAGCCAGAGGTCTGTCATGAGCTGTAATAGATAAAAGCTTGTGTTACTAAAATAAATTACAGAACTTTGTGTTAGATCTTTCCTCTTAGACCCAGGTATCACAAGCATGCCCTAGTCGGGCCAGAAGGAGCATTCATGGAACCAGAGTAACCTATTGTTTCACATTACTACGGGTATCAGAGTTTGGGCATCTATGAAAAACCATCATATATAAGTGGAAGTAATATATTACCATACCAATGGTAATCGGGTAAGAAAAGTCAAGTAGCTATTTTTATAGTAAATCACAGAGCAATTGGGTTTGGAGTTAGAAAAGTCACAGGACTTTTTTCCAGTTATTTTTTCTAAATATGAGGTATGCTTCTCAAAATTCAGAAGGACCTTCCTTCTTTCTGCCCTACACTAGATTACTCAACCTGACGTGCAAATTCAGTCAAACAGTCCTGCAGAACAGACTCCTTTCCTAAAAATACAGTTGTTAATTCCATCCTAACTATAACTTCAAAGCAGAAAGCAACTGTTCCCTTCAATCTACTCTGTTTTTCAGCAGTGCCTATCTTACATATTCAAGCTAAAAACTTGATTTAAAAGACCAGGTCTATGCTATAAATCCCTCCTGATATAATACTTCAAAGAATCACAATCCTAACTGACATTTTTATACCAACAGAAGGAGACACGCTATTTCATTCAGGAAGCTGGGAAAGTTACAGTGGAAGAAAGTCTTTTGCTGATACAAATTGCAGCTCTATTGCAGAGTTTGCTAATACAGTGATATCAGCAAGTCCAGCTAGACTTGGCCTTATTTGGGGGAAAAGACAGGCATGCATAAAAGGTATAGAGTTAAGTTATTTTATTCTAAATGAATAGGAGATAACCTACGGTGAACCCATGCCAGAGTTACAGACGTACAATCAGGATACACTTGAATCAGGTCTCAGAGGTATTTTAAATGGCACTAGCTATCACAATTTAAAAACAAAGATCATTTTTTTCTGCTTTGGTTCACCCCATATGTGGTACTTAAAGTAATCTGCCCAGTTCACATGTAAGCTCCTGAACTCCTGGCAAGCAAAACTATATGTATACTTAGAGGCAAGACAGAGGCAGCTAGCACCTTGAACCTTCCTGGGGGAGCAGGTTTTACTACTAGAGTGAACACTTTACATAGGAGCACTCCAGCCATTAACAGAATCTATCTTCATGCTCTACTTCATAGTGTAAGCAACATTCTTCTGATTAACATTTAGGAAGAAAATATGCCTTCTGTTTGCTAATGGAAACTGCTTCAGTATCTTTTCCTACTATACCACCATTAAAAACCTTCTGTGCTAGAGAGGAAGAAGGATGGGCTGATCGAAAAGCAATAAAAGTTCTGGATTCCTCCTCCTCATGCTGTTATTTTTAAATCGCCCTGGAAGCCGCAGGCACTACAAAGACAAAGCCTTTCTTTTTTTCCTCCACAGGAAATAATGGTTGAAAAAGTATGCAAATTCTCCAGGTAGCTAAGGCAATCCTGAGTAAATTAAACTATTCCTTTGGATGTTTAAGGAACCTCAGCCTAAATCTTAAATGTGGTGAAGGGAAAAGAGGTATGGGAAATAGCTGCATGTATCAGATTTACACAGACTTAAAATACAGGATGGCTAAGAAAAGCTGTAGCTTTCACCTAACTACGAAAGTCTGTGTGGTGGGTTCACCTTGGGTGGATGCCAGGTGCCCACCAAAGCTGCTCTATAACTCCGCATCCTCAGCTGGACAGGGTGGCACAAGGTAAGATGGAAGGCTCGTGGGTTGAGATAAGGACAGGGCGAGATCACTCATCAATTACCATCACAGGCAAAACAGACTTGACATGGGGACAATTAATTTCATTTATTACCAATCAAATCAGAGTAGGATAATGAGAAAATAAAAACTAAATCTTAAAACACCTTCTCCCACCCCTCCCTTCTTCCCAATTTCTCTACCTCCTCCCCTCCAGTGGCACAGGGGATTGTGGTCAGTTCATCACACGTTGTTTCTGCTGCTCCTTCCTCCTCACGGGGAGGACTCCTCACACGCTTCCCCTGCTCCAGCATGGGATTCCTCCCACAGGAGACAGTCCTCCATGAACTTCTCCAACATGAGTCCTTCCCATGGGCTGCAGTTCCTCACAAACTGCTCCAACATGGGTCCCCCATGGGGTCACAAGTCCTGTTGGCAAACCTGCTCCAGGGTGGGCTCCTCTCCACAGGTCCACAGGTCCTGCCAGGAGCCTGCTCTAGCACAGATCTCCATGGGGTCACAGCCTCCTTCAGGCACATTCCCCTCCTCTGGCATGCGGTCCTTCATGGGCTACAGGTGGGCATCTGCTTCACCATTAACCTCCATGGGCTGCAGGGACACAGCCTGCCTCACCATGGACTGCACCACGGGCTGCAGGGGAATCTCTGCCCCGGTGCCCACAGCACCTCCTCCCACTCCTTCTTGGACCTTGGTGTCTGCAGAGTTTTCTCTCACATATTCTCACTTCCCACTCCAGCTGCAGTTGCTGTTACACAGGAGGTTCCACACCCCACACCCCCCCCCCCCCCTTGTTAAATATGTTATCACAGAGATGCTACCACTGTTGCTGATGGGCTCAGCCTTGGCCAGTGGTGGGTCTGTCTTGGAGCCGGCTGGTATTGGCTCCATTTGACACAGGGGAAGCTTCTAGAAGCTTCTCACTGAAGCCACCCCTGTAACTCCTCACTACCAAAACCTTTCCATGCAAACCCAATACAGTCTGAGATGTTTTCCTGTTTAGAGATACTCTCCTCATCACAGAAGTGATGGAGAGAGGATTAGTAGAGCACTGATCACAGACAGAAAGACTCAAGATCCTTTTCCAGTGCTCAGCCTGAGCCAGTTCTTGAGAGCCAAACAAAACCTGGAGCAGCCAGGATGAAGAGAGGGAGCACAAGCTGTGAAGAACAGCTCAGGGGTGTGAGTGGAGAGCTGGAAGTCTTGATGCTTTAACTACCTGTCTTAATTGTAATGGTAAAGCATGAAGCGTAACCTGTATGTGGCTGGGACAGGTTTGAAGGAGTGTAACAGAATCCGGCAGGATACGTGAAATTAGCTGAAGGGAGGCTTGTGGGTGTAAGAGCCCAGTAAGGAAAAAGCCACGAACGTCTCCACAGAAGCTGCAGAGAGGCAGTCACAGCACCTACAAACCTCCTTTCTAACAGTAGCTGGGCTAAGTACAAGACCATGCTAGGGCTGGGGAAAGAGGGGGATTACATTCTGCAAAATGAAGAGACAAAGCTGATCCCACCAAAGTCTCTGGAAGCGGGAATTTAACGTATTCAGCCTGAACAATACCCACACACAGAGACAAATTCCTCTTCCTCCCCCTGGCCTCCCCTTACAGGTTCACAGTATTATTAGCAGTTAGGCAGAGCAGCCAAGATGCTGCTAGGATACAAGTTACCTTGGACACTGCTGATGTCTGGATGCAACTCTGCCCTAGCACAGCTTCTGTCTTGCAATAATCCTGGGGCATCTGCTTCATTTGCTCCTGGAACTGAGACACTAAGTAACAATGAAACACAGATAGGTAGACACAGATATGACAGTTCCCATAAACATTGTGTGGAATACATCACTCAGTGTAACAAGAAAACTTTTCCTATGCAGGGTTAAAAAAACCCATGTTTTTCATTATTCTTTATGAAAGCAAAATATAAACTCTCATTTGGACAAAGGGCTAAATATATTCAGATGTCTGAACAATCTTGTCTATTTGAAACTCTATGCTATTACAAATATTTTTGATCTATTTTAACAGCTAACATACCTCATATCACTATTTCAGACACTTGCAAATCCACAAAGGAACTAGTGTAGAGGGGTAAAAGGAAGTCTGAGTTGAAGAGAAAGGAAAAGGGTTTCTGAATACCTCTACCCCCTGCCCAAATCAACCAAACCCTTTGTCTCATGAATGCTATGGGAGGGACAGTGACATATTAGGATCCCAGTTCTGGGTTACATGGATCCTAACACTTGGTCTCCCAAGTTCCAGACCCTGGCCCTTGTGCCTTCAGACATGGTTGGCAGGCTAGCCAACCTGAAACCCAAGAAGGGAGCTTGCCGTGAGTCTTACATTAGTATGAATCTGACACACTGCAACATCAGAACTGGTGGGGTGGTCTGCAGTTTTTCTGTGTCTAATTACAACTCAAAGGATAAAACAGGTACCATAATGCAGCTGGGTAACATCTGTGTCCTAGCATTTCTTTGTGAGTTATGTTTTTGCAGCCAGGAGATTGGAATTAGCTTCCTGTAAGCTTAAGACTCTTCTAAACCTCCACCACGTCCTGGCCCTTCTCTCCAAATTGCATCTGGAAATCCAACCTTTTTTCCCAGGCTTAAACCCATCTACATACAAGCCTTGAAAGATCCAATGCCAATATCCAATTAGAAGTAGTTTTGCAACACTTGCTGGTAAATTCAAATACAGGGTCTTCCAGCGGATTTGGGAAAGCATGCATGAGCAGTGTTCCCTCTAAAATCCAAATCACTGAGGGGAAGGGGAAAGAAACCAAACTTTTAGAATATACAGAATCCATTTGCTACTTTGCGTATCATGAAAGAAGACATGCATTTGTATGTGTCTACTTCTGTTCCTAGCTCCTACAGAAATTGCTGGAAAAGGTTTTCCAACTGATTTCAAAAATCTGTAATAGACATATTTTTTAAAAAGCAACAAACAACTCCCTGCCCCACCCCTTCCTAGAAACTAGATGACAGGGCTAGAAAAGGGTTTTTATCTATCTGAAGTGTTGAACAGTGACCAACACTGTCACTAACTAGTGAAGAGATTTCTGCCTTTGCTCCTTGCTTGTATGAGGAAGCAGTAATTTTAGATAATAATCATACAGGCTATGGTAGAACAGTTCAGAGACTAGAGGCTTCATTTTCCAGGATAGGTTGGCAAACAATACTGCTCTGACAGATGCAAGGATTGTGAATTTTATAGTAATACTTAACAGCATGGAATACTTAGATAATCAGAAAACTCTTCTGTGTTTCAGGTGTGCCAGAAAGGAAGATAACTTACTGACACCTAAGACAATTCCCTTCATTTTCTTCTATTTTCCCCTCTCTCACATCAACAAAAGTGTTGTTCAATCAGATTGTGTTTTAATTAAAATATACACTGCCTACCACTTATTTTCTATTCATAATCAACAGGACAATATTAAGGTTCTCTACAGATTAAGAAAGCTTGAAAACACTGTTCTGGCTCTTCCGCTCTTTTTATGGTTTAGGGACCGTTTATCTTCTGCCAATGCTCTTTCCTCCTCCCTCAGAGAAGTATAACAGCAAAATGACCCGAGAAGTTCCCTACCAAAACAGGCCATTTAAAACTCTTGCTTTAAATAGAATATGTTGTTTAACAGTTAATTTTTGAAATTGTTTAAAAGAAAATATATTTTTTCCCCTAAGGAAATGTATAATTTGGGATAAGTTTCATTAACTCTGTACAATACAGACAACTCTGACCAGCTGAAGCATTTTTAAGTATCAGAAAATCAGGTGAAAGAAAACCAGCAATGATTTCCCAGATTAATAATAGTTTTATTAATAACATTTAAGAATGACAGTTTCAGTCAGTTCAATTTATTAAGTGTCCACATAAATCTGTGGTTTTTTTATACTCCAAAATACCCAACTTTTACAATTTCAAGTTTCAGTGCTTTGAGCTAAAGAACAGGAGCATATAATAGTGAATTCCTCCAACATATTCAATTCGTAGATTTGCAAAGTCAGAAGAAATACTAGGATTAAAGTTTGACCTCCTGTATAACCTAGGTTTTGGGCTTCCCTGATTTAACTACTGTTTCATCCAGTAACCAGGGGATTTTCTTTAAGAAAAACACCAACCCTGCTGTTTCACAGAACACAAGCAACAAAATTACCACGCAGCCATACTACTTTTTGAGTTTCTTTTGAGCAGCCTTCTTCTTGACCATTTGTAACCTCTTCATAGCATTGAGCTGAGACTCCTGAGAAGTCGGGCCTTTTAGGGAGGTCGACTGATTACCAGTATCTGCCGTGGTTTTGCTTGCGCTGCCCCCACTGTTACCCACAGTCCCACTGTTGCCATTCCCACTGGTCACCTGGCTGCTGGTGCTTGGCGCAGTACTGCTGGGACTAGGAAGACCTACTTTGCTGACATTGTCACTGCTTACCGAACGGCTAAGAGTGGTTTTCCCCAGTGTCAGAGGTGGAGGAGGTTTCAGCTGAACAGGGTTTGTGCTGTTGTTGGCAGAAGCTATTTTTGACCCTAGTCCTGTTTTGGAGGTTGCCAACCCTGACAAACCCACAGGTTTCTGGTTATTTGAAGAAGCTGCAGGTTTCCCACTGGCACTCTGTGCTGTTGATCCCAGTTTGGCAGTTGATGGATTGGCAGAGGAGGTTTTGGCTGCAAAAGCAGCCCATCCTGTAAGGCCACTGGTTGCTGAAGAGGAAACACTTGTACTGGCCGAGTTCCCCGAAATTGCTGCCGAGGTCTAAAATAAATAAAGCATTCTTATTTGTGTAACAAATAGCATCTATTTGTGTAACATCACAGCAGGAATAGATCGAGCCTCTGTTTCAGTTCTTTTCCCAGGAACACCCAGCGGACAATATTTCAACACTGGTCACTACGGTTAAAAGTATTAATGAAAAAGGAAAGGATGCCAGCTGCAGGCAACTTTTAATTTCCCAGCCACATAAAACCAGTACCGCCTTTTCTTCCCTTTCTTCTATACAGCTGGCAGGCTATCATATGGCATTGTGATCCCCCCTTAAACTCTAAAAGATGGTTTAACTGAAGTAACTACAAAAAGCCCAAATTTGTGAAGTATAGAAGAGGGAAGCAAGCCACCATCTTTTATTGTTTACTGTCATTACCTGGTGTCACTTTTTAACAAGATCACAGATGCTCAGACAAAAAATTGGACACTGAGCAAGTAAGTATTACATTTGTTACAGTCTTTTGGTCAAATTAGCAGTGTCTAAACTTCTTTTCGTTCCCTTCCCTGCTCTTGGTTCTTAGCAGCCTGTGCCATATTTAAAAAAAAAAAAAAAAAGTCACTGGACTTCTTTCCTATAGTCTTCCCATTCAGGTACTGCAAAATACAAACCTCCTGTAAACAAAGTCTTCCTTGCGGGCAAAGTGCTATATCCATTAACTGCAGTTCCCACACAAACCCTATAATCCCCAGTTTTCAGATGGGGATAATACACACACTGAATTATTAAACCAGAGTTATACCAAATGGCAGAGTCAAAACGGAAATTAAAACCCTCTATTCAAGTAATACCCCTTCTATAATATATCCAGACAGTTTCTAAACAGTAAAGATGATGGATGAAATCAGGCCTCACTCCTACAACCTGTTCAGGCACATAAATAACTCTGCTGAGGTGAAAAAAGTTATTCACAAGTGTAAGTGCCTGAGCAGTAGCCATCATATTATTCATGATGGTTTGCATCCAGGCAGAGAAATGGCAAACATAACTTTGAGCATATGAATAATCACTTTGATTCTGAGTTAAAGATGTGTTTTCCTAGGTAAGGGTCATGCTTTGATGGACTACTATGTTATTTATTACACTGCTCTGGTTTACTACCTTTGACTAACTTTTGACAATATTTATTAAATAACTTGGAGAAAAAGAAACATGAGGCAACATATATAAGAAGCAGCAGCCTCCTAAATTAGATCTCACAGTCAGCTCTAGTTTCTCTATTGTAGAATCATAAAACCACCTAGGCCGGAAAAGACCTTCAAGACCATCGAGTCCAACCATTAACCCAGCACTGTCAAGTCCACTATTACCATGAGAAGAAGCCTTCTAACTATTAAAATACGCATATGTTACTTGACCACAGAGTGCAAATCATACCTTTTACACAATTCATAGAACCATAGAATAGTTTGGGTTGGAAGCAACCTTAAAGATGATCTAGTTCCAACCCCCCCTGCCATGGGCAGGGACACCTTCCACTAGACCAGGTTGCTCAAAGCCCCGTCCAACCTGGCCTTGAACACTTCCAGGGAGGGGACAGCCACAATCTCGCTGGGCAACCTGTTCCAGTGTCTCACCACCCGCACAGTGAAGAATTTACTCCTTACTAAATCTACTCTCTTCCAGTTTAGAACCGTTACCGTCCTACCCCTACACTCCCTGATGAAGAGTCCCTCCCCATCTTTCCTGCAGGCCCCCTTGAAGTACTGGAAGGCCACTATAAGGTTTTCCCAGAGCCTTCTCTTCTCCAGGCTGAACAACCCCAACTCTCTCAGCCTGTCCTCACAGGGGAGGTGCTCCAGACCCCTGATCATCTTTGCATCCTCCTCTGGACCTGCTCGAGCAGGTCCATGTCCTTCTGATGTTGGGGACCCCAGAGCTGGACACAGTACTCCAGGTGGAGTCTCACAGGAGCAGAGAATCCCCTCCCTTGACCTGCTGGCTACACTTCTCTTGATGCAGCCCAGGATGCAATTGGCTTTCTGGGCTGCTAGTGCACATTTATTTATGAGGTTTTCTACTTGTATAAAATATCATAAAAAAAAAAAATCCATGGAAGAAATTCTGTTCTCTCCCTTGTAACACAAAAACACAGTCAAGAGTTGAATTCTTCAGGGACTTACAGTTGAATTGAGGTTTTTTTCCCCCCAGTCTGTTAGTGTTAATACAAATCAACTATGCTATGGTACTACTCAGTACACATAGCAGCATAGCAGACTATTTTCATTCATGGTTCTTGTGAGAAAAGATTGTCATTTTTTCAATTAGACCAATCTATGCAGTGAAATGTAAACTCTCACTCTGGAAAATGTAAACTACATTACCTTGACTTCTGTTCTCTTGAATGCTAGAAATGTTGGTGGGGTCTCAGGTTTTAACTTAATTTCTGGCTTCTTTACCAATGGATCCTTCACAGCTGGTGCAACTGAAACCACTGCAGGAGCTGGTTTTTGAGGTGGTTTTTGTGTCTTCTGAGCCTGTGCAAGTGGCAGGAAAAAAACACCCCAAATTAGTTCTGGGCCTAACATTGACTGTTTTGACTTAAAAAAAGCATGAGCATTATCAGATTGCAATCTAGCCTTTACAATTTCAAGCTGAACGGTGTCTCTGAAATATGGTAATAGGGGATGTGGAGGTAGTTCTGAGTATGGTACTGGGGACAGAGTCCAGCCCAAAAGCATACTGAATAGAACTTGCTATTTCAGTGTGGAAAGAATGGCAGTGTTGATGCTTTGGGAACAGAAAAGCACTGGGCCTTCGCAGAAATAAGGTAAAGACAGGTGAACTTGAAGACAGGAACCGAATCCAGCAGTACTGGGATGCAGGCTGCAAAAGCCTGCTAAGAAGTGGCAGGTAAAATGGTGGAATTTACGCCAAACAAAAAAAGGAAAGGATTCTGAAGGCAAATGCTGAATGGCTGCAATGGCTATCCTGTGCAGTAACTGACCTCAAGCAAACATTCCTCTCAGTTCAAAGGCCTGATGATCATCAGAATAATCAGGCCTTGTAAGATCTTAGATTGCCTTCTTTCCCTGTTTCTTAGTAGAGCCATTTCAACAGGTAACAATTTGCTAAGTTACCACAGAACAGTTCCAAAAGAGAACACATTTCTTGCTGTATGAAAGGGTTTGATTTTAAAATGTCAGAACTAAAGTCATGAGAACTAATGGTTAATGTTTCATGCACCCAAAGATGCTTTCTCATTCTGATGTTTGTTTCTTATAATAAGATGAGTGGGATTCCTATGAGATCAGGAGTAATTAGTTTGTTTAGTCCAGAAATTAACACGCAGATCAATCAAAATAAAGGGATATTTTCCTGGAATGTGCTACCCTCAGCTTATTATCAAGCCTGAGAACACTGAATACTTGAGATCTGGACTGAAATTTGCAGTCTTGTCTTACAGGAAAACAACCATTCCAAAGCTAAGAAGAAAATTAAAACTGTAGGGCTATTTGGTAAACATGTAATAAAAACTGAGTATCACCTGGAATAAAAAAAGTTTTCAACTGCTGCTTACCAAGTAGAAAATAATCCTATTTCATTCTTCTTCACTTCTGCTTTTTAAAAAGCTTTGTTTAAGCACATTACAGAAATCTCTTTGAGATGCTACGTTAAAAAACACAGCTGCAGCAAGGGAAGCACTGCTGAGAAAAATGGTTCTCCAACATGCTTCCAAAGATTTCTGAAACCCATAAAATACTCTCACGTATTAGAAATAGCCTGCAGTATTCAAATAGTGCTCATATGAGACAAAAAACTGACTCTTACCATTCTCTTCATCTGCCTGGTACAGCGGGCACAATACCATACAAGTCGAGGATCATTCACTTCCTTGTCTGTCACCTGAGGTTTATGGCAATCCTGGTGGTAAAGATTATGGCACTCCTGACACTCCACTAGCTGATTCCCAGAAATAACTGTCATTTGCCTGCAAAGCAAATAGTTAAGAACAGATTATAGGAGAAAGCACTTAAAGGATTACCCAATTGTTGCCAATTTTGCAAGGTTTAAGGTAAAAACTAACAATATTTTTGCTTTCACATACATTTTCTACCTGTGGCAAATGAAATGTATTTCTCTTCTTCCTGTGGGAGTTCTTCCTAACAGATATTTTAGAAATTTTGTATTTTCAAAGGTAATTTCTTTCAAAAAAATCTAAAACTTCTATACTGTTAAACATGTGTACATGACACTTTTGATTTTCCTGTTTGATTTTTATATTAGAAATGTCTCACCTGCTTTACTCCACCTGGGCATTTTATGCATACCTCACTGTATACCAATAAGACTTCCTCATTATATTAGCATATGAAGGCCTGGTCTACATTTGGATAATTTTGCTGTAAACTGTAGAACAATATAGTTCAAGAACAAATAATATCTCAGTGACAAGCCTGTAAGAGTGCTTTCTGCTACAGGATTTAAAAGCATCATCACTGAAGCTGTATACTACTTTAAAGATGCTTTATTAGCCATCCTTTTGGCCCCTACTACACAAACAGACACTTGGAATTCGAGATAATACCAGAATCATGGAAAGATGGAACAGAAAGGATTAACTGTGCAGTCCTGCCTTGAAGCAAACATGTAAGCTGGTGAGGAGGACTTAATTTTGCATGGGCCTCTGGTGAAAGTAATCACGCTGTATAAATGACAAATTAGTGATCTACGCATGACTAGGAGTATGTCTGTGAATTAGCCAAATACCATTTTCCTAATGATTTCTTCTTTCAGATGACAAATCAAGCTATTTAATTGCTAAGCTGCTTTTGCTCATATCCCTGAGGAGCAGGTACCCAGGTAACCATGGAAACTCTATTTGTAGATGGGTGGGGAAAGGTAATCCCTTATTTCTTTATATAACAGGAAAATGATGTCTGAAGGTATTGTCCATATGGATACTAGAATATTTTCTAAGAAATATTTCTTTTTAAATGGGTTATTTAAAACCAGAGGGAGAAGTCTTTCTGAAATTCCAGGACCCATTACTTTAGATGCAGGATATTTCAAAAGCTGTTTTATTTGTTTGTTATTCCTAAATAAACTGGGTCAGAACAAAGCAGTGACGTTTCAACACCATGTCTACCTTATTTTAAAATTGCAAAGAACAATCCCAGACCGATTAAAAAACCATGAACTCTTCATGCCCAGAAACAAGTTAAACCGGAGTTATTTTTAAATGGTATGATAATTGAGAAATAAACCTAATGATTTTCACCTTCAGAAACCAACCAAACAGAAAAGTATTAATAAAAATAAGGTTGTTCTTTCAAAACCAGGCTTTTTAGAAGACTTTTTTTTCCATTTTTTTGAGAGACAGAGTTCACTATCATCTGCAAAATGCATGTAGTATTTCTTCTTCTTCTAACTGAGAAGCCTTGTTTTTCTGAGATCTGCAGGTATTGCAGAGAGTGAAGTTATTTTAATACTTCCTCTCTCCTTGACTAACTCGGTATAAAGGAACAAGAAGAAACACACCACAGGCATCAACATTTGATACTCCTAGTCACTATGAAAATACATTTGACACTTAGCAGATCTTGAAGAAACATTTAATGTCTCTGCTTTAGTTTTTACATCTATAAAAAAAGGAATAGTTAATATTCCAATGATCTTTTGCATTTGTGAACCTACAGCTGGGTTCTTGTTAACTTGTCTTCTTAAGCAATATAAGTATAAACCCTGTGGCTATGAACCCCACCTACTCTGCAATTGGACATGATTTTTTCATTCACAGTTGACTGAATAATTGAGTTATTAAAAGATGTCATTTTCTACATAATATTCATACTGGATTTATTTTACAGATTATCCAGTGCTTTTATATTTCATATGTACTGGGATGTTATTATTTCAGCTCAATACGGCCAACCCCAAAAAGGGCCCACATGTTGAAAACTGAGCAGTAAACTGTGGAATACTGTCTTAACCAACATGTTGGATTCAGAAAGTTTGAAGCACAAGCACTCTGAAAAACGTCCTGTCCAGCGTGAGCTGGAGATCAAAAACCACATGACATCAGTTCCAGCAGGTTTCATGCAAAATGAAAATAAATCCTGAACATTGGGTGACTGTTGCCATCCCCTCTCTAATGGGTTGTTTCTTTCCCTGCTGTGTTTCTCCCTCCCTCTGGCATCAGCTTAATGAGAGCTATTTTAGTTAGCCAGGATAGATGCACTTTTTGCAAGAGCCCTATGAAACTGTAACCACGATTAGCTAGAAGCAACGCCTTCAGCAGCCAGGTTAAACGTTGATTGTGGAACAGCTAATGGAACCACATACCTGGCCTATGTTTTTCAAAGCAAAGTCTTGGCCATGCTAGGCACAGCAGCTGTATTTTCTTTCTTTAGTTTGCAGGCATTTCTCATTATGCCTGTATGTGTTTTCCTTTGCCAGGGAAGATGTAGAATTAATAATCCACAGGAGCTCAAGACTGTCTAAACAAAACTTTTCCTGCCAAATAAGTTAATACCATACTCTTAGTAGTAGATTTTAACATACTCCTGAACAGGGCTTCGTTCCTTTAGGAGAGAGCAAAAGTGGAATTTGCAGGAAGAAAGATAAAATTGAAATATTTATTTCATACTTCAAATGTTTTAACTGTCTTTCCTTTTCCGATGTCTATAATAAGAAATTAAACATTTGTGCCAACACATGGGAATAATGTGACTTGAAATCTCATCAGTCCACAATTGATTAACAGTATAATTGGCTGTAACAATAGAAATTTATCCTCCATGGACTGGAGACACCTCCTTATCTGCACAACAGGAATGACCACAGAAATGACTGAAGAACAAAATTATAAAGCACAGTTTCCCAACTGACTTAAGCTGAGATAAAATACATACTGCTACCAAAAGGCCAGTCCCACTTTCCTCTCTGCCCTGGGTCTACATTCCTGCATCCACACGTGTGCCAGCATAAGCATTCACACTCACTAAGCTGACTAAGACCTTACCCTACTGGAAAACCCAAGTGGACAGCTGATCCAGAAGCTGATGCAGCTGATCAAACATGTGTGGGCAATACACCCCCTGAACAGGACAGGGGAGGAGGCACAATTGGGAGAGCCAAACTGTTCCTTTTGGCAGCAGTGGGGACTTACAAGGATATAAATCATCTGTGAAACCAAATCCCGATTTGAGTGATTTGATCCCAGGATGGATATTCAAAAGCATATTTTATACATCTGTTAACATGAAACGTATTGTTAGCAGAACATTACTAAGATCCAATTTTAGAGCCCTTACTGAAAAGTAAAGAGAACCTGTCTTGACTGCAAGATATATTTACACTGTTAACTGTGTAAACTAATGTCAAATGATTATGAAAAGAGAAGCAACACATAGAGATCTCATAATAATGCAACTTAAAAGTGTTTTCAGAAGAGAACTGATTTTTTAAAAATGCTTATCATTAGCCATTAATATTTTAACTTGTTTTCTAATAATTAAAAGTCAGTATTTGTCATGATAGGATTTGCATTGGGATCATGTCTTGGTTTATTATTTTTCACTTGTCCTTTCCTGAAGATGAAAAGTTGGTTTTCACATTAAAGGTTCCATTTTCAAGAAACCATTCTTATTCATGAAGGATGCTTAAATGTATTATTAATTTTAGATATTTGCTTAAGTGATTTCCAGAATAAAGTTATAGAAAACATCAACTCAATTCTACACAATAAAAAAAAAAAAAGGTAACCACACAATTGCAATGAAGCAATGTTGACTTACCTGCAAACAACACAGGCTAATCCCATTTCCATAGCAAAGTCATCAGCACTGGTTTCCTCAAAGCTAGATAAATCAGGCATGGATAAATCCTTGCTTGTCTGAACTGTAATAGGAGAGGAACGAGCCTCTTGCTTCTCTAGTCTGGGCTTCTTTGGTGTATCAGCTCCTTCAGTGGTATCCCCTTTTATCTGTTACACACACACAGAATGTGAAAATGCAAAAAGCTAATGGTTATTATTAAAATGAGAAGATGACTGGAACAATTAGGTTAGCAGTATAAGAAGGTGTACTTTACACAGCATACAGACAACATATTTTCCTTCGATACATATTTTCTTCAGAATATTTATGAACTAGAAGCTCAAATCCACTTTTTGTACTTCACCTCAAAATCCTTGAAAAAGCTTTGGGAATCCCACATTTCAGCTTGCTACATTTTAGTAACCTCTTATTATCAGGATATTTAAAACATAGAATCACAGAACGGTTTAGCTTGGAAGGGACCTTTAAAGGTCTAGTCCAACCCCCCTGGAAGGAGCAGAGAAAACATTCACAGAATAATTATAACAAGACTTTTGTTGGATTGCCTAAATGGCAACATGCTGGATAAGGCAGCTCACAGGCTATGCACCATTAGATGAGTTGACTTACATAGGTTAAGGAGAGCTTTTGTCTAAAACATCTTCAAGTTTATTAACCAAGTTATTTCATTAGAGAACAGAAGTTACTTACTTTATCGGCAGATCTCTTTTCTGTTTCTTTTTTCACCTTTTCTGATGCAGAGGGCTTGCCATTGTTGTTGCCAGAAGGCAAATTAGAAGAAGCTTTAGGCTCTTGCTTACTGGAAATAGGTTTGGTAACAGATACTTTTGGTTGCTCTGTTTCCTGAAAACAGAAACAAAAAATGAAGGCAAACCCTACACTTGAGTTACTTCCTAGTTTGCAACTAGTTAGATAACAGAATAGGCAAACAACATGTCATACAACATTGATCATGCATATATATACACACACACACTTTCTTTTTAAAAACATTTCTTAAATATTTTCATATCACATCAACAAATTAATGTATTTAAGCTGCAGTCAACTATTAAAATCTTCCCTGATCACTCATCTTCCAGAGGAAAAGGTGCTCCTTTTCCAAAGACAGATCCTCTTTGGAACATTAATTAAAAAGGAAAACTTTTCTGCTTTTAAAATCAAAGAGATAAAGAACACAAATTTTCAGATAGTTCTGAGGACAAAATTCAATATAAGCTGAAAACATAAGTTGACATCTGATGTCACCACACATCAATATTTCATTCCCTCATGGAGAAAAATATTGACCTCCACTTAATCTCAGTCCATATTCATCTATCAGATTAATAAATTTACATCTCAACAGAAATCAATAGCTCTTATTAATGTCACATTAGTGTCAGCAATGGATAATAACCAAGTGAATCTGTGAATGAGTGATTAATCACACCAATTGCATGAACAAGGTACCACCCCCCGCTTGGTAAGAAGGGAGTAATTCTCTACTGTATACTGGGATGGGTCCTGAGCTTCAGCCCCCCTCAAGCTTGCTAACTTCCTGTTGCATCCAGAGTCAGAAATGGATTTCCTCATTTGCCCAGCTGTGGTAATCCTGTGCTCCTTACTCTGTTCGTGGACTTCATGGTCAACTACAAATTAATCCTGCTGCCCGAGAATGCAAGGAAAGGAATTTTTTCACCTTCTTCCATTTTTGAGCTTTGCAGTCCAGCTGAGACACACTGGAGACACACTGAAAAGAGGAGAACAAAAGATTTCTTCCTCTGGCATGAGCCTCAATCTCACCTGAGGGCAGGTGACTCCCAGCCAAACCATTATTAGAATTGGCTTGCCTCTTTGTACTATTATTCAGCTCCCTGCCTCCTCTTTAAACCAACGCTTCTTTGAGCTCTGACATAGTGAGCACCTGAGAGTTTTGAGACCTGTGTTAGAGGGAGCTGCAGTTTAGGTTTCAGGGAGTTAACAATTTGAATATAAAGGAGTTAGACCACACAGTACTAGCACGATGTATGCTGTAGTGGTAATAGTGCCTTTTAGTTATTCAGAATCACGTACACGTAGAAGTGAAATATTACTAACGTATCAGCATACAGACCATCATTAGAATATACCAGGGTGACTTCTAGGCATCCTAGGGGAGAACACTACCTCATTATCCATATGGCAATATGTAGCAATATCAGGATGTCCCCGCTTGGTTATTTCCATAGACTAATCTCAGATTCAAATATTCTCTCTAGCAGGTGTTTAGTGATTTTCAGTAGATGAAAAATAATGTTTGTCCACTGGATGGCAATGGTTTCAGCCTGCAAATCATTTCTGCTTTGAACCATTTGGTGGTTTTCATTCTCATATGACTTCAGCAACAGTTTCAAGAAAAGAGATCCAGCTTTATCAGTAAATAGCTCGTTTTGTTTCATATTTATCTGCGGCAAAAACAATCTGCATTTTAAAGACATTTTAGTTTTGATTGTAACTGAGGAAATATGTAATTTTTGGGTTCACCTTAGATAGAGTGTATGATAGCTTACGAATGAAAGTGCCAAAACCGATATAAAAGTGAATACAAAAAGTACTATTACAAAATCATGACACTTGCAATATAGTGTGGAATATCTCTTTCACAGGTCTTGGTAAACCAACAAGGTAAATAGATTTTTTTTTTCCCATTAACTTCAACTGAGCGAACAGATTGCATAAAAGGGGAATGATGAACGTTCCATAATTAGTTTTTCTTTTTCCTCAGTTTCTGATACTCTTAACTTTTCAGCTATAAAAGCGAACTAGGAATAGCAGGAGTTTTAAAAAGGCATACACAAATGTCCTGTGCTCTCTAATACCAGTACCTTCTGAGACGGACGATAGCTTGAGTCAGTTCCTCTGGCCAAAGACTCATCAAGAAGCGCTTTCAGCTTTTCAGCAGAGTCCTTACTCTTTGAATGCAAGAAGCCCAGGGCTTTCAGAAAAATAGGATCAAGTTCCAAGTTCACTGTAGCAGCCATTGGGGTGGCCCTGGAGGAGGGGAAAAAAAAAAAAGGAAAACCAACGACAGCTTTATTCATATGGAGCATAATTCAAACAGCATGTGGCTAACTATCTCACAGAAGATTTTTTTTTTTTGTGTGGAATGAAATTATATTAAATCACAGCAAAGATGATATGTAAATTAATTATCATCATTAGAAGATGACTGATTGTGAACCTCAGAGCTGCAGAACTTGAATTTGGCTTTACATCAGAAGTGATGTCAAATTCATTATTTGGCATATCTGATGTTCAGTAACTGAACTCATCATACTTACACAAATGGAACAAATATTTCATATTCTTGATATTCCGTACATACAGAATATTGAAAAGTATGCAAAATAAGTATAAACTTCAAGAAAAGCAATTACCACCCTTCTCCTTAACATTATTTGCACATACAGTGATTTCTATCTCATTGCTCATTTCAGAATAGCAAAGAAAAATCTTACTTGCAGAAAAAATAACTTGAAACTTCTGAAAAGAACAACTCATTGTAACATACAATATAAGAGATACAAACCAGCTAGTATATGATTTTATATATATATTAAAAGTCTGAAAAAATATATGGTACATTTTTAAATTTAGCTGAAACAGTGAGAAAATTTATAATTCAGATTGTGATTTATCCAAGTCCTCTTGTGACAGCCTAGGTTTTCATGTTGAGTAATGACTATCTAGAGCTCCAAGATGACACAGTCAATGTAAATGGAATAAAGTGAGGAAAAGTTTAGAACAAATTTAAAAAAAAAAAAAAGTTTGCCTCACAGCAATACACTCCTGCACTCTGGAGCCTCCTCTATTAATTTCTTCAACAAAAGCTCTAAGGAACTTCATTTACATCAGAAATTGTCCCAACAAGGATACACAGCTCTCTAACTTAATCAGTAATTAACAACTAATCATTTAAGAAGGGTAGGGAAGTTTCCTGCTCTTTTTCAAAATGAATGAGAAGTGGTATGGCTAATAATCCCTTCAAATCTCATTTAAAACACATCAGGCCTTTTTTTTTATTTTTTATACAGTAATCTAGAAGACATTCTTGAAAAGGCTTTCATCAGTTCTGCTCAAAAGCACTGCCTGGACAGCTTTTTCAGCTGGAGCTTCCAAGGTTTTGTCTGATGAATTCCTTTTGATATTCAAGGCAGTGAACTTTTACCTCTCTGGCCAAAACACCAGCAGTGGCAGCCTGCTCCCTCAATACTTGCCTAGAAGTCTCCAGGAACCTTTATCTCATGCTGAGCTTTCACGAGACACCAGAGAATCGCTTGACTGAGATCATCAAGGAGTTTGACATACAGTAGACTTCATAGGGATTTTATCAATGGACCCAGCAGAGAGTTAAGAATACTCTTCAAGAGCCTCTTCTCTCTTCCTTAATCTTTGCTACTTGTCAAATCATTTTCTGGTGGCCACAGAACTTCTGCTAGTAAGTACTACACACCAGTTACTCTGCTTTTTCACTGATCAGAGACTGCTGTGCAAGCCCCATCCAGACAATTCAGTCCGTCTCTGATGTTTACAAAAAGTGAATTCAATGTGTGTGGAAAGCACGTACACTCTTTTTTTATGCATCTACCTCTGATAAATTTTCAGGATGCTCCTGAGTTTTGTGGGTAGGTTATCTCTTCTATTTCTTTGTTCTGTGAATATGCCTTCCAATTTCAGTACCATACAAACTTAAATTAGGACTCTGCTAAACCCTCTGTTGAATGAAAACAGTAGAATTAAAACAGTAATTTCAGAAATTTGGAATAATTCCCTGTTAAAAAAAATCCTTTAAGTTCTTTTCCAAGGCTTCTTCTAGGAATATATACTTGTGTACGTAAGGAACAGGTAGCCTCAACAGTCATTAGCAGCCAATTGAGGATGCCTGTAGTATTTAGAGAACAAGTGTAAGCATAATAATTCCGTTTTCATCTTTCTGAAGGTAACACTTCCCAGAGTTATTTCTAGCTCTAGCATTTTAAACGACATCTACTGTAAAGGATCTGTTAAAATCCAAATTTCAAAAGAGTTCTCTGCATCTATTCTTTTATTTGTGTATGAAATTGCAGCAATTATTTCTCTGTTCTCAAGGGAAAGTTATAATGTCATAGGCTACTGCAGTTATAACTTAACATATCACATGAAATTTCTCATGAGAAGAGAAGCAATTGGGCTTATTAAACAGTTCAGCTATGCTCAGTTTAGGCACATTTTAAAATTAAAAAAAAAATCTATTTGTAAGTTAAAGAAGGTAAGTATATTTAACAGAAAGATGAACACATCAATAGTTGTCTCAAAACCAGCATCATCTGGAAAAAGTAAATTGATAAATATACTCTCCTTACTGGACCACAATAACCCAACTGTTAAACAGGCTAACACCAGTAACTGGCCTGGTCCAAAAGACAAATTATTGCTTTTGGCAGTGGCTTTTTCCACGGGTTTACAGATCAGAACAGCGGTTTGATACTTATAAATTTAAGATCCAATTACATTCATTCATCCATGTTTTCATTCATACACTGCCCCTCTGGTGGTGAAGTCGGCATATAGCAACTTGATAGCCTTGGAGCAAGAATAGTACAGTGTTTTAATGATGATGCCGTAGGTTATTCTGCCCAAGAGCACTCCTTGACTTTCTGGTTGAAGTGGAATCTTGGTACAGAAAATAATTCAAACACCGTTTAGGAAAAAAAAATAGGAAAAAAGTGCGTATGACACTGTCTTTTGTGTGGCAGTTTGACAAGGCAGCTCTGAGATTAGAGGGCTGTGTTATAAAGGAACTCGGAGAAAAACTGGTTCTGCACAAGGCAGTAGTAATTGGAGGCAACATGCAGGCAACTCATGGAGTAGGGACAAGCGCGCCCTGTTGCAACTAAGCATTGAACCGTTAGTCCAGCCCTAAAAGCACCTTTCTCAGCTCCAGTCTGTTTGACACGTCTTCACTATTGTGTAAGAACTGTTTGATGATGAACAGACAAGACCAAATATAAGGTAGCAAAACTCTCTGAAGTATCTGAGACAATACTAAAAATCCTACAACAGACAATCCCGGAGTAACTTCCCAATGCAGACTACTCTAAGTGGTTTAAATCTCTGTGGGGAAAAAAAAATGTTAATTATTGGGTTGTTATTCTTAAAACATCTAAGAACTTTTTGAGTCTCTCATTTCTTGAGCATACTATTGTCTTCTGCTAAATACACACAAGCTTAATTGAGCACTATACTGAACATGTGGTCTTCCAATTTAATAGACTCACTAGATTTCCAGGGTGCAAGAGCCCCTCTCTCTTCATTTATTTGCCAGCTATTATTTTTCATGCCTACACATATATTGTCTTACTCATCATCACTTTCAGTTAAATGGATCTACTTACATTACATTTTCAGATATGGTCATATTTTCATCCACCTGTTTCTGAACTCCTTTTTCTATTATTTTCTGAGACAGGCATACAATTGAAGATATTTTTCCAAGAAAGTGCACAACTTCAATTCCTACTGCAATGCTATTATCAAACCCGTTCTTTACAAACTCAGCAATACTTTTACTTTCCACTGACACCCATTATTAAAAGGACTTTCATTTACATATCGTCTTCAGCTACCTTCAACATCTGTAGCAGTTAACTTAAAAACCCAGTAACATGAATCAATAGCACAAAATTCCAATACACTGCACTGTGTTCATCAATACTTGATTTCACTTACCACCATAATATCAATTCACCCTTTTTTTTTTCCCCCTTTGGATTCTTCTGTTTCTCAGGATCTTCTCTACTCCTGACTAATCTAGTAACTGTGACAGTGGCAGATTTCGCTTACTTACCAATAATGCCTTCTCCAGATCACTTTCAGATTTAATCTAAGTCTTAAAGTAGATAAGGAAAATCTTGAAAGTAGGAAAAACTGAACTTCTATTTTCAGTTTTTGTTTTAGTATCTTAATAGGACTTGATCTATGACAACATAATTTCTCAGTTATCTCCCATGAGAGATATTTAAAAACTCACAGACTTTATTAGTCCAGACAATCGGATTAATCAGAACCATTGTATTAATCAGTTCTTATTTATTTGACATCTTCTCCAAAGAATTTTAGAAGACTGGAGTAAAATCTTCTGCTATGGAGTTACTAGTACCAGTATCCTTCATTTTACATTCTATTCTACAGCATATTTTGTACTATTCTTTTAAAATAAGATTTCAATATGACCATAATCTGTTTACCCAAAATTTATAAGACGACACTATTGCCCTATACTTGCTGTTCTCTACTCCTCACAAACAGTACATTGTTTACGAATCACAGAATCATTCAGTTTGGAAGGGACCCCAAGTGGTCACCCTGTGCAACCTCCTGCTCAAAGCAAAGTCAACACTGAATTCACGCCAGTGTGCCTAGGCCTTTGTCCAGTTGGATCTTGAAAAACCTCCAAACACAGGAATGTGACAAACCTTCTGGGCAACCAGTCCCAATGCCCAACTGCCCTCATTTCCTTACTTTGAATTGGAAGTTCTAACTTGTGCTGTCTCTCATTTTTCTGCAGTGCACCCAAGTAGAAAGACTGGCTCTATCTTTTCAATAGTCTCCTCTTAAGTATATAAAGGCTTCCATTAGGTCACCCTGAGCCCACGGCAGATGACATCCAACACTCTCCCTTCATCTTCAGATCTAGTTATTTTGTCCCAGAGGACAATCCAGCTGGTCAGGCATGATTTATCCTTGGTAGATCCCAAGCTGGTTATCCCCAGTCACCACCTGCACTTTCTTATGCCTGCAAATGGCTTCCTCCATGACCTTTCCACAGGTGGAGGGAGCAAAGCTGACCAGCCTGTAGTTCTCCAGATTGTCCTTCTTGCACTTTTTGAAGATGAATGTAAGATTTGCCTTTCTCCAGTCTTTGGGGATCTCCCCCAGTCTCATGGCCTTTCAAAGATGACAAAGAGTAGCTCTGTGAAGACACTGTCAGCCCTCAGCACCCTTGAATGCAGTCTACCTGGGCCCATGGACTTGGTGGGTAAATCCCTGCTTCAATCCTCTTCCACAACTTGCAGTTCCTCCTCTCCTTGAACCCTACCTTGTGACTAAAGGCCTGGGAGACCTTATTGGTGAAGTCTGCTGCAAAAAAGGCATCAACTGTCTCACCCTTATCTGTGTCTGCTGTCACCTAAACACTTGTCCCACTGAGCAGCAGCAGAGTATTTTCCTTGTGAATCCTTTCCCTGATAAGCAGCAGCTTGTTCTGTTGATATTGCTTGCTAGTTTCAAAACTAGCTTAGCTTTGACTTTCCTAACACCATTGCTACATGCCTGGGCAATATTTCTACATTCCTCCTTTGTAGCTTTTATCTCCACTTCCACCTCCTGTATATGTCCTTTTTGCATTGGAGTTCCCTGCTTAATCAAGCCCTTTTCCTGTTACATCTGCCTTACCTTTCTACAAAATGTTTCTGTTCTCATGAATAACTGTGTTGCTACAAAAATCAGTTTTATAAAAAACATTTAGTCAACTAAACGAGATAATCATACCTACGCAATTGAGATTTGCTAATCTCTGCCACCACCAAGCTTCGATATTCTGCAAAAACGGACCTGAAGATGCTGTTTAAACAAATGTCATTGCTCATTAATTTAAGTCGCAAATTTATTACGTTTCCATTATCGTTTTCACCTTTCTCTAATTCAATGACTGCAGAAATTTATAAGGTTTACAAATTCCCTAGATTATCATCCTCCTGGGTGATTTCTTAGTGGAAGAAGCAACTGAATTTGTGAATTAGTTACACCAAAGCTACGACCCAATCCTTTGCAACATACTTGCTGCAAACTCCTCCCTGACATTTCCTTTAAGAATGAAGGAAAAGCCTCTCATCTAAAAGTCACTCTTTAAAATGCTTAAAAGAATAAAAAAACCGCTATCTTTTAATAAAAAATTCTCCTATGCTACGGTTGAAACTTATATACCCCGTACTGCAGATACACCACCTCTATTTGCTCGGTCCCTTTCTTCCCAATCGCTGTCCCCACGGGCGGGCCAGTGCCGCCTTCATTCCGCAGCCAGCCCCTAGCACAGCGGAGGAGCTGACCTCCCGTTTCACTGCGGCGCCAGCAACCGAGCCCGCTCAGGCCCAAGTCAGGCACCGGGACCCGGCACCTCCCGCTCGAGAGCGGCCTGGGCAGCTCCGCACGGCCCCGGGCCCCGGGGTGGAAACCACCCACCAGACGCGCCGCCCCGGGGCAGAGCAGCGCGACGGGCTCCCGCCCCGGCGGAGCCCCAGACGGCTGCGGGGACCCTCCCGCGCCCGTTACCGCCCTAGCCCGATTTCCTCAAGACCGCAGCAGCGGGCCGCAGCACTAGGGGGTACCGTCCCTCCAGACACAGGCAGAAAGGACGCCAGCACCCACAGGGCCAACACGGCCACCTCCGCTCCGCTCCGCTGCCCTGACGGCTCCACCCAGGCCCTCCCCGCGCCACAGGGAGACTGAACGCTCGCCCCGCCCCGGGACCGGCGGTAGCAGCTGCCGAGTGAGGGTGAGTGTGAGTGGCCCCCCTCTTCCTCCCCCCCAAACCCCCTCCTTCCAGGTCCCGGCGAAGTCACGTCTGCCCCCGCGGAGCCGCCCGCCGCGCTCTTACCGAAGAGGAGGAGGAGGATGCGCGGGGACCACTGCCGCCGCTCTCTGCCCGGAGCCGCGTCCGCCGCCGCGCCGGTCCCCCGGCGCAACCAGAGCCTGGAGACAGCGGTTCCGGGGGCGCGCTCCGCGCGGGCGGGCGGCAGTGGGAAGCGAGCGGGGCGGGGCCCGGCGGGGCGCGCGCAGGAAGGGGCGGAGCCGGGGCGGAAGCGGTGGAGCTGGTCCGCGTGCGGGGCCGGGAGAGCGGTGCGGGTGGGGCGGGGTAAGCGCGCGGGGACACGGAGCCCTGGCGGGAGGGGCGGGTGTTGCTGTCTCGTGGCCGTTACCGGCCGCGGCGGGAAGAGGCTGGTGCTGGCGGGAGCTGTCTGAGGGAGGGCGGCCGGCGGGTGTGCGGCGGCAGCAGTCGCCCCGGGGTCCCTCGCGGGCGAGGGCGGCGGGTCTGGGCGCTCTCCGCGCAGCCCTGGGGAGCCCCGGTTTTCTGCTTCCCCCTCGCCGGCGCTTCCTGAGAACGGCTGCGTCCGCCCCTTTGCCGTTAGTTGTCTTCTTTTGCGAAGGGGTGTTGGCTGGAAACAACTTGTTGAGGTGTTTGTCGGTGAAGACCAGTTGATGGAAAGATGTTTGTAGCCTTCGTGTCGTTCCTATGACGTTTGGTGACTTATGGCTAAGTTTTTTGGAAAAAAAAAGCAACAAAAGCAAATAAAAAGTTTCCGTGTTGACTACCAGGTCCTATTATTCTGGGCTGACAAACTGCAGGAGAAGCTTAGAGTGGAGGTTTTATGGACTAAATCTCCAAAGGAGTTTTAACTCTGGTATTATTTTATGCAACAGCCGAGTTCTGCTGTGCTGTCTTTTAAAGTTTGGCTTCTGTTCTTCTTAGCCCGTGTCTTACTTTCTTGAATCATTGACAATTTTTACTTCAGCGATATACCTGTCTGAAATTATGGTTTAAAGCTCTTAATGGAAAGCTTGGATGCTTCTCTTTGGATTCACTTGAGGATGCAGTAGTGGCCCTTAACTCATGCAGCAAATTGATTGTCTGGATAGAAATATAACTCCAACCTCCGAAGTTGTCAGCCTTAAAGCACAAATTTTACTTTGTACTAAGTTAAATATTTGCTAGAGAAAAACTTATGTTTTTAAATGACTATGTCGACCATTTCTCAGATGTTAATATGTCTTTACCAGAATTTCTGTTTTAGCATGTAATAATTGACAAATAAATAAGATCTTTTTCAGGAACTAAAAGGAAGAGGATGTTTATATAATTATTTATTTAAAGTTTTCCTGGGAAACATTTGTTTTTAAACCAACAATTTTCTTAGTTACGTTGTTAACACAGTAGCTCAATGAAGCTAATTTAACTGCTGTTTAGTGCATGTTGAGAGGCAAGAGAAAATGGTAACAAACAATAGTTAGTGAAAAATTATAGTTACTTAATGTTTTTTATTTTTAAGTAACCAAGATGATTTTTATACCAAAGGTAGACAAGATTATTTATCTTTAAGTTACGTTGCAAATCCTGTGATGTTCGTTGCTTCTGCCTTTCCCTCCTTCAACAGTGGCTACTGTAAATAAGGCTGGTAAAGAATAAAAAAAAAAAAAAATCTTCCCACAGAATTTACAGTCTAGTTAGAGGGGAAAAAAGTGCCAGGAAAAATATTGTGAGTGAATCATGTAATGTCTTGTAGGTTTTGTTAGTTCTCTGCTCTATTTTTTGTTTTATTGTGTATGTCTGTGTCTGCTTTTGTCTTAGTAAGCTGCCAAGGGATTCATAAATTTATCACATTTAATGGAGGGGTAGTGGTTATGTGAAAATACTTAAGTGAGAAAGTGCAACCAGGTAAGCTCTTAGGTCTTTCAGAGGAAAGGCTGTGCATAAATCCATTAGGAAGATGTACTCTGCAGAGCCAAAATAGTGCAGAAAAACAACTGTCTTAAAAACAAAAAAATACAGGAAACAAGACTTTATAGTCTGTGCTCAGAAATAAGATGTTAGGAGGAATTCTCTGAAGTAAAAGATGGGAGAGGGATGACATATGGCAGTGTAAGTGTACAGTTCAGTTGAAGCGATGATGCAAGAAGACCTTACCTTCTCACAGGAAACAATAAGGAAACACAGGTAAAGTCACTTACAGAAAGAACTCCTGGAAAGATTTATTTCAGTTTCTCTTCTGTGAGAGATTTGGGAATAAAATTAGCCTGATTGTAGTTTTACGTTGTATTCATAGACTGGACTTAAAAAAACCAAAACCAACCCCACAACCAACCAAACAACAAAAAACCCTTAAGGAAAATGTCTGATTTTTAGGGTTGCTCTAGGACAAACTCCCTGTGTGACGGTGAACTAAAAATTCTCTTTGTGCTTCAGCTTTTTACGTGTATAATGGGAACACAGGAAACTTCCACCTGGCAAGACTTTAGGGAGGAAAGTCTGTGAGACAGTACATCATTGTTGTGATGAAGGGACGTAGAAGTCTTTACAGTAATGATCAATATAAATAAATCCAGGCTGAATGCTTTGCTGTCCTAATGAAATAAATATGTAATGAGTTGCAGTCATTACAGAAGCCTGTTTTGTTAAAAATATTTTTTAAAGTTTTTGTGGGAATTAAAGCGTTAGAGTAATTCTGTTGATGTTGAAAAGCTCAGTGCAAAAAGCAGAGTGGAGTTTTCTGTTGCTAGCTTTCTCTGCCTTGTAGTCTGAAAAAGTCTGTCCTGCTGGTCTGAAAAATACATAACTTTAAACATCCCCATAGTTAATATTTCCTGTTCTTTTCCAGTTTGTTTAAAAATTGCCAGCTTCTCTCTGAACAAATGGAATAGCACAATTTAAATTCAGGCAAAAAGTAAAAGAAAAATACTAGTTAACAACATGTTAGAGTAATAATTTTTGGTATATGATTATAGTAAAGGAAGAAGAGTCAGTGCTTCCAGTTGTGAAGAACTGTTACGGTGATCTAGTCAGACATAAGACAGTAGAGATCTTGTGGCATGCATGGACAGTTGAACCGCCGCTATGAACTAGGACAGACTTCAGTGCTTGGCCAGTGAATGCAGTTCTTGTAGTTTGGATGTTTATATGGCAAAGCTTCTGTCCAGGACAGAAGTCTTGTTTCTTGTATTAGGTAATGTGCATTTTATTGACCTCTAAAATGTCTGGTACAATATTTTAATAATGCTACTCTCACCTTAGTAAATCTAGAACCAGATGTTGAATGGGGAAAGAGGAAGATCTATTTGAGTGGTTACCCTGTAATTCAAGATATGGGCCCTTGGAATGTTGCACATAGCTTCACATCGGTCACTCTCTGTCTGAGGCTGAAAAAGAAAATTTGCTGGATAAAATTTTGAGGTAGTCACTGTGGCAAATAGATTTTTTATATCTAGAGTAGTAAGAGCAAGAGAAACCTGCTGGATTAGTCTAAATCGTAACTTCAAATATGAATTTAAAAAATTCCTAAGTTGCCAAGGTAGGCATGTTATTTGGCAATTGCACAGTCTGTGTGAAAGTTCTGTATGAGTTCAGAAATTACACTTTCCATGTAAGTGCTTTATGAAAAATAAAGGTGGAGAACTTTTAACAGTGTTTCCTTAAATTGGTAGGTTCAGACAGCTGCGTTTAGAAGTCAGAAAATGGGATAAGGTGATTTACAAAAGATTTTCTCAGCAATTGAAGTCAGGCTATTTTTTTTTCCCCCCCTTCTTCATGTAGTAGGAAGTTCTAAATAGGTTAAAATTTCTTCTGTGTTTACCTCATGCATTATGAGCTCTATAGTTGCAACTGAATCTCTAATAGAGACTTAGTTTATTCAGAATGCCATTTGGCTGTTTAACTTACGTATCTATGAACAAGATTAACTTCATTGCTATGTTTTGACCTTCTGAAATCTGTGAAATACAAATAGATTAAAAAAGCAAAAAACCCTTAAACTTTTGACTGTTTTAAAGGACAGAAGAAAAGTCCTTTGCTCCCTGACAGTCTTGTATATTAAGAATTAACTTAGAAACAATTTACAGCCAATCTAGTTGCAAAAAGTAACTTCCAAGTATAAACCAAAACAGTGGCCTTCATTCCTTTAGAATTCTGAAAAAATGTTGTCTTCTACTGCTCAGCAATTAAGGGTGTTTATCTGGTAGCTGATTTTGACATGAACACTGTTAATTGCCTAACTTGATCACCAGCAGAAATATCAGCTCATAAGCTTATCTGTTCTTGTTTGAGGATGGTACCTTCATCTTAATAATTTGTATTTTCAATTGGGTGAAGAATTAAGTGTGAGTATTGGAAGGAGGGGGAGGAGCAAGCCTGAGCAAATTGACAAGTGAATCTTAACCTTCATTAAATCAATAGTTAAGAGTTTTAAGAATACTTAGTTTGATATTTGAACCTGAATTATGAATTTAAAGATACATAACTTAACATACTTGTTTAGCTTCCTTGGAATTTAGAAGCAAGTTCTTTGGTAATTGTACAGGACATGTGTCCCTGGACCACTACACTGGGCATAGCAAAGGAGGAGAGAAACAGTTGGAGGATACAAACAAGAGCTTCAAGTGCAACATTTCTTTTGTTTTCCCGCTGAGTGAAGCTCTTCTTGTCATCCCTTGAAGGTTAGCTGCAGAAACAAAAGTATTACTGTCCTAAATGGACTCTAATTAAGAATAGAATTTGTTCTACCCCACATAGCAAGTTTAATAACTCGTTATCTAAATTGATCAGTAACAGAACAGGGAGTATCATTCTGGGAAACCAATTTCAGTGTTGTAGCAATGCTAATTTCAGAAGAGAAAGGGACTTTGGTAGGAAGAATAGTAGTAGTGTAGTATATGAGAAAAATTTAGGACTATATTTGAAGATAATTGGACAGTATACTGCAAAGACACCTTCAGGTCAGGCACCATGAGTACTTGCAGGATCAGGGCCTTTAGTTAAGAGAGATCTAATTGCCTGCATGAACCAAAATGAATCCCTCTCATATGGATGATGAAATGGCAGATTGGTTTGTCAGGGTCTGGAAATCATTTCTGTATGTAAGTACCTATTCTCGGATTTAAGACCCCATCTTGTGAAATGTGCAATGTTCTCAACTCTCCCTGAAAACCAAAGAAATGAGACATTTGTATTTTTGTGATGAGAGTTGGAGTTGCCTCCTCCTCTGGAGTTTATTCTGCTAAGGGTAAGATACTAGTTACTTGCACGTTTGTCAGAAATTAGCAATTTACAGTTTGTTTTTATTTGGTTCAGAATTACTGACTGGAATGATTAATTGTTGCTGTATTGACACTGTCACTGTTTATGTGATTCCTTAAAAGGGAAATTCTCATAATATTGACCAGAAATTTCATCTTTGGTGTTTTCCTTACTCCTCCCATATGGGGAGAGTCTAATTAACCTAAACAGCTGCCTTAGCTTGACTTTTCTACCGCATCACCTTGATATGAGAATCCCTCTCTAAAATTTTTTATGAGTACTTTTAAAAAAAAAATAAAATCTGAGTAGCTAATGAATGTTTTACAAATGAGTGGTATTTGCATTTTTTTGCTTTTTGGGATAAATGCAATTTCAGCATGTTCACAAAACCTAGCTAAAGGAGAATCTAGCTATTGGAATACTTATTAAAAACAACTGCCTATCCAACTAGAAGAAAATATATAAATGTCTTTTTATATATCAGAAGATTCAACAGCAGATATTGCAGTTTCACTAAGAGCCTTGAGATTCTTATCAGTGAGCAATGAAAGCTCTGTTTTTATTTCAGGATTAATATGGCTACCTGTGTTTGAGCGGCTAAACTTCAAATCATGCTGAGCATCATGCTTACCTCTGTAGACCTGTTTGCTGGTTCTTTGTGCTTCATGGAGTTGAGTTGTATAGCTCTGTGGAGAGTTACTGGAGAACTTTTTTGTCCTTCTGGGCTCATGAGTAGAATTACAGGCAGGTGCTGGAGGACTGCTAGCCACTGAGTACAGCAGTTTGTGTTGTACTGGACAGTGTTAAGTGACAATCCCTCTCATGGGCTGTCTAAGCTTATTTTAAGCACTCCCAAGCCTGTGTGAGGTGGCTTTACGTAAGGAAGGAGAATACGAGAAAGAACCAAGTCCGAGTCTGAACTGACTGTGTGGAGAAGGTATAACAAGTCATGGGACTAGACAGTACTATGCTGATTCAGTGAGATACAAAGACCTGTTGATGCTATCTAGGTCCAAGCCACTGACAAGTAATTTCCTGGGCTCCCTGTCACCTGCAGTTTCACATTTCTACCATGTACTTTTCACAGACACTTTTGCAGCTACATGCTGAGTGACATTAGTTTACTGCTCTGGCTGAGGGGAGAGAAAAGTCTTGGCCCTTTCTTCCTTCTCCCCCCGCAAATAATTTTTTCTCAATCAATTCTGCAGACTGTTCTGATTTTACAGTGTGAGCACAGCGCTGCTGTTTAAGTAGATCATGTATGTCACTGTTTGTGTATTATTTCAGTTTTTGTAGAAGTTCGTTTAGGTTCAGAAAAATAATTCAGTCTCTTTGTCCTAGTTCACTGTGTTGCATCTGAGTAGTGGTAGATTACTGTGTAAGTTTACAAAAAATTACTTAGTTTTGAAGAAGTTAGTAAACACCCTTAAGCTGTCTGGCCCAGCTGTCTCCCAGAGGTTCTCTCTTCAAGGCATTTAGAAGAACATATGTTTCCTGAGTGTACCTTTGCTTCAGTGCAAAATCTGGAACCTTACCTAAAATGGTTGAGAGAAGTGACTTTAAGATACTCTGGACTGAATGAAGTAGGCTGCATGCATATTCCCATTTTCTGACCCTGCAAGAGAGTGGAGTGGGTAGCCCTGGACAACATCTGCTTGTCCTGCTTCAGCAAGATCCCAGTATTAGTTTCTGTGGTTTATGTGACTTCTGTATGTGATAGTTGTGTACCTGCGGAGAAGAGTAATTGAATTTGACCAGACAAATTTCAAGTCAAATTTAAAACTTCAAGGAGACAGGTAGATTAATAGGATAGTGTCAGCTGTGGCATTTACTGTGTTGAATACAGAGCAAACCAGTAACCAACAAGTCATTATTTCCAATCAGTTACTGTCTCTAGACTGACTGACAGCTGCTACCTATTACTCATTGCTGCTGGGTAGAAGTAATTTTGCTTAACGGATTGGAGGAGAATTCACATTGACGGTGTTCACCCTTTCATCTACCAGTTTTCATAGCAGGACATTTTTGTCATTTTAATCAGTAGCCTGATTAAGTAGTACCTCTATTTGGACATCTTTCAGGTTTGTTTGTTTTCCTTTTTTTAATTTAGTATAATGATATGTTATCCTCTGTGGGGAAACAGTGCTTTAGAGCTGCTACTCTGGATGAAAATGGGTAAGGGCCAGTGTGCCTATTGAGAGTACCTGTGTGGTGAAAAGGTTGATGTTTTATTTGTGCAGTTCTGTGTGATGGATTTGGAATCATTTGTAAGAACAGGTGATTAACAGTTGGAAACTACAGAATAATATACTTAAAACCTCTTTGGAATTTACCAAAATATTTAGCTGTTCTATACAGCATGATAGTGACCAAAAAAGCTGATTGTGTCCAGTAAGGTCAACCAGAAGAAAAAACTCAGTGGTGAAGTGATTTGTAAGGTGAATTGTATGTCTTCGTGGCTAGAGTGGCCAGGAAAAGATGGGGTTGTATGCTCCATGGTTCCCATGGAAAGTAAAAACAACCCAAATGCATGTGAGAGTACTATTTAATATTGAAAGAAGTACTATAGTTGAGGATATAAGTTTAAATTCTAGCAACTATGGATTTATCAGTTAAGACTAACTCTTCTTGACTAATCTCAACAGTACCTTCCACAGAACTGTACTTACAATATTGAATCTGTCTCAATTTATATGCTGTCAAGATTTATCCAAATAGCTTTTAGGAAGGTAGGTATCTTATTATGTATTGTACTATTCTTTGTGTGGCAAGTGTATTAATTAAAGAAAAATGACAGTACTACTATGTTGAGCCACTGTTGTTCTGAGGCAAAGTCATGTCATGGTTTAAAAATACTTCACTAAAACAATCATTATAATGATCTTTACTTAATGTCAGGTGGACTTGCTTTTAGTCTTCCACTGCCTTGTTTTGGACCATTGATTTAACTTGGTGATAGATGATATAAAATAGTAAATTTAATGTACACATCTACATGGAAAAAAAAGTCAATAGATACATCAAATGAAAACCTTTTTTGCTTTTTTAAGAATTACATCATATTCATGTAACTGTATAGAGACCTTATTAATCTAGACAGTTATTTGAAAGACTGATGCTGTTCCAGTGTTGCTTGTGCTTTATATATATGTATATAAAAAACCATGCTGGCCTTTCCTAGCAACATTCAAATTTCTTTTATTATAATAAAGCTTTCTTCTGTAATGATTGTTTTAAGAGTGCCATCTAGTGTCCAAAGCTTTTCAGTACGAGTTGTGATTTATAAGCTAATGAGCAATTTTATTGAGTGATGGAGTAGAAAAATTATTGCATCATTGTTTTATATTAAACTGGTGTGGAATAGTTTAATAGGAAGAAATGTAATTTTCAACCAAGTATAAGGAAAATGAATTTAAGTTTTTAATATAATGAGAAGGCATTGATTTCAGCTATGTTACTGTTGTATTTAACTACTTGAAAGTAGTTGTGTGTTTGAGGTGTTCATGTAGCATTCTTGAAATGAATGGTTTTTTTCTTCTTATGTGTCCTCTTGACCTTCAGTTAGTATCTCGCCAGGTTCTAGATAAATTTTTAATACAAACCCCAGTATTATTTCTCATGGCCTAAATACCCTCTATATATGTGCCTTCTAACAGTTACAGAAAGACATATGTGTGCATTAGAAAACTGACTGTTGTAGATATGTGCTCAGGAACTTGTTTTTTCAGTAATATATGGTTAATGTTGTGGGAGATTATTGATTTTTAAAAAAAGCTTTGCTATAAAATGTTTCAACACTAAAAAATTTAAAAGGAAATATTTTCTTTTGGTTTTGTGTGTTTTGTTTAATGTCAGAAGTATGCTAAAATGTAAAAAAAATTACACAGATCATTTCAGTGATTTGATGTGAAAAGACAGTGTGAAACCATTCATTTCTCTCAAGAAGAGCCTGCAGTTCACTTATTTAGGCAGGGTGTCTTTAATAGTGTCTTATGTTAAAATCCTTTTTAGCAGATAGTAGAAGGACCACTGTTTCAAACCCTCTTTTTTGTTCTAAATTCAATATTCTTTTATGAATGTTGTGCTCTGATTTCTATTTCAGGAACTTCAGCTCAGGAGGAAGATGAAAGATAGTGTTGCTGAAGAACATTTATATTTGGGTTTTTCTCATAAGTACAGAGATAGTATCTTTCCTCTTCATACATCAATTTCACTGTTTTTGCTATCCTACTGTGACTGCAAATTATTCAAAATTTTCTTAGTGCCGACTGGTGAAGATGTGGATGATCAGTTTGTGACAAAAAACCTCCTTGGTGATCTTGAGGTCCATTTAATCTCCAGATGCCAGCTTCCAGTGGTAGTGCAGAGCTGCTGTTTACCTGCTGTTGTTGTGAAAGATGGCAAGTTCTGCCGAGCTGGGCTTTCTGTTGTCTTAAGGCATATAATACAGAAAACGTATGAGGCAGATCCATCTAAGAAGGATGTTTTGGAACTCTTAGGCTTTAAGAAGACCTGCCTAAAAGCCTGTGCTGAAGTGAGTGCATCTCTTTCTCTTAGATACATTAATAGGGGTTTTTATAATCATTAAATACTCTGAAGGAGACTCTTAATATTTATGTAAACTAGGTTCTTTTAGTAAGAACTTAGAAAGTGAAATTTCCTCAGTGGAGAAGTATCTGTATTTTGGCATAAAGATGAAAAATAATTATTTTTAAAGATACTACTTTCTAGCAGCAAAAAAAGAACCTAAGCATTCAAAAAATAGGTCAGATCTTTGTTTCATGTGTAGCAGTGTAGCTTCAATGCACAGCTCTTGCAATTTGAAGTAAACTAAGAAATACCTAATTTATTGTTAATTTTGATTTCAAGAGCACTGTATACTTTTAGCCTTCATCACTGCCAAGGAGGCGCACTGCTGGCTTATGTTTAGCTTATGCTCACCAGGATGTCCAGGGTCTTTTCAGCAGAGCTGCTACCTGGCTAGGTAGTCAGTCCCTACCCTGTACCATTACAGGGGTTTAGCCCGTCCTGGGTGCAGGATGTTTTACTGGGTTTCATGTCAGTTCCTGTCAGCCAGTTCTCTAGCCTGTACAGGCCCCTGTGAGTGGCAGCTCTTTTGTGGAGTTTGCTGACTGCTCTGCTCAACACACTGTCACCCTTGATGTGAGTGTATTCCACCTCCCCCTCCAAGTCATTGGTAAACGTAATTAAATAGGATAGGCCTCAGCATAGACCCTTAAAGAGCTCCACTTCTAACTGACCTTCAGGTAGAGTGTGAACCATTAACCACTACTACCCTTTGAGTTGATATTTCAGACCATTTGTCACATAGCACTTTACCCATCCGGCAGCTTGTCCATCTATACTTGCCTTCCTCACTCCTCTCAGGAGGTTGAACTCCACTGTTTCATCATCGCTACATCCATGGTTGCCATTGATTACTATGCCTCTAACCCATTTCAGTCCTGTTGGTGAGTAGCAGATCTGGGCAAGCAGATATCCTGTGTTAGTCCATCTAGCACTAGCATAATTTGTCCCTGACATCCTCCAGAAACCGCTAGTTCTGATCTCTTCTTGGAACTGCTGAAAAACTTGATTTCGTATTTCAGGTGGCTGCAAAGTGAGTAAACTGAATGAGAAAAAAAAAAAAAAGTTTAAGTTTTAAAACCTTTAAGTACAGATAATAAGGAAAAGAGGATAAGGATAAGAACATGAAAAAAAGTAATTTTTTTTTTTAAGGTGCTGTTCAGTTAGACAAAAGTTTTTTGATGTTGCATACTAAAATACTACTAATGCATTTCTGTAAAATAAATGTGCTCAAAATCTGTTCGGTGTAATCAGGTTTTATTACCAGCACTTGGTAGAGCTGATATATATAAATCAGTCAGTTTTGCTTCTTATGAGTTATGCAGGCACCCTAATCTTATGCCAATAAGGAGTAAAATTATGCTATACTGGATAACTGTTCATTCTGTTATTTAGGTTCCTCATTCTGCTATTGCAAAAGCAATGCAGAGTATCTGAGCTTCTAAGATTAACAAAGAATGTATTTGAAGCTGGAATTTCTTTGCTTAAAGTGGACAAAAAGATACCCTGGATTTTGTTTCTCTTTCTGTATAGACATTAATTACATAAATTTATCCGACAGGTTAGCCAGTGGACCAGACTTTGTGAGATCAGCATACCTCTGGCTGTGGAAGGATTTTTGACGGCATCTCCTGAGCACTGTCAGACTATTCCTCCTGACATTTTACAGCTTGAAAGGAAGCTTGGAGAACCTGTCCGAGTACATAATGATGACAAAATTCGAAGGCAAAAACTTCAACAACAGAAGGCAGATGCCAAGGCTGCAGTGCCTGTACTTGGTAAAGAAGCAACAGAGGAGGGAAAACCAGTGGAAACGCATGAACATCCACTCCCAAGTTTGGAACTGAGCATAGCTTTCTCCAAGCTACTTGTCCAGGAAGCATCAAATGCAGTCAACAGGGAGGCTGCTCACATCAGGAGAACAAAAACCTCTGACCTTCCACTTTTGGACCATGTTTTTGCAGAAGGGCTTTATTTTACCTTGGCAGATATAGTGCTTTTGCCATGCATCCATCAGTTCTTGGTAAGACAACAAGTTCTGCCAATATTAAGTAGTGTATATGTATTTTTTTTTTAAGAACTGGGATGTTGTAAAATATGTTAATTTAAAATATAACGTGGTGTTTGAAATGTGAACTTAACCTGAAACAGAAGATTTGTCTTTGTTATTGTACAACAAAAAACGGTGAGATCACCAAATTACTTTTAAATACATAGCATGTCAACACTATCAACTGTTAAAATATTATGCTGAAATATTTTGGCACCAAGCTGCCCAGAAAATTCCTCCATGAAAAATACTTAAAGTACATTCTAATATGCATAAAGCAAAAGTAGGGAAGCATGAACCTATCTTCCTGCTTGAGTTTAGTGTACTAGATTTATGGCAATGACTCAATAGATATTTTCTAAAATAAGACCATTTTTTCCATGAGGAATTTTTTGAAATTTGGAATTTTGGTTCCATCATAAATTGCAGATTTTAAAAGGAGGGAGGATTGAGAATGGTATGATAATTTTAAAATACTAGAAGAGATGTCCCTCATGAGAGTTTTAACATGAACACTGAAAGTACATTGTAATATGGATAGGAAGGAAGTAGTTAAGCATGAACCTATTTTAATTTTGGTTTCAGTGTACTGGGGGACAAGGCAAAATTAATTCCCACCCAGTTTGTTGGACTTTTACTACATGGATATTAATCTGAATTGGAATTCTTTTCAGCAAAGACTTGAAACTTTATGTGACTTTATCTTGACATGGATGGATATGCCTAAAAGAAAACAAACACCTTCTAAGAAAGCAAGAATGCCTTCTAGGGAGGCAGTGAATGGAGAGAGATTCAGGGACTGTAGTGGCTTTTTAGAGGTGTGAAGCCTTGGCTCTCCTTACCCCTACTAGAGTGAAGTGGTACTTGTGTATTGACTAGGGAAAGACTTCCAAAAGCTCATTCATTTATGCTACTGGTATGCATTCATGGTACTGGTATATAATTTCTTGAGATTCTCTTGAGAATTTTTTTTTTGTCTAATACGGTGTGCTATGACTTCTGAATTGCTGATTTCTCCTTATAATAGGTTAATTAGTCTTAATCTCTGCTGTTGTTTTCTTCTAGTTCCTAGGAATGACTTCTTTGTTGGGAGGAAACATTCCTGTGTAGCTAACATGGCTTTTTATCAAGCCCTCCCACAAAATAAACCAGTTTCATTGCACATCTGTAGATAAAGATGAGTGCCTAGGACAGCATAATACCTACATATCAGCAAACCTTTTATTATTCTGTGCAGGTTTTTTTTACAAAACTTTGTATTCTTCTTCAAGCAAGGACGAATCACTGTGACCCTGCTCAGAAATGAGGTGGTGTGTCTAGGGAGCCAGCTTCTTTGGGATGTGCTTCAGTCCCTGAAACTTCCAGTCATCTGGAGTTTTGTCATTCATAGTATTGTTGCTACTAAACTGTTTTTCATGGTTTGTGGAATGTCCTTTGTTTACTGCAGTGAGAGAAGTTCCTTGGAAAAGGTTACATTGCTAGAAGCTCTTGAAGTAAAGTTTATAACTGAAAAGTTACCATTCTCCTTGCAGTCCTGTGAGATTGGCTGCTTCCTTTTTTTTTTTTTTTTTTTCCTAATATAATCTTGTGTTACCTGTATGGTCCAATAGCATATGGAGAGAAAGCCCACACTTTCCTTTAGGGAAGTTGAATGTTTTCCTATCAGATTGTGTAAGTATTTTGGAAATGCCAAAAGTGTGGTCTATTCAAAGATGCCTTTGTCTCTCTTCTCCATTGTAGTCAACGTAGCACGTTCCCAGTACTGAACAAACACCAGTGGACTGGTTTCAATTGTCTTCATCCTTGTCTTTCTCCTTCACTTCAAGAGGTTTTTGTGGCACAATGAGGAAAAACAGTGTATGCCAGCAAAGTAACATGGACACTGTATATAGTGGGTATATGCAAATTTCATTGTGAGTGTAGGACTATTTTGCATCCTGTGTTGTGTTTAGAGATCTGTAAAGATCTCCCAGTCTGTATAAGGAGGAATTTGAAACCTTCAAAGACTTTCATCAAGATAAAACAAGAAAAGCACTGACACAGCTGGCAGTCAGGGCACCACATAGAATGTGGAAAACTGGGGAATAATCTTTACTCCTCGACATAGAATGCCATTATAGAAACACTGTCGCAAGTGGCAAAGCCGATTTTAGAAGTTTCTGCACTCCAGGAGGCAGTTTGCCAGACTATTGGTTGTGTCAACTTGACTGCAATTTGAATCAGTGAAATCCCATCTCTGTAGCTTTTGATCAATGATCTGTTAAAAACTCATTTCACCCCTCTTGTAGGGTAGAGCCTTAGTCACTTGGTTATTGAATCTTTTGTGGTGCATCTCTCAGTTGGTACAAAATTTATCTGGGCCTGAGAAGGAGATTCCATGTGCGTATGCTGGTTGTTGTTTTTTTTGTCGCACTTACCTAGTAAGTGTCAGTGTCTTGCAGATTCTGTTGTACAAATAGCTTAATGTTTGGATTAGGAAATATATCAAAATACATTTTGAGCCTAATAAAGCCATGCAATTTGATTTTTATTTACTTTTTTTTTTAACCCTTGATGCCCCTCTTTTCTCCCTCTACCCTCTTCTAGTTTCTGGAAGGAGGTAGGGCTTGTAGTGCAAGCGATAAGCTCAGCTTCAAAACCAGTTTACAGTGGGAAGAACTTCTGTGGCAAGACTGTGTGAGTCCTGCTCAGCACAGTCTGTATACTTAGTTTTATGAGGATGTATACATGGAAAAGAACTAAGGAAATTTGTAACAAATGTGTCTTTATTTCGCATGACAATAAAATGATACGAGTTTGCCTACTACCGGTATTCCTGCAGTTGCTCTATGAGATTGATAGCTAGGCTGGTATCTGTTGCCAGGAAGAGCTCTGAGTGAGGATGGTATGCGCATTTTGATTTTGCAGGTTGTTTTGCCAAATTTGCCTTATGGTGTTTGAAAACAAATGGAATTCCTGGAGAAGATGCTGTCAGTCAGATTCAGAGAAACAATCTCTAAAATCAAGATAACTACTAGCGAACATTAATGTGTGACAAATGTCCAATTTATAATTTTTTTAACCAAGATCATCATCCTCAGTGGATTTCTGTATGGTAATAGCAATATGGGAATCCAGAAGTAGGTTAATATGACTGTCTTTGAATTAAGATGATGAGTTATTTTACCAAAATAGTTAATTCATCACTGCTTTGTTTGTTTTCCATATAATGTAATAGAGGATTAACAGCAATTTCTGTATAGATGGTACTAAACAAAAGTAGTAAGACAAAATGCTTTCCTATTATTTAAAAAACTTTAATGTATTTCAGTCTTCTTTGTTTTTCCAAGGCCTTTTTAAATAAGACCATAACTTTTTACAGTAATGTTTGATTTACTGGTGCTAGGTATGAGAAGATTCTTGGATCAGATGCACAATTGATCTCAGCAATCCAATTGAAATCATTCTGTAGATGTACTGTGAGCAGCTGACAATGCTGTATTTATTTGCTTTTCATGTGTGACCCTTGCGCCTTGGTGGTCTGCAGTTTATGCGCTATATATTGTGTAATCCATTTGTGTTAGCTTGCACCAAGGATTGTCCTTAAAAAACTGGCTTTCAGTTTCATTTTTACCTAAATTGTAAGAGCTCTGGGATAATGTTTTATTTCTGTTCTCTGGTGAATGATCATTTTCTAAGCAATTATACCTCGGTTCCTACAGTTATCATCAAAATTGAATAACTTGCATCTGAAAGCTTCTTGCAGGCAGTGGGTTGAAACTGCTCTGGTTGATGGAAGTGCCAGAGTTAATTCTGTATTAAAATGATATTTATCACTTATATAACTGGACTTCTGGTTTTAAAAAAATCATTATAGTTGCACTTCCACTTTGCTTTAAGGGTGTGAATAATTACGAAGTCTTCAATGGGTATGTGTCTGGAAAGTATCATACAGTAAATTTGAGGAGACATGACTAGCTGATTGTAATTATAATTACCAAAAGTAAGATAATGAAGCTGAAGAGTTGTTTTTCATTACCTCATTCCATTTCTGTTATCTTTCTGAGGTTAGCTTTGTTACGCTTTCTATTAGTTGTAACTGTTTAAAATTAATAGAAGAATAACAAAAGCTCTGTTCTCCATCTGGGAGAAACCACTATTCACTTTTTAAAATACAATTTAGAACACTTGTTATCAAGTGTAACAGTGCCTCTTAGAATTGCTTTCCAAAAGACTTCTTCCTTAACTGAATTAATGTATTTCTGCTTGTGTTACCATTAGGATATTGAATTAGATACTAAAATTACACAGTTCATCCTCCTTTTGCTCCTTTAGCTATTACTAATTACTTGTGATTACCCTAAGAACATTATAAACACAGCATGCAAGAAAGCTGATAGAAATTTTGTGTCATTTCAAGTGTTCTTTTCCAATTTCTATTTCCACACTGAGGACAGATGTGTGGAGCAGCATTGTTTTTGCATGGCCTTTTCTGCGTTTTCCTGTAATCATGATTTTTAATTTTCTGCTTAAAGCAGGCACAACATCACAAAATAGTTGAGGTTGGAGGGCACCTCTGAAGATCATCTTGTCTAACCTCTCTGCTCAGAGCAGGGTAAGCTAGAGCCAGTTACCCAGGGTTGTGTCCAGTCAGGTTTGGAGTGTCTCTAGGGATGGAGACTTCTCAACCTCTCCGGTAAGAGGATGATCTTCACTGTTCTAAAATGTTTAGGAACCTGATCAAAAATTACTTAAGTTCACCAAATGTGTCCTTTCTAAAATCAGCTGGTCTTCATGTAAAAATGTGATTTGGGTATGTTTTTTATAATATATGCACCATATTCTTATTAAAGAATTTTTTTTGTTTGTTTACACTTAAAACTAATTTCTTTTGAAGGCATCTCACCGTCATGCATACTTTCTTCAGAAAAGAAATATACTACTTACCATTTTTGTGTAAAAATGCTAAGTTAAATGGTAAAAAAGTTTGAGTACATATATGATTTAAGAAAAAATTTTGGATTCACTGCTAGGAAGAGAAAAGGCACAGATGTAGTGCAAAGGCTTCAGTAAAGACCAGGGGCAATGTATGCCTGTACCTGTTTTGCTGTTCCCACATAGTTAAAGGTATTTCAGACTTGCAGTTGCCAGCAAAACAGCTGTCAGTGGATGAGCTTTAAAGGGCTACAGGGTTTCTCTTGGGAAGGAAGAGCATTCAGGTGTCATGCATAGAGTTCAGTATTCATCGCAAATTACTGCGTGGGGTTTTTTTGGGATTACCAACCAAAATGAATCATTCCCTTGTTAGGAAATAGCAGATAATTAAGAATATTATTTAAATTGTGTTTTCCTGTTACTGTCTGAAATTATGATGAAATTGGTCATGTGAACCTTTTCATCCTGTTAAGCAAATGGGAATTGCAGGTGAAGTCTAAGTGGCCAACTTTCAATTCCACCTGCAGGCCTGAACTCTTAACTGGTTAGCTTGTTGCATTACTATCATCCTATGAGTGGGTATGCTCGGCATGGAGCCAAGCTCGCTTCTGTAGTTTGTGCCTTCTTGTGGCTTATAGGAAGAAATTTACAGTAGCAAGTAACCTTTCCATTTTATTTTTCTAGGTTTCCAGCATAAAACAAGGGAAGAATCTGGTAAATTTACCTCTGATATCCAGTTGGTATCGAAGAGTTCAAGAAGTACCTGGAGTAAAGAAAGCTGCTGGCAAATGCAATATGGCACTTCTCCAGCTTCCAGAGTTGATGTCTGCTCCAGAGGAACAGCTACAAGACTTCTCTTCAGTTCCTGATGAATTAGAAGAGGAGAATGAAGACAGTAATTTTATAGGTGGTCCAAGGCCAACTATGACTAAGTTAATGGTAATTTAAGCTTTTAATGAGTTATTTTTAATAGGAGTATTGTGCTTGATTTGAAATAGGTGAAATTTATTAGAACTGAAGAAGTGAAAATACCTTTTGCCCATCTTCTGTCTGATATGCATTGACTTAAAAGTGATTTTACTTTTTTGTTCTGATAGTTGATCATTCAGGAATTGAGCAAAGATAGGACTGCTGGAAGCCCTATCAATAATTCTGAATAATCAAAGCAACTTTTTGTTTGAATTGCAATATTGTATTCTTCTTTTAAAGTAATTTATAAAAAGGATGACAAAAGACGTTACTTTGATGTTTGGCTTCATTATTCTATTGCTTCTGTTTGGGTTTTTTGCTTTTTGATTAGAGCTTTGAACATCTGGGAACCCTAATGAGTTTTGTTAAAGAAAATTCTCTGTTATGTTCCATAATTCTCAATATTTTTTGCATAGAGGCTGATGGCATTTCTTAAAGAAAATTAACAGGTCTTTCTCATGACAATGAGAGAAATAAATAATTTGAATCCCATGTAATGTAGAGTCAGCTGCCTCTTTAGTTTCAGTTAGGCTGAAAGTGTTGCATATTTTGATCTGATGCCGTTAAATGCAGTGGAAATTTTGCTACCAACTTCAGTGGGTAAAGGAGCAGGGTCTTAATTTGTTTTTCCTCCTTTCACATAGGAAAATGGTATTGAAGCAAAGTTTTCTCCTCATCCATGCCCCAGCTGGACCCTAGACTGGACTAATCTACCATCTGCAGTCAATCCTGGAGAAGGTAAGCATTTTTATGCATGTGTGTATGTACTTAACAGTGCCTTCTTCTGGTGAAGCTACCTAACTGTTTCATACTCATTAGAAAAATTTGGTAGCTACATATGAGTGAGTCTTCCCTTGTGTGGCAGTGTTCCCCGCCCTGTAGGGGTTGTTTGCTTTGCTCGGTTGCAGGGTGGTCTGTTGCCTACTGTCTACAGTTCTACAGAGAAAAAACTGATTTATCACAATGTTTGTTGTTTTCATTGGTGTTGTGAATATTGAATACCTCTTCTACCACACAGTAGAGTTTCCTCTAAAAGGTCTCATACATACTGCCAGACAGTAAGAAGTTAGTGGATGGTAACTCCTTTCTGTAGGGAAGAAGAAGGTTTGCGTTCTTTTGTGTAAATAAGATAACTTAGATACTGAAGTCAGTCTAGCCTCAGTGGTGTAGAACTTCTGATTTAAAGAGTACAGAAATATACATGCAAAGTATAGGTGCTCTTCAGTGACCAATATGTGAAATTCCTCACAGAATATGTTAGGAATCACTGAAAAGCTATAGGCACTTACAAAAAAAGCTTTTTTAAAAAAATATCTAATTATGTGAATACAGCATGTATTCCCATCTACAATATACAGGCTATAAAAATAAGATCAAATTTTAAGTTGGTTTCCTCTGGTGTGTAGTTCACAAAGCCATGACAAAACCCTCATCTATACCATTTATATAAAGTGTCCATCCTTCTAACCTGAGCTGTTTTCCTTTGGTTTGTCCTGAGAGAACTCTTTACTGGGAAGTTGCACACCCTGCTTTAATTACTGATTCTTTCTTTTAGCATGGAAGAAAAAACAAAACAAAACTTGGTTTTGCACCTGTCAACATTACGTGATGCTTCTTCAGACTTTATGGGGATGTTTTTGATATACTACTTATGTTAAAATAGCTCTGCAGTCTGACTGCTGAAATGCTCAGAGGTTTACGTGTGTTGAATTTCTGTGACAAGTTCTGTATTTTGCTGGAAGTGAATAAACTTTTTTGCTTATTTCCAGTGCTCAGGGTTTTGGCTGTAAGTTTTAGTTCTTTTCTTGAGATATCTATTTTATTCTATTTGAAAGAAAATTTTGAAAAAGATGCATAACATACAAAAACACATAATGAATGTATATTTGGAAATTTTGTGCTGGAAAGAGTCTCTTGGACTCAGTTTGACTGGGAGAAAAATCAACTCCTGCTGCTTCCTGCCTGCTTGTGTGCTCGCTCTCTCTTTTTTCATGTTTGCTGAAATAGTTACTCATGACATCGATATCTGAAATCGGTTTTCAGTTAAATATTTTGGAAGATTTGCTAGCTCAACAAGGTGCCATGAGGGAGAGCTTTCACCTCCCTCCATCCAAGATCACAGTGGTGCTGATGCCATTTTCTGATTTAGGGAAACTCCAGATGGTTGTGTTTTTAGTCCAGGAGCAACAGAGACACATAGGATGAAAAGAGATTTCCTGATATGAGAACTGATTTTGTTTTTTGGTTGGATATATCTGCATGCTTACCTCTGGTGTTTTAAGTGGTACTGTTCTGTTTCCTGATTCTTTTGCTAGTACAGCCTAATCATTGTTATATGAATTGAATTCTCAATATTTTACTACTAAATCCTACCTGGCACACTAAGAAAATAGTCACTGGATCTGACAGGGTGTTAAACTGGATTTAAGTAATGCAATTCAAACTCTCACACAGATTACCCCTATAACTGGTAAATTTCCTCTTACTAATGTTCACAGCAGTTGAGACAAAGTAGAGAATGTTCAGTTATAAAAACCAAAGATAACACTTTGTTTTTTATTCACTTTAAATTTAATTTGCCGGAAAATCTTAAATTAATCGCATACATGATATCCTGTCTTTGTTCTTTCTCAGCTTAGATAACTCAGAATTTGTTATATGTATGTGGAAGTTCTTAGGTTGAGTTGTTCAGTCTGTCTGTAAGTCTAATTAGACCATTTTGCTGTCACAGCTATTTACTACAGAAAAGAATTACTGATGATTTCAGTTCTAATGTATTATTTATATTAGACATTTAAGTTCATTCAGTTTTTTGATAGGGACTATTTACTGTTGCAAAACTAAAGATTATGACATCACGATTTTAATTTAATTTGCTTAGTTGCATTTCTGAAGCAGAATGAGATAGGCAGTTGGACTAGATGATCATTATAGGTCTCTTCCAGCTGAAATAGTCTGACCACTTCAGGGCTGACCAAGTTAAAGCATGTTAAGGGGATTGTCCAAAAGCCTCTTAAACACTGACAGTCTTGGAGCATTGACCACGTCTCTAGGAAGCCTGTTCCAGTGTTTGACCACCCTTTTGGTAAACAAATGCTTCCTAATGTCCAGTCTAAACCTCCCCTGATGCAGCTTTGAGCTATTCCCATGTGAAAACCTCTGTTCTAGTTCTGATGCAATTTTTAAAAGGTATTTGGTTGACCAAAATGCAGTCATGTTTACATTTTGGATATCCTCCAGCTTTTTAAATTTCTAAATTACTTCTAAAATATTTGTCTTCTAAAGTTGTGTATATTGGCCTTGAAACATGTGAATCTGTAAGCCTTTGTGAGCATCTGGACTGTACTGGAAACATTGCAAAATATCCCAAAATATAGTATCTTAGTGCCCTCTGTAACTGTTGATATTCTAGGATATTGTAGTTGTTGAGTTGTTGTTACAAACTTTCACTTTTGGAAGGAATTTGACACAAAATATTTAACTTATTTTAAAATGTATTGTAAACGTTGGTTTCTGTTCTAGTTTACTATATAAAAGCTTGGCCAGTACTTGAAGTATATTTTTTCTAAGGTTGTTTTTCAAATCTATGTTTAGAACAGAAATATGTTGATATTGTCTATTAAATACAGAAGCCAAAACCTCTCAGCACTTCGTTGTTTCTTCCAAGTCACATAATGTATAAAGACTTACCTGCAAGCACACAAACCGAACCTTTCTCACTAAATGCATCTCTTGATCCTGAAAAATCAATTTGTGCAAAATCTCAAAAGAAAATGTAGTATTTCTAAGTTATATTGGAGGCAAATACTGGAAACTTGTATGCCATTACAATATTTAATGAAATAATTATTTGCAATAAACACTTCAGTTGGCAGAGATCCTAGCCCAGAGGTCCTAACCAAGCTTGGTGCTTGGTTGTGTTGAGCTTTCCATAGAAGCAAAGGTAGATACGATTGTAAATATGTACAGACAGTAGAAGAAGAGGGTGGCAGGTCAGAGTATGAACGTGTAGGTGGTTATAATGTGAGACTGATGGAAAATGAGATACTTAAATCAGCAGTACAGGGAAATAATCACATGATGTATGTCAGCATAGAAAATGTTCTCATTTTTTTTTTTTTGGCAAGGTGGTGGCTAAAATTTTGTGAAGAGGGTCTTGTTGAAATAGGAATGCTGAATGGAAATAGTGTGCTACTGCTGATTAAATGTGAGGTCTGGGAAAGAGAAGGTTATATTTAATTAGACTTGTGTCCAACAGAGAAATGGGGCATCTCTTCTGTGGTTTCACAGTTCATATTAGGCAGCAGTAGTAAGGATTTTTTTTTATCCTTTTTGGAACTTCAGTCAATCCTGGAGTCTGCTTGTATTCCTGGTCCTCTGCATGTGTGTGAAATTGTTCCTTCTCTTCAGGCTAATTTCCTATTAGCTGCAAAGGCTTGTGGATATCAAGATCAGTTTGGTTATGATTAGAAGTGCTTCCTTTAGGCTCACCTAAAGCACATTAAGGAGAGGGGGGAAAGTGTGTGTATGTGGAAATGGAGAGCGATAACCCTTGTTGCCACTTTATTATTCTGATGATATATGGGGATGTAAGTCTTTGCTGTGATTTTTTTCATCAAGCATTGTATTCACTGTGAAACAAAAAAAGGGAGAAAGGTTATATTTTTTTAACAGGAATCTATTTTTTCTTTAAAACAGCTTTTTATTTATTTTTTTACCCAACTGTGAAATTCAAGAATGAGAAAAAAAACTGGCCCACAGTCTCACAAACGCTTTCTTCTTTTCTCATGAGTTGAAATACTTGTTAAGCAGGAAGTACTTAAAAGAAGAAAAGTGCTTTATTTGTGGTATCTCATTCTGAAATTACCAGCTAGACTGACAAAGTGTGCATGTGATGGTATTTACTTAGAAAGGTAGTAGTTAGCTGTGAACAAATTATACTATTCTTTCCAAAGTATGAAACTGCTCACAGAATGAATGTAGCAAGTAGTAAACTACATTCTGTAGGCTTGTGAGTAATGCTCTCTTCATAAAAATATTTTTTCTTAAATGAAGGAATTATAGTAGGTCAGAAAAGAGCTCCTTAGCTGAAATATGACTTGCTGTCAGGTGAATGTGGAAAGACCACTGTAATAAAAACCAGGAGGAGTACATGCACAGCAGGAGATAGTTCAATTACAGAATCTGTGAAGAGTTTGAGGTGGAGGAATTTAGTTTAAAAAATGTAAGCAGATAAATAAAGCTAGATCAAAATAAATGAATGCATTTTACAAGTGCAGCTTGCTCTTACCAATTAATGGAAGACATGTAGCCCTTTAACTCTGTAGTTGGCCCTATTTTCCTAAACAAGTACATTTTAATGGATTGTGTATAAACATGACTCCCAGTTAAGCGTGTCAAGTATTTTATATGCTTCGTTACTCCTAGTATTGAATTGATTAGGACAAGCGTTTGACTTGAGGTGAAATTTTCCATGTATGAATGTTAAAAAGCCGATATGGAAAAAGAAAAGACCTTTCACATCTTCGGTGTCCAGCACACAAGTGTAAGAAACGGTGTGTTACTACATTGCAAGGCAATGCATACCTGCCTACCTGAAGACAGAATGACTATGATCAAGTTTGTTTCATTTATGTTTGCTTTGTGATCAGTAGCAAGTTGATGGCCACATTAAATGACTATATAAAACTATCACAGAAAGGTTAGCCTGGATAAAACAATACCCTGATTGATACTTGCCCCTTGTTTGCATTCAAGCCTTCAGATCTTTGAGAAAGTTGCTAGATTTTTAGAATGCTTAGCTTTTAAAATGAGACAGAATTCGGAAAGCCCAACATCTGTGGTTCAGGGGTAAGGATGTCCCTTAAATGGTTGTTGAGAAGAGATTTGTTACCTTGAATTATGAGCCGCAGAGTAATTCAAAATTGCGGGAGAGAAGCAGAATTCAGGAAATACAAGTATATAATATTTAAAAGGTTGCCATTATGTTGTCTTCTTTTCCTAAATAATTTATGTCAGCTGAGAATTTGATCTTCATCGCTTTTTCTTTTTTTGAAGCCTGCTTTTATTAATAGGAGTATTTTAATATATGCATGAATATAAATCTTACTAAAGATGCCATATTCAGTTATTTATGTACATATAGAGTACAGAATGTTCACATTAGAAACAGAGAGCTTGTCTGATTTACAGGATCACGGAATCATCTAGGTTGGAAAGGACCTTGAAGATCATCTAGTCCAACCGTTAACGTAGCATTGGCAGTTTCCAACTACACCAGATCCCTCAGCGCCATGTCAACCCGCCTCTTAAACACCTCCAGGGATGGGGACTCCACCACCTCCCTGGGCAGCCCATTCCAACACCTAACAACCCGTTCTGTAAAGAAATACTTCCTAATATCCAGTCTAAACCTTCCCTGGTGCAACTTGAGGCCATTCCCTCTTGTCTTATCACTCTTTACTTGGTTAAAGAGACTCATCCCCAGCTCTCTGCAACCTCCTTTCAGGTAGTTGTAGAGGGCGATGAGGTCTCCCCTCAGCCTCCTCTTCTCCAAACTAAACAACCCCAGTTCCCTCAGCCGCTCCTCATACGACATGTGCTCCAGACCCTTCACCAGCTTCGTTGTCCTTCTCTGGACACACTCGAGTAATTCAATGTCCTTTTTGTAGTGAGGGGCCCAAAACTGAACACAGTCATCGAGGTGCGGCCTCACCAGTGCCGAGTACAGGGGTAAGATCACTTCCCCGTCCCTGCTGGCCACGCTATTTCTGATACAAGCCAGGATGCCATTGGCCTTCTTGGCCACCTGGGCACAGTGCTGGCTCATGTTCAGCTGGCTGTCAATCAACACCCCCAGGTCCCTCTCTGACTGGCAGCTCTCCAGCCACTCCTCCCCAAGCCTGTAGCGCTGCTGGGGGTTGTTGTGGCCCAAGTGCAGCACCTGGCATTTGGCCTTATTGAAGCTCACACAGCTGGCCTTAGCCCATCGCTCCAGCCTGTCCAGATCTCTCTGCAGAGCCTCCCTACCCTCGAGCAGATCAACACTCCCACCCAACTTGGTGTCGTCTGCAAACTTACTGAGGGTGCACTCGATTCCCCTTGTCTGGATCATCAATAAAGATGTTAAACAGGAGTGGCCCCAAAACCAAGCCCTGGGGGACACCACTCGTGACTGGCCTCCAACTGGATTTAACTCCATTCACCACAACTCTTTGGGCCCGGCCATCCAGCCAGTTTTTTACCCAGCAAAGCGTGCGATCATCCAAGCCTCGAGCAGCCAGTTTTGCCAGGCGAATGCTGTGGGAAATGGTGTCAAAGGCCTTACTGAAGTCGAGGTAAACAACATCCACAGCCTTTCCCTCATCCAATAAGCAGGTCACCCTGTCGTAGAAGGAGATCAGGTTTGACAAGCAGGACCTGCCTTTCATAAACCCATGCTGACTGGGCCTGATCATCTGGTTGTCCCCCATGTGTTGTGTGATGGTACTCTGGATGAGCTGCTCCATCAGCTTCCCAGGCACCGACATCAAGCTGACAGGCCTGTAATTTCCTGGATCATCCTTCCAACCCTTCTTATATATGGGCGTCACATTGGCCAGTTTCCAATCTGTCGGGACCTCCCCGGTCAGCCAGGACTGCTGGTAAATGATGGAGAGCGGCTTGGCGAGCACCCCAGTTTGCTCCTTCAGCACCCTCGGGTGTATCCCATCAGGTCCCATAGACTTGTGTGTGTCTACGTGATGCAGTAGGTCACTGACTGTCTCCTGGATTGCGGGGGGGGGTCGTTTTCCCAGTCTCTGTCCTCTGGCTGAGGAGGCTGGATTCCCTCAATACCACTAGTCTTGCTATTAAAGACTGCGGCAAAGAAGGCATTAAGCACCTCAGCCTTCTCCTCATCACTTGTTACCATGTTTTCTCCCGCATCCAGCAGGGGATGGATACTCTCCCTGGTCTTTCTTTTGCTGTTGACATACTTATAGAAACATTTCTTGTTATCCTTGATTGCTGAAGCCAGGGTAATTTCCAGAAAGACTAGTGACATGAGAATGAAGCTCTTCTTCCTGTGCCACCTTTGTTTGTGTTTGGTAGTGGTGATAATTTTTTCCCAAAATGAAATGCTACATTTTTGGGATTGGGAAACTGCTTTATTTGGCAAAAACATAAGTGAAACTGTTTGAGCGTAATTTGTGATGACTGGTTATCTCAAATCATTTGAGTATGACAAGAAATGATGAGTAAATCTAGTATGTGGCTTTGAGAATTGACATCACGATATGTATGGCCAGATGAAGAATAGAAAATTTTCTTAAAATTATTTTTAAATAAACTGCTTATGAATTAAGAACATGAAAAGATAGGAGACTTCCGCTATTTTTATGTGTTTCACTGAAAAAAAGAAAAGCTCTTAATGCTACATGTTTGCAGAGGAATTGTTTGTCACAATGTCTTTTCCTCTTTAAAAACACATAATTGAACCCCAAAACAGTGAAACTTGCTTCCCTGTAGGAGGAGGATCTTTGTGTTCCACAACTGTCACATAGAGCTAATGCTCATGTTTTCTTTGTGGCATTAATTATTTGCAAACCAGGTTTTGTTTTTAACCAACTGTCCAACATAACTTAGGGTTACTGTAATAGAAGTCTTTTCTGGCAGAAAGAAAAATGAATTACAGACATTTGGCTGACACTTTGTTGCACTGGAGTTGTTAAAATATCTTAGGAAGGCAGGAGTATTTTTCTTTGTTGGCAAAAATGAATTGGCTAAATAAAAATTCACTGGGATGTGGACCTCACAAATGTTTTTGTAGTTGGACAACCATTGATCTTGGAGATCCCATTTAAGTATATTATTCCAAAGCAATTTGGTTTGTCCTTGGGTCAGCTCTCAAGGACCGAGTTCGTTCATCATAAGTGCTTTGCAAATACTGAGTACTGTGTCAGTAATTTGCTACTCTGCAGACTCATTCTCCATACCTGCTCTCCTTTCCTTCTCTGTTCATAAACACCGATTTTTTTATAGAACATTTTATAATAAAACTGCATTAGGCTTTGAGAAAGTATTTGTAAATGAAGTATGCAGAGGAATTTATTTCGATAGTTTACTTCCTCATCTACTTTCTGTGAGACACCGATTTAAGGGGTTTTTCCACTTAGAAGTTAACACTACAAATATAGTCTGTCTTAGGAGCTGCAGTTACTTCATCAAATGACAAAGTAGCACAATTGAAACAAGTTTCTCCATGATGCCTGTTCATCAGGTTTGACCAGTGTCACTGTTCAGAGTGATCTCTAGTCTTGATTTCCATTGTGCATAACTTTTGAATGAAGGTATCAGCTGATTTGTCTACAGTTGCAATAAAACCTCTGGTCTTTCTTTGAAGACTAAATATACAAGTAGTTGTGAGTCTATTTTTAAAATTCATTTACCTATTTACTAGGATGTTTTTTTGTAAAAATGACTTCTCAGGTCCCCAGACTCTCCCCAGCTCCTCCTGTCCGCTACCTCACCCAATAATTCTATTATCTTTTATCTGGACAGGATCTGAAATACTAATCTACTAACAAATACCTCTGTACTCTGTTTGTTTAGATCAGTAACATCTATACCTGTCTCCTGCCTGATTTTGGCTATAAGCTGAATTCGTAATTGCTTGCATCAAGCAGAATGATTCACAGAATAATAATAATGTTAGAAGGATACCTGTTTGAAGGAGGAATTGTGGGTTCACAGTATCATTTTATTTCTCCAGAACAGAGATGAAACTGTAAATTAGATATTCTAAAGTGAAAGAATAAGTTATGAAGGACAGCTATTTTCTAAAAGAGCTTCTGTTAAACATAGCAGGTGGACCAAAAAGAATTAAACCAATGTTTACAATTTTAGTTTAGAAACATCTTCAAAATTTGAGTGCCTTTAAATAACACAGTCTAGAACAATAACAGTTGTACAGAACACAGTGTTATAGTTCTGTGGAATTAACTGATGTTTTGATTAAGCAGTCTTAGTGGTATACCAGACAACAATCCTGAAGGATCAGTGTTAGCTTCAGCTTCCAGAACTAAGTAAAAGATATTTTAATGTTGTGTGGCTTCTCAACAGGGAGGATACAGAGACTTCTTAACTTGGCAGAAGAAACTTTTGAAAAATTTTCAGCCCTCATTTATCATATACAAAATTATCTTTAAAGAAAGGGAGGAGATGACTTCAGTGAGCTATGATGAGATTCTTGAACTGATCCTTTAACCTTTGAAAAGCCTGGCTTCTGACTGAGTTCCCTGTGTTTTGGACATAATGTTGATTTCTTGGGTTTTGCCCTTATACCAAACAGTTATCAACCATTCTCTAACTTCATGTGATTAGTTATGACTGACGTTTTAATAATTGCTGCTTGGGGTTTTTTTTGTGGGTGTTTTTTTTTTTTTTTACAACATTGAAGGAAAACAGAGTTAGATTATGTAATTATCTTTTAACCAATTTAAAAGTTTGTGACTTTCGGTCCATGTTAAAATTGTTTGTAATTGCTAACAGAACTGACTAACATAATAATTATGGAATAAATGCTTTATTAGATGCAGAGTTATTTGTTTTTAAATGGTTGTCAAGATTGATTCAATATATCCACGTTGCTTCTAGGATTATTTTGTGAGGATAGGTCACAGTTATTTCGTTCCGCTTTTTATATTGGTATTACCTTTGGAATACTTTAGACTTGAGAGATGCTTTCTGAGATGAGAATAGATGTTGCTTAAAAATCAAGGCTGTTATTTTATTAAAACTCAATTTTAATAGGGAATCTGATATTTTATGAAAAATTTTGCTAATCAAGAAATGCCAATTATGTGTTTTACTTTAAATGTTAAAAGCAACAGTGTTTCTAAAATGGGATCCAGGCAGTCATTTATTCTATAAAACAAAAAGAGTTAAAAGAAACACTTTAAAGTTCTCTATTTCCCTTCCAAGCCTGTCAGAACTTTTTGAAAGACTTTGAAGATTTTTTTTTTTAATAGTTTTGTAGCCTATTTCAGTATCTCAAGCATCCTGAAACAGGAACTCATCCTTCTTCTTCAACTGATTTTTCCATATCAGACAGCTCTTTGCCTGCAAGCCACATGGGTAACAATCCAAGGGAAACTCAACTGAAGCTGCTTCTCATTAACCTCTCCTTAAAGTTATACTTTTGCTGCACTCATTATAAGTTTAAACCACATTTATGATTGTATTGTATTTTGCAATTCAAGATCTGGAAAACCTGCAATGGAGCCAGGTTGCCTCATATTCTTTATAAATACTTGAGAAGTAAACAATTTTCAGTAACAGAAAAGAAAATGCTCACAGCTTGAATATAGGCAACACTGGTATTTGAGATGATAAGTGTAAGGAAAGGGAAGCTTATTACTATATTCTTCTTTTATATGGTATCTTAAAAAGAGGATTCTTGCAAAACTTTAGATTTCATATGTGACTTTTTTGGATCTTTTGACTGTTGTGGGATATAGCATTGCATAGTTAGCCTGAGGACAATTTTGATGGGAGTTTGAATGCAATTGCTAATTTTTAGACAAAGAATTCTTTATGTGTAGCTGGAAATAATAAATTATGCATGCCACCAAAATGGATAATTCGTCCACAGCAATATACACTGTTCCTACTATTACTGTGCTCTGTCTCCATTTTTCTTTTGTGATTGTCTTGGTTACCAAACTAAACAAGGGAAGAGAATGCATTATTTTATAATTTTAAGATGCATATTTGGAGACAGGAGGCAAAGCTATTACATGACTAAGTTAAATTAGTATGTAATAATGATTTTTAGGTACAGTGTTTTACTGAAACAAATGCATTTTGAAAACATAGAAGGCTTCTATGCCTCGTGAGAGCAATGCATCTGCATTATGAGGGATACAAGTTCACTACATTTGTTTGCTCAAAGTCTGTTGCACTTTTTGAGTGATGTTTTGGTCTAAGTGACATGCTTAACAGCCTCTGAAATACTAAAAATCTTCAAAGAAAAAACAGTTGCTAGTGTATCGTATTGAAAGTCAGACTAGAAAGAATAGTATCAAGTTTGAACAGCTGCATTTTGATTCAGTTAGGAGACATTCTCATTGGTGTTTGGCTTGTTCTGTAATAAGTTACTATGGTGAGGGTGATTGACGGACTTTCTATATGGCTGATAATCATACTGAAAAGTGTCACCTTTGTTTCAGTGCCTTGCTTTATAGAGTAAGTGTAAACCCTCAGAGAATTACAGAGGCCTTAGCCCTTCATATTGAATATCCCCTATAACAGGAGTTCAGGTTTTGGTGAAGTTTAATCCCTAGAGGTATGGTTTTACAATTCCTTGTTAATTGTGAGTTTATTAGGCTTCTGAGAGATTTGTTTTATAGAATACAGTGTATAAAGTTCAGCAGAGGCTTTTAGTCCTGTTGTGGTTTGTGTTTGTTTATTGAACATATCTAAAGAATTAAAATTAAATGCTGCAATTTGCCAGTTGAAATGTTTTAGGGATTTACGATTTGTGAACTGAGGGCAATTCTTAATGATTTGGTGTTGTAAATTCACAGTAGTCCTAGTTCTGACAGCTAAATTAAAGCATGTTCTTGATTAATCAGAGTGAATTACAAAGTGGCTGCACTTGACAGTCACTGACCTAAGCTGGCTATGTGTAGATAGAATTTGAGTGTGATCTGCCATGAATAGAAAAAGTAGTTTTATTCATTAAACAGTGGGGTTTTTTCTCCCTTTTGTCTCTAGAGTTCTCACACATACGGAAGGACATAAAACCTAAAAACATTAACTCATAGTGCCGTGGTTTGAGCTCAGAGGGCAGCTGAGCATCATGCAGCCGCTTACTCCTTCCTTCCCTCCCAGCACTGAGAAGGAGAAAATAAAGTAAAAAAGCTTGGTAGTTTGAGCTCAGAGGGCAACTGAGCACCATGCAGTCACTCAGTTCCCCCTTCCCCCCCAGCGCTGGGGAGGGCCAAGTAAAGTAAAATGCTCAGGAATCAAGGACAGGGAGGGATGATCCATCCATTACTGTGACAGGCAAGAGACAGACTCATTAGGGGAAGAAAAAAAGAACAGAAATTTAATACAGACGCTAACAACAACAACACTTAACAGACAGAGTAGGACTGTGAGAAGCATTAACACATCTTGAAAACACCTTTCCCCATCCCTCCCTTCTTCCTGGGCTCAGCTTTGCTCCCAATATCTCTACCTCCTTTCCCCTAGCAGTGCAGGGGGCAGAGAATGGGGGGTGTGGTCAGTCCTGCTGCTTCTTCCACCTCGGGGTGGGCAGACTTCTGACATTCTTCCCCTGTCCCAGCGCAGTCCCCCACTCACAGGAGACAGTCCTCCACAAACTTTCTCAAACATGAGTCACTCCCGCAGGCGTGTGGGTCACCCCTGTGTGCTGCAGTCCTCCCAGTGCTGAATTACAACAGCGGGGCCTTCTTCCCATGGGTTCCCCATCTTCTTTGGGTGCAGTCACCCATCCCGGCGTGGGGCCCTCCATAGGCCACAAATCAACATCTGCTCCACCATAGACCCCCATGGGTGGTGGTGGGGGGTTGCCCTGCTATCTCACCCTGATACAGGGGAATGTCTGCTCCAGCGCACCTCCCCCCCTTCTCCTTTCTTCCACTGACCTTGGTGTTCACACAGATCTTCTCCTCAACTCCCCCAACTCCTCCCAGGTTCCCCTTCTTGAATATTATTGCAGAGGCACCACCACCGTTGCTAATGGCTCGGCCTTGGTGCAAAGGCAGGTCTGACTTGGAGCTGGGGGAGCTTCAAGAAGCTTCTCACAGGGGCCACCACTGTAGCCCTCCCTCCCCTGCTACCAAAAACCCCTGCCACTCACTCAAACCATGACACATAGATGACTGGCAGATTTTTATTTATTTTTTTAAACAGGACTATTAAATTAGTTTTCCATGTCTTCCTCAGAAATCTTTAATGAATGTTCAATAGCCTGTTAAGTAACTGTGGCCTTTGTTTCAGTTAAGCTATTTGGTCTATCTTTTCCTCCTGGTATCATTGTAGTAGAGTTTACTTGTTTCTTTGTCCCTTTTATATTTGTGTTCCTTGTTCATGGGATAACAGAGCCCCAAAGTTATATTATTTATCTTTTAAGCCAGAGGTTTAGATATGAAGTACTTCGCAGAAACTTTTTAGCATGGAGGTGCAGGTCATTCTTTATGGAAGATTACTATTGAGGAAAGAAGGATTGATGATGGATTCTAGTAATTTTGGTTGGGACAATGTCCAGGAAAAATCTGGGATGGATGATTAATGTGATCCAAAAGGACATCTTGTAAACATGACTCAATCATCAGCAGGGGTATTTTTGGGGAAGCCAGAGTATATAGCAGTTTATCTCCTTTAGTGGTTAATAAGGTGTATTTAGGAGTGATGCTGTGCTACAAAGTGACACTTTGTAGAGAAGACAGTGATGACACATCTCTTGTTCCTTTGTGCCTGGAAACTACATACAAGAAGGCATTTAACTACTTTTTTTTAGTCCTGTTTATAGTGTAGCCATTTCATAACAACTGATTCCATATATGCTATCCAGTCTGAATTACACAGATGCTGATCATTCATGCACTACTGACTCTCAGAAGGTCCTCATGGCAGCTGAATATCTAGTTGTCAGAAAAATCTGCCTGTTTCAGAACTTCAAAAATATAAACAGATAACTAGATGGAGAAATGCTGGCTTTTTTGTTCATGTTCCATTTATTTTCTCTTGCTTGTGTCTGAATAAGTGAAAACAGACTTTACATCTGCCACTATGAGGAAGAACTAAATGCCCATTTCAGGAGTTTTGGTCTTTGTACTAGTAGATGGGAACTTTCCTACAAAGTATATATAGTGTTCAAACTTACAGCAAATTCATCTTTATACCTTGTCTAGTTTTAATCTGTATGTACCTGATTTTCAGCATGCTTTTGTAATGATGTGCCCATTTTTGGAACATGAATTCCTTTAAAAACCTTTGGATACCATTTAAAAAATTGTAAAGATGTGTAAAGAAATCCTGTCCCGTTTTCACATAAACAAGTAAAAAGATTGCTTTTATTTAATTTGGGCCAATATTTCCCTTTTTGAAAGATGTTTTAAGTTTCTCAGTATTTTAATCAAACCTTGTAGTAATGAATTCCATATGCATTAGCATATGTATTAATTACAAAGATTTAGGAGGAAGGGGAGTTAATGCCTTTCTTTGTCTTCAAATATTCTGAATATGCTATGGGATAAAAAGTTAAATTGTTGAGGACATTAGTCTTCATCATTTTTTTCCAGAATATACTAATACATTAGTATTTCAGTTGCTGTACAATTTAAATTGATCTTTTGTAGCACTGGCATTGTCTTTAAGAGAGATATTTAATCTGCTTCAGTATCCTGGTATTTCTTGCTGTAAAATGCCTTCACTGCTTATCTGAAGAGTGTTCTGTAAGTTTTCTCGACTTAAATCCCAACTACATTGATGACAAGGTGTAACCACTGTAAATCTTGTGTCCTTTAGCTATTTCATGTGTCATCCATTTGCTCTATCTGAGAATATGGGAATTCATAATTCATACAGTTATGTAGCATAACCAACACAGGGAGTTAAAGTTTTTTTTTTTTCTCTTTCTTTGCAGTATTTTTATAGGTCACTTACATTGTTATTTTCTACACATTGTAACTGAGGGGCAGCTTAGTTTTAAATTTATCAGCTCAACTGTTAAGCGAGCATGACTGATCTCTGTATTTCTGCTACAAAGCCTAAGCAGTCCTTTCAGGCAGATGCATCAGGAGACCTTCGTTACCTCTGAAACAACATTTTGGCTTTTTTACTTACTTCAAAGTGTAGTGCTGAGCTGTGCAATCTATCTTTCAAGACAGAAGTGTGAACTGGTCGAGCGGAATCAAGTTTTTCTTGGCTGTTTCACCAGTGCGCTGCTGTGTGTGAGTGTTGGAGCTTAAAAGTTTCACAGGCCACAGGAGGGCAGCAAAATCTATTTGGATAAGAAACTGTACCTGGATGGATTGAGCTGTGCCCTGCGACTGAGTCGCCCAAGGGAAAGATGCTTTTTGTGTGGCAGTTCTCAGCTCAATAACCTCTAATATCAAAATTTGGGACCACCCGTTGGAAAAAGTAATTTAAAACATCTTTTTTTTTCCTTCAAATTAGAGTTCATGATTTAACAGTTGACATAGTCATTGTGTTAGAGTAGGTCCTAAAAGCACTAATTGCGGTCTATGCTATGTGCTGTATAAACACATAGCAGAGTAATGCCTTCTGCCTTGAATATTTTCAAATTTAAGAAAAGAGGTAACAGCTGAGCAGGGAGTGATGGAGGGGGAAAACTGATGAGCTAAACAACTTCTGCTGGAGTTTTCTATTCTTTGGGGTAAAGGAGAATGCTGGGAAGGTATTTGTAAGAGAATGAGAAGCTCAGTGGAAATTTCAGGGGATTTTTTCCTGGCACATATGTAACAACATGAGAAGATTTGTGCAAGTGATATAATTTTATTTTTTTTTTAAATCAGTAAATGCTGCCATAGTTCAAGGGCCAGCATTTTGGTAACTGAAAAAGATAATAGCATTGAAGGCTAGGTTATGGCTGGAATTTAGAGGAAAGGGAATTAACTTGTTTGATATGGTAGAAGAAAAAAGTAGGCAAATGAAAGGATGTAAAGAGATGAATTTTAGGCAACTGACCACTAATTTTTTTTGTAGCAGCACTCTGAGCACATGTGACCCTCTTCATTAGGAGTGAAGGGCAGTAGTCAGAATGTGAAAGAGCTGTCTAGCCTATGCAAATGTTTGAAAATGTTCCCCAGAAACAAGTCAAAAAGGATTCTCTCTCTTAATTGAACCTCTCACAACTACTTTTCCTGGTGTAATCTTGCTTTCAAAAAAGGAAATGTAGGCACCGGGAAATTACACAGAAATTAAGATCAGAAGATTATCGAAACATGAGAAAGAAGGTATAGTTTCTGTGCTTGGGCACAGAAAAGACTGCAGCCCAGAGAATGACTGAAACTGAGCCTGAGCATCTCTTTTTCCTCTTCCTTGGTAACAAAATACTGTAAATATATTGAAAGAATTTATATGTTGTTCTCACTTGAGTTTATTGAAATTCACTCATATTTTGTTCTGAGGATAGGTTCTTTAAAAGCATTATTTGTTATTGATTTGGGAGGGAAGGAGGAGAGGATTTGCTGGAAGCTTAAATACTTCATAGATGATTTACGTTACCTTTTTTATAATGGTCTCTGGAGAACCCATTAGATTATTTGTAGATTACTTGTGAAAAATAATTCAACCTGTGTACTTAGTTTGCAGTTTCTTATTTTACCGGATTACTGAAACTCTATTCATCACTCCTACTTAGTATAAAATATCCTTAAGGAGTTATTTCTAAGGCTACTGGTTGTTTCCAGCGTTTGTGATTGCCCAGATTTTATGTCAATTCATAAATTGTCATAATAAAAAAAATGGAGGTTTATTTTGTGTTTATTAAGCTACACAGTTTCCTTCAGGAATGTAGGCAAGCATGTTTTTAACAACCTTATTTTACAGTGTCAGAGTTTTGTACATTGCGGGGATGGGACTGCATCACTGTAATGTAAAAGTCATATCATTGTCAAGGTACTGTCAAGTTTTGTGCAGCATTAGTGAATTTCTGTAAGCTCTTTATTGACATTTTATAAGGAGTTTATGAATCACAACATATTTAATTGAGGCAATACAACAGACTTGTGTCTATAAAACATACTTTGAAACTAATGTTTTTTGTTTTGTGTACTGTTAAAGGTAAGCATTGTACAAGTGGCTGTATATACCTTCTTTTTCCATCCCCCAATCTTCATCTGTTGCAGATTTGAGGTACAGATTTTGTTTCCAACCCATAAATCATTTGTGACAAAATATGAGATAAGGAGGAATTTTTGTGTCTGTTGAAGTTACTTATGGTTTCCATCTGCACTTTCAGTGTTTTTAGATTTCGGTGTTAAGAACGATGAAGTATTACTTGATTTGGATACAATTCCACATTTACCTCTTCCTGAAAGTGAGTTCTTAGGCCACAGTTGTGCATTTAAAGTTCTAATCAGCAATTTCAAGGAAGACAGCACTGCTGTGTTTAAGAAAAAAAAAAACCCCAAACCTGGTAGTGAAAAAAAAAAAGGGAAAATTATTTTGAGTGATTAATAATCTGTTCTGAGTAGTGTGATACTTTCAAAGCTTTTAATTGCACAAAGGAAAGGCCAGACTACTGTATGTTTTAGTGAAGGTGGTATTAATTATTTTGTACTTGAAATGCATCTTTTCCAGATGGTCTGGAATAGCTTCTGAAAAGTTAATTTTTGGCGCATGTCTCATGTCAATTTTCTGGCATCTTACCATAGCAATATCAAAAGGAATTCACATCCTTTAAAAACTTTTAAAGTAGGAAATTCAGCTGTTTGTAGAATTATCTTGTAAGTATAGAAGAATAGGAGAATAATCCCAATATTAAAATCAGTCAAATCTAATCTGAAACAATAAAATTGCCCCTGTTGTTGTGGAACATTAATTTAAAAATGCAGAGATAAGAGAGAGATATGATACTTTTATTTCAGTTTGTGCCAGGAGGTTACTTTAAAACTTTTGCAGATCTGTCACCGAGTTGTTAGTCTTTGTGTTGATGTTTAAATTGCTAGTGTAAGTATTGTGAGTAGGCCAGCTGAGATAGTATTCATTTAGTTGTTCCATCAGCACATCCTACCTGGAATTTTCTTATGTGTCTTATTGGTGAAATGCTCTTAAATATGCTTAAATGCTTTTGAATACCCATTTGCCAATCCTTCTTGTGTTTTTAGTGACATGAAATAAGAAACAAAACAACATTCCCTCACCCCCAAAGACTAAGATACATCTTAGCAGTATAAACTGTTCTGAGTGCTTCCATGAAGAAATGTAAACTGGACAAAGTTCTTATCTTGGGTCTCAGTTGCATTGCATATTATCTGCAGTCTTTCCTTTGATAGTATGCGGGGAAAAAATCAAAATGCACTCTTATACTCCTCTGGCTTATACAAACACTCCTTGCTGTCCTAGATTTGTACCTGACATTTTGAAGTCAGTGCTGAAAGTTAGCTGAGGTTGTAAATGGTTCTAGGCTGTATATGTGATGTTCAGGACTGTGTCTGGAAACTGGCTTCCTTTCCCTATCCTTCATCAGTTAATGACATTGGGAAATACTGGTATATGTTGTGGACTTTCATGAGCTAGCATTTCATGCTGCATCCTGGGTGAATTCATGTGTTTCGGTGCAAGTTCAGTGGGACTTAACTAGCTGGTATCTTTAGGAAAGAACACGGTTCTGTCACTTGCATCATGACTGGCTTATTTTGTGCAAAAAGTAAGGCAGTTTGTAGATATAAGACCTTGAATCATGCCTCATATTTCTATTGTGTTTTATAGTAATATTTGTATATATTTTGCTTGGAATTTTATTTATCTGTATCATTCTTATGCTTCTGTGTCATCCACAGAAGCTACTTGTATATGTGTTGCCTGTTCTGAAATGTGCATAGGGATTTGGTGTTTGTAGCTCATTTTCCCTCATACAGGGAAAAGAATGTAATCAAATCTTGGTTCAGAAGTAGTAACTTGAAAAGTGAACCAGGGTATCAAATATGCATAGGTAAGCTTCAGAAACCAGACTTGCTGTGGAAGTCAAATTTGGTGGACTTTAATGACAAGTTTGGCATGAATATGAATAAATTTCTAATGTCTTTCATATTTTAAATTGATGATTTGGGCTTTTTTTGATTTATATTTTTTAGACCTTGTGAACTGTAATAGACAGAATTACTGTTTTAACTTTTAACGAGCTTCATATTACTGCTACAAATCTAAGTGTGAGTGAAAATGCTTTTTTTTTTTTCCCCTGCTCTTTAGTGGTTGCAGTATCTATAGTCCTCCACACGCTCTCAACATGTTTGTTTCCTTTGCATGAGTACATTTTCAAATCCTCTGGCTAGATACTTCAGTGGATTTTTTAAAAATAGGTACACTTGGTAGTGTGAAGAATGGAGAATTTTTATTTTCAAAAGCAGAAGTTAACAGCTTGCTTGAAGGTGGCTGTTCACCAAAGATGGTTCTTCACAGGTGTTGATGTTGCTTGTTGAATGGAAATGAATTCTTTTGATTCTGAAATCAGTAGACTTTTTCTTTTTAATGTGAGAGGGAAAGCATAGTTTGTTCTGCAGTGCAAAGTTAAACTAATTTTTTTTGTTAGTAGTGTGCTGTGAAGTGTCCTCCAAACCTTGAAAAAGGTTACTTAAATATTTAGCAAAATGGAAAGAGGGATGAAGCAACAGTGCTAACACTGAAAAATGTTTGTTTAGTTATATTAATTTAGTTCTATATTCTGTTTGTTCTTGTGCTATGTGTCTTCTTGAAGGCATGATTGTGAAGTGTGCTCTGTTGAAAAGACTGCAATGTACTTGTGCAGTCTAATGCTGCAGAACAATCCAGGTAATTAAGAAGAGACTGCCTCAGTCCTGTCACCATGACCTTTGTCATGGGTGGCTTTGGTGTGACTTCCTTCACTTCCAGTTTGTGAATATTTGCTTATTTTGAGCTTTCCAATCATAGTAGGTATCTGTTGGTCTGCAGAGTCCTAAGGCCAGGGACTTTTCTGTTGTCTGTATTCCTGTAGTACTTAAGTTTCTCAACAGCAGCAGTGGTTTTACTGCCAGATCTCTGCAGTACAAGTCTGATCTGAATTAGATGTTGGCACTCTACTGTATCTGTGACAAATTAGCACACAATTTGGAACTTGTGCCTAGATACTCCTATGCTAGCTGTGGGAGGACACCTGAAACCATACTTGACTTGGAAACAGTGCTATAGAGAGAATGTTGTCTAGATTAAAGCTTTTCAGTACAAGTTAAATGTCAAAAAAATAAAGGTGGGTGGGGGTGGTGTGGAATTAAAAGTGTTACTTGAGTCCCCAGGGTGATATCGAATCAATGCTTTGCAATATGAGGAAGCTACATGTTTGGTCTGGTAGTAGTAGCACTCAAACATGATTTCATAACTTGTTTAGGTTCCACCTGACCTAGAATCCTTTCTTGTGCTTAATACTGCATGTACCCATAATTAGAGTCCTTGTCCCAGAAAAGCTTGTTGCTTGGAGAATCTCTCCCTTGTTCTTCCTAGAAGATTCTGATTCTGCCACTTCCTCCATGTATTGAATTGTACTTTGATTTCACTTGGTTCATTTTCAGAGTCATTTCCTAAGGAAGAAAAGATAAGGATATAGAACTCAGCAGAGAGTTATGGGTATCTCAGTTCTAATGTCAAGTCCTTCCTCACTTCCAGTATTGAACATCTGAAAGAATGTATGATCAGTCTGTTCATTTCACCATGTCATTACTATCAAATTTGTTTCCCCCTAACTCTATGGAAACATTTTGAGCCCAACTCTGGACTAGCATAAAAACAATGTACTATTTTGTTTCTTTTGACAATAATTCAGTAGTATGACTGGTTTTGAAATAATTTGGCTGAGATCACTGCATCTCTGATCACTGTAAATCAGTAAATTAAGAAACCCAAGGTTTCCTCTCCCATTTTTTTTACCTTTAAAGTTTAAGGGAAGGAGGAAGATCCAGGAAAATGTGGGCAGTCCTAACAAATTCAGTAAATGGCTTAATCTGAAATGCACAACTGCTTACTATTGGAGTTTATAGATCTAGCTCTACAATAACACATGACCTAAGAATTTAGGCCTTGTTTGTTGAAGACTCTGTGGAATCCTGATTATAATTTAAATGGTTTCCAAAATAATGAGTTGGGATTTCCAGACCTATTTTACCTGTAATACAGAAACGTGTTGCTGACCAGTGTGGTGTTACACTAAGCAAGCAGCTAGAACTTTTTTTAGTATAAATGTGTATTGTAAAGTATTTGTGATATCCTTTAATTGCATTTATGGATCGGTGTATATGGATATGTTTCTTATTTATAATAGAAATATAAAACTGTAAGTACTGTGAAAAGTCTTGTAGCCAGGAGTTTTAGAACTATTTTTTCATATGTAACTTTTAGAATGAAGGGTTAAGAAGACTGTTTATTCTTGAACAGGTTCTGAATTTATTGTTCTAGCTGATATAGCCCTTTACTTTAGCCATAAAGTAGCTGTACAGCTCTTCTCTGTGTGCTAATTCTGAAATGGTTTGCATTCTTTGGTGATTTCTGTGGCAAACTGGAAGTAAGCAAAAATAAATGTCACTATGCTTTAAGCGTAGGAAATGTGGAAGCAAATCCCCAATTTTACATCCAGATCCTTTAACTTCAGACTGGTAGTTTCCAAATAAGACATCTCATTCGTTAGTCACTTAATGTAGAATTTTATTTTCTCTGTCACAACACTTGTCAAAAATAATGTGAAAATAAGTCTGGCACTTAATGATAGTAACTTTCTGTTCCATATTTTTTCTCCAGGTTTGCAGAACCTCTTTTTCTTGTAATTGACTGTGGGTCAGATAGTTTTTGAGGGAGGCAGATGCATTTTGAACTAATGAATAAATCAAATGAATGCTTCATGCTTTCTTAAATTAGCCATTGTTGATTCTAGTGATTTTTTTTTTTTTAAGTATATAAATATAAACAGTAAAATTCTTCATTTGAGCACTCCATTGCTTGCCCATTGCTAGACTCTCATTCTTTGTAATTCAGGTTTGTCATCCCCAAAATGTATTTCAGATTTATCTGAAGTAACCTTAGCCTGCTAGGCAGGTATCAGTTTTGAGGAATTGTGACAATAGAAATAAATTTTGTTCATGTCATTCCTCTTGGTTTACCTGAACTAGAATATGAAAGCCAACACAAATGGGTATATAGCCATCTTTCAGAATTGTTGGTGTCCCTATATTCTGTAATGTATTTTTTGAGCACAATCTATTGCTGTACAATTTTTGTGAAGCATTGCCATAATTTCTTTGCTATACTCTCATCTTTTTTTGAGAGACTGGAAATGGTTTCTTAATTAAAATAATCTGTTTCTCTAAAAACAAACCAAACCCTGAAAAAAGAATTTGAGCTGAGACAGAATAGTTCTTGATCCTGTGTTACATGCTATTCAAAAAACATCTGCCAAATGGATTACTTTCCATTTTATCTGCAGCACATATTTGACATTCTTCTGCTTGTGCTTGTTAGCGGATGCTTTGGCCCAGTTGTGATCCCACTTGATGTATATTGGAGTTATAAGTTCTCTGTAACTTACTTTGAATAATGTTTGAGATGCGATGCAGAAAATAAATCATACCTTCAATCAAGCTTTCTTGACATTTTGAATCTTAATCAATTTGTAAACAAAGGTTAGATTGTTCTTTCTATATTTGTGTCTGCCATTTTTTTTCTTGTTTCATGATTAATACATGCATTTTACATCTCTATGTTTTTACCTGTGGCATAAAGATTACAGCCCCAGTTGATTCTTGGTTGTAGGGAGCAAGTAGAACACATGGCAGAGGTTATGAATGTTGAACTCTATTTGAGCCATAACATCAGAAATTTTGTTGAAAGATTGGTTTGTAGCTGTTGCAATGGCGAACAGTAGGGCTGAAAATCACTGCAGAAACTTTCTGCAGAACATGCTTGTTGTTTGTAGATTCAGCTTCACCTGGTTTTGTATCAAGTTGAAAACATGCAGGTCTATATGAACATATCAGGTTTTGTTATCAAGGAGATGAGCAGATTCTGTGCTGTATTTTTTCCTGACGGTCCTGCAAGGATAAATTAATCTCTAATAATCAGGTAATCTCATATCTAGTTCAAGGCATTTTATGAACATAGAACTTTTTTTTTATCTAAGTTCACCATTTTAATAAATACTATAAATACTTGCTTAAAAAGTTTTTTTTAAAGTAAATTTAATTTTTACAGTGATTTCTAGAGCTTATTCTTCCCTACTGCAACCATATATGTACTTTGTTTAAATGTAGGAGTATTCCTGTTTACATCATGTGTGAAAACTGAGCAATGAGAGCTTTAGTAGAATCACAGCTTTCATTTTATGTGGTTCATTAAGGTGATTCAGTTAGATTTGCCACTGTGCAATATATGCAAAGCCAAATAAATAAATTTTAAGACTATTTAGCGTATTCTTTCAGTTTTGTATCACAAATATACTGCATAGCTGAGTGCTCCATACTGCATTAATTTCCCATTTGATTTAATTTCATTGTGTGTCGGAGAGGGACAGAGCATAGCACTCAACTCATTTTTTTCAGTTAATTTTCTGAAGTATTTTCAACTTGGTAATAATTAATTAAAAAACAAAACAAAAAGAAAAACCCCAAAAAACCTAACCCTGTAATATTTAACTCAAAACAACTTTATGGAGAAATCAAATCTGATGGAATGTGGTCCGTAGTCCATTCGTAAATCATCTAGTGGCTGCTGCATGAGTAAGATTAGAAGCATACTTCCTGATTATATTTTTATATAAAGCTGCAATACAAGAGAAGAAATGGACTATAGAACAGCCATTGATTATCAAGGGATGTTGAGCACCTTTGTACTTAAGGGGGAAATGAATTGAAAACCATCGATTACTTTATCTTCCATCCGAAGATTTTAGGGACTGTAGACTATTTATATTGCATTTTTCTGCCAATATTCACCATTACGCAGGTATATGATGGAGGTTGCGGTTACTATCACAGCTCAGGTTTTCTTGGATTTTGTAATTAAAAATACCCCTTAAAATTACAGAATACTCAGTTATGAATACTTCTATACTCACGTATAGTCTTTTTTGTCCTATTGTAAGAAACACTTTCCCCTGTAATTGCAATATAATTATTTTAGTGTAGAGATGCTTGTTCTGGCTTTGTGTCTTTTCAGTTTGGTTTACTCAAGAAGTGGTTTGATTTAAATAAAATGATCCCATCAAATAGCCTCAAAATAATTCCACTTTTATACCAGAAATGCCTATTTCAAGGATTATAGTTGTATAACTATCAATCCAACGGATGAGACTTTTCTCTGTAGGTTGGCTTTGTGATGTGCTGTGTCTGTGTTTAGTTACTGTCAAAACAGTTTTATGTTTTTGGCCTTGAGGAGAATTTGCTCTCAATGTCAATACCCCTTTAGCTTGCTCTTCTTTGAATGCTTGTTTTGCAAAGGTCTCAAGCATCTGCAGAACTTCTGCCTCAGGAATATCACAGGAGTATGTATGTGCCTTGCTCTCGTAGGTGGTGTCCATGCAAAGGTGAAGGATCCCCATGTTTCTCAGTTCCTTTCAGCTACTTTGAGGAGCTTTGATTTCCTAGTGACCTGTGTTACTGACACCTTCCCTTCTCAATTCCCCACACAGTTACAGCTCCAGAGAAATAATTCTGCCTGTCAGTGCCTACATTATAGGTAGAAAGGGATGCAATAGGAATCTTGCAGGTTTTTCTGCATGGAGTTTGTGAATAGGAAAACTTAGGAAAACAGGATAACAAAAAAAGTTGTGACAGGCAAACTTTATTCAAATATAGCAAGCAATCCATGCAGTACAGAGCTTTTATATATCTTATGTTGCTGCTGCTCTAGATTCTTCATTAGTCTTAGCTGTGATAGTTTAAATGTTGCCAAGCTTGAGCATACAGAGTCGTTTATATTCTTATTTTTCTAGCAGAAGTGGTGCTTGATTTCCTTGTTTAGAATAGTAATGAGCAGTGATAACATACAATATATAATGGAAGACATTTTAAGGAGGACGTGATGCTAAAGCGGCTTAACTTCTGTATGTTATCCATACATTTTTAAAAGTTACATAACTCCAAAAAGAATATATTTTATTTTCCACTTTTATGTAGTCATTTTTGAGTGTCTTCATTTGTAAATGATGCAAAGCATTCCTACAGTCAGTTATCAGAAATATATGTTTATATATATTAGAATATATTTTATGTTTAAGAACTATTAGCTGAGGCATTGCTTAGCAGAGGCACTGCTGAGGCATTGCTTAGCCAGGTACTGCTATAAAGTGTATGAAGTACTCATTTTTTCAATGCTAGACATCCCCTATCACAATTATTAGGTGGTGAAGTGGTCTATAGTCACAGACACTTGGTGATCTATTAGGTCAATTTCTGCATCAGCATTAAATGATGATGATATGGTAAATATATCTGTATGATCTCCCGTACCCCAACTCTGTATCCACAGATGATGTTAATGAAGGAAGAGTAATTGTATGAGATTATTTTTGCACTAGAAGGACGGTATGGTACTTGAATGGGTTACCCAGTGGCCTGTGGTATTTGTATGCTTGGGGTTTTTTAAGACCTGGCTAGGCCTGACCAAGTCTTGATGGTAGCTCTAATTGGAGCAGGAGATTGTACCAGCATAACTCTAGAGGTCTTATCCAAAAAGCCCTTGCTGTGATGATTTATTGTACTGTTTCTTTGTGCATTTTCCAGCTTTTGGCTCCTTTGACATTATAGTGGCATATAAAGTTTGTGTCAGAGACCATTTTCTACACAATGCCCTACAAATATTTGCCTGTTGTTTAAATATCTTAGATTTATGTTCTATACTACTCTTGAACTACCTCATGGTTTTACTATTTTCTTGTGTTTAGTTGTGTATTTTTCATTAAGGCAGATGTTTTGCTGAATCTGCTTTCTGCCAATTAGTAGGAGATAGATTTTCTTTTTAAGTTTCTGAAGGCAGATGTTTCTTTGCCGAGTCTTTGTTTAGTTGAAAGCTGATTAATTTCTGTTGGAAAAGAGTTCATAATTTTTCATTTCTGTTGGCTTCAGATCAATTTCTGAAATATTTATGGAAATTCAGCCAGCTGTTTGAATGACTTCAGTCCATACTACCCAATTTTTCTGTCTCTCTCCATCCCCTCAAAGCTGCTTGTCTAATTTTGTTCAAGTATAATAAAGTTATTAAAATACACTGGGGAGATGAGGGAGAGAAATGCGCTAATGTTTTCCCTTCTGCAAAGGGAGAACATAAAGAGTAGGAAGATACTATTGTACATTTCCTCCTCTAGATTAATTAATACGGAGTTTTCATGCTGGAGATAAGTTTATAGATGACCTTGCTGTTTAGGTAGGTGGCCTTAAGTACGCTGTTTGTACAGTAAACAGGAGTGATGTGTGAAGTTAAGCTGAAAGTACTGCTGTTTGTCTTGCAGCCAGCTGTTCAATTGCTTGTTGTGGAAGGGCCAGATGAAATCATGTCTTTGTTTCCTAATGTTCTTTACATGTAAAGCCTAGGGGACTCAAGTACGGTACTGGGCTGGTGCTCACAGTTTTCATGAACTTTTTTTTAGATTTAAATCCCAGTCTCTGTTTCAAAGGTGGTTGAAGGGATTTATGGATTTTTCTGGCTATTTGCTTTCATAAACTATGTCAGAATAATACAAAAGTCAAAAAGCTGCTTAAGACACAAGTAAAAGGAGCTTTTTGTTATTAAAACCATTGATTAGGCAACAATTGCCAATTGTATGTGTTCATTGTCTTGGAAACCCAATTTTTGCCTCTGCTTTGGATTCCAAGAAAATGAGAACCTGTGACAATCTTTGCAAGCTTGAGTACTTTTATTCCTTATAGTATCAGTAAGGAAAGACTCTCTTTTGCTCTTTTGTCAAAAGCATGTATATTTGTAATGTAGAGAACTGTATGGACAATTAGATTTTCAGCAGTGTTTCTGAAGTGATCTTACATTGGATTAGCCAGAATTAAAATATTCTCTACCTTTAGGTAGCTGCCTTTAGGCAGCTTTCTGAATTGATATACCCAAATTGTCTCTAATTGGTATTTTATACTTGCTCTGAAAATGAATGTATTTATTTGTAAGTGCTGTATGGCATAAGCTGGCACTTCTGTGTTAGAGAGGCATTTCCCCTTATGTGTAGTCCTTCAGAAATGCAGTGTGCTATCAACACCCTGCCAGCTCCCAACATAAAACACAGCACCATGAGGGCTGCTACAGGGGAAAACCAATTCTGGCTCAGCCAGACCCGGTACAGTCTCCACCCCTTATTCCATACCATTTACGTCATGCCCAGGTCCCACATAACACTCATTTATTCATTCCGTAAGCTTTCTTCACTCCTCCAGATGTTCAGTGACTTGGCTCCCATCTGTCAAGATGGATGTTCAGGACAGGAGCAGTATGTTTGACTGTTGGACTCCAGCACCGGCTAGGTTTGGGTCATCATCGCACATATGTGGTTCACTCTTCGTCGTTCCTACTTGCTCCATCACTTCCTGCAACATACAACTCAACAGGAAGGGGGTGGGGTCACCCTTGGTCCTCCGAGGCAACCACTACGCGTGTTGGAGCCCTGCTTCCTGAGAAGGCCCGACATCGCCTGTTCATGGGAAGTAGAGAATAAATCTGTTTTCTTTTTTTTTGCTTCTGCGCACGGACCTTTGCTTCGCTTTGCTTATATTAAAACTGCTGTTGTTTTACCCACAAGGGTTGTTTTTTTTCCTATCTTATTTTCTTTCTCCTCTTTGCCCTGTTGAGGAAAAAAAAGGGGAAAGGGGGGGAAGTGATAGAGCGACTTGGTGGGTACCTGGCATTTAGCCAAGGTCAAACCACCACAAACATGTTGAAATTTTATTACATTTTCTTTTTTTAAACTTGATGTAAAACATTGTCTGCATGTTGCATGTTTTTGACCTGTCATGAAAATTTCTATTTATGACAGTATTGTTCAATTTCACAATCTTTCTGTCATAAAGTGTGCAGTAAAGTAACATTTGTTTGTAATGGATGACTATTGCTATGAAGTATGAATCAGATGATCACACCATTATTAATTTATATTGAAAGAAAAAAAGTAGGTATTTATTCTGTTCATTTCATTGGTTTGTCTTCCACTGCACTATAATTAGCTGGTGCTGATTATAGTCAATTTGTGCTTTACCTAATTTGGAAGGATTTGAGTGGGTGGTTTGGATTACTGACAACAATGAAAAGGAGCAGTTTGAACAGGAGCATTCTGCAAAATGCCCTGATTTGATTCATGTGTATAAATAACATATCTGTTGGAACTCTGAAGGTGGTTTGGGTACCAATGGACTATATGAATATATTTGTTTTGAAGCCTGTTTTTTTCATAATAGTAAATGCCTAAGTTGCTTAGCAAGTGGTCTGGTTTTATATAGTTACAGAGCTCCTCAAAGCTGAAAATGCTGACCCAAATTGGTTACCCAGAGCACCATAAACATATCAAAGGACTATCTGCTAACCATACTTGGCTGTGGTATGCTACCTGCACAACTACACAGCTAACATTCCATAACAGGAACTTAATTATGACTAGAGGACTGCCCTCTCAGCCACTTGTGGCTTACTCATTTTGTGTTTGTAGTATGAGAAAGCACTGGAGGGAAAAGAATATGGAAAGAGAAATGCTAATTGAAAATAACTTTTTTTTTTTTCAAAATCTGTCATATGTACTACTCATAACAAAAGTTTGTTTGACCTCCAGAATTGCATTCTATAATAAATAAACTTTCATTCTGATCATCAGCATTTACAGTGGTAGACTGGTAACCTGGCAGAAGTAGACACTGACCTTCAGTATCAGAGATTAAAAGAGCACTTATCCAAAGCTGGTGACTCACTTCAAAACTGCATGGAAAACATCCTAGTTAGCTGAGTATTAAAAGGAATTAATTGTGTTTACTGCCTAAACTGCAGTTCATTTTGATTCCCCCCACCCCAACTTTGCTGAGAAAATTAATTAGAAAAAAAAGAAATGAAACAGTTAAGTGGTCAAACAGTTACTAAAACTGAATTCAAACCTCATGATGCAGTCATGTAATTCCTGTATTTTTTATGAACTCTTGAATGTTTTTTCAGCCCTTTTAACTAACATAAACCATGTAAATACCAGACACACTCATCTAATAGAGTAAAATTAATTGAATTGAGTACAATTTTCATAAACTCCAGATTTATACAGGATCAAGCTATAAGTGCTGTAATAATTGCGGTGTAGATCAGACAAGGTAGAAATCTGTAACCATGGCCTTCCCATGTGCAACTAGAATGCCGTTGTTTGGAATTCATATCCAGCCATTGTGAAATGAAGTTATATTTGCTTATTAAAATGTTAATGAATTATGAATCAGTCATCAAAACCTTTGAAGTGTGGGATTTAGAATCATAGAATGGTTTGGGTTGGAAGGTTCCTTAGAGATGATCTAGTTCCAAACCCCTGCCATGGGCAGGGACACCTTCCACTAGATCAGGTTGCTCAAAGTCCTGTCCAACCTGGCCTTGAACACTTCCAGGGAGGGGGCAGCCAAACTTCACTGGGCAACTTGTTCCAGTGCCTCACCACCCTCACAGTAAAGAATTTCTTCCTTATGTCTAATCTAAATCTACCTCTTTCAGTTTAAAACTGTTACTCCTCATCCTATGCCTACACTCCCTGATGAAGAGTCCCTCCCCATCTTTCCTGTAGCCCCCTTGAAGTACTGGAAGGCTGCTATAAGGTCCCCCTGGCGCCTTCTCTTCTCCAGACTGAACAACCCCAACTTTCTCAGCCTGTCCTCACAGGGGAGGTGCTCCAGCCCCTCGATCATCTCTGCGACCTCCTCTGACCCACTCGAACAGGTCACTGTCCTTCTTATGTTGGGGGCCCCAGAGCTGGACATAGGACTCCAGGTGGGGTCTCATGAGAGCAGAGTAGAGAGGGAGAATCCCCTCCCTCGACCTGCTGACCACACTTCCCTTGATGCAGCCCAGGACACTGTTGGCTTTCTGGGCTGTGAGCGCACATTGCTGGCTTATAGTCAGTTTTCCATCCACTAATACCCCAAGTCCTTCTCCACAGGTCTGCTCTCAATTCACTCCTCGCCCAGCCTTTATTTGTGCTTGGGATTGCCTCGACCCATGTGCAGGACCTTGCACTTGGCCTTGTTGAACTTCATGAGGTTTGCACAGGTCCACCTCTCAAGCCTGTCCAGGTCCCTCTGGATGGCATCTCTTCCCTGTGCCACACAGCTTGATGTCATCAGCAAACTTGCTCCAGGTGCACTCAATCCCACTGTCCATGTTGCTGAAAAAGATTTAATTTTTATAATGAGTGAAATGCAGGATGAATTTTCAGGGGTGAAATTCTTTTTCATTAGGTTATGTGTTTGGAGGGATTCCTCCAGCCCTTTATCTTTGTACAGTAGACAGACATGATGTGTAACGTTAAGCTGAAAGTACTGGTGCTTGTCTAGCAGCCAGCTGTTCAATTGCTTGACACATAAGGGCCAAATAAATCGTATCTGTCTTCAAAGTCAGCTCTTCCTGTTTCTGAATTATTAGTTTAGGTTCTCTCACTCTTATTGATAAGCAAATCAGAGACAGGAATCATCCAAATTAATAATATACCTAATATTTAAAATTATTTTTGCTTAACTAGAGGCTGTGGTGGGAAATACATCAAAAGGTGTCTTTCAGTCTTACCTTCAACTACTTGTGATTAGCTACTCCTTACTGTAAAGAGGCATTTAGCTCTTTTTCCTTAACAATCAGTTATAGATATTCAGCATAAGGAGCTTAGAAAGGGAAATCTGCTGTGTTCCTGCATGCACTGTGTATAGGCTGCCTCTCAACTACTGAGAGTTTGTTCCCTGGAGGCAAGATCCTGCTGAACAGCTGTGAGTATGAATGGCAGGGGCTTCTGGCCCTTGTTCTGACCTCAACAAGGGCCTGTCTCTGTTTCCTGATGGGCAAGAAGCTCTCCTGTTTCTGGAGAGACAACTGCTTTTAGCCCCTGGTGAGCGCTGAATTCAGCAGGAATTAGCCATTCCCCCTTCTCAGCAAGACAGTAGCTGTCTATCAGTATGTTAGGCTTGTGAGAGGTAAAGAAACCATTTGATTCTTGTTTCGTTGTCAGGCAGTGACATCTTCATCTGAAGAAATTTTGCAGAAAGGGAGCAGCCCCTACCTCACAAACCTGACATTTAGTATAATATTATTCATGGGTAAACACAGCACTCCTTTTTCCACATTCATGACAGCAGAAGTTGCTTTTCCCTTTCCCTTATTCTTCCCCGAAAGTTTTTTCCTTTTTCACTTTCTAAGGTTTGTATTGATGTGCTTTTCTCCTCAGATCTTACTCAAACACTTTGCTGCAAGTTATAGATGGGTTTGGGCACCTAAGGACTGTAAGATAAAGGCTCAGGTAGCAGCAACAGAGGAGGTAAGGTGAGGACAGGAGATGTAATTTTAAAGGAACACCACTGCTGTAAAGCTGTTACAAATCTGTCTGCTGTACTGTGTTTTCTCTGACACCTGCTCTTTGAGCAAGATGTTTAGAAATCTTACTACCTGTAACATATCCATTTGTAGAATCATAAGATAATTCAGGTTGGAAGGGACCTCAGGTGGTCATGTAGTCCAGTAGGATCAGTTATGATCCTTATGATCAACTGCTCATGAATTCTGAACACATTAACTTCTGTTTGTGACATCTTGACCCTAAAGAAGTGGAGGTAAGGGAGAGAGATTAAGGAAAAAAAGAGACAGGAGTGCAGGAGAGGCAGTATATGAATAAATGTGAGAAAAAGAAGTGAAAGAAGGGTAAATGCAGTTTCATTCTTTTCTCAGTTCTGTCATGACACGGTGTTTGATATCTTCCTTGAAAGTCCATGATTATATAATATTGCCTGCTTTCATTTTAAAACAAAGTAATTCCCTAATCTTTGGGATTCTAGAAAAATAGCTTAAAAATATGAATCTTCAGAATGAGAAGGATGAACAGACATTGTCAGATAGCTTGAACGTGTAGTAGCTCAAAATTTTGGAACTAATCTAGTGTTTTGGGAAAGGTGCTGATACATGATTTTTCTAAAGATTGCTGTTGGCAATATTACAACGTGAAAAACTTGGAAGAGCATGGCTCTGACAAGCACAAACTAGTGTGGATACCATTAATTTGAGTACATATGGAGGCTTCATAATCTGGTACACAAGTTTAAAAACAGTGTAAATACTAGATTAGATGTGTAAAAATTATGTTAGCTGTGTCTGGATAGCTTGTTGAATATTCAGAAGATGGGTTCTGAAGATGAGCAATTGGAAAAACAAAGCAAAAACTTTTGTAAGTAGAACATAGTTACATTCAGGGGGAGCTCAGCATTAATTTTAATTTCTTTTTACTGGCATCTGTTGACCTTTATTTTTTTAAAAAAAGGTGACTTACTCTTTTTGTTGCTTAAAGTCTGATAATACAAAAACAGAAGCAGGCCAAATTCCTGCTTAGGTTGTCAAAGGTCAGTTTTCATGGCTGTCTGACCTTTTTAGACTACACCAAGATAGCGTATGTGAGATGAAGGGGTTTTTTATGCCTGAAGTGATAAAGCTATTTTGTCTTAATAAAGAGCAGATTGGTTAGTAAGATCAGAAGGGACTCATATCTAAAAAACCAATAAAATGCTCTTGTGGAGCTCAGTTGTCTGTCTTGTCCTTTTTATTATTTTCCTATGTCTATATATTTTAAACCATGCGTCGTAGCATTCTCTTCTCTGCCCTTGACTGTAGCTAAAATATCACCACCTTTGATCATAAAATCCTTTGTATAGGAAAAATAATGTGTACTCTGAAGTTTTCTTTTCTGGCCTTATCTGTTGAGTGCAAGTGCATGCTATATGTTCTCCAGAAGGATAGTTTATAGACTTTATTGTGATGTTTGGGTTTTTGGGTTTTCTTGTTTTCCCACTTCAATGAATGCTAAGGCTGTTATTCTACATGTGTACACATTAGTAACTTTGTGAATGCTGTTAGTTCTCTTAGACTTGCCAGGAACATTCAAGTGTGCAAAGTCTGGTCTCTGCAGAATGAAGACTGATGCATTCTGAACTGCAAAGTGCAGAGCAGCTATGTATTCTTAGCTGTAATGAGGCTCTGGGCATCAAATGTTGGCTTTTGCCAACCTATTTGTTAGTCCTATCCTGATCAGAGGTTAGTTTAAAAATCAAAATAGCACAAAACAACACAACTTTCCTGAAAATCTAGTTATTGTTGTGATGAACTGGAAAAGTTAAGGCACAAAGTACCAATGAATACCCAGTGATCTGGTAGGAAAAGGTAAATAGACTCTTATACCAAGACAACTTAATAGCAATTTTCTTCATTTAGTAGGTATTGCTGCTTTTAGAAATACATGAATCTGTAGAATTGGCATATGTACTTGTTACCTCTTTTAAAAAGTAAGCTTTTACATGCCCTTTTACCAACAAGTAAAGGCATGTGTTTCCAGATATCATAGTTCCAGAACATCCACTCAGGGGTTAAAAAACCCAGCAAAACCAAAAAAAAAAGCCTTCCTCTGAACTCTTTGGATAAATGTGGTTGCTGATTACTTCTATTCATAAAAATGCACTCTGGGCAGCACGATATCCTTCTGTCTGCTACAAACAGTAACATGATAAACCAAATTATTTTATAAAATGCTAATAGTAAAAATAGAGGAAAATTAGATTTTCTCTGTTGCAACCTGCTTTATAAAACAGTGTTTTCCATGAAACTTTAGCTCATACTTTTGTTCTCCAAGAGCGAATGGAGAGAGAGCTTAAAAACAGGCAGAGGTGAGGTGTGGAGAACAATAATAAAAGCACAGTCCTTCAGTTAATGTTGCTGGGTTTTATTACTCACTTGCTGTTTTGCTTATGTCTGTGATCATAGAATCATAGTGGTTTGTGTGGGAAGGGACCTTAAAGATCATCTAGTTCCAACCCCCCTGCCATGGGCAGGGACACCTTCCACTAGACCAGGTTGCTCAAAGCCCCGTCCAACCTGGCCTTGAACACTTCCAGGGAGGGGGCAGCCACAGCTTCTCTGGGCAACCTGTTCCAGTGCCTCACCACCCTCACAGTAGATAATTTCTTCTTTATATCTAATCTAAATCTACCTCTTTCAGTTTAAAACTGTTACTCCTCATCTTATCACTACACTCCCTGATGAAGAGTCCCTCCCCATCTTTCCTGTAGCCCCCTTGAAGTACTGGAAGGCCACTATAAGGTTTTCCCAGAGCCTTCTCTTCTCCAGGCTGAACAACCCCAACTCTCTCAGTCTGTCCTCACAGGAGAGGTGCTCCAGCGCCCTGATCATCTTCGTGGCCTCCTCTGGACCCACTTGAACAGGTCCATGTCCTTATGCTGGGGACCCCAGAGATGGACACAGTACTCCAGATTGGGTCTCATGGGAGCAGAGTAAAGGGTAGAACCCCTTCCCTCGACCTGCTGGCCACACTTCCCTTGATGCAGCCCAGGACACTGTTGGCTTTCTGGGCTGTGAGCGCACATTGCTGGCTTATAGTCAGTTTTCCATCCACTAATACCCCAAGTCCTTCTCCACAGGTCTGCTCTCAATCCACTCCTCGCCCAGCCTGTATTTGTGCTGGGATTGCCTCGACCCATGTGCAGGACCTTGCACTTGGCCTTGTTGAACTTCATGAGGTTTGCACAGGTCCACTTCTCAAGTGGTAAAGTAGGATATTTCATGATAGGATTAATACATTAAAATTCTGATAGAGAAGTAAGGAAATAATTATAGAATCAGAGCCAGATTATTTTTTTTTTTCAATTTGACCCAACTCAGTTACTTTCTAAATTAAATCAGTGGGAAATCTGTTTTAAGAGGAAATCATGTTAAGCCAATGCAGAAAGTCTAAGCTGAAAAGATCATATGTATGAACATATATATGTATGTATATATGTTCATATATATGCATATGTATATATTTTCATATCCAGTGTGTGGTAAAAATCATCGGAAAAGCAAGTTGCAAAAGTAAAGGAAGAGCAAATGAGTGAATAATACCCCAAGTTATCCGATCTTGTATCTAATTGAGCAAATGTTTTAGCCTCTATAAACAAACATGACAATTTAAATGGAATAGAATGGGCTCCTATTTCTCTGAGAACTAAAAAATAATGATAGATTGTCTTGAGTCATCTATGTAGGAGAGTTAGGAAGCAGGTGGTTGTTCACCATAGATGCTATTCTGTTTTACTTACATTTTTCTATTGAGGAGTTCAGTGAGCAATTTTTCAACTCACCTGCAAGCTCCCTTTTGTACTTTACGATTCTTTTAATATTATATCCAGAATTAGGGAAAAGGATGGTTAATGTCGCTTGGTGATACAATTAGTAAAGCTTATCTTCTAGTCTGATTTTTGCATAGGAATTTATACCTGGTTAAATAGAGGAAGTGATTTACGCTTTGAGGGCTTCAGTCATGGTCATATGCTTAAGAAAACCTACAAGAATTGTTATAATCAGTCTTTGTAAGTGCAAAACAATTCTGTTCTGTCCTAAAATGCTGGTTTGCTTTCTAGGACCATGTCACAGTGCCTAGGGAAAGCCAAGGAGGAAGCTGAAGTGCGCGTATACCATGTTAATGTGGAGTACAGCACTAGGACATACTCGATTAATCAGTGAATGAGACCTACTTCATAGGGTGCAGTGTAGCACCTTACAGAGAAACAAGCTGAGGATTCCCTAAAAATAGTAGTAGAGACAAAGGAATTTGAGTTTTTGAGTTTAACACTGCACTAACAGGACTGTTACCACTCAAAGAGCCAGTACAGTTGCCATCATCTTGTGTAACTGCATCTTTTTGCTGCACCTTGTAGATATGTCTCTTGAAAAGGCTTGAGCATTTAATTATCCCAGTAGTCTTTGGAGATCTCTGGCCCCGCTCTCTTTATATCACATTACAACTCTATGATATTGTCTGAAGAGCCAAAAACCATGTACTTTCCCCACCTGCAGGTTGCCTTTTGGGTATACCCTGGGAAGATGATCTTGGAAAGGTAACAAGATCAGAGGAATGAAACAGAAAAAAATTAAGGTTTGATGTAGTTTTCTCTACAATAAAACATAATTTCCGACATAGAGCTTTGGCTGCAGAACTAGATATTTTGTGTTGCTTCAAAGTAGGTCTCTTGCTTCTGATGAGTCTGTCCCTGGCCTTCTGAAATGTCTTTAAACATTGCTGCAGGTAGGATAACCCAGAAATATCTCCTCAATGTAAGGAAAATGCTGATTAAATATCTACTTGAAAATTCTTTGAAGTTGGTCTGAATTAAATGTTTCCATTTACTTTTCAGTGAGAGTCATTTGGAAAATTCACCTATTGTATTCACCCACAGTTAATTGTATTAAATTTTAAAGGGAACCGATGTAATGGAAAACGTAAAAACATTGAAACTTTTTTTTATAATTTGACTGATGTTTTCTTTGTCACTGTCAATTCCAGCAGATTCAATATCCCACATTATAAGAAATACTTTTATGACCAAATATAGCAGGTTCTGCATTTCCTGAGTATTTTCAGCTTTGCTTCTCAGTCGGTTTCATATCTTCATAAGCTTGTAAAATTTCATTTTAACATGTCAAATGATTTGTTTTAGCATTAGTCTGGATCAGACTTCCTTTTTTGGGTGGACTCAAATTTATTTTCCATTTAGGTGTCCCTTTATTTTTCTTAGCAAATGAAAGAGAATTCTCAAGATGAAGAAGCAAGATTATTGCTAATAAATTACTTTATACTATATGTTAATGTAAAATAGTAAAAACAAATACACAAAATTCTTTCTCAAAACTACTCTGTGTTAGAGGCCAGCCTTTGAATGCTGCATTCATGTCAGAGCTCACAGTTTGACCCTTGGACTTAATGCAGTTAGTAAAAGAGTACATTCTTTGTAAGTAAGAGGTAAATTTCAGTTGACAGACACTTTGTATTCCGGCATCAATGAAAAGAGCCAGACTGAATTATTTCACAAAGCTATGCAACAATAAGGGAGTTGGACATAAGGAAAATAATTTATACTGAGCCTGACAAGTGGAGGGCCAAGGTTAGTGTCATTCTGCAATCTAGACTGCCATGAGGAATCATCAGTTAGGGACATTTTGCAGTGTTGTTTTACAGCTACTCTGTAAGAGCCTGCTTTATTCCTGAAGCTGAAACCATACTCTGAAGAATGCAATTTTTTGCTTCTAAATGGACAGATTTATATCATTTAGGAGATATTCAAGTCCCGATACAGGATGTGGTCAGAGTTCTCTCTCAGCAGCCATGCTTTCTTTTCTGAGTCCCCCACTTTGAGTTATACCCAAGTGTAAAAACCACAAGCACACTATTTTCTGTATTGAGTTCAGATACTGCTTAAAAAAGATAATCATCCCATTTTCCCAGTCAAAGTGGCCTCCCTTCATCGTTATAAAAGGGAGGTGAGAGGTAGAGGAGGATTGAGATACACTTGCCTATCGCATGCCTCTTTGCCTTTTGATGGAGTATGTATTTTAGACTGCAGTTCAACTGGGTCTTTACCACGGCATACTTGTAGATGATGCTTAGACTGGCTGGCCCATCTCCTGCTACTTCTCCTCTCTCCTCTGGTGTGGTCATGCAATAAGAGTAGGAAACAGATGTGGCTGAAAGCTAACAGCTGCCTTCTTGGGAGGGAGGGAAAGGGAGTCAGGTCAGTGCAGTGAAAGGGGGCAGCTGGAAGGTGGCCCCAGGCTGTAGAGGTGGAAGGCAGATATTCAACTTTCAGCACAGGCCCACACAGATTGAATTAAAGCAGCTGAAGTTGAAGAAGAATATTGTTCAAGTAACCAAAGTGACCACTGGACCCCAACAAAGTTACTGTCCTTGCTAGTTGTATTTATTGCCAGATTTGGCAAAGTTCTTTTTAAGAAGGTATTATTATTTGTGACTAGTGAGAGTATTTCTTTGTAAATAAATGTCAGCTGAACTGGCATCCTTCATCTGTTTGAATTCCGCTTTTTCTAGCGGTTGCATGGGAACCACTGTACAGCTATATTAATCTCACAAATACTACATGTAAAAAGAAAAAAATCACCCATGATGCAAAACCACAACAACCACTCCCAAAACAATGAAGCAGGCAATCCCTCCACCTGCCAACAGGCACCAAAAGTAGTGTAGCTGGAGATGACATCATCAAGGCAAAGGAGATATGAACTGAGTATTAAGAAATAATTAGAATGTGCTGAATTATTGTAAGGAACTACCAGAGGAAAATAAAAGCATTTGTTCTGGAAAAATTTGTTCAGGTTAGTATAAAATAATAAAACTGTTGCTTTTGCTTATAGTTACCGAGTCTTTTTGCTGTACTAAGAGTAAATCTCCCTAATCAACATAACAATAAATACACTCTACCTGAATTTCTGGGAAAAGTAGACACATTACCATTTGAATTATCTCAGGCTTCTGGAAAACCTAATAAAAAGATACTTGTGCTAAAACAATAGAAGTATGCAATTCTGCTATATGGAATAGGAGAATGCATGTTATGTGTTATATGTTTGTTTTGGTAGCTGTGTGTTCAGTTGTGCGGTGTTATGACTTCAGAGTTGAATAGGGTTAAAGTCTTAGAGGTGATATTTGGGTTTTGCTCATTTAAGGAAACTTTTATGACTTTTCAAGTTTAACTTGAGAAATATGGAAGTGTTATTTGAGGACTGAAGGATTATATGAACTTGGACACTGACAAAAGGTAATATAAAAATAAAGACTTTTTGCCTTCTGAAAAGTTACATTTCTTTGTGCCAAAATGCAAGATCTGTAAGTGCCACAGAGACTTTAAAACTCTGCTTGACAAGGTCCGACTTAACAATAAAGTTTGATTTGTGAAGTCAAAATACTTTTGTTATGATCATTAACTGAAAATGAATATGAATCTTTCTGGGACTGTATGGCAATCTGTCAGTTGGGTTCTTACGAGGGCAACAAACCATTTTATGGGGGCCTTTCAGTATATTGTAGAAAAAGGCCACATTCTTCAAGGTTTTTGCCTTGTAGGGCTAAATTTCAAGCTACTTTCTCTTTTATTGGTTCTTGAAGACAACAGTATTGTTCACCATCACAGGGCTTCAGAAATGCAAAGTGAACTGTAGTATTTTTAGATGCAGAAGTTCTAGTTTAATTCATTGCCTCTTTGCTTAATGAAGGACTAATTAGCTGTGCTAACAAACATTCTCTATAGGCTATGTTATGGCTCCCTGTGTTTCCATAATTCTAGATACCAAGCTCAAAATACAGAGGTAGAGCAGACAAAAAAAACCTATTGGTTCAAGCTTGGTTCTCTCCATCTTTCAAGGGAATATATGCTACTTATTGTATGCACAGTAAGGGAAGACGAAACCTTGTTTGTTGATGATCACGAAGACTGAATTTTCAGAGAGTTTTTAAAGCTATAGGCTTTTTTTTTTTTTAAGTATTTCTTATTAATTTAATATTCAGGAGGTCAACTCAGGTAGTGAATCTGTTGTTGCTGATGAAACCTGTTATCATTATACTTTTTGATTTTTAGTGTCTCTAGGATCTATTTGCTAACTTTGCATAGTATGAAAAATTGATGGTGTCTTTCAGTTGTACTTGATATTAATAAATCTCACACCTCTCAGGAAAACTTTAGCATTAGAGAATAAGAGGGGAGAAGTTGGATAAGGAAGTAAGAGCATTTGCATGCATGGATTTTTGTGCTGTTTGTGGCATGACAGGTGTGGTCTGTCCTTCAAGTGTTGTGCAGGAAAATGGCTCAGAACATTTGTGCTAATGCTGTTGAGAGGCAGGAATTGGAAACAGAATTGTCTGCCTGGTCCCTCTCATAATTACGAATATTGAAGTCGAAAGTGGATATAAGAGAGCGATACAAAAGTTATCAGGGGAAAAAAGCATTTACAACAAATCCCATTAAGTTAATTATGGCAGTTACTTGAGCTCAGGAAGCCTTGAATTCTAAAGGCTTTCCACAAAGGGAGCTTGCAACTTCATACCAGGAATGAGCTTTAAGTACTTTTATTACTTTTTTTTTCACCAAGTAGAAAGAAAATTTGTAAAGGTCAAAGTTGGTTTTGTTTTAGGTTTTTTTTACCTAATGCTTGTGAGAACCAACCCATGTTAAAAATGCATCACACTGTAAATGAAGCCACCTAAGTTTATGAGGCAAATTTTGTTGTGTTCAAACCCATTTTGGAGAACAGAGCTGAACTTTTATCTTTGCAGTGTATTCCTAAGGGATTCTGTGTGCTTTGGCTGTCTTGAGGTTCAAAGGGCAAGTCCATACTGAATTCTGTATAACAAAAAAACTCTGTTTATGCTTTTATCATGCTTTTGGAAAGCCTGTTTTTCTGTGTTTAACTGAACCTGGAATTTTATCCAGTAGTGATCAGGAGTTATGTCCATGTATCCTTCTTGCTGTTTGTGCCTGCTGCTGCTGTCCACTAGTTCTGGACCTTCAATATCACAAGAGTAGGCTTATACCACAGTTAGAAGTGTGCCTGCAGTTTATAAAGATAAGCTGAGCTAATTTTAAATCGGTACTTGGGTTTTAGCAGAATAGGAGCTGAACACATTTCGGGAAGGCTGGCTTGCCCTAAATGCAGAGCTGTCATAGCAGTGTTGCTGTATGTGTGCAAACTGGTTGTTTAAAGCAAGCTCAGATTTACTGAGCTGAGCTGCAGTCACTCTTCTTAGAGCTGTGTAATCATAGTCAGATGTAGATATTGTGCGTGGGCAGCTTCTAGTGGGCTGCTAAGGAAGCTGTGTATCTGTTAGGAAGTCTGGACTTGCTTGGCTGCCTGTTTGCTTATCAGATGAAAGAATTCAGATGTGACTCAGTTTCTTGCTGCCTGCATAAAAGGGGAAGGCATCTGGTCATTTCTTTTCTGTTTTAGAGCAACAACTATTTTACTAAGTACTTTATCAGGTAGAATTAAAATAATTGAAACAGAAACAATAAGATCTGCTGACTGATGAAAACAAATGCAAGTAGTAGTCTGTATTATCAAGATAAAAGTCCCTGTTAACTGTACCCCCTTGCCACAGCTGTATTTCAGGTGTGGGGGATATAGCAGACAAATATAAATTAGTTTTCTTGATTATTTTATTGCCCAGGTAGCCTCAGTTAGATTAAATCTATGTGCAGGACAACAGCTACTTTTTAAAACTCAAACAATTCATTGTGGTTGTGTGTGCGGGTATGTGCATACATGTACACAGAGAACGTACTTGTGTGGTTTCTAGGTATAGGATTTTCTAGGTATAATAGCACAATACCCACCTATCTAACAAATTACAGGTTTGACCTCATAAGCTGAATTTCTAGCTCAAGTACCGTGACAGTGCTTGATTTTGCACATGCTGGAATACCTGCATCTTCCACTGGCTACAGTTAGAACTGTAGGTGTTGAGAACATTTGAACATTAGGTTATCAAATAGAAGCATGAAACTTAAAGGCAATCTGTGGAGCAGTTCACATAGGTATTTGGCACACAAGGAATTAGGGTTTCCAGTATAGTCTTTCATAAAAACTTTTTCCAAGGATCTACTCATGTGAAAGAGATGATTCCTTAAAATGTATTTGTTACTTTACATAATGTGGTAAATGTTTCATACCCACAATCCCTGTATACATTTTTGTCATTAGAAAGCTTCATTTTCTGGGATGTATATAAAGCATAATCTTCTTTATGGCAACTTTGACAAAGGGTGAAAAATGTTTGAAATGTAACAGTGGTTTTATTTTTATAAAATGTACTGGTTTATACTTACAAAGTTGATAAGTGAGGAGGTTGTATTCAGTCTCTTAATTTCCGTTAAGAAGTAGTACCTGTTTTAATATTGACATGGAGCACAGTCACCTAGGAATATTTTTTAAAATATCATTACTTTGGTTTTTTTAAATGACTGTCTGTGCAATAGGTGTGCAGAATGAACTCTGCCCTTCTTCCTCTGCCTTCTGTTGTTGGTTTTTCTTTTCTTTGCCCTGACAGTATACAATGTAATGTCTTGAAAAGTGTTTTTTTTCCTCATTCTACCCACAGCAATGCAGTGATAATTTTATCTGATGAATTTGTTGAATTTGCTGGATTATTTGTTGAACTGAAATGTTATTTAAAGTAAAATATAACACAAAAAATACATTTTCAGGGTAGAGATTTAAACAATAATAAATGCAATTTATGATGATGATGAGAATTGAACTGCTTTTGTAGCAACCAGGAAACTTCACTGATTTGTGGGTTTTATTCTGAACTACTCCTCAGTACTGGAAAAAATGTGTTTTTAATAGACAAAGTTAATGAATTTAATACAAAACTGGAGAGTACCCATACTCAAATATAATGTGGTATTCCAAGTAGGAAGTATGTTCATATTTCAGAGAACATTATGATTGGTACACCTAAACCTCCTTCATGGAAACTCATTGTAAAGATGAGCTGATGAATATTTTTATTGTCAGTGTCTATGTCAATCTCTGCTTTCTGAACAAACAAGAAAATTAAACAGGTCGGTCTGCACTCTATTAGCCCCACTGAGACAAAATGCGTCTTTACAAATATGTAAGTGCTGACTAAACAAATTCATTATATGTGAAGCAACTGTATGTTGGACTTCACCAAGCACATTTGAAAGAAATTAATAGTTTTTCCGTTTCTGGTTGTGTTACAGATGTGATGGGAAGCCAGACTTTTCTACACAGGAGTAGTTGCTTTGAGATGTATCTCCTTACACACACAATCATTTAAATAAACAGGGCTGCTTATTATGAAAAGTGTCAGGAGAAAGAATACAACTTTTAAAAACAAGATGCTTAAGGATGTTGTGTAGCTATAGTAAATAGGATCTATTTTGGCAGCCTTACTGTGAATGGGTTTGAGCTCTGTTTCTGGGCATGGTTCACAGGTTTGGTATATAATCAGGCTAGACCTTACACTGATTTGATTATTTTATATTAAATTACTTGTAAATACTTTATACAAGTCCGTTCCTAAGGATACATTAACAGCAACAATTGGAAAATAAATTTTTAAATATGCTGAAGGTATAGAGAAAGCTCTAACAAATATTTGTGAATTTAGCTCAAAGTGGATTTGGATGCCCAAGTGTTCCAGCCATTTTTTAATCTCAGTCACAAACTTAATTTACAATGCTTTGCTGTTACCCATTTAAAATTATCAACATTGAGAACTTCTGATCACTACTTAGGCATTTTCTCTGTCATCCCCAGGAAAGATGTCTAGAGACCGGGCTCTGAGGAAGCAGCAGCAATTGAATAATTTGGTAGCAGCAGTGACAAAGCTTGCTAAGCCTGGAGATGTGATTGTGGATTTTTGCAGTGGAGGGGTAATGTATATTTTTGTTTGCATGATACAGTTTCTTTCAGCTGTCATCTTTGCAGTTCTAGGTGGTTGCTGCTGCAAAGCAAAAGTACAAATACTGAAATCTTGGATGCTTTCAAAGGTTCTGTCACTAGTTAGGCGATGCTTATCATGTAATGAGTTAACAACGGGGGACGCTGAAAAGTGACTCAGATTTTGTTGTTTGTTTTTGTTTTCACAGGGCCATGTTGGAATTGTTCTTGCTCACATGATGCCGTCATGTCAGGTAAATTCTAACTAAAAGTACAGGTGGGTATGAGCTTTTGGTCTCTGATAATCATCTTAAAAAGATGCACATGTAGGGAGAATAAATATGAAGACACAGTTGTCTCAGCAGAGGACTTAGATTTGAAACATGCAAATTTTTATCATAATCCCAAATGTATGCAGTGCTTTCCTGAGAAAACAAAAATTATAAGAAAATACTTTGTATTTGCAAGATGAATGATGTTGGCAAGTATTAAATGCTTTTCATTGCTAATCCTTTTGGAGATCTCATGCTCTGCAACGAGTAGTTTATAGGTTTTCTCAACTAAACTACAAAGTTTTGCACTTGTTGGTAATGTTGTGCTTTGATTTCTCAGTATTATTTTGCCTTACTTTCTCCTATGTATGACATCTAGGTGGTGCTTATAGAAAATAAGGAGTTGTCTCTGGTTCGTGCTAAAGACAGAAGTGATGAACTAGGTTTAAACAACATTTGGTTCATTCAAGCAAATTTGGACTATTTTCATGGGACTTTTAACATTGGGGTGAGTGATTATAACTTTTACACTTCAAAACGTTAGTGTCTTGTTAATTATTCTTAAAACAACTAGAATACCTATGAGAAGAAAATTTTGTGTGTCCTTACAGACAGGTATTTTTGATGCTATGAGAAGCACCCTTGTTATATTAATCTGTATTAATGTTGTTTTGTATTTATTATTTGTTGCAAATCGGCATTGCTTTTATATTACATGAGTTAAGAAGGAAGTGTCTGCTCCAATCAGATAAAAAATATGAGTGCTGTCTGACCATGTTGAAGAAAAAGTGGGGCGGATTCTCGGTTTAATCTTGTTATTTTAAAATCAGTGATTCATTAATGGATATATTCTGGAGAAGGTTTTGAAGATGGGAAGAGAAGACTTCTGTTTCTCAAATTAAGCCTGAGTACAGTAAAGTGAGGTCAGAAGTGTAGTTAGGTGACAGTAAAAGCATTTTAAGATAAAACAAACAACTCGAAGACTACACAATAAAAAACTGAGAAGGAACTATCATGACGGAGAGAATGTTATACTGATGACATACATGTGTATTCAATGTACAAAGTATACTCAAGCTATATTTATGAAGGCAGAATGATATCTCAGTTCTGTAGGACTCATGCTGAGCACTCCTATTGCAGTCAACAGGTGATATTCTGACTCTCAGTTAACTGTAAATGAGCAGGCCAAAGGAGGAATTTGAGTTCTGCAGGAGCAAAGTAGGTGATTTGAATACTGATTCGAAGCATCTGTGGTAGACCGGTAAGTAAATGAGATGAATGTCCTCTCCACAGTTCTGCAGCCCTAGTGAAGAGTAAGGCATAAATAGTCTTTTGTAACTCTGAAAGATTCCTGTCTTCCAGTTTTATATTCTGTTAATAGAACCTGAACTTTTGCAGCAAGCCCCAAGCTTTCAGTGTGAGTCTGACTGTTCTTTAAATCATCCATCCAAGGGCCTGTTTCGGCTGTAGCTGAGGATCTTTAATGCTGAAGGTTTATGGTACGTGAACAGTGCTGTTTAATATTTGGTTAGTTTATTAAATAAAGGAAAAGAAATACAGTGCAGGAGAAAGAGGAGAGAATAAATTATTTCAGCCCAGTCCTTCCAAGTGTAAATTTTCAATTCTCTAGCTTTATTTTCTGTGCTTTGTTGTCATATAAATTTCACTGGATGACCTAGAGATCTATTTCAAAAAATCATGAATAATTTACTGAATTCTGTGTGTGAAATGTGTAATAGTTTTTCAGTGAAATGAGTCTCCAATTTTGTGATTGTTGGAGTTCCTGTGTTCTTTTTTTGGGGTCTGTTTCTAAGGTTAATACTAAGTTAAATATCTCTAATAAAAAAATTGTTATATTCTCTTGTGAGTTTTGTGACAAGGAAAATATTGAAGTATATGTCAGAAAAATTCACTTGGAATTTCTTAATTTCCAGGCCTGTGATTTCAGTTTCTTTGACTTGATTCTGTAGTCTATTCAACAGACAAATCTGGAGCTTTCCCTTTTTTGGGAGACCTATATCAATCTCAGCTTCAGAATTAGTTTGTATCCTACCATGATTCACTGTTCAGGATTAGCTCATTAACTCAGGATTGACTTTCCTATGCAGCCACCAGCTGGCTGGTTTACTGACCAGTAGCACAAGCGTTTGGTGTTGTTTGAAGGTAAATAATGTAAAGTTTAGCTGCCTTTGTATCATTATGTCATAAACACTGGTTTGATAAAAAAATGACAATATAATACCAGAATACGTGGATATGTACAAAGTTTGGCAATGCATTAGTTCTAAACCCATCTTCTGAGGCTTGTCAAGGTATTCACTCATTGCATGACTTCATTTCCAGTAAAACAATGCAGTGTAAATGTGAGGGTGGACACAATGACAAGAAATTCACTGGTTATAGTGCTTGAAATGTAAAGAGGTATAGAAAAATGAAAGTGCCAGAAGTAGTCATCTCTGCTTTTGGTATTAGTTTAAAACATGTTTATATGCGTTTTAGTTACCTTGACATCAAATCTGTATTACTTAGCTATTTTCTCATCTGTTATCTGCCAGGAGTTCAAAAGCAGGTTAAAAAAAAAAATATGTTGACCACTTCCCTTTTGCTCCACATAAAATTTCTACCCTTATTGATTGTTGGGGTAATGAACTTAAACAACCTGTTTGAGTGCCAAATGTACTGGTACACTACACTATTACATGTTGTGTATAACCACCAACCACAATAAAGGATTTCTGTCTAAAAGTGAAAGCTTCCAAATATTTCCATGCAGTGTTCATTTATATGCCAACACCCAGAGGAGTCTTTGAGATCTTAGTTGGTTTTAATACTTCTGTAGTACTATCTCAGCTAATTTGTGAGAACAAGATGAAAAGTTTAAGGTTTGGTTGGGGGGGGGGGGGGGGGTATATTTTTGAGTGTGTTGAGTTCTTTTCAAGATCACTAAAGTGAACCTGTGAGGTTTCATGAAGCCTTCTCTGTGCACTAGGCTGTTCTAAGGGAGTTGCAGCACCAGAGGAGTAATACAGGACAATGATCTCACTCTGCGTTAGCTCTGTTGCTCTCTTCAGGGGCCACTTTGTTTTCCTGTGTCTACAGATACATGGACTTGTGATCCAAACGCATTATCTGCATTAGTCCTCACTTTTTATTTTGTTTCAGGTAGCAAGTTTAAAATGTAGGATATCCTGAGAAAGCTTTGTCTTGAATTTTATTTGTGATTTTTTGCTTAACAAAATTGATTCTGAGAAACCCAGAGAGGAAATTGGTTGGTGTAAAAGTTCATACAGACTCAGCAAAGCTATTCACTGCTGTTTTAAAGTCTCTTTTCCAAACGTGCAAGCAAAGCAGAGGTCTTTGTTTTCTGCTTGGATAGATGACAAAGTAACTATAATTATATTCCATGATAATCTGATAGCTGTGATATTAAGAATTTATTTCTGATGTTAAACTTGTTCTATTTTTGTTGTTATATTCATGAGAGTAGAAAACTTTCGTTGTGAAATTATTTTATTATTAATTTTTTAATATTCTGCTTGAGACAAGAATATTTGATGCTATCTGTATGCAGTTATAGTTCAGCTGATGATTAATGGTCTGCTCAGCTGAGTTTACATCAAGGAGTCTGCAAACAAAAAAGTCTTTGTTTTAATCTGCATCTGAGAGCAAAGTTTTTATCTTCCAATTGCTGTACCTTGAAAAACAACTTTGAACCCTGAAATCTGAGCTTTGCAGTTTTAAACCTTTTCCTAAATTTACAGTGAACAAAAAGCAAACAATGCAGTCATACAAATCTGCACCACTGCACAGAATTAAAAATGTGCCTCAAAAATGTCTTCAGTTTAATGAAAACATAGATCAATGTGTATGCACCAGGTCTACTCTGAGCTACTGAATACATGGAATAAGGCAGAGAAAGTAATGCCTCCATTTTACTTGACCCATTTGGCATCACAGGTATATATATATAGGAGAGAGCTGCTTGCCTTTCCTTGCAATATATTGAGTACAGCAGTAACTTGCCTTTCTGTAGGAGAGCATGAAGAATTTGCGTGGTCTGTGCGTTACCCAAACACACATCAGTGCTTACAGGTAGCTGTTGTGTTTGAATGGCATTCTAGTTTTAGTTTGAGAGCCCATCACTAAGAAAAAGAAAGAAAAGAATAAGGAGAGAAAAAAGGAGGGCAAGTTATATTTGATACTTCCCCAGCCCCTTCTTTGTTTTCTGAAGTTTTTACTCAATACCTTACAATGAAATGCTCAAAATTTATGTGTATATGTTCTTTAAATGTGACCTTCAGGTATATCTGTTACTTTGCTTACTGCTAAGTTGAAATACAGTTTTGAAATAGTTCTTTGTATTAAGTCCTTTCTACTTGACAACTAATCACCATAGTAGTTTTTCTTTTAATATTTTTCTGGAGCTTAATTTTTGATTTATTTGATATCACAATGCAGTGCACCAACCTTTTGAGTGCTTTTGGTGAGTGACCCTTGATCAGTGTTGATGATTGCCTTGTTAATGGAATAGACCATAAATTTTTCTCAGCATAGATATGAAAGAGAGGAACGAAAAACTGAGGAATTAAGGACCAGGCCTTTGGCATAACAGCTTTCATTCCAAAAACTTCCTCATATATTTAAGTAACTCAGTCATCCAGAAAAATACTGCAACATGATTGTATTTAGAACATTGCTATAAAGAATTTGCTTGTTTCTTTGTTTTTTGTTTTTAACACTCTAGGTGGCTCTGCATGCATGTGGTGTGGCAACAGACATGGTGATCGAACACTGCATCAAGTCACGGGCAGCCTTTGTCATTTCTCCTTGTTGTTACGGCTTCATTCAAAACACAGTGAAGTTTAAATATCCACGAAGGTAAACTAAAGCGAACAAGATAAGCTTTAAAATTTCAACTTAAATGAAGGAAGAAAATACTAAAAAGTATGGAATTAATCAATTGAAGATCATTGCAAGTGTTTAGGCTGAATTGGTTCACAGTTATAATGCAACTGTTTCCTCCTGGTTCTCTTTGCAAACCTGTCCTGAGAGGGAGACAGATTGGTAATTCCTGGGTTTTTTCTGGATTTATCTATTCATAGTTCAGAAGACTTTATACCATCAACATAGTAGATACAGTATGTGGAAATCTGTGTAATATGCAGACCTTTTACCTTGAAATCACAAAGTTAATAGAAAACTCATGAAAATTATTGTAAGAAGGGGAATTGACATTTTAATGTTGGAGAAAGATGTAAGCAGTCAGCTTAAAGAAGTGGGTCTGCTTTATACCACAGTTTACTGCTTGTGAAACTCTTCTGATTTATTGCCAAGTAGACAAGCTCTCCTGTATTTCAGTTCATGTTTTTAATACTTTTTCAATGAACTGTAGATATTTTGTCATCTTCAAATCTGTCATGTTGGAGATACTTATATATCTTAGGCTTAAGAATTATAGTGCCTTTGATAAAAATAAAATGTAAAAGGTAAGCATAAAGTAGTAGAAGAGGCTAACAGCTTTCTGAGGCAGAACTAGATGAGGGAAGAGGGTTGTGGGTTGTTTGGTTTTTTTTTTTTTTTCATAAACCTGAGCTTTGTGTTTTGTATGTCCAAGATTAGTCAGATTTAATTTTATTAGGAATTACAACATTGTCTTAGGTATATACCTGCTAAAATAAGATACTGAAACATGCTGTCTTAAAAGGAATTAACAAATCTAAAAAAAATCTTATGCATCCATTTTAAATATTTTTCTATAATATCGAAGTGTGCTGTCACAGAAGTGCATGGAGGGTAAATATTTAGAATTTATAAGTTTGATAAAATTGTGTTTAACAGTGCTTTCTTAGTCAATTTGATTCTTCCATCTCTTTGTGTGTCCAGTTTTGTCTTCTCTTGTGACACAGTAAAACAAATAATTATTCTTAAGGAAGAGGCAATATAATTTTAAGCCTTTTAAAGTTAGCAGGTATATAGCTGTTCTCTGTTGACTTGTTTTAAAATTGACTGGATACCGTTTAACTTTTGACATTTTTAGATCATGAAGTCTGGAAATGCTCACTGTGATAGAAAACTTGATGTAGATGCTGCAAGAGTGTCAAACACAGTTTTGTGTTTGCCAAGATTTTGAATCTAACATTGTAATCCTATGTAGAAAATTATCAGCCCTAGCTCAAGCTACATTTTAGGGTTTGCTTTTTCTTTCTGCCTTATTTGATATGATCATAAAACATGATAGCCTGCACATATCCCCGTATTTGCCTGTGTTCTATACTCAATTCCACTGTAGAGGTACCTTTTATGACACAAACAAAACATATGCATTTCTAGAGGTTGTGTACATGTAATATAAAGTGTTTATGTGACTCTAGAAATGCCAGTAAATCTGTGTTAGCATTTATAATGATTTAAAGAGAGAATTTTTATGAATAATACAATAGGAAAAAAAAAGACAACACCAGATACACTTTTCCATTTCTAGTGAACTGGAACTGTAATGTTTTCTGGGTTTTTTTTAAATACCTTTCTCTAGGATACAGATATTGCTATTTTGTTTAAAATGTGTTCAAGTATGTAATGATCGCTTCTATTTTCCACCTCTGTTTTTTTAGATGTTAATTGAATTGGTCTTTTTTTTTTTTTTTTTAGTCATCAGTTCAAAGAAATTTTGTCCTACAAGGTATGTAAAAGGATTGGGTGGGGGAAGAGGGTTATGTGCAGTTTCCTGTGTTTCACTGGGTCTTCTTATCAAATGGAATATAAGTGGCTATCTTTTAATTGCAAGGAGAAGCACGTTATGTGAAAAGTTCATTAGTAATGCAGATGTCATTGTGTTGCTTTCTTTCTACCATCCAATTTTTAAAGCTTTTTTTCTTCAATAAAATTAAATAGTTTCTCCACAAGATAACTTTTTTATCATGTGTAAGCAAACCATTCCTACAATACTTCAACATGCATCAGTTAACAGTTACAGGTTACCAATTTATTTAGGTCTTAAATACAACTGTTTATACTGTGAAAATGTCTTACCGTTTTTTAGGTAAAATTACTGCTTTTATAGATACTAGATTCTGATAAACATTAGATATCTCTGTCTAGTTTATGTCTAGAAGATTGGACATAGTGAGTAGCAAGAGCTTATACTCAGCAAGAATTTTATACGGTATTGTTTTAAAAATGTTATTCAAAATTATTTCAAAAATATTCAAATGTGCTTTGACGCTTGGGAGCCAGGGTCTGTGTGGACATAGTCTGAGTGGAAGGTGGGAGAAAGAATCAGAGGCCTGCAGATCTGACAGAATGAAGATAACATGTGACAAGAGAGTGAAAAAGGACAAGAGCAGAGAGGTGGACAGCAGACAACTGGTACTGATCTATTAAGCTTTGCTAGTGCATTTAAACTAGTTAGTGATGAGCAACCAGAAATTCGAAGGTTAGATGTACTTAATGTGGTAGAAAGAAAATGTTTCAATTTAAGAGAAGCAAGGCTATATAGAAACTTTACTGAGTTTACATGTCAAATCCTAAACAAGGGTCTTGGTGTTTACAATATAGAAATGTATACTAGAGATGCAGAATAATCCTTTGTAACAGAAATATGAGAGGGAGATGGTATTTCTAATATCCAAATGGTTTTTGGAACAGTGAGCACAGCAAAGATGCTATATGTAGCAGGAAAACGGAGATTATCCTTTTTAATCTTCAAGTATGAGGGCATTTAAAAAAATCAGAAAATTTCCAGCCATCTTATATAGGGAAGTTCAGTTATCTGGTAATACACTGATCTTATCTTCATGACAGTCTGGTTTATGTACACTTTACTAATTTACATGGAAATAATTGTCCACAGATTGAGATGATAAAAGCAGTGCAGTGGATTTGGACCTGCCATTATTTTTTTTATTGATTAACATTCTTTTCAATACATTTATATGTTTCTAATGCATAATCACGAAGAACTCAGGTTTCAATTCAGAAAAAGTTTATTTACTAACATATTATTAAAAGTAGACCTGTTGAAAGTACAGAAGGAGATGATGGCAGTTATAAAGTCAAGGATGCCTAGATTATGATAGTGTATAATCTCATTAAAACTCAGAATTTTTTTTTCTTAATCTGTTAATCCATGGAGGTTTAAATCACAGGATTTGTCAACACTATAGAAGTTCCAGCATTTTATTATTTGTGTTGCAGAAGGGCATAGGGGCCAAGGACAATGCTAAAAAATATTGCTGCTCTTAATAATGTAAGAGTCTATAGAAATGATCTAGGCTGGTTGGTGCCTCAAATAATCCTAGTTATAAATAACTTCTGTTATCCAGCTAGCTATATGCGTTTATATATTTCATATTAATAAATTGTCACAGGTTACTGGCCAGTAGCCAAAGCTGCCATGTGTTAGCCAGACATTGTCTGTGTCACCCCCCTCCAGTTCCTGTTTTAAATTCATTTCTCTTATCTTTCTTTTTAGTGAGATCTAAAAAGACATCCAAAAGTCTGGCAATTCCAAAACTTTTTTGATGAGAACATTATGCTGTAATTCATTAGTTTATAGCTGCAAAGAATAAGGTTATGATAACTGTAGATTTCTACTGTGATACATTTTGAGACTGTTTGTCAATACACTTTCCCTATAGGAGAATTGGAAAGTAAAACTGAATAACTTCGCACATACAGCTTTGAAAACGTAATGGGAATTGAAGCCATGAGTTCTAGTAAGCAAGTTAACTGTTTATGCTCACACAAAGTTAGGGCAGTTTATAATTCCCTTCATTATTTTAGAAATGCTTTTCTTCTTATTTATGCCAACAGGGAGTGTGCCAATTTAATGACTGTGTCATGGGGAAAAGATGTACTCATAACTTAGGCCCTAGTTTAACTTTTTGGATCATCTCTGTGGGAAGCTAAGGCATTAGAGTCAGTCCAGATTTTCAGGTTAAGTGGTGAGGCTCGCCTTGGCTCTGGTCTGGTCAGATGAGCTGAGAACACGATATTGCAAAGAGCCAGGTTGTGTTGGGTGCCTGAAGGCTGGTGAGGGGTTCTCTGCTAACATGGATCTTTTCCCTGTACTCTGAATCCCTCTTTTTCTCTCCAAGCTGCCTGTTACTGCTTCTTCTCTCCTAACAGCAGCCACATTGCCTGTGGCTCTCCTTTTCCTCCATTCTCCAGGAGTCACATCTGAGTTTAACGTTTTTAGCTCTTTTGTACTACAAAAATAGCCATATTTGAACCAAATTGACTGGGCATAACATGTTTAAGTTCTAAACATGTTATAACATGTTCTTATTTTGCTTGCATATTTCTTGTGGAGCTGTGAGCTGAAAACCTTCACGTGAATCAGCTGTACTGGGGAACAAATGTCACTGCCTCAAGATACTGTAAATTTATTTAAATGAGTAATATTTTGAGTTTCAAGTAGTGATAATATTTCATTTTATAATATATGGGCAAGCTTTTTTGTGGTCAGGTGTCTATTAAATTTATGAATTGGGTGGAGTGTACTGCGGAGGGAGTTACCATCTTGATTTAATATGAAGATGGGATTTCATTCCGTTTTTTTGTGAAATGAAGCCTTTTGGATGTTTATGTCCCCATAATGAGCTGGAGTGAGTATCCTCTACTTCAGGATACTGAAGGAAGCTGAAGTATCCTTAGGTGAAGTTGTTCACTCCATCTGTTACAGGACCCAAACCTTTAAAATCATCATTTTATATCAGACAAGAAAAAAGAAAATTTTCTTTTTGATGCAAGACACATGTCCTTTTCTCAGATCTATGACATCATAGGAGACTTGGGAATGTTGTACAGTTCTAAAATGGTTCTGATTTACTCTGTCCTGTACTTAATATTGCAGTTGTCCCTCAGAGCACAGCTGTCATCAGCATTAATTTCATTGCTACACCTTCAAGCCTTTTTTTCTTACCATCTGGCTAACTTGCCTTCCTTGGCTTGACTGGTCTTTGAGAAACCATTATGTTAGCATAGGTGGTGTTGTCTGAAGGCAAATGAGGATGGGGTTTTGCCTGCTTGTGTAGTGATCTAAGCAGGGAGTAAGGTGGTGGGGCTAACCCTCCACTGCACCGTGCCCCTGGGTGACAAGACAGGAAGAAACTAACTGCAGCTGTTGTAGAAGCCTCTGCAGAAACTTTAAGTGGAACTGGGATGATTTGAAAGTGAATTGTGCCCGCTTTGATGTAGGAAACTTTCCTATTCACAGCCAGGTATGTTTTGCCTTCAGGATCTTTTGGATTGATCCTGAATGGATTTGGCAGAGCAGAGGAAGTTTGACCCACAAGGGGATTTTCTGGGATTCAAAATCACTGCTTGGGAGAAATGTGCAGCAGTTCAAATCACCTGTTTAAGAATTTTGTCTTGACTGCCTATTGATGCAGAGATGCTGTCCCTTGATGACTGTGCTAAAAGAAGTCTCTGTTGCTCGTCAGTAATTGAAGGCAAAATTAGTCTATATATGTCTTTGAAGAATGCTATCTTGTATACATTGCATCAAATTCCAATTCAACTGCTGCAGACAATTAGAGAAAATTTAGCAAGGAACAAATACTCATGAGTAGAAATGTGGCCATGGTTACAAACACTTGATTTGCACACACATTTACAAGCCAAAGCAGTATCAAAATTAGGATTTGCACACAGATGATTTTTCTAGAAATATGATCTTCAACATTATAGCATTTTTGATACTTTTAAACTTTTAATTAGATTTTTTTTCTTACTTTATTTGGAAGATGGAAATGCTACTGGACCAAATTTCTTTTTTTTTTTCCTAGGAGCACATGATCCTTTGCAGATTTGCAGATCAGACAGCTGTTCAGCTTCCACCTGAACGCAGGCTAATTGGTATGAATTTCTACAGCTGTTGTGTAAACTATCTCAGTAATGAATTGTAAAGGAAGAAGTAGTACATTTATGAACAGGTCATTAAGTTGCTGTCTTCACATAACACTTGAAAAATTTGTGTTTCTTCACATTTCTCCCCTTGCTGTTCTGAACTATGGTATAGAAACTCTTTCAGAATTATCAATATGAGAAAGAGGGTTTGCATTTTACTGATTTTTGTTGCTTCACCTTTTTTTTTTTTTTCCTCCCACTATTCTCTGGAAAGAATTAGGGTTTTTTAAAAGTTCACTAGAGTCCTGCTATTGCCAGCTTATAGACATTAAAAGCACAGGCTATTCATAGTAGTGATTTTCAGTGTGAACCCTTTGTCCTGCTTATAATTGCTGGTGGTAACTCTTAGAAGGGCAAACATCTAATGTCACCTGGAAACAATAAAGCTAAATTGCAGAGGCTGGGTGAGCTTTGGTACAGGCAGGCTTAAGAGCATACAAACCTATTTGGTCCACCTCATTATTAGGGTCATCATAATAATTTTAGAAAAAACCCAGAAGGTTTTCTGTGTGTTTTTGTTTTGTTTTTTAAATAGTGAACAATATTTATAATCTGAAGACTTTGAAAGAATGTAGTTTGGCTTACCCCTTACCTGGGGTACCAGCCTTCCCATTGTGGGGAAACTTATAGCTACAGCAGTGTAGTACTCAATATTTACCTTTTGGTAATCAGTTCTGTTTCAGGTTTGTATTTATTGCTGTTCTGAGTAAGACCAGCTGCCTTCCGTTGGGTCATTTCTGTTCAATTAACAGCCAAGTAAGTTGATCCCTGAGATTTTAGTTTTAGTCAGATGTCAATGATTTCTGAGGAAAAGAAATGCAAGAAGCTATCATTAAGATAAATGGAATTTCATTACTCAGAAGGACAGCAAAATCCATAACACTTCAAATATTTGCAATAAGCAAAGACATTTCTTCATTATGTGCAATATTCTAGTATTCTTTGACTTACAAAAGGGTATAATATGCTCCTGTCTGGTATTCATGTTCTGATAGAAGCTATAAACTAGCTTCCAGGTCAGAAAAGACAGAAAGGTCTGGGACCTCTCAGGATATTTGGCTTGCAAGAAAAACTTAGAAAGTGTATTAAAGCAGTAGTAGCAAATAATCATAATGTTTTTAAAAAGCTTCATTTGAAGAATTCAAAGTATTTCCTATACTTACTGCACTAAAAGACTTTTTCTTTTCTATTGTAAATGGTGTCAAAATGACTCACTCTGCTACTTTCTGAATATTTTAGGATTGTATTGTAAACTGTATTTTCGCAAATACTACTGAATTTATGTAGCTTCAGTGAAGTGACAAATGATTTTGTTTCATTACCTGTAAGCCCCTAAATCACTAAAGTACGGCATTCTGTCTGTGACTGTCATGGCTGAAACAATGGATTTGTTAAAGGAGCTATCACCAATTTCAGTAGTATCTGTGAATGTAAAAATATGCAGTTGAACCCGGTTCTGCTACGCACAACAATTCCCTCTTAAATGAACAAAGTTCTGTTTCCCATTTTCACTGGATGTGCGTGTTTTATCTACTGTATGCAGCAGTGGGACCTGAGTGTAAACATACCGAATGGTTTTGTGAACGTTGCTACAGCCCACCTGATTTAGTCCGTCAGATCACAGAACTGCTCCATGTATTTCACACAGTCTTGCTGAGAGCACCCGGGGAACCGGGCACCAGTTGTGACAATCCCAACTGCCCTTTAGTGTGTACACTTTGAATAATAATGATATTGGTGTCAGTGGCAGGAGCATGTACATGCCATTTTGTTCAACCAGCCACAGAACGTGATTTTCTATGAAACCACAAACGTGGGAGAATAGTGCCACAAGAAGTAATTTATGGAGATCTATCCTGGTTATATAAACCGGTAATTTCTCCCTGCAACATATAAATCCATACAGGATGGAGCTGGAAAGTTCTTTTTCAGGCCGAACCTTATTATATCTCTAAATTGTTTCCTACTCAATTACTACCCCTCTCAAATTCTAAGCCACCAACAGAAGAGAGTCCAAATGTCATAATGTTGGTGAAGTCAAAGTAGTGAATTTCTTTTGTAACTAAGGAATTCAGCTGAGAAGAAGAAAATACTTCTGGCCATTGGCTTCTAGGGGAAAAGCAGAATAGCTTGGACTGAGTACTGTATTAAAGTGTGGTGCGCACCAGCTGTTCTGAAATACAAGGATACTGAGGGACCTGCTTATGCAACATACCCAAAACTTCTGCAGACACCTAACGGATGCATATCAGGGCTTGTAATGGTACAGGCACTCAAGCTCTGTATACATTCAGGTGGGCAAGGCAGACAGTTCCAGAGGGTAGTTTGAAATGCCAGACATGTATCCCGATGGTAAACAGAATGAGTGCTCCTGTCTCTTCCCTTCATCTTAGACTCCAAATATATTTAACTGTACAATTCTGTCAGGAACAAGAAAAGAGGTAGAATCATTGGCTTTGAGACTGAAGCAAGATTGTGCCTTGTTTGTGACTTGTTACTGACAAAACGTTTGAGGGAAGTGCTAAATCTTTCTTGCAAGAGAGTTTCAAACTGCTGAAAATATGATCTGACAAATCAATTCTGTATTTCAGAACATAGTCAATTATAATGAGTAAATACGTAAAGGCAGATTGCCCCATCACATCACCTTGGCATGGCTGTATGATAATACAAACTTCTAAGCAGAAAAAACCCTTGAATTTATTATTCCAATTTTTTGTGCAGGTAAATCTGAGATAAGATTAGTTTTCATTAGTAATTTAGTATTTTCGTTTGTAAGAAGTTACATTCATGTCTCAAATCAATTACACTGTATCACTGTTTGGTATTTTAGTCTTTTATTGATATTCAATAACCAGAGATTTTTCAGATTTTAGATGAAAGTACAGGAGGAAAACAGTTACAGTTATAAAGGCAGTAGAAGCTTGGCAATTCAGAGAGCTAAGGGGTAAACTAGGCATTTTTTTTCTTCCTGTGGCTTTCACATTAATGCATGGATTTTTCTGTAAGTTATGAGAATGCTTAAACATAGTTGTGCCTGTTATGTTTCTCCATATATAAAGAGTTAATAATCCCTCCCAAGATCTTTGCTGAATGAGGGTTACAAGTCACAGATGTGATTTAGAACTATTAATGACTGTCTATTTGAAGTAAAACAGATTAAAATAGTTTTTTAAGTAGATTTGGAACTTATTTTTTAGATGACTTACCGATGTGTTTTCCTAACATTGAAGTACATGTTTCTGATAATGTTTCTACATTTTTAGAGTTTCCATGCTCTCCTTTGCTCTCGTTTTAGGAAAGCAGTGTATGGGGCTTGTGGATCTGGATCGGGCATGGGCTGCGGAAGAACGTAACTACTCTGTCCAAGTTATATCTATGGAGCCAGAGAGTTGTTCTCCAAAGAACAATATGTTTGTGGGCATCCCTACTTAGAGTGTGAAACTTGCATTTGATTTGAAGCTGAACATAAATCTTCAGTGCATAATGACATCCATCAGATACAAGTATAGCTGGGAACGCATCTTGAACCCATTGTGTTTGGAAAAGGAAGCAGCACAAAAGGTCTTAGAAAGTGAACTGCATGCAGAGCATCACAAATTGTACTTGTGTTATTAACTTTTGGTTCTGTTACTGAGAAGTTTCTGGATCTAACAACTGTGCATGGCATCATATCCATCTGTAAAGGTTTAGAAAAAAGTTGGTCTCATTGATTTCCTTTTTAGTAAAACTGCCTTGGCTGCTTCAAAATTGCATTCATGATCAAAACTGTATTTGTGTTCTTAAGCAGAGCAGTTATCAGCCAATAATGCAGATCACTAGAGGAACAGAAAAGATCAAATCTGTGGTGTTAGTGAAGAAGGCTGTGCGACAGGTGATGGCTTGAATTTGCTAAAGAATTCCGTACTATTGTAGGAAGATTATTTTTAATAAAAGTTCATCAAAATACTTGGGGCATCATTCTGTTTATGAAAAATATATTCTAACTTACTAATCTTTTTAAAAAGACTTAAAAATTATCTTTAAATATTACACAAGGATTCTGTAACCAGGCACTTGAAAGCGTGTTTAGTTAAAGAAAGCAAACCCCTAATTATCCATTGATCAGATAACGGGAGCTAGTGATGATGTCAGTGAATGGATACTTCACTGCCACCTCTGCTAATTGAAGTGTATTGCTTCCCATTCTTAAAAAAATTGCTGTCAGAAGAAATTTTTAAGGACAGTTCATGTGTCTATATACATTGCCTTCACTGATTTGATATTCAGTTTAAAATTTGAAGAAAATTGCCATTGTGAAATCATTTGAAAAGATCAACCACAGTCATGTTACTGTAAAATGAAAATAAATGTTCTTCTGTGTTCTGCTTAGTAGGCAGTTCTCTACCCCAACTTAAAATCATCCGTTGACACTGGCACAATGGAAAATAGCTCCTAATGAGATTTTAACTGTGTGTTTATGGGTTTGAGACATTTATGAATTCTGCCATGGTTTAGTTTAAATATATCTGAAGTTTGGTCAGTGTGAACATACCTTCAGTGCATGTGGCAAACAATTACAAACCATAGGTATTGGAGGAAAAGAAAGGATCCTGAAATGTTTCATTCCTCATGAAACTAAAAGATCTAAATACTTGGATTTTTCTAATGTGAAGACTGAAGGAAGCTGCACACTTATTTGGAAGCACAAAGGTGAGTGATGTAGGTATGAATTCATACTTTTAGCCTGAGTTCTTCAGTAGATAGTGACAAAATACTTTTTCTCCAACTTTTTATAGTTACAGGAGAAACTGGAGATTGGAAGAATATATAGCAAATATAAAATATATGACAATACCAGTTGTCTCCATGATTTTCTCTCGTACTTGCCCAAAGAGAATTCAGTTTTTAAGATAGCATTGTGTCAAGTCTGAACATTATTCATGTTAAATTACTTTATTTAGAACTCCAGGTACTATGTCTGGAATGAGAAAATGTCTCTTCATTACCTTTTATGCTGAAGGAAGGACTCATCAAGGTGAGACACCTGATGCAAGCTTTGATGCTGTTTACAGTAAGGATTTTCACAATGCTCTGCTCCAGGCAATCGGTACCAATATGAGTGTTTTAGTTATGGTGATGTTGAATATTTGACATGATCTGATATTAATAGCCTTCAGTAGAGCAAAAATCTGTGCTGTTAAATGCTTCAAAATTTCTACAATATCCATCTCAATGGTCTGTAATAGTTTTTGGATCTACCAGAAAAGGAGAAGGAATACATTTGGGATGTGCCACAGGGAGCGTGTGTGTCACTGAATAAAAGATAAAAATGACTTTTTTAACAGGCAAAACCAGTATTTCTTGGACACAGAGGTGGAGAAGGAGCCTTATTTGGAAAATAGCTAAAGTCACACAAGAATCTGAATATCACTCTCTGTTTTGTTAGTATTGTGGGGTTTTCTCCCATTTTTAAAGTACCTGTTTTCATGTTAATGATGTAGCTTCCCACAGGTGTTGTTTATTTGTGACTTAAGTAAATTATTTTATATCTGCTACCCCACATAGAGCTGGGCTTCACAGGAAGAAGAGGTTTATAGAAGCAACACTAGTGCTGTGTTTATATGCATCATGACATCCCATTTTTCTTGGATGAGCCAAACTATAGAAAGTGAATTTGTGACAGATTTTTTTTTTCTCAGAGGTCAGGGATATTTTGGTGGCATCTCATAGTATCTGTCATCTTGATGGCTTACAGGATAGTGAGACTGCATCTGATTTGTTGTGCTGCTTTGTGGTCTTGTCACTGTTGGCATCAATGAGCTTTGGTTTCTTTTCTTCTCAGGAGAACAGAATCTTCCTCATGTCTAAGAATGGAGTTACCTTACCATGAATAGTAAAGCCTGAACTATACTTGAGGCGAACGGATGTTTTGTTTATTGAAAAGTCAAGAGGAACAGATGAAAAAAAGCATTAAAAAGAGAAGATATTTTCAACAGCTGTCAATAGCTAATTTACCACAGATTAAATTGCCACTCTGTGCCATGTACTTCCCTCTAGAAATGTGAGCTCAATTATATTAATTTCTAGGTATGTTAATTTGTTATGTGCTTCCATATACATAAATGGTATGGAATTAATAGAGCTTAGAATTCCCTAAACAAGGTGACTGGACATTGTGGTCCTGGTAAGTGAACAACTGCTGTTGTGCAGCCTGTTATGCAGGGAGCTAGTTTGATGTCCCAATATGTCCCCATACTATTTGTGTTTCTTATGTGTCTGGCCCCAGTGGGACCAGCTTTAGGGTGGACAAAATGTTGTCCTAACATAGTCATAATTTTCCGTTGTCTTGCTAGTCTTCTTTTATGTTACCCTTGTAGCCAGTAATCCTGGAAAAACTAAGTTTATAACAGGAAACAGATGACCAAACTGAACTGAGCTCCTCTGTGTGTTTAAGTTAGTCATCTGTATGTATGGGTATCTTTATTTTTGTTCATTGTTTTTAGTCTTTATCATGTTAATTATCTGCTTCATCAGTCCTATTTCAAGAGGTTTTAGTATTGCCATATTTAGGCAGGGTTAGTAATAAATAAGGAACATTCCTAGTAGGTACATTGTGGCCCCTAATTTTACAGTGGCTTGATCTTAACAAAAAAAAAAAAAAAAAAAAAAGATGTTAGTATTACTCAGTTAAATCAATCTATTGATTTTTTTTAAAGAAATGAAAAATACATGTGTTGTCAAAATTACCCATCGATCGTTCTTACAGAGGCACATATAAAATGATTCATTTGTAGGACTGCCATAAATTTTAGACTGATGTTTTCTGTTTCTGATTATCGCTTGACTGGTGGATCTGTCATTTGAAAAGGCAATGATGATAAGCAGAAATGTCTTTTTAAATAGCTGTCTTCCTAGATGACATGCTATGCCAGGTATTCTCATTGAAAAGAACAATTAAAAAACCCTGTATGCTCAAATATGTACACATACAAGTTTGAGCTTTAAGTAATCTTCAGTGAAACAGCACACAGTTGATTTTATAATGGGTTTATATACATATTAGTTTGGCTAGACATGATCAGTTGCAGCTATTTTCTGTCAAGATTTTGGTTTGGGAATAGTGATTTACCCTTTCAATGAATATATATATATATTTAAAGAGTATTGAGCTAGAAAAGCGTTGTTTAACAAAAGGTAACTGAACAGCTGAAGTGTTGGTTTCAGTCTTAGTGCTTAGTTGCTTAGCTGTCAACAGAAAAAAAAAGCACAATTTTTTCCTTTAAGCCTATTCAAGTACTACTTTCAGTGTTTTTTTCTGGGAGCATTTGCCTGTCATAAGAAACTCCTGATATACAATCTCAGTCTAAGTTCCTGTGATGTTATTACTACTTTTTTAAAAAAGGGAAAATCTAGTTATCATATACGTACCTGTCCATATGTCTAGTGTCAAAAATGTTACTTACATGAAGAAAACCTCAGAACTTTCCACGTTCAGACTTGCACTTAAACTACCTGGCTATCATGGTTTCAGTTCAGTAGCTTGTCCTTAGCAAGTTTCAGTTTATTGCAACTATCATTAAAAGAAATTCATTTTCCTAAATTAATGATGTATTAAGATTATACGCAAACAGTAAAACTGAAACCAAATTCATTTTCTCTTTGCTTGTAGCTTTTATTTACTCAGAAATGAAACGAGTAATGAAGTGTCCTGCTCTGCACTCTTCTCAAAGTGAATTTAAGAAAATATCTGTGTTTTCAAAATTCCCCTGATAAGCCTCATATGTAAGGAAGAATGGTTAGGATAGTTTTATAATAAATCACTCAGATCATTTCTGAGTGAAAACAGAACAATTTTTAAATGTTGTATGTGTTAAATGGTGTATTTCCTAACTTGTAATTCAAAAGCATTTTACTTAAATGTTTGAATTTTTTGCATTTTGTTTTTTAAGGTGCTAGTGGAAATATTAATTTCATGAAAAGTGAGTGATGCTATTTGAGTATTCTTATTAAGTAATCACTGATTTCAGAAATTAAATTATTGACTAATTCTATGCGTTTTCCCCTTCAGACTATGTTTTACATGATTGTTGCTGATCTTTCATAAGTTTGCACAGCATCAGCTGTGATGGTGCCCTTGAAACAGGTTTGCTAAGTGATACAGTTATATTAATACTGAATATGACTACTAATTTTAGTGCTAATCTTTTTTTAAAAAAAAACCCCAGCAACAACATATACCAGTATCATTGAGAAATATAAACCTGTTGTCTGAATTGAAATGTACCTGTATTGCTTCAGCAATTTTACTGTCACATTCCTTTTGATAAATTTGTCATTCTTCCTTGAGTGAAAGATTTCCCTTGAGCTTTAAGAATTAGAAGAGCGCTTACTCAGGATACATGAGGGTTGAAATCATGGCTGCACTGAAGATGGCAAACTCTCCATGATACTGAGGTTTTCATCCTCTGACTTGCAAATACACGAAACATCACTTTTTAATTATTTTTGTGTATGAGCCCTTTCTATGTTTAGACTCCATTGTTGTATTTGAAAAGTTTTAAGAGGCTTCTATTTTAAAAATCTTTTTGGGGGTGTTAAATTGATCTTTTGAGAGGTTGAGTGAAACTTGCCTAATAGAATCTGTAATATCATATTGGAGTTGTGACTTTTATATATATGTTAAACTGTTGAATACGTTGGAGTTGAACTGTTTTATGTATATCAGACTTGAACAACAGCAGAAATCTTCTGCAGTTCTCTAGGTTGCTACAGTAGTCATGCATGCAGCAGAATGGAAAATGGGTATAGAACTGCAGAGCTAGAACAAAAAGTACCCAGGATGAGCTCTTTGTACTTTCCCAGAGATACAGCTGGTAGTTGCTGAGTGGAGCAGAGATGCAAGTGAGAGGGGTCATGGGGTATATAAGTACCAAAGCGTAACGATGCAGTGATGGCCCAGAGAGGCGTACCATGTGTGCCCAATCCAGTAGGAAACGTGCATAATGGAGATGTGGTTCTTTCAGCACTAAGGAAGCATTTCATCAGCAGGTCATAAAATTCTGCACCTGTATACGGCACAACCATGTGTAAGATGTATTGCAACCCAATTTTATTGGATTCACTGTGAAAATCTTGTAAAACATTTACACCACCCACTGATCAAAATGCATAGATAAACCACCTGCAGAGCAGAACCATTACTGTTTCTCACTTAACAAATCTGAAGGTTGAAAGATGCTGCTGATGTGGTGACATCACGCTGATGTGATGTCATTTTTTTCTCCTTTTTAGATCTACTGTACCTACACGCTTCTTTGCTACCTATGGTTTGGTTAGTTCACAGCAAGTACGTTGGGAGTGTAGAAATAATTCGTTGCTGATCATACTACTGCTGATACTGCTTTTTTAAAAATTATCCCTTCTTTTCAATGATGTCTTTGAGTTTGGAATCCATTCATCAACACTAGTGCCCAATATGGTATTTGTATATTGGTGAGGATCGAGTTACATTTCTTGAAGCTTAGAAAAAAATCTCTGTTCTGTCTGCCTTCAGAATCAGAGTGCGATTAAATGAGAGGTGGAGTCAGAAGAATCTTAGATATGTGAAAACTAAAATAATGTCAGTAATTATATATGTGATTGTGAAATTTGAATAAACTACTACTTGCTAGTTGCAAAAGGGTTAGAAATAGATATAGCATACAGAAAAAAGGCATTTTTGCTTGTTAGCTGTGTTCATATGCCAAAGTCTAATTTCAGAAACTGTTTTTAATATTTTTGTGCACTTTAATCCATCAAAAAAATTAGCTCGCATTAACGTTCTTACACTTCTGTCAGTCCTAAGTAATTTTCATTTTATCTTTCTGTTAGTGTGCTATTATAGCTCCCTTTTTTCTTGCTTTCCCCTCTCCCAGTGCTAGTTTTCCAACCCAGATGGTTACTTTGGGTGTGTTGGAAGAGCATTCCATGCATATTTTTAATTGTTAACAGGTTTTTCTGAGCATTAAAGTGTCATTTCAAAATAACATGCCAATGTACTTAACATGCCCTTTATTTTTATATGCTACTGTTGTAATTTTTAACATTTTTATTAGTATTTGGTTGCTTTTGCTGCATTTAATGTTGTAACATTTCATTTAACATTATAATTACAGTTTGGAGGTTTTTGGAAGGAATGTATTTTTGAATGTATGAAGACAGAGTAAGTTACTGTACTCCGAACTGTTACCAGTACAACTGTGTTGTAGCTCAAACACCTGCAATTATAGCAATGTAATTCCAAGTTATATTCAAGAAAAATGCAATTGTTCAGTCATGGACACACGAGACAAAGGAAAATCACTTCTGTTATATGAAAGTAATAGAGGAAAAGGCATATCTAAGGTAAACAGTGCAACAGTAAATTAATATGTGCCACAGAAAACTCAAAAGTTAGCTTTCCTTTATCTCCATCATTGTCTTGATGTCCAGCTTCGTATGTGTTTCTCAGTTTTAGTGTTTTTTCTTTGGATTTTTGTAATTTTGTTCACCCTCAAACAGCAGCATGTCAAAGGCCTTGGCATGACTCCAGTTACAGATGTATCATTTTGGAATGATTAGGGATTGATATGCTAGAACAAATGTTCCTAAAATGATGTTGCAGTAATAAAAAGGAAAGAGAATTTTTTTCAGTTTTAGAGCTTGTGTGGAGAGGTGATCCTGTTTCTTGAGGCTACAGAGTTAGATGGAAATCATAGACGCATCGGGTTGGAGGGCTTCCAAGAGGCTTTGCTCTGTGATTTTTCCCAGGGACAGGAGTGAGGGTGACCTGCACATAGTTCCCTGTGTTATCCTTCTTGCTCTAAGATTTACCTTTCTGAAATAATCAGGGAACAACCTCCTCAGGCTTCACAACCTTTCAAAGACAATAAAGAGCAGCTTCATGATGATGCCAGCCAGCTCTCCCAGTACTCTCAGATGTGTCCTATCTACTCTTATGGACATGTATGAGTTAGAGAACAGCATCCAAGTGGGGGAACTGGTTGTGGCTATGGTGTGATGGGAAACATTAAACATAGAGGAAATGGATAAGTTTTCTTGCCTATGAAATAAACATGAACAAGTCTAAAATTAACTTTTAATTTACTCATTTAAAGAAAAGCCACACAGTATCTACTCCACTGAGGAACATCTGACTTCTATCAGATGTTTTAGCCTAATATTTTCAAGACAGCTGGGGTACTTTTGGTATAGGCATGTGGAGAGGAGCAGTGGGGTGTAAATGTGGAGAGAGAAGGGTGAGTTCAATGGAGGATGGTTATTTGAGATACTCCAGCTGTGGAACTCTCTCCCTCTAGCAATTTTGTTTCCCTACACACACCCTCTCCCCCGCCCCTCCCCATTTTTTTGTCTGGTATTTCCTGGACTGTGGACCATTTCTGGGTTATCTATGGCTTTTTGAAGATGTAAGAGCTGCTTATATGTTTTTTGTGACAAGCTGACCTACTATTTGGTTGCATTCAGTTTATGTAAAAATACTTATTAAAACACAAGCATAAGGTGAAGAAAATAATGTAGGTGATTTTAATAGCTTGTATACAAAGAATCCTATTATTTTGCAAAGAAAATATAAAAGTGGTGGTCTGGGATCACATAACCAACTTATTGGCACCCCCAGAGTTCTACACTAAGTTTGCAAAATTAAAGGCAAGTGATTGTGTTTATAACATGCATGTTTCTTTGTGGCATCTGTATTTAGCCAGTGGAATTCCCCATGATAAACTGTCGCTGAGCCAGGTTTTAAATCAAGTTTTTAAATAGAGGGTTTTTTAAAATAAGGATAATGAAGTTCTCCATAGCTCAAATAGATGATAGAGAAGGATCATGGGGGATGGAAGCCTCATGTTTTAGAACTTAGGCCAAGAACTTGGAGCCAACTACTGTTCGTTAGAAACATTTTTGCTCCTTTCTCAGAGGCCTCCAATCTGGACCACAGAAGAATCAAAGTTCTCATTCACTGTGGCAAATCCCAGGCGCCGTCCTTTAATTGAGGTCTTCAGTGGCTGACTTCTTAAAATTAGCTTTTATTCAGTTTTATTCTTCAACTACTAAAGGCTGCTGAACGGCACAGCTTCTGGTTATTCTGGGTTTTGTCTGGGCTAACATTATTCTTCATGTACTTCAGCATAAATGGTAGATTTCTTTCATGAATAGATACCCTTTTTCATGCCCCATGCTTTGTTACAGTTCCTGAGCTATAATACATATGTATTGCTGTGGTTCAGTATAAGCTTGGATGATGACGTAATGGGCTGGTAGTAGCTCCTAGTGTATTTTATTGACATTGGTTTCTTAAACAAAATCACATCAGATATAGGCTACTCATTTTGCCTAAGAGGCCAGTAGTTATAGTAGGTGTGTGTAATTTTGCACATTGCTTTTGCATGCTTTTGGCTAATTTTGTAGAAATGGCTAAATGTTTGGCACCCGTGAAGGTTGTTTTTATTCATCTGGCATGTTCCCATTCAAATACCCATTTAATGTGGTCACCAACTATAGAAATAGTTAAACAATACTGTAAATGGACATGTTTTCTTTGTTGGGATGATTGCTAACACTTTGAATTCTTTTCATTAAGTAATTTGACCGCAAGCATCTCTTTACTTTGGAAAAAGAAGAGGAAAAAAGCTCTAGCAAATAGATCTTTCTCTCAGCTTTCACATTTGCAGTGCTTATATAGGGGGATATAATTAGAATTTCAGGATAAATTACACAAGGTATTGGATGAAAATCAAGACTAAAATAAACATTAAATTCCTCTTTTTTTTGTGTTTGATCATTACACACAAACATTTGGTTATAAATAGATGCCTCATCCATGTTGGAGTAACATTTCATGTTCAAAGTAGGATTCTGGAAAAGAAAATCCTTTTAAAACTGATTTAAAGCAATTACGCAATTTGAAACCTTCAGTTAGTTTATGAATCTTTCTTACAATTGGATTACTTTTATATGCTCTCTAATAAATACCAAAAAGCCCTCTAAAGTAAAACATGTTCCAGATGAATAATCCTTACTGAGAATTTGCAACTGCAGTTGTTTTTAGCTCTTGATAATCTTATATTAACAGGGTATCTGTATACTACTGGTATATACAATAGCTACTGTTACAAGAATAAATACCAGTGACGTGTACTGTCAACCTGACAGACAAAAATCATCTAATTAAGTTGATGTTAGCACTTGCCTTGTTTGAAAGAAGTGGGAACATTCAAGTTCTGAGGATTATACAGCACCATTTGTGTCTACCATCCTTATTCAGAATTTGCTGCTGTATGTAGAGATTGCTAGAAAGTATAGTTTAAAAATTTTTCAGGATAGTCTTGTGCATCTAATCTTGAAGAATGTTAGCATCTTTCTGAAGGTTGTCTGTTAACCATGAAAATGTAGGCATACTTATCCACAAAATTGTGATGACTTGATACCTACCTTCATCTACAGAGAAGAGTCAGTGCAGGCCAGAAAGCAGTAAGGAAAAGATTTTAGCTGTTGCTCTCAAGTTGATTTTGAACAATAGCACTTTGTGCCTGGGTCATCAGGTCTGCTAGACTCATACCTTACATGAAGCACAGCAGGTTTTCTGTAAGTGCTGTCTGACTCTCCTAATTGTACGCATCTTCCACACATTGAGAAAGAGTAGAAAATACCTTTCTTTACTCAGTAATTTTCTGGTTTGAACCAAGAAAATCAAAGCTGAAGTGGACACCCATGATGCCAAATAGGAAGAAATTACAAAAAGCAGTAAATGCCAGGAGGTACTAGTTTAAGTTATAGTCCGGACCCTGTTGTGCTGTCAAGGAGGAATCTGTAGAATTTCTATGACCTGTCTGCTTAACGAAACATGTCCGTAGTTCAGACTGATGCACTGATCTTTGGGGCTGCGTATAATGTAGAGAGTTGTCCTACAAGTGTGCACACCTAACTTTTTATTCATGTCAGTAATGCTATTGATGTTGGGGAAATGATTCATAAACTAAACGAACTAAAAGTTCACTATGACTAGGTTTGGGTTCAAACGTTTGTTTGGTTTGAATTCCAAAATCAAACCAAGAACCAGAGAGTAGCATCCTTAATGTCATTTACAATACAAACAAATCTGATCCTTTAAGTGGACTTCCTTTGATTGCTTCCTGATTTAACATATTTAAAATGTATTCCTTTGTCCTTATATGATCATTGCCCTTAGTTTCAGTAAAAGTGGAAACTGAGTACTATGCAAGCTTGACAGTCTGATTTTCGGATGGGTAGCTGACATTCTTTAACTACACTCGAAGGAAAAATGACACCTCATTTATCTGGATAGTTTCCTTCTGTCTTTGAGAGCTGACAGTTTGTCAGATTAAAGGTGCAGCTTTTACACTCTTCAGATTATTGCAAAATATTTTAGAGTAGTTCAGGCTATAGCTCTTGAAAGAAGGTAGAGCTTTTTATAGACACTTCCCTGTCTGTCTTTTCAACTCCAATACTTCCCCTACTTGACCAAGCATAGTTATCAGTCATGGTTATTTATGTATTAGGACTAAAAAGACAGGAATAAAATGTACTTTCTGAAACACGACAGGAACCAACTTTTATCCATTTGTCCTAGTTCCATCTTCTGTCTGTCCTTAGAACTGTTCATTAATTTTGTCATTAATTTGGTTACCTGTGGATTCTGCTATTTAAAGCTCTACAGAGCCATTTAAAATTTGGACTGGTTTTCATTTGTCCTAGAACATTTTGATATGGTCTGCAAACCAGTTTTTAAAATTGTCGACAGATTTGTTCCTGTTGTTCCACATTTACTGTTTCTTAGGTTTTCCCTCTCCTTTCATGCTAGCCATTACAGTTTGTTTTCTATTCCTGAAATTTTCTCACTTTTCCTTCTGCAGACTATCTTCATTACTGATGGAAAAAGCTTTTAGTCTGGTGCTCCCAATCCATCTATTGTTTTTCTCTACCTTAGGAAAATCTCAGTTTAGGAGAATGCCGGTTTATTTCAACAGTTCAGGCATGTGTCAAATTGCATTTTAAAACAGAATCCCAAATTTATTGTCTCCTCTCAAAAGAGATCTGTGAAAACCTGTAGAAGTCTTTAGAAGTGTTATTTGGGTTCACTTACTGTCTTTGAATATACAGCTTCAAGAACACAGTACAAAGTAAAATTGAGTCATTTTGCATTGTTTTAGCAGAATATAGAAGAATCAGTAACTGTCTACCAAAACCTGTAGATAACTATGAAACTGCTTCATTTCCTTTCATACTGAGCACTTAAACCCATCTTAAATCTTTTCCATCCTCTTGTCTCTCACAATGTGTTCTGAATACGTGAATTTCATGCACGTTTTAGTCTCTCAAATCCTACCTAATGAAAACCACAAACAAAATCTTTAATGCTGAAAGGCATTAAAAGGCTCACAAGCAGCTATCTGTGCAATAATCATACCAGTCATGTGCTTTATTTAACTATTACTACATTATACTTATGAGAGACTTTTTTTTAGTTTTGACTTAAAACATATGAAAACGTTATTGGTATAAATTGTTAGTTTCACAGAGGTCAGTACTGGGTCCAGTTCTGTTTAACATCTTTATAAATGATCTGGATGATCATCAGCAAGTTTGCTGATGACACAAAACTGGGAGGAGTGGCTGATATGCCAGAGGGTCCATGCTGCCATCCAGAGGAACCTCAACAGGCTGGAGCAAGGGGCTGACAAGAACTTCATGCAGTTCAACAATGGAAAGTGCAAAGTCCTGCACCCGGGGAGAAACAACCCCCTGGACTGTATGCTGACTGGCTGGAAGGCAGTCTTGCAGAAAAGAGCCTGGAGGTCCTCGTGGACACCAAGTTGAACATGAGCCTAGACTGCATTAGGAGGATTGCTGCCAGTAAGTCAAGGGAGGTGATCCTGCCCCTCTACTCAACACTGGTAAGGTCATGCCTGGAATGCTGTGTCCAGTTCTGGGCTCCCCAGTACAAGAGAGATACAAAGGTACTGGAGACAGTCTAGCAAAAGGCTGTGAAGGTGATTAAGGGACAAGAGCATCTCTCCTGTGAGGAAAGGCTGAGAGAGCTGGGACCATTTAGCCTGGAGAGAGAAGGCTTGGGGGAGGAACTCGTCAATGTGGACAAATATCTGAATGGAAAGTGTAAAGAACATGGAGCCAGGTGCTTTTCAGTGGTGTCCAGTGACAAGACAAGGGACACAGGAGATTCCATCTGAACATCAGGAAACACTTTTTCACTGTAAGGGTGATGACTGAGCACTGGCATGGGTTGCCCTGAGATGTTGTGAAGTCTCTATCCTTGGAGCTATTCAAAAGCTGCCTGGACATGGTGACCAGCTGCAGGTGACCCTGCTTGAGGAGGGGGGGTGGACCAAATGATGTACAGAGATCCCTTCCAACCTCAACCATTCTGTGAAGCAGTGACAGAAATAATCAGCTGCCCACACTGTTTTAACTTCTGAAAGTTCTTTTGGAGATTGCAGTTGTAGAGTTGAACAGAGGAGCTGGGTCAACAATATCACAACTATGAAATCTCTCAGAACATCTGTAGTAGGTTTTCTTGCCTACTATTCCCCCTTGATAGCTCAGAATGTATTTTCTGTATGTCAAAACAAGATGGAAATTAAATAAGGAATTTAATCAATTAGACAAGCTCATTTTCCCCTCAAGAATAGCATTTTAAACTCATTTATATAAATAGTTCTAGGTCAATTTATCAGCATCCAGTACATCTCATTACACAGCTGTAGCTCAGCTCAGGCAAGCAATGTTACAGCACCTGAAAACAAATGAAATGGGGAAAATCGGGACCTGGAGTGATTTATATATTTTGAGTTAATTTATTCCGTCTTTGCCAGAATTTATGCTATTTCTCTTTGGAAAATCATTGTCATACTTTATAATTTATACAGATAGTCTGGGCAGCATACCTGTATTAATATATGGACCTCCAACTTTTTTTTTGTCTGGTATTGGCAGTGAGCTCAAGGCATGGGGAAAAACAAAGTTACAAAAACTGATAGTCAAGGCTGATATCTTAGGCTACTGTAAATCATTTCCTTCTGGTTCTGCATCTCCCAGTGTATTTCTTGCTGCAAGGACTGTATTTCATGAGCAATTGAATCCATGCTGCACCAGATTATTTGCTTCTTTTGTCCTGAGGACAATTCTGGTAACTTCTGGCTGATTTATGGCTATTTCTTATATGTTAAAATTCTTATGTAGCCCAGGAAGTCCTAGCTTGCAGTCCAGGCTCATAAAGCGAAAACTTACGTAAAGTCCATAATTATTTCAGGTAATATACAAAACACTTGGCCTGCTTCATTCAAATCAGTTTACATTAGAACTGTGGTCAAGAACATGTCTTCATGGAGATCTTTTCTGTTAATGTTGCCTTTTTGTTTTGTTAAAGTTATAGCAGAAAGTGTTAGGTTAAATTTGGTTTCAGCTCACGTACTTGTGGTTTTTTGATTCTTAGCAGTTTTTTTTAATAGTTATCCTCTCTATGACATATGTGACTCTTTCTGGTTTGTTTTCTTTGTTTTTTCTTTTAGTTATAGATAGTAATCTGGTGATTTGATTTTTGCTTTGTTTTTTTTTTTTAAAGAATCTGTCATCAGCCTTTAATATTGTTGAACAGAAGGTTTTTATGCACTTCTTGCCCGTGAAGAAGACAGTACACCGTTGATTGAGTGTTGCTGATTATGTGCATTTTCTTGCCATGCAAGTAATATTTCTTTGGTATCTTCCACTCAGGCTAGATGTCTTAATTGTTATGGTCTCTTCATTCTGACTGCTAACTGCATGTGCACGCAGCCCATGGAGATGATAATGATTTAGGTGACGGTGTATTGGTCATGTATAATGAACAGTTCTCTTGTGTTCAAGTGCTTGGTTTCCTGAGGAAAGGAGACAGCATTGAACATTGGCTGCACAGTGTAAAGCTGGACATGAAGAGCTGTAGTACAATCTGCAAAACACATGCTGTAAAGCTATAGGAGTTGTATTGGACTCAGTGTATTACTGGAATAGTGGGACCTCACAAAGATTATGTGGAAAAGGCTGTTACAGAAGCATGACTAAGCCAGGCTCCTTAGGAAACTTTGCCCTGCCTCCTTTGCACCGAACCTAGCTGGTTTGTTGTGAGGCTTTCCCAAAGGCCAACTGAACTGATTGAAACAACCTGGAGTAGGTAACAATGCTAATGTCAGTGCTGACAATCTGATTACATAAAATAGCTTGTCAATCATTTATTCAACAGGTTCCTAAAACTTTCTTCTCTTTCTCCCTTTTTCAGACAGCGTCAGGCCATATGCATGGTTTTCTGCTTAATCTGTGAAGCCATTGTTTTACTTGCATGCAGAGCTCATCCCAGTTCCACCTGGTTGCCTGCCTTCAAGTGGGGATCAATGCAGTGTAGTTTTTGGTCCTGTCCACAAAAAAATTTCTTAAAACCCATGTTTTCCAACAGTTGCATCTCTTTCATTGCTGGCGTCAGTGAGAGGTGCAGGATGTGCAAGGCTGGGCTTAGTGCAGGCAGTTTAGCATAGTTTTTTGAAGTTGGCTATGCTGTCCCTCACCGTCCTGCTGAAGTTGCAGATTTTTCTGCATTCAGTGATTGTGTTGCAAGTGAGGCCAAGTAGACTGACTCCCTAATGAACAGAGTAATGTTAGATTTGGGGGATTATCATTCTGATCCCCTATGTGAAATATCTTTGTTACAAAAATTGATACCATGAGCAGTTAGGAATCTGTCTAAAAAACATATGCAGAGCAGAATATGAAATTTTACTGGGCTTTGAAAGGTAAATTATTGTTTGTTTACAGGGGTAAATAAATTTTTTACACTGTAAGGAAATGCAGGAAGCTTCAACACAAGTACCACTCATAGTTTTTAAAGAAGGGTCAAGTATGTGTGGAAAAAACTTACTGGAAAAAGCAAATTACTTTGGAAGACCTCATGCAGAAAAAGCATTTGGAAGCTTTTGAATTAGTATTTCCAAAGCACGGTGTTTGTCTGTACAGAAGGTAATTTGATACTACAATGTCTAATGGTTTTGATTACTTTCTTACCCTTTCAAGTAGGTTTACTAAGAGGGAGGTGGAGTACCAAGATTGATTTAGCTGATTTAATTGCTGGATTTTCTTGGTGCCTCACAGTTTTCTTATTAGCATGGGACTGACAGAGATTGTTACCTAGCATATGACGGAAATAATATTTACTCAATAAATACTATTTTTAAATATAATATATATAAAGTTGGTTGAAAAGCAGAATTGTATAGCACCAGAGAAAAAGTAAGGACATTAAAAGTTTCATAGATTATTTGGACTTGGATTCTTCCTTCTCTTCCATTTTGCAACAAGTATACATGTTACATTAGCATCACAAATGCAGAATATGATCATGGATACCATTAACTACAAATGAAGTGTTTTTTACACACGTCATAGTGTGATTTAGTGACTTGGGGTAGTGTGGTATTTGTGGTTAACTTTCTTAGCCTTAATGAGGATGAAATACTTAGAAGGAAGGAAGGATGGATTTGTGGTTTAAGTAGGAAATTGAAAAACAGAAGATCTATTTCTGATTTGAAGATGGGTGATTTGATTTGTGGGCAGATCCTTTTCCGTTCCTTAATTTCTGCTTATGTAAATGGGAGTATTGCCTGATTCTGCTGAACAGAGGATTTAATTCATTAATATTTGTAGTGTGTTTTAAGACAAGGAGGAAGTTAATATTAAAAAAAATTGACTTGAAAAAAGTTACTCATTTAATGCCTCCCTCAGAGAAAAGTTACCGGGCAGTAGATTGCACTGAAAGCAGTATCTTTTACTGGTGCGATTACGTCCAAATCATAGCTACCTAACAATGAAGATAAATTTTAACGTTGTTTCTGTGTGATTTCTGCCATATCTACCGTATCTACCAATATCTGTCAGCCTAACGTATCTACCACTTGTATCTTTTCAGCTCTTTTTTCTTAATATTGCCTGTCCAGTCAATACCAGGGAGTATTCCAGAAACTGGTTTTGTTCTGTTGTTTTTTCCCCTCAGGAATGATTATAGCTACAAAGAGTGTATTAGAAACCTGTATTTAGCCCTGCAGCTGAAGTTTTAAACACTTGAGACCGCTGGCCACAGTCTACCCCAAGTGAAGTAAAAGTAAGTATTATTGTTCAAGAAGAACAGGTCCCATGCATACAAAAAAGATTTGTTTCACTCGAGAAAGCTGTAAGTAAGCTTCATTTCATTAGAACTGGATTTCCTGTTGTTTACATGCTTTTTTAGTTGGCATTACTTGTATTACCAGTTTCATATATTGCTCATTACGTTGATTTTTTAATGGAATTTAACGCTGCACTGTGTTGTTTTTCTGAAAAATACAAGTACTGTACTGAGCTGTATATTGAACACATTCCTGCATGTGTTGTTTGACTGTACTGTGCCAGACGTCACTGTCACACTTGCCATCCCAGAAGCAGCAGTTGTCATCACCACCTTTATCCTCCCTGCAGCAGAATTAGTTAGCCTTAGTCTTTAGAGCATTTCTTGACTGTCTGCCACCTTATCGCCAAAATTCAGTTTTGTGTTGTAGTGGTTTAGCCCCTGCCGGGGTCTGAGACCACGCGGCCGCTGCCCCTCCCCCACAAAGGGAGTGAAATACAAAGCCCCAAGACTGAAATAAGGAAAGGTTTAATACAACAATGCAATAGCAACACAACAAGCAACAGCAATAACAATAACAGTAATAGTGATAGCAATGAACAGAGCAAAATAGCTACCAAATACAGCAGTTTGAAGCACGATGTACAAAACCACGAGTGCACCGCGCTCCGCGCCAGGAAAAATGTGACCTGCCAGGATGTGACGTCCGCATGGTATCTGAATAACCCGGCTAGAGCTCCCCCCTCTGCTGGGGAAACTTAACCCTATCCTGGTTAAACCAGGACATGTGTGTAGTCAGATGTGCCTTTATTCACTTACAGTGTAGAACACAGCAATAGAATACATACCTAGGGCTTCATCCCCTGGGAAATTAGAACCTAATGGACTTTCTAGTGGCACAGGTAACTGCAAGTATTTTAGACTCTTCCTTTGCTCTCAACACAGAGTATCTTAACAAGCTTGGGGTCTTGATTTTCTTAGAAGGATCTCAACCTGAGCTCGATATATCCATGAAAGTGAGATAAGGATCAGGGCTCATACTGTGGCTTCTTTGGTACATGGTACATAAAGGTCTTTATGGAGGAATGGAGAAGAGGAAAATAAGCATGGTGGGAAGGGTCACTATGCATAAAATAAACACCTTTTCAGGCAAAATTTACCTTCCTATTTGCAATTGCTTCATGTGTTTTTTTCATACTCAAGGGTACAGCGTGCTGTTCAAAATACTATGTCTTCCTCCGTGTTTCTGCTTCACTGTTGCTAATTTGTAGCTAAAAACATGACTATCATGTTTCACTCAGCCAAGTATCTTTGAAAAAGCTTGCTTGGACACTTGTTCTTTTGTCCATGTTCCACTTCGTACTCTGCTTGGTAGCTGGGTATGTGCTGGGCATCTGAGTGCTTGATGCACAGCTGCTGGACTTTTATCGATAATGTCTTGCTGAACATCAGGTCAGCTCACCTTATGGCTTCGACATTTGTCAAGCTTTCATACTGCTTCACTAAACATAAGGCACAGAAGTGCTTCTAGTAGTACTTCCAACAACTTCTTCCATTTCCATCTTCTGTATAATTGACCTTGATGCATGCCCACACAGCAGTGGGGTATGGAAGACAGCTTTATACACCTTTAACTTGTCAAGAGATTTGATTCTTTGCCAGCTCACCCAGTAATCCTTCTAGTGTTCTGGATATGAGAAACAACCTCATTAAGAAAACTCCACTGGCATTGATAAAGCACCACTAAAATAATGAGTTCATAAACAACTGGATGTTCAGTCTCATTGATGGGTATGGAAGTGCAGTATGTGATCTTTCAGTGGCTGGTTAACTGTTTTTTCAGGCTGGTGTTCCAAAACAAATTGTAAAGGCAGCAGAAGTTAACCAAGAGCAGACAATCTTAATTGGAGTAGGCACCATGTCTGACCAGCACACTAGTATTAACATACAAGAGTGCCAAACAGGCTGCTGAGGAAATGTTAAATACTGGGTGCAGTCTGGAGAGGTTAAATGATCTTACTATCATTTGTGAGTATGCTTTAAAGGAGTAGCATGTGCTTTAAAGTTGCTGTGTACATAAGTACCACTGTGCAGCATTGCATGAAAAGAACTGATTTTATGACATGTCCCTTTGGACATTAGAGCAAAAGAGTCAGGTTGCCCTAGTCTGTAATTCACAGCAAGGTTCAAATGTTGCTTTTGGCACATGTCCTGAACTTGATTGTGGTGTAATTTGTGGATGCTTTTTTTCTACAAGTTGGAGAGATGCAGACAGATGCTGTTATCAGAAAGAAGTCCCTGTGGTTTCACAAAGAGGATTTCTCCCCTTTTGCCCGTAAAATCTTGACAGTGACTTAATTCTGCGCCGTCTGTTATCCTACATCATACATCCAAGTGAAGAAAAAAAAAGAGTAATCAGTCAAGAGCTGGAAATCAGCTCTATATTTCAACAAGAATCTAATCCGAGCTAGATGCTCTCCTCTCTTTCCCAAATGCCATCATGTTGTTGTCTTCACTGTGTAGCTATCAGTTTCTCATCACAGAATCGTCTAGGTTAGAAAAGACCTTGAAGATCATCCAGTCCAACCATTGACCTAACACTGACAGTTCCCAACTACACCATATCCCTCAGCGCTATGTCAGCCCGACTCTTAAACACCTCCAGGGATGGGGACTCCACCACCTCCCTGGGCAGCCCATTCCAACACCTAACAACCCGTTCTGTAAAGAAATGCTTCCTAATATCCAGCCTAAACATTCTCTGGTGCAATTTGAGGCCATTACCTCTTGTCCTGTCGCTTATTACTTGGTTAAAGAGACTCATCCCCAGCTCTCTGCAACCTCCTTTCAGGTAGTTGTAGAGGGCGATGAGGTCTCCCCTCAGCCTCCTCTTCTCCAGACTAAACAACCCCAGTTCCCTCAGCCGCTCCTCGTACGACATGTGCTCCAGACCCTTCACCAGCTTCGTTGCCCTTCTCTGGACATGCTCGAGTAATTCAATGTCCTTTTTGTAGTGAGGGGCCCAAAACTGAACACAGTCATCGAGGTGCAGCCTCACCAGTGCCGAGTACAGGAGTAAGATCACTTCCCTGTCCCTGCTGGCCACGCTATTTCTGATACAAGCCAGGATGCCATTGGCCTTCTTGGCCACCTGGGCACAGTGCTGGCTCATGTTCAGCCGGCTGTCAGTCAACACCCCCAGGTCCCTCTCTGACTGGCAGCTCTCCAGCCACTCCTCCCCAAGCCTGTAGCACTGCTGGGGGTTGTTGTGGCCCAAGTGCAGCACCCGGCATTTGGCCTTATTGAAACTCATACAGTCGGCCTTAGCCCATCGCTCCAGCCTGTCCAGGTCTCTCTGCAGAGCCTCCCTACCCTCGAGCAGACCAACACTCCCACCCAACTTGGTGTCATCTGCAAACTTACTGACAGTGCACTCGATCCCCTCGTCTAGATCATCAATAAAGATGTTAAACAGGAGTGGCCCCAAAACCGAGCCCTGGGGGACACCACTCGTGACTGGCCGCTAACCAGATTTAACTCCGTTCACCACAACTCTTTGGGCCCGGCCATCCAGCCAGTTTTTTACCCAGTGAAGCATGTGCCCATCCAAGCCACGAGCAGCCAGTTTCGCCTTTCACGTGAATGAAAGGAACCAGGTTTGGTCCTCAGTGCAGTTTTTATATCTATCAGAGTAAGGGGGCTTGCTCAGTGTCTAAGCATAGGTAATGAGCACCTTGCAGAATCATGACCTTGTAGCTTTTACAGTTGGTTTTTCTCTGTGTCTGAAAAGCGCTGGGTTGAGGCTGTGGACAAAAAGCATACCATGGGGAACATACACTCCTGAAAAGGTGACAAAAAGAGGGGAAGGAGTGTTGGAGGGGGCTTTCCGCTGCAAACTTGAGCAGTGAAACCACTCTGGGGAAGGGTGTAATTTTCTGAAATCTCCCTGGCACAATTTGTATCTTATGCAAAAAGTAGTTACATTTGTGTAGTGTTGCTTGAATTATCTGTGAAGTATTTTGAAGGTGGAAAATGTTTTGTACAGAACTACCAGCTCAAATCTAAAGCCCAAAATCGTATTTGGCATCCAAATGCTCTGTAAAGGGATTTGGCTTTGTGTTATGGCACAGCCCAGAAGATCTTTGTTTTCTGCTTCTAAGCTGCAGCCAGACCCTTGCAAGAACAGCTGATGAGCTTTAGCCTTTATTTAGGCAAAAATCAAAACCAACGCTGCAGCCTAGTCCAAGTTGTTGGCCCCATCTGTCTGTAATCGGAGGGATCTCATGGCAGCTCTGACCTGAAATTGGTGACAGGCTGTTATTAGAAGTGTCCCTCAGTAAATCCCAAGAGCTGTGGATCATAGAAACAGAACAAAAATAACTGCTGTATTTTAGCACATTAATGTGGAGTGCAGAGTCGTCGTTGGTAGTGGTGCTAGGATGTTGTTACGTGCTGTGTGGGTAATGTTTAAACTTGTCACTTATTTTCTTCTGGACAAGGGCTGGGACACCGTATGTCACACCTGCCAACATCTGAGAGTTATTAGTAGGAGCGTTTGAGCCAGAAAAAACGCATGCACCTTGTAATTCTTTTGAAAACCTTTATTCTGGAGGAAGTTTGGTTGGCAAAAGGCGGCCAAATCTTAACGCCCTTGGCTTTCGATGTGGTCTTTGCTGGCACAGAGGAGTGGGTGGCCATCCTACTTCATGAAGTTCAAGCTGGAATAGTTTATAAAAACAAAGCCCCCCCTTCTCCCTGACCTCAGAGTGCGGTGTTTGCCTCGTTCGGCCCCTGTGAAGAGGAGTTGGGGCTCGTTCCCCCTGGCTCCTCTACCCGGCGCACCGGTCCGGCGGGACCCCGCCGAGGGGCCGGGCATTGCCGGCGGGGCCGGGCCTGGCCGCGGGCCGCCAGGTGCCCCTGGGCGGGCGGGCGGCCCGGCCGCGGGCGCCTCTGCCGGGGACGGGCGGCGCTGCCGCTCCCCGCCCAGCGCCTCCCCCGCCCGGCAGCGAGGCGGGCGGGCAGAGGGCGAGGGGCTCGCCGCCGCTCCGGAGCTGCGGCAGCGCAGCCGGCCTGGGCGGCAGCCGGACCTGCCCCCTTCGCCGCCCCGTAGTCCGCCTTCCAGCCCGGCGGTGTGGGGAGCGCCTCGGCCGCCGGTGCCCACCCCGGGCCGCCGCGGCGGGAGAGCCCGCCGGCCATGGAGCTCTCCCTGCGGCTGCTCCTGGCGTCCTGCCTCTCCCTGGGGGCGGCCGGAGAGTTTGACAGAAGGTAGGCGCCGGCTTCCGCGGGGGGAGCGGCGGTGGTCGGGGCCGGCCGGGCCGGGAAGTCGGCGTTTCCTCGGGCGGGTCGGAGCCCCCGCGGGGAGAGCGGAGGGAGCCCGGGCTCTCCCCGGGGCGGGCGGGCGGGGGGCTTCGGCACCTGTAACGGCCCGCGGGCTCCTAACTGCCACCGGACCGCCGGGGCGCGAAATGGCGGCGGGGGGCTCGTTACCGGCCCCCGGGGCTGCCTCCTGGCGAGGCGGGGGCGGCCGAAGCCCTCAGCGAGAATGTCTCTCTCGCCCCCGCCAGCCGAGCAGAGGTGCCCGGGGGCCCGGGCGGGCGGCTGAGGGGCCTGGCCCCCGCGACCCGGTGCCACCCGGTGCCGCTCCCGGGGTTCCCCGTGACGGACTCGCTGGGCCCCGTCCCCCCGGCCTTGGCCCGCGCTAAGCGAGTGCCGGGCATTGCTCGGCAAGCTCAGTACGGGCTTAGGTGTAAAAAGTTTATTGCTCTGGCAGGGTTGCGTCCTGCAAGAATTAAAAACAAAGCAGTTTGCGTGCTGTAAAAATAAAAATAGTTTATTGACGCCTCGAGGCACTTGAAACAGAATACGGTGGAGATTACAACTCAAGTTTTAACACGAATCAAGGTGAAAACGAGTGCTCGGAGAGCGTGTGCCTGGTGGTTGTGCTGAGCCGTGTCAGGTGTAGTGAGCGGCTGTGAGGCGAGTTGGGGAAGGCTTCGTGGGGGCTGCAAGAGCGGGCTGCCCGGCGCAGCTGTTCTGTCTGCGTGTAAATCGGCCAGCGTGATCCCCTCTCCAAGGATTTCTTCTTAGGATTTGTTCAAATGCAACGTTCAGATGATTTCAGCTTCTCATTAAAAAACATTAACGATTTATGTCAATGTTTTGTAATTGCTTGAGGCTGTGGTATCTTTTCCTTGGAACAAGGGAAGACTACAGCTCTCCGTTTGTAGTTAATTTCTGTTTAACAGTTCAGGAAGCTTTCGTTTTGATTTTTTTTTCCTTTAATGTTTTAGTGAGAAAATTTGGCCATATATTGTGAAATAACCCACTGCTGAAACTTTATGATGCCAGTTTATTCCACGCTATAAATTCTATGTTTCCGACTTCTGAAATTATTCAATACTAGCCTGGGAGTGGCAGCAGTGAGCACATTACAAAGCATGTCAGTTTTTTCAGGCTTTACAAAGTTACTCTAATTATCTTTTCCCCTCTTTGCCTATAGTCATTTACATTTTCTGAACTGAACAAAGTATTAATGATAGAAATATCCTAGACTCAGTTTAGAGCAGTTACTATAAAAAAAAAAAAAGGATATATGCCTCCATAGAATCACAGAATCATCTAGGTTGGAAGGGACCTTGAAGATCATCTAGTCCAACCGTTAACCTAGCACTGACAGATCCCAACTACACCATATCCCTCAGCGCTATGTCAACCCGACTCTTGAACACCTCCAGGGATGGGGACTCCACCACCTCCCTGGGCAGCCCATTCCAACACCTAACAACCCGTTCTGTAAAGAAATGCTTCCTAATATCTAGTCTAAACCTTCCTGGGCACAACTTGAGGCCGTTACCTCTTGTCCTGTCACTTATTACTTGGTTAAAGAGGCTCATCCCCAGTTCTCTGCAACCTCCTTTCAGGTAGCTGTAGAGGGCGATGAGGTCTCCCCTCAGCCTCCTCTTCTCCAAACTAAACAACTCCAGTTCCCTCAGCCGCTCCTCGTACGACATGTGCTCCAGACCCTTCTCCATGCATGAGAGGTTTTTGCTGGTCTTTGTCTTTTGTTTTTCTTAATCTAGAATAATTTTAGCTACTTTCAAAATGTTTCACCAGACTTTTTTGAACTGTCTTGTTCAGGTGGCCCAGACAAATAGTCTCCTCCACAGGACTGTGTCGATTTGGAAGTAGAATTGACTGCTGCTGGGGCTGGGCCCGATTGTCGTGGGGACAATGCCAACGTGAGTATCATTGCTGCTGGGGCTTCTAGTCACTTGTAGAAAAGGCTTTACGCACCTAGTCACATCTTTCACATGTTCACACACATTCTTACAATGCAAGGTGTAGGCTTTTGCACGTGTGAGTCTGACTTACTTAGAAGGATGTTGTCACATTAAAATTCTGGCTATTATTAACAGGGCTAAAAATGATTGCAATCAAGCAAGGTAGACTTTAGTTAGGGCAATGAGCATTTGGGAATTTCTGTTTGGTTTCCACTTCATTTCATGCTCTGGTCTAATAGCCTGACGTAACACTATACTGTGTCATGTTACAAGCCCTACAGGGTGAGAATATTGATGTCCAAGAAGGAAACCCAAATTATTGGTATTTCACTTAGAAAGTCGATGGAAATGTTCCAGTTAGTATTAAGTTCAAACATTCTTTCAGTAACACCAAACTAAGGGAATAAATCTGCCTGACAGCATCCTTTTAGTGGGTCACACGTGAAGAGAAACTTCTCTGAGATTCTCACATCTATCTAGAATCTTTGATATGATTGCAGGATAACCAAGTAGATAAGTCTTCATCATTAACTACATCTTCAAAATGTATTCTGTGGTGGCAGCTAGCACTGTGTAGAAGTTAAAGTTGTTAGGAGTGTCATAGAGACCTCAGCTCGTTAAAATTACAGCCTTTGATATTGGAAACACTCACTCGTGTTTTTAACAGTGCATACATGAGTGATATCCCCTAAGTTTTTGCAGAAGTGAACCTATAAATACTGTTCCTCATTTTTTTAAATTTAGATGCAAATATCTGCAAACTAGATAATTTTCTGCCAAGCCATTTTTAAAGTAAAACAGGTATTAAATACTGTAAGTTGCTTAGTCTGCAAGGCTGTGGCTGTAGGTGGCAAATATTAAGATAGAAATAGCATTGGCAATGCAACTGTAGACTCTCAGCAAAGGTTTTGTTCAAATCTGTAAACAGCAAGACAGGCTTCTTCTTTCCTGAGTGTGTTAAAAGCCCACGATGTTTAATAGTATGTAAGATGACTGATAAATAAGCTATGTAAAGTACTTCTGGAGCTTAATATAACATCCCTGATACTGTTTTTTGGTACAGAGTTCTCGGGCTGATACCTCTCAGGCCACACCGTGAATCGTTTTGATTTTTAGGGCTCTAACTGGTAACAAGTAGTCTTTTCCTTGAGCTGAATGTTTATTGAGAAGGAAGGAGAATGTGAAGTAGGTTGATTGAGGCTACTCCAGAGATGATAGAATCTATGTCCTTCTTTCATAATGCAGTTTCATTTGAAAATCATTGAGCATTTAAATGTTTGAGGCTATGAAGGCTTAACTGGCAAGTATCAATAATTCACATTGTTTAAGAAAAATCAACCAAGAACAAAACCAGAAAACCTCAAACACTAAAAGTGCCTCACTGTGGCCCTTTTCTTAGACAAGTCGTCTCCTGTGTTGTGACCATAAATAGCAGCTTATGTCTAGGTGGAAGTCAGTTTCTCACTATTAGCAAGTCTGATTTGGGGTTGCATTTTTATAATCTTGGGAGACAGGAATAGCATAAAGTGATACTGTCAAAAGATTCATAACTGAAGGTTGAAAACAAGTCAAAAACAATAATACACAGAAAGTATTTTTTATTTTTTACTCTGAATTTTGTCAGTAAGGTCATTTGTAGTGCTGCCTTTTTCAGGTACCATAAACGGTCTTCTTTTAAGGCTAAAGCTAGGTGAATTCTCACCTCCTTCCACTGCATTTTAGTCCATTATTCACAGATTTGTTCTCCATGCACATTTCCAAGAAGTGCAGAGATGGATTTTATGTGGTCATCTTGTAGTTGGGACCAGACTTTCAAAAGAATACAGTTATCACTTAGGTGTCTAAATGCATTTTTCCCCCCTTTTTTTCCACACACTGGGTGCTAATAATTCTTGAATCGCTGCTTCAGAAGAGTCACAGATATTTGGGTGAAGACCTTATTTAAAAACTTAGCACCTCCTTCTCGTTTTTAAGTGGGAGCCAAATTCTTAGCAAAATAAAGCAAGAAAATCTGCCCCAGTTGTGGGTGGTGAAAATTCCAGTCATATCAGAGAGTGGGAGATTACACTAAATGAAAGTGAATCTTTCTAGTGTTTGCAGCCAAACAGAAAAACTGTAGTCAACCCTCCACCTTGGGAATGTGGCATTCAGTATGAAGGATTAACCTGGCACAGAAGGCAGCATTCCTGGCCTCAAAGGAAAACTTGGGTGTTTTGCTGTACAAAGGGATATCGCTGAGAAATTTCCAAAAAGCCAAATACACAATTATTTCTCCTGCTTTCTCTGTGGAGAAAGGCAAACCTCTTAGTTCCATCCCTGAAATGAGTGGCATAAATACATGTCAGACTTTTGCTACTAGGTGTACATTTTCTTTGCTGTTTTTAGAATAAATTGTATTTGCACAATGAAAACAAGTATAGAGTCAGGGTTAAAAGTTAGTAGTGAGACCACCTTTACAAATGAGTCCAAAAAATCAAGCTGTAAATATTCAAGCAATAATGCTGAGCTCTTTATTAGTGAGATTGAACTGTTTTTCTCAAACTAGTTTGAGCCATCCTTGGTATGCCTGCAAGTGCTACAGCACCTTTGGACTCTCACCTGCTTACTCATGCATAATTTACTATGTAGGCACTAATTACTCTGAATTTATCTTTCTAACAACAAATGTAAGGTGAGAGCCATGCTGGAGCCAGAGTGTAGCAAGAATATAGGCTGCAATACATCACAGGGTTGTCCCCTGTTACAGAGACCTCTGAACCATGGTGAGCCATGGGTAAGTGATCGCTGACATACCTGGATATGTTTTCTGCTGTCCAGCTGAGCTGTTCCACATGGAAACTGTTAGCTAAACTAGCTTTGGTGAAGTGTGGAGTAATTCCTTTTATATCCCTTTGACTGACAAAGGAGTGCACATAGAACATAATTGTGCTTACTGCTGCTTAGTAACACAAGTCAGCATAACTCAGCTGTCTTTTTTGCTCTTACAAACATGTAGGAAGAAGTTGAAATCAGGCCTTCCTTTAATTTACACACTTCCTTTAAAACATCCTCTGACTCTTGTTAATAAATTACACTAATCAAGACTTGTACATGTAAGGAAGTGCATGTAGGTCTGATCAGTCTGTAAACTTGCTTCCAAAGCCTGTGTCAGCTGTAACATCTCAATTAGTAGAAATAGTCTCTCTTCGGTGACTGAAAGTGTCTTCCCAAATGCCCTTTCCAATTCCAGCAAATGCACTTAGAAGGTGTCCCTCCAACTGAAATATTGAAAACTTTGAAACAGGTTGGATTTTTTTTCTTTCTTGCAGATTGTGAGCACCAGGGTGAGGTTTATGTTTAGGCAACTAGATCCATTTTGAGATTGATACAAATATAACCATATTTTCAAAGGTGCTGAACACACGTAACTCAAATACATTGGCATTTCTTTGTCCTTCTAAACTGAAAATCCATCCACACTTATTTAGTGGCCTAATCTAGATTTAGAACTGTGACTATATTCCATCAGTAACATAACTAAGTAGCTTTTCTGAGGTTTTGATCTGGTATATAAACCAGGTCTGTTAGCTTATTAGTTAAACCTGGTGTGTAAAAAGGCTAATTTGGATGCAGCAGAAATGTTTAACCAACAACTCTTAGTTCATGTGAAGTAACCTCATCATCGGTAGAGTTGATCCTTTACACTGATGGACCCACAGCACCAGTAATATTACTGTTGAAATTAGTAAAAAAGTTGCATGTTGTACCAAGCCTGTGGGATTTACTTGTACCTTAGTAAGTAGTAGTTGGAGTAATAGCTGTAAGTGGGAATAATCACACAAAAGCCTACTTCTGTGAAAAATGGTATGTTGATAAAGTACCTGATGAGATGTGTGTAAAAATAATGCTGTTGTCTTGCATTTTTATGTGTTATCGTGTACACAGCAAAACTATAACCCAGAGCAAAAGTGAGAGTAGAAAGAGTTTCTTCTGGCTTTCTTCTCTCAGAGTAGGGAGTTTTGACTTCCTGTGATAGAGTGTTTTTGGTGAGAGGAGATATCAGCTACATTTTTAATTCATAGCTCCTTTTGCTTTGTAAGGCCACGCTCAGCATCTGTGGTACTGAGTGTGTTGTCCTAGTTCAGAACCCATTCAATGGTTTTTAAAGCATAGAGGGGAAAACCAAGTTGGGGCATGCATCATTGCGTGCATCTTGCAGACATTCACTTTTCTGTGTGCCAGCAGAAAAAATTTGCCTTAGGAAGTTGATTCAATTTTTTTTTTTTTTTTTTTTTTTTAATGTGTTATTCAGCATTAATTTTCATGGTTTGAAATGCCCGGGGGAAGAGAATTTCCAGAGTGGTAGGGCTGGAGCTCAGTTCTTTGGGCTGGATGAGAAATGTCAACTACAAAGTAGAAAACAGTTGTGGCCATTCCTGTATTCTAGCTACAGGTCTAGGAGACCTGCTGAAGCCTGTCATCTCATCCCCCTAATATGATGATTGTGACAGTATTCTGCGGGGATGACTGTCTTCCTGAGTGTTTCTCAATCAAAGGATAATCTGGGCTTTGTCCCAGTGTCTCTGCTAGGTCAGAGGTAGGCCAAGCAGCAGGAAAATCCTTGGAACCACTGCTGACTGACCCTTCCTGATAATCTGGTGTACAGAAATCAGCAGTGACTCTATACTCACATACTGAGCTCTGGAACCTGGTTAGCCTATCAGAAAACTAAAATATGGCATAAGAAATGCACTCATTTCATGTAGAGACTTATGTGAGTAGTAGTGTGAGGCTTTTTATTCTTCAGTATGAAAGTGGAAGTTCTTCCCTTGAGTTTCCAACAGGCCATGCTAGGGGTTATCTGAAAAAGAGTGCTTTTGTGAACATTTTTGCCACTAATCCATCTTGGGTCCCAAAAAGTTATTCTTAGAACTAATGGTCTACTTGCCTTGCTTTTAGCTGGCTCACAAATATCTCTGTAGCTCTTTCAAAAGCTAAAAAAATGAGTGTGTCTTTCACAAACAAAATACACCTGCTTTGTACTTGGCTGCATGTCTGTCTGTAATCGATTTGTATGCTAGTTATATGTAGTCAAGGTACACTACAGGTGTAGGCTGCCTTTTGCTTCAAAATTTCAGCTGCAGTTTAACAGCCAAGAGCTGTAGAAACAGATACTACTTTAACATAAGTTTAAAAAGTTAAGCAAGATTTTTTTTTTTTTTAAAGAAAAGCAATATAAACAGTCTTGAATTCTTATTCTGGATTACAGTTTGGACAACTCCTTTGCTAGAGGTGATGGCAAAAATTACTCCTTTTGCTGTGTTCGCTTATGTACAAAATAGGTTGGATCTGCAGCTTCTGTAAAAGGATGCAGATCTACTGTCAGATCCTCTGTTGGCAGGAGTCTGCATGACTGTTGAAGTCAGCAGAAGGTACTCTGAGATTTTTGTCTGGTGGACAGAAAATTTGACCAACAAGAGATGCTTAACAGGAATAAAATCCCACTGAATGTGGAGTTTACAAGTAATGATGTTATTTGATTACTTCACTCATTTCAATGTTGAATTCTCCTTAATTGATGACGAAGTCTATAAAGCCTGTCTTGAGAAGGGGTAGTGAAGATGAGTGTGCTCTTTCAGAGCATCCATCTGTTGTAACTCCATCTGCTTATCTTCCTGTGCTGAGTGTTCTACCTACAGAGCAAAACCAGAATAGGTCAGCAAAGTAGTTTCCCACCACCTTACACTAAAACCATGAGAACTGGCCTAAAAGCTTAGGGACCCAGCAATCAAGAAGGTATACAGTAAAATAACCCATTAGTAAAAGTATGTCAAGCCATCAGTTTACACCTCCCCTTAGCATTGCATCATTAAAAAAATGTTAATTGAAGGATGTCAGGTTAGCATTTGGATTTAGTCAAACCTAGTAGAAAGCTTACTATTTCAGGAGGTTCTTAGGAGGACCTGCAGGAGAGAGAGGGGAGCTTGTACAAGCTGATGTAGCAGATGCAGGCATAACCAAATGCTTTGCTGGGAACTGTGCATGCTGCTGCCTTCTTACAACTGTTGTTAAGAAACTTACAGTGTCTATGCTGCTGCTCCTGTCCTAATGAGCTTAAAGACTGTGCATCTGTACTGTGCAATCTATTTACAGAAATGCAAAGTGGTGGGAGGTGTGGGTAAGAGGTGGCTGTGCTCTCATTGATGCCTAGAAGGAGATTTTGTATAACCAATGATCATGTTGATGGGAGTTTACACATATAAATCATCTTATACATCAATGGGAGAAGAGGCCATAAGCTGTTTAGGACTTCTGTTTCTTGCACGTAACAATGCTTTCAGTGGAAATGGCAATTCTGTATAGTCCAAGATGCACAAAAATAAAACCATGATTTTGTCAATAATGAGCCAATAACTGGCTTCCAGGAGGCTGACTCACTAGCAGAAACTTCCTTCAAGTCAATGAAAGTTTTGTTACTGAATCTGGGGTTGCAAGAACACAGTCTGTATTAACGCATCATGTTGGCAATGTTTAATTCATACTGATATGCAGCGTGTCTGCTTCTTACAAAATGACCAGTATTTTTGTGCATCCCTGGTACTTTTCAAAGAAAAGGCATTTTATACGGAATTGCAATACTGCTTTAATACTGCTATGCAAGAAAAAAAAAATGAGGTTTTGCTATTTTTATTCAGTTGGTTGGTTTTTTTTTTTCAGTTTAGAAGCTTTATGCTTTTAAAGCAGTTACGACTTTACTATGTTAAAGATACAGTATCCTTTTCCACTTGCCCACTGCATCCCTCCAGCACTTCATACATAGAATAATAGTTTTGTAGTCCAGGTTTTCCCATGGAAATCTCAACAGTAACATGATCTGACCATTTATGACTGTAGTACATTTGTATTTGGAGCTTCTCTCAAAGCGCATCAACAACTTGGGGAGCCTCCCTCCACTGTAACAAATGCTAAGGGACTTTCTGGTTAAAACTAGTTTAAACCAATGTAAGTTGCAGTCACAGCAAACTCTTAAGTGTTGGACACATACTACTTAAAATACAATGAGCTGCTGTTGCTTAAGTCCCAGTCTTTTATAATAAGGCTATGTAGCCTAACAAGCTATGCTGCCAACATTAATTTTATTGGCAAATAAATTGATTTAAAATAAGCCTGAAACGTAAATCTGTGTTTCCATCTTACTTAACTTTTGTAGCATATCTAGTTTCATATGGTAGTAAGAGCTGAAAAGGTCTCTAAGCATTAGTTATAATTTAGATGACATTCAAAATTTAAACATTCTATAAAAGACCAGTAAATTTATATGCCAGCATGTTTATTGATTGCAGATGTTCAGATACTTATAAATGGGTGTAACTTTAATTACTCTCAAATTAGCATCCAGATGCTAACCCTTTATGTTTGCTCTGTGGAGACGCAGCATTAAAAATATATACCTATATTTAAATGAAAGGATACTGTCTCTTTAAGAAAAGCATTTATGTTCTGTTGATGGAAACATTGAACCTAAACCCTGAAACATGAGCATTTTTACAACTATGCACCGTATGAAACATGACAAAGTGTAGCTCCTTATTTGATTGAATAAGAATAGCATCACGCCATTACATTTAATTACTCCTATGTATCAGAATGTGTTTGTTAAATCTTATAATGAAATACTGATGTAAGGTATTTCCATTTTTAAATGTGTACCAGAATTTTTTTTTATTTCAGAAAAGCTCTGAATGTTGAATGTGTGTAAGTCTCCAGGAATGTAACAAGTTGATAAAAACCCCAGCCAAGCCCATCCTCCTTACAGGAAAAAAAAGCTGGAATTTCTTTTTTTGGATATTTGTTTTGCAGCTTTCTACGTCTTAAGGCAGAGAATAGCCAGCCTAAGGTGCCAGCCCAAAGGTTAGCTGAACATATTTCTTGAAATAATTTTGGCAAGGTTATGACTTGGAGTTATGGCCTCTAAGTCGTAAGTTTACGTGAACACTATAATACTGTGACAAGAAGATGTAGATGCTCTCTCTTTTTTTTTTTTTTTTTTTTTCTTTTTTAAACATTTGGTCTGGGGAAGATGAGGGGGGAAGGAAATTAACAGGGCTGTTTTATCCGTCACCTATCCGATGAGATACATATTTTCTAAACTATTGCACTTTTCCCTTTTCATTCTTTTCCTTTTTCTTTATTTTACCCTCAAGCCCCAGGAAATATTTTTTCCTTCCTGCAAATTGTTTATACTCCCAGCATCATATTTACAAGCTGTCAGACCTAGGAGGCCTAATTTGCTTTCACAGTATTGAATTGTGTGCAGTGGGACGTTAGTTTGGGATAGCTGAAGCACTTATTGCCCCCCGTTGCCTGCTTTGCACCTCCACTACAGGTTATCATTCCCATGACAGGGAAACTTTACAGCCCTTGGTCTACAGCAGTGTGCAACCTAAAATGTTAGAGTGAAATGAAATCAATGCTGGTTTTCATTGGTATCCAGGGCTGCAGTCTGCTGGTGCTTAGGAATTGCTGTGTCTTGTTTACCTATCCCTGTGGCAGGAGTACCAGTCTTTAGAAAGGGGGGCAAAGCAATCAGGTGTTCATCTGTCCCTGAAAGTCAGATTTGTTACTGTGATACAGAAGTTACTCTGCTGAAACCAGTTGGTGTTATATTCTAATAAATAAAATAGCAATAGGGTCCAGTTTGTTTTCTGCCACCACACCTAGAGACACTCATCATAGTCTGCTTGTGCCTGATGGAATTCGGTAGACACACAGAAAGACTCGGGTGACAACAGGCATTTGAGATGATAGAGCACCATTCTTTAAGCAATTATGAGCCACTTGAAATGCAAACATGGAAAGATTGACAAAACCTGAAATATTTCTTGCTTTTCTAATTTTGCATTGTGCTAGATCAAATTTTTACTGATTTTTAAAAAGACTATTTAAGTGCATGAGCATTAGATTAACTTTCACTGGCTTCATTAAATCCTATTGATTTCAGTGTTACCCATGCTTAAGTTATGCATACTTTTAAGTGCCGTTCTGAATAGCAAGGCATTCATGAAGCAGGGTCTGGATTTGTGTATGCAGTTTAGAAACACATTTGGCAGCAGTCATAGCCAAGCAAAGAATTCGCTGCAATCAACAGCCCACACTGGTTGCAGTTTGTCATGTTAATGTGCTGTTACCAGAATCATATGTGCAAACTGAGTAACTGATTTACCCAGGCAAATGTAGTAGTTGTGCATGAAAAATTAGGAGCCGCTTACTTAATGGACCAGTATGTTTTAGATAGAAGCTTAAGCATGCGTTTTGACATTTGTTATCATGAATGTTACAAGCAAGCACACGTAATTTGTGAAAAAATATTCAGGCATTAGATACTACCGTTTTATCTGATGATATTATCAGTCTCTAGTTACAGAAGTTGGTCAAGGACCCTTATTATCTTTTAAAATACACAGGAATGTTTTGCGTATGAAATTATCTGAAAATTAATACCCAGATGCCCTAGTCAGGCTTATTAAGGTCTGCAGAGATATATGCTGTGACTGCTAATACACTTATTTGGGAAGCAAAGTTATTTTTTCAGAAGTAATTCTGTAATGTGAGTTATGGGTATGACATGTTTTTACCACCTGCTGGTAACTGTGTGGCAGGTTAAGCTTTATGCATTCTCCTGCATTTGTATGTAGTTGAACAAAAAAGAAATATGTAACTCTGAAAGAGCTGCAGTGATTTATTTTACAAATTAACTCATCCTAGATTGAAATTACTGTGAATAAGGGAGGTTTATTTTCCTTAGTGTGTGCTTGTGCAATTGCATAATTTGCAAAGAATTGCAAAAAGTAAATAGAGACAGACATGAGCTGAAGCTGGCTCTGAGGAGGAGAAGTATAGAACTTGAGGTTGTAGTCTGTTAGCACCACAAGAAAAAGCGAGCCAGTTTCAGATGAAGGATGAAGCTTAGAGGAAATCTTGTTTCACCAACATGCAAGTCCTGTTCTAAAGTTGGCACTGGGGGAATGTAAGTAGTGATTTTAAGATTGGAAGTCTGCTCTGCATTCAGCAGTGTAAGAGGATCCAATAAAGGTTTGTGAAGCTGAATAGGATGTAATCATCTCTAGGCTGATGCACAAATTACTTCCTGTGTTTTCGCAAACTGAATTTTAAGGAGCTGGGATTTAGAGTCAGAATAAATAAGGGGCTATGTGTTATTTGGGAAGAGAGGACAGAAACAAGGCCGTTCAGGCAGATGGTCAACATCATTTCTTTCAGATGCAGGTATTATGCGTATTTTTAGACTTCAGAGAGGTGAAAATAGAAGTTCAAGGACAGGTTGGACATCTGCAGTCTGGCATTTTGAGGCAGATTTGAGTGGAGGGATGCAGAAAAAGCAGTTAAAGACTTTGAGGGCAACTTCTATCAATAAAACTGTCTTGTGGGCATCATGCAAGAAAGAAAATGCAAGGAAGACGAAATAAGTATTAAGGAACAGAAACTTAAGAGGCAAAGCAGAGAAAAAGAATTTAAGAATTACACACAGAATTCTATTCAAGGCTGTTTTGATGAAAAATGTAGCTAGGAGTGTTGGAAAACCAAAGAATTAAACTGGTAGTGATACTCCACAAAGAAAGGTCAGGGATTTCCATTGCTGGCCACAAACAAAGAGGAGTAGTTAGGCAGGTAGGAACCAGGCAGTGCAACTGTCTGGTTAGGATTCCACCGAACAGTGTTTGGTAATCAAGAAATAAATCATTAACATTAAAATTCTATATGAGAAGAAATAGAGGGGACAGCATGTGGTAGTCATCCATGCCCTCAAAAGGTGGGCAGTGTAGTGCAGAGGAACTGACAAAACCTGAGGGGGGACTTCCAAAGCACTTCTGAGGGAACTGTGTGCAGGGAGAAAATACAGATTAAAATTAAAAACCCCAACATTATAGACCCATAATGAATTGATTGAATGTGTTTTTCATTTATAGTATTTATGCAACAATTAAAAAATAATAATTCAGAATGATTGAGTCATGCTCAGACACTACCAGTAGCTAGTAGTGGCTGGGAAGATTGGTGGCTTCTGGCTTTTATGTGAGCGTAACATGTGCTAACAGCACGTGCATTTCACCAGAAATTCTTTCTCCCTCTCGCTCACACTTGAAAAAAGTTCCCAACCCTAAACCCAAACCACTCATTCATGTTTCAATTCCTTGTGTTATTTTTACAGGAAGTTTAATTTGTCCTAAAGTTTAAGTGAGACTTAAAATGTGGTATTTATCACCTTATTTTGGAGGAAAAGGTAGTTCTTGCCAACCTTTAAAATAGGTACTGTGTTAGATTTATGGCCAAATAAAAGGCTTTAGGATACCTCCTTGCCTCCATTGAAGTTGGTGGGAACTGAGACAGAGTAAGTCTTCACATCTGGCCCCCCAAAAAATGAAAAGTGTTCAAACTGCAAGGAATAATCATGAGACCAGAGTTTATTTGCTGATACCTCTTTTATGTATTAGGCAACAAAATGAAATGGAAAGTTTAATTGCAGTTTTATTCTATGGCCTAGATAAATAATCAGCAGTTGACTAAAGATGAAAATAGCTGTGCTTAGGAGATTTATTTCTGTCTCAGTCCACATTACTATGCGATGGGAGTGCCAGTTTAAATGCTTTCAGAGAGGAATCTTTGGAGAAATGGTAGGTTGTTGTTGATATTGATTCAATAATGAATTAGCAATCTTTTTTTTAGTGGCACTTGTCTATACAAGTGTACTTCTATCTTCTTTTTAAACAATTACCATTATAAAGAGTAGAAAGTTTTCGCTTCTCTTTGGCAACCTTTTCAGACTCTTACCTTCTGGCCTTCATTGCCTTAAATGTGTAAGAGAGTGGTTTTTCTCACCCTGGTGTAACTCTCCACTGTCTACATTTCCTTCTTGCCTAGTAGGGAAGTGAGTGTTACGTAGCAGACTGAAGTCCATGGACATGGCTTATTTCAGTCATGGTAAATGTGAGTTGATTGGAGGGAAATGGTGTTGTGTTGGTTCTTGTGGTCAGTTGTGGGGGAATTTTTTAATTGTCAAGACGCAAAGAATATTAGTTAGGAGGCTTTATTCCCCACTACTTATGAGTCTAATTGTGTTAAAAAAAAATGGGTAAACTCTATGTGTTTGTGTGTGAGCAGGGCAACTGAAATCTATATTCTATTCTATTCCTATTCTATCCGGAATTTTGTAAGAAATTAAGTAGAGTTGAAAATTCAAAGAAAAAACCCAGTCGCATCAGCATACATAGTGTATGCCTAGATTCATACCAAACAGCTGAAATAATTACCTGCTATTAAAAGAAATTATGAAAGTCAGGCTCAAGCTTATTTTTATACCTGAATCTCACTGTTGGCCACATTCGAATGGAGCCCTTCAGGAGTCAGCGAGTGTGTATGTGCTGCTGTGCAGGGGCAGCTCCTCCTCTGGAGAAGGGAGTATTGGCAAGGTGCAGGTGGCAGAGCCTGAGCCAGGGCACCCCTCTGGGCCTGGTGGTAGAGGTCAGAGGGAAGGGCGTATAGATGTTGCCGATGGAACCCCAGCCAGGTGTGCAGGCTGGGCTGGACACCGTCTCCTTACGTTCTGAGCACTGTGCAAAGTCCTGTTTGAGTGAATGGGAGGATGTACAAATTGCTTGGTGAGGGTGGCTTGATTCCTGATAGGAAATGCTGTGGGATGTGTCTGTGGTGTTGGCAGAGCTATGGATGTTGCTAAGCTTACTGCAAAGCACTTCTCTTGTGTATAGAAATTCTTCAGTTGTTACATTGTATTGAATTTCAGCACCTGTGTATAGCATAATACTTAAGTAGCCAAAGTGCACAGAATGTATGCTAATAAACAGGATTTCTTCAAGCACAGTGTTTGGCAGTAAACATAGGTTTCCAAATACCTGTTTAATGTGTAGAAAAAGAATTTTATGATGACTGACTTTATGGATAGTGGTTTGCTAATCACTAGGAAACTGTCCTTGTGGTAGTAGAGACTCTTGAGCTGTAGACTGCCGATGGGCTGAGATGTCCTTTAATTGAGACTTTTAAAACAAGAGAGACATATCTGTCATGTGATTTAAGTGCATTTCTTAGTTATATCTTGAGACTAGGAGGTAGACGAGATCAGGAGTTACCCATCTTTATGTCATACAAGACATTAAATACTGCATTGTATGGTGCTGAGTTTACTGAGATGTATTGGACTAGATGGTCTCTTGAAGATCCCATAGATCCGATTGCTAGATTTTATAACATGGCCTGTTACATGTTTCATATCTGTATTTGTTTTAAACAAATGCTAATACGTGATTTTTGTTCTAGTACGATATCTGACCTACTTGGTTAACAGATAATTAAGCAAAACATCTGATTCCTAATACAAACGTATTTGACCCTCTGAATTAGAGGAACATTTTCATTTCTAAATGAAATGAACATATCATTTATTTCATTACCAAATTTTATAAGGCTTTTCATCTTTAAGTATGAGATTGTTTCTTCCTCTATCTGAGCTGCTGCTAATTTACAATCTATGCAATTGAGGGAGTGACCAAGACTTTTAAAAACTCAGATAAAATAACATTGCCACAGGTCCAGTTCCTCAACTGTAACACTTCACAGCAAGTTGATCCCATGGTGCTTTGTGTTTTTTAAAGAGTAATTATTACCTAACTGTATCCCACTCCACAATATGGATTTTCTCGAAAGTGCCATTGAAATTTCATGGAAGCTTTCAAAAACATATTTATAGTAATTTCTGTTTCTCTGCTGTAGTTTAGATCACAACTTTTTCTTTTTCCCCAGTGGCTTCAAAGTCATGATGTTGGTCTTCATAGTCTGTTTTGCCTCCATCACCTCTAATTAGACTTGGGTCTATGGTGTCAGGAATATGAGTCTCAGTGTCTAAATGAGCTTTTACACAAAGATGATCTCTTTTTCTGTTTATGACCATAACGATTAAAAAAGAATTAATTGTTTCCAGGTACAATGTTCTAGAAGTTTTCCATGATGTATCAGTTGCTCTTCAGTCAAATCTGTCCATTACCCAAGGGCCTACTTGTTGAAACATACCTTTTAGTAGTCTAAGCAGTCCCTTTTCCTAACACTTTGAGAGGTGCTTCTGAACCTGAATCCCTTTTCTTTGTTTTTTGACAGTGTTTATTGGAAAAAAAAATAAATTCATTAACTAGAAACATCTCTCTCTGTTGCCTTTTAAGATATTTCTTAAGATAGTTTTCAGAAAGAGACTGAACCATCATGTTAGGAAGATCTGTCAAGAGCAGTGCTGTAGATTGAAAACAAAGTTTTATGTTCTCAGGGCATATCACTGGCCATATCTATACATATATAACATTTAAACAAAAAAATGCCCTGATAATAAAGGGCAAATACAGTCCTAAAACTGAAGCAAACTCTTCCTATGCTAACAATAGCTTCTGTGGATGCATTTGTGGGAATTGCTGATTCTGGATGATTTGAATCTTATGGAAAAGATTTTAGAACATAAGAGATGTGTTTGCATAGTTCTTCCACAACCAAAACTAATCTCTTGTGTCTGTTTCAATTTTATTTAATTCAACCCTGTTGAACGTCTTGGCTAGAATGCAAGCTACATTTCTGAGTGCGTTCTGACAGATTTCTGTTAAATTACATCCTTAATACATCCAGTTTCATGATACAGCCTGTTGTCAGATTAATTAATATTACAGCTGGATCTTGTTAGTTACTCTGCAAATTCCAAAAGATACTGTTAGTTTAGAAAATGAACTTAAAGCCAGGGTAAATAGTAAATCCTGATTACAGGGTATTCAAGTTATGCCACCCTCTGATTTCTGTCTAATTTGTGTCCGTGTTGCTTAAACAGTAAGCTCACCAGAATTTTGCATCAGCATTTTGTCATATAATGATAAACAGTATTTTAAAGCATAGTAAATACTTCAGTTTTCCAGTAGGTTGAAACAGTATGCTTAGTAATAGGAAGATGTTTCTAATAAAAAAGACTTGGAAATATTATTTAAAATTTTCAGCTGTAAAAGGGTTTCCAGAGTTATGCAGGATTTGTTACACTCTGAAAATATTCCTGTTAGCTAAACCTACATCACTAAAAATACATTTGTGTGTGAATTCTTATATTTCTTCAGAAGCAACGCTTGTTTTATTATTGAAGTTTAAAAGTTTGTTTTATGAATTTTATTTGTGTTATATTGAGAGAGATACCAAAAAATGGCTTCCTAACTAGTATTTTTTGGAGCTCTGTATTTATACTCCATTTGGGGAATTAGAAATTGCCTGGCAAATTTGACTCTGGAAGCAGAATACACCATAACTTCACATTCTGAGACTGTATCTGTACCGCAGGTTGGGTAATAAATGCTTGAAATATCTGAGTAGAAGTGACTTGGATGAGCGCAGTGATAAAGCAGCATATTACAGTTGATGTTGCTTTTGCTTTTACTCAGTCCTTTTTTCCTCCAAAAGAAAAAAAAGAAGTAATTCCCATGCCAGAATCCAAACACCCAAAAGGGAGAGATTCAGGCAAAACATTGCTTAATGAGGGAGTAAAGAGTGTTGCCTTATAGAGGAAAACAGTGAATGTGGGGATCTGTGCTACTGCTATGGCTTTGTTTGTCACCTCTGATATTGGCATATACATTTCTGTACAGCTGGGGCATATTCCAGGTTTACCAAATTTAATGACATGAATCATAGTACATACATACATAGAGCAAGTGAAGGCACATTGCCTGCTTGCTGATTAGGTATTGAATGGGTTTAATATCCCAGAAACAGCACAGTGTAGTGTTGTACAAAGACTACTACTAAGTATCTCACTCTTCCCACATGTATTGGGGTGGTGGCTGTTTTTGGAAGTGCACCTGGTCTTTGAACAGCGATATTTGAGGAATATAATGATGCTGAAGGGAAGTACATAAATGGTACTGTTTGTTAGGTTGTTGCCATGTTTCAAAGTAAAGCACTGTCAGCCATGACTGAAGTGGAAGGATAACGAGTATTCCTCTATTTACAGCTATATGCCAGCCAGGATGTAAACATGGTGAATGTGTCGGGCCAAACAAGTGTAAGTGCCACCCAGGATACACTGGAAAAACCTGCAACCAAGGTAAGAAAGTGAAGTCCAAGAAAGAGAATTTCTTCTTGAAATTGACAAAGTATTGTTAATCCCTCTCCCCACAAATGCTGTGTGCGTCATCTGCATTTATAGGGTCATGAACTCATATACCAGGTCTGTTACTGCTGTAGCTATTCTGATATTGGGACTGACATTTGTAGAGAGAATGACATCTGCAGTGGGATAACACAGGGGAAAAATTGCTTTCATTGAGATGAAATCAGTGAGTTTAGTGTAAAGGATGCATTTACATGCTCTCCTGAATCTGAATCAAATTACTTCAATCTTGTGGTCAGGATTGTTATTTTATAAAGTCACAATTTTCAGGTTTGGATAGTGAAATAGTATTTGTTCAATTAAAAAAAAATTCATTCACGCATTTTCATTTTTGTGTCTCTAATCCTGAACTAGTTAGGTAGGCATAAATTGTAGTGCATATGTAGGAGTTGGAAACATAAAGTGTTCTCTTCCTGAATTATTAATATAGTTTTATTGTGCTATTTTTGCCAAAAATGATCTCCAAACATGTAATGGTATAAAGATCATAGAGTATAAACAGAATTGTAGTACATGATTTATTAGATTTTGATGCCTAAGACATGGTCACATACAAAGATATCTCAGTAAGACTGTTTTCTTTTCCAGTTGTCTCAGCCTACAGAAAAAGTTCAAACATTTTCTGAGAGTGCTGAGGAAGTATGGTAGAAAAGTGTGACATTCAGAACTATGTTGTTCAAAAATGTACCTTGATGTTTGCTAACCTTCTTTTGACATGTTGATTTTAGAGTGAATAATTTTCTTTAAAAATAGATACATATTTATTTTTAGATTTACTAATCCTTCCCAAACTGATGTGGAAATGAAAGTTGTATTTATCAGTTTTGTTTTAAACTTAATTTATTCTGTCATCTCTCAGATTAGCCTGTCTCCTTTCTCCTTTACTCTGGGCTGACATTTTAAAGTATGGGCTGTTACGATTTTATTATTCTACACCTGTTTTGGTCAGTCTGGAACTTTTTTAGAAAACAGTGCAGTGAACTAACAGTTGTTATATGTATATGTAACAGTTTTTATTTGTACTAATAACTTTAACAATATCAAAAGAATGCTATGCAAATTGCTGGAGGCAGCAGTCTTAATCTCAACTATCTGCTTTCCACTAAATGCTAAGGAAGGAAAAAAAAGTGGTGATAAATGATTAAAAGAAGCATTTTAGGCAGTATTGATCAAATGTTCTTGCATGGTATTGGTGGCAAAGTTGTCATGACAGATATGCGTGAGGTTTCCGAGGTGCCTGCTGACTGTGGTGTCCCAGATGTACACCAGTTCAGGTGACTACATCCTATAGCTATTTTACTATATGGTGAGACCTCTGAGCTGTTTCTGGGGTCAGGGTATGCGTTCTTCCCATGTGTTGATTCCATGTTTAGGTGAGACCTGAAAGTGCATAGTGGATGCAGAGCCTGCTTTTGCTGGGAGGAAATTCAAATTGCACAGGATGAGTGTGACCTATGTTGTTATACCTTAATATAGCACCTGTCCTGTCCATGGGCCATTTTTCTCATTTCTGTTGTAGAATCATAATTAGTAATAACAGAAAGTAATGGTGTTGACAGAAGAAATGGTGGAGTTTGCCTGCAGAGGTGGAAGTCTTTCTAGGATGTATGATGATGCCTGGATGCTTGTCCTTTTCTAGTGGCACTGCGGCTGCTGTGGCAATCTAGACCTCGCTTTAGGTCACTCAGAAGTTAGGATTAGCCGTTTCTTCTTTTAGTATGTTGCTATCATCAGCAATTCAATTGCAGTGACTTTGCACAAGAGCTAACCATGTGCTCTCCCCACAGCATTCAAATCTCCTGAGCAGCTTTAGTGTTTCCCTTCTAGCTTTTTGATCCCAGCTTTACAGCTGTAACCAGTTAAGAAGAAGCTGAACAATGTGAAAGAAAATACCCTGTGCCACCTCTCTAATTTATAGTGATAATAACAGAACTAATACTTCTTTCAAAATGTGTTCATCAGAAAATTGATACCTGATCTTCAGTAAGATCTTTGTTCACAGACGAATACAAATGGTTGAAAACTTGTGATTTTTGCTAGTAATCTAAGGCATATGCAGGTTAACTTCATGTAGCTGGGAAAGGTTGTCTTCATGCAAAGAATGTAAGGCTGCTCATCTGTAACTTGGTATCTTCTTACCCTGTTTGTTCCAGGAACATGATGCAAAGTTTGTTACTTTCTCTTTGTAATACAATTCTTGCCAGCACTTGAGATATATATATATGTATGTATGTATTTTATTTTTTTTTAAATGATGAAGTAATGCATATTACAAAGATCTGGTAATTTCATTTTTATTATGCCTTCTTCCCATCCTGTGAAGATGAGCAGCCATATACAAGTCCACCTGGTCAGAGCAGTGAAGCACTTCTCTTCCTCCCTCTGGATCATCATGCAAGAAATATAGCATCAAGGGGTGAGATGGACCTGTATTTCAGGTGGCGTGCTCCTTCTACCTGCACGGCTTGAAACAGTAATACAGTTTCTTGCAAAGGGGTTGGAGGGTAATAGATGATGGCTGTGCTGCAGAACCTGAACCTGCGTGTCATTAGCATGCAGAGCAAAAAATTTATTGCATTTCCTTGATGCTGTGCGCCTTTATTCTGAAGAGACTTGACTCTCCACCATACTTATGGTTGCAACTTGCTTTTGTTACTTTCCTCTGCTCTTCTTTCAGGGCCTGTGCTTTGTTTCTGAATTCCCCTTTAAAGTGAGAGTGATGGAAATTCTTTATCAGGTTAGGTAAAGACAAAACTGTGATTTACATAAAGCTGGAAGTTGAAGAAAATGAGGACTGTTAACTTCTGCATTTGGCAGCTGTTCATTAATCAGACTAAGTGATGTGAAGAAAACTCTCTTAGGGTGATACAAATCTCCAGTCATAAGTTTGACATGATAGTGTGATGATGACAGTTGCTGGAAATGAAAGCTGATCTACTGTTTATAGTATGGTGATAACAGTTTAATTTTTCATTTGGTTTCTGATCCCTGGTTTTCTCTTTTCAAAATCTGAGTAAATTTGGTATTGAGTATTTGACCTTTGTGTTGCCTGATCCAAGTTAGATAATAGGCAGAAAAAGGCAGAGAAGGTGTGAGTGATGGAGTTTTCTGCAGAAGCTAAATAAAGAAAATACCAGTGTATTGCATCTTCCTAGGAGTTAGTGCCCCATTGTTAAGTGTGCCCTAAAGTCAGTCATTACCCAAGATCTTGTGTGGTGCCACACAGTAGTCAAAGAAGTCACATCCGGATTTGCCAGCATAGCACTCTTGTCCTTCCCTTACATTCACATTTTCATTTCATTTCTTTAAAAATAAAATACTTGTGCTCAGCAGCCTGTGCTTATGTTACAGACCTGCTTTCCATCGTGTCCAGAATTGTTATTCTGCTTTTATGTACAGTGCTGTCTCATGTTATTTTGAAATTAAGAATGCTGGTTTTTTATGACTGTACAATTGCAGGCAACATGGGAATTTTAAGTGGCTGAACAGTGAAGTTCTCAAGTGCAGGACAGTGAGTGGACATTCCCGCAAAGAGATTAAAGGGATTTGTTAAACTTTTTAATAGTGTTGGGCTTTATATTTTAAATTCCAGTGTGAGAGTATAAGTGACTAAAAGAAATGATGATACTTTATTAAAAAGAAAAACAATGTAAGAGTGTTATTTTTACTACCCCTTGAGTTTATACATTTTAGCTTTCACTTTTTTTAGAGGAAACCTATGCTGTTTTCTTATTTCATCTTTTGATGCATGGACATTTATACTGAGATGTCTTTATAGCTGTTGCTTGAAATACACAACTGATAAGTAACCAGCATTTGTTCAAGAGGGTATGTTGCTATGGCTGATTTTTTGACTGCTAACATTAGCCTGAACCTGTTCTTGAAAAAATAGACTTAACACAAAACACACAAACAGATCAAGTGTATAAATAGCAGGAATGTTTCAGCGCTCCCTGAGTCCATGTCCAGTACATCCGGACTCTTCTTAGAGAAGCACGCTGTTAGAGATTATGGGTGTGTGGAGGTGGATCGAGAGAGCTGTCAGCATCTTCATACAGGCCTTTATGTAGAACCAGTAGGACCTGCCAGTAACCGTACAATGTGTCTCCTAGGAAATGAATGGTGCTTGTCGTACAGTTTCCAAGTATGTGCCCATCTCCGCTAGTGAAAAGAAGTTGCATTTTGGGGAAGATGGGCTGAGCAGTATGCTCTAACACACCTAACCTCTTTGCAGGCTGACTTCTCTCTTAAGCAGCCACACCACTGCCAGTACCTGTTTTGCTAAACAGTAGCCTTCATTCTGACTCTAGAAGGTTAAAAACATCTTTCTCTCAGTAGTTAATTTCAAAGGCAAAAGTGAAAACCCATGACACATGAGGTTTAGGTTTAAGTGGAGTTGTGCTAACAGCCTGGTTTTGCTGCCTTGTGACCTTAGCTTTCTGTTACGTCAGCCAAGGTTAAAAAATTTGAACTTTTTCAACACACAGGCATTTTACTTTCAGCATGCTTTTTAAGACATCAATCAAAAGCTGATGTTGACAGCGTTTGTTCACAGGCAGAAATAGAATGAAGACAGTAGAAATAATTTAGTCAAAATTCCACACATGAAAAGCGTGTCATGTGATAGCCTAATACAGTTGATTGCATCTTACTTTTTAAGATCAGGTTATTCTTAGCATATGTTACTAATAGCTATCTATTTGTCAATACCAGAGCTTTCATTTCTGTACTAAGAATATTTTTTACCAAATGGTAGTGTAGTATTCAGAGTCCTATAGAACGACCCAATTATTTAAGGCTCATAATGTAATCTACTTTATGCAATATGGTAAACTGAGAACAGTCATAAATTCTTACTGTTTTCAACTTTGGATCTGTGGTTGTAGCTCTGGAAATAAATGCAAGACAGTTCTTAAGGGTAAAGTCTTCAGGAGTATCTGAATTTAGGAGCTGAAGTGCAGTGGGATGTAAGCACTAGATGTTAACACAGGCACTGTTAAAATCCTGCCCTGTCAGCTTAATTTCATCACTACCTTTCCTCATTTGGTCCCTACTTCTAATTAAGTATTTTATACTTAGCTCTGTCATGCATTTATTTTATAAAGTGTTGGTTTTTGTACAGAAGAGGAAGAGTGCAAATATTTTAGACTTGCAGAACTTTTCTTTCTCTTACTTCAAAATGACTGTTGTCCATGGATCTCAGAACAGTCAATAGTGTGGGCTCTGTGGGGATACTTTTATGAATTGAAGTTAAACTCTAACAGAGTTTTTGAATTTAACAATGACTTTTTTAACAGATGTGTTGCATGTGTAATGAATAGGTTAATGTAGCAATAATGTCTGTCAGGAGCTGCCTAATTGTAGTAAGTTTTACAGAAGAAAGAGAAAAGCAGCTTTTTGTGCTGCCCAGAGAAGTTTGCCTCCCAAAATTCAAGCTTTCACCTGTTTATTACTCATCATTTTTATACAAAGTTTTTTTTACACAAAGATTTTCACATTGAAAACTTGCCCTTCCCCTCTAGCGTAATCATCTGCTGCTTTTCCATCTGGCCTGTGCAGGTACTCGATAGTCACAACTCTTAGCTGAAGATCTCTCTTTTTCAGTAGAAAATGTACATCTCTTCTACAGCTGTTTCTCTCAGACCCAGCAGGTAGACTCTTGTGATTGTGGCATTTGGTGCCTGCTAGGAGAAGTATTTTCTAGCAACTCCAGAAATGTTTTCAAACTCCCAAAGAGTGAGAGTTGAACAGGGATGCTCTTTCTGCAATGCGTGATCTGTAGGATGACTGCGGAGATGGTTATCACCCCTTGTTTGTCAGGCACAGGTCCAGCCCTTACTTTAACAACTTCTCACTGAAGTCCTGCTACACTCACCTGGTCCTCCTCACAGCTCTAGGAGCAAATGTTTCCCTTCAGTCTTCCTAGAAAGATCTTGTTGAGCCTTCTGCAGGAAGAAAGGGAAAATCATGTCCCTTACCACTACCCTCTCACATCAGAGGAGAGCAGGGAGTATTCTTAACCTTAAGCCTGCTTCTCTTCCCAAGGCCTTGGAAAATGAAGTAAAAAAAAAAAAGGTCATACCTGTCAGTTAGGGGAAGGGTTGTGGGGAGGGGCAAATACCTGTCTGCATGACGCTCGCTCTCCCTTGACCCCATGAAGATGAAAACAAAGTAGGTCAGAAGACAACAGATGTAATGATACACATAAACACTGTTTGGAATTACTGACTTCATTCTAACCAGAGGTATATTTGTCTTTCTGTTTAAATGTCCTAACTCCTAAGCCTTTATATGTAGTCCATAGAAAGCATGTGTCGTCTCCTCAGCTGGCATTTTATAAAGTGGCTACTGTGTTCGTGTGTCTACCACATGGTAGGAGCCCCAAGGCTTATCTTTCTGCTACGTGAATTAGGGAGTGACTTTTGATGAGAATGTGCTTAGTGGTGGAGATGGCTTTTTGAAAAATTCCTGGAAATAACAGTGACTTTCTTACTGTAACAGACCTCCAGACAGCATTATGCAACATTAGAGATGAAGGTCAGTAACTCAGTTGTTTAAGTACTTGCTGGCTGGATTTGTGAATAGATTTATTATTTTCACCTTTATTGCATCTTTACTCATAAGTACACAGATAACTAAGTACAAATTATTCTGGTTTACCCAGATAAAACCAACAGGCGTTCCTGGAACAGAATTCTGAAGGAAATGCTCACTCAATCTTTACTTCCTGTTAGAAGCCTTTTCTACTAATATGAAAATTGTATGCTGAATATTTTCAGTAAGTCATGAATTCTGTATTAAATTGTAAATCTGAGATAGTAGCCTTCGTGGATAGTCCTTTGCAAATAACACTGATGTCAGATACTTTTTTTTCAGTATGTTCTAGATGGTAAGGAATACATTTCTTCTGTGAGATTGTTTAAAGTAGGTTAGCCTCAGCTTTCCTGCCTTCCTCTGCGACTAATTTTGAAGCATGATAGTGAATCACTGAATCAGTATCAGAATTGCTGATAGTGATTGCAGCAGTGACGTTAGCTTTCTCCCTTCTCCTCCTCCAGAGTTCTGGCTGGTCCTGGACATGGTATCAATGTGAATAGTGGCAAGATGTGGGCAGCCTGAGCTTGTGCATTCCCTAGTGAAACTTCTGTTGGCACTTAATCTAATGCTAATACTGTCATTTTTGAACGAATATCTGTGAAACAGAAGAAAATATGCCACTTGGCCGGAAGGGTGAACAGTGCTTCATGCAGGATGTTCTAGACACTTGCTATCAGCTGCACTGCGTATAAAAAAACCAGTTGCCATATTTTTCCTTCTTCCTCCAGGAACTTGAGCTAGTAGTTTTTTCACACATACTTTGTATGTTTTCTTTTCCCACCACCTTTCCTTGTACCCTTCATTTCAGATCTAAATGAGTGTGGACTAAAGCCACGGCCGTGCAAACACCGGTGTATGAATACCTATGGCAGCTACAAGTGCTACTGTCTGAACGGCTACATGCTTATGCCAGATGGAACGTGCTCAAGTATGGCAAGGCTTGTTGCTTTCTGTTTTCAAACTCCTCAAGATCCCTGCTTGGGTTTCCCTGGGAAACTTGTATGAAATGAAGATGAGTCCCAAAGTAAAAGATTAATCGTGCTGGAAATTAGGCAGTTGCACACGATGAGCTTCTTTCTTCTAATGAAATTAGGCTGAACAAAACTAGAGCAAATATTTTGATTTTTATTAGTTTTATTACACATTTCCTCAGAAGCATTCTTCAGTGCTGTAAATCACTGTTAATTGGCCTTCAAGGACAAGTGCTTGCAGTTTTCATTGCAGCAAGACACCTGCAGTTCTGCTGTGTTACGTCCTTATGAATGTAAAATCATTAAAGCTGCAGATGTTGGTTGTTTGACTGGTATAAAATTGTACTGTCATCTCTGTGGAGATCAGGTTCCTGCTTGCTCCCATAAAAGTGGATATTTAGAGTGTCTGGACAGAGAGAAGGGGAGAGAAATTACCTTTAATTAAAGAAGTTCCTATTTTAAAATGGCAGTACTGTTCAGGAGGGTTTGTAGTACATACTGGGTTTTATATTCCTCATGGGGGCTGCATTCCATGACACAACTTGCTACGATTGTGGTGGTTTTCTTTTTTTCTTTAGAGATGCAATTTGTGGAAAGAAAAAATTTACTGCATATGCATTTGCTCTTTAAAGCCTGAATGGATACCTGTCAAATTCAACAAGCATTTTTCCACTTCTATCATAATTATATGACGTCTTAATTCTCCAAAGTTTTTAGTAATTTTCTGGTACTGATCAGAGTCCTTCTCTAAATATGTTCAATTATTTTTCCCTAGATGCCCTTTCTTGCTCGATGGCAAACTGTCAGTATGGCTGTGATGTCCTGAAAGGGGAAGTACGCTGCCGCTGTCCTTCTCCTGGACTGCAGCTAGGGCCTGATGGCAGGACTTGCATAGGTAGGTGATCAAATGTAGATTTAATTTTTTTCTCCAAAATGATTTTATCGTTGCACTGAATGCCATTCAAGAGAGTTTATCAGTTGTATTTAGAATGCATCATACATGCAGTTTAAAGACATTACTAATGAGAACTGGGATAGGCACGTTGCTCAAGTGCTCTCAGGTGGTCTGTCATAAATCGCTAGTGTTTTCCTCCAGACCTGCAAGTTTCACTGACTGCTTAAAACTCACACAGGCTGCTCTGGCATCCAAGTCCTTGGCCCTTACACTGCTGTTACTGGGGCATTTTAAACTATTGCTAATAGAGAATCCACAATACCTGCCTGCATAAAAAAAAAGGAATGGGGAGGTCAGCTCTCCCTCATACCCAGCAAGGTGGTGCGAGTCTCAGAGAGCAGAGGGATAAATTCATGCAAATTATTAGGACAAGATGAAGGTCTGTGCACAGTCCCAATATTAATGGGATTGAAGCTACTGTCTATCTTCCATACTGTGAAAACTCCAGATTAAAATAAACTCAGGAATTCAGACTGTATAAAAGTGAAAGATTTTGTTCCCACATTCGTGAACATGGAAGAGTGCTTATGGTTAATCAGACTGTATTGTGCCATACTCTACTGTGGTCTGAAGAACAGTGTGACATGTGATTTCATTAGTCATTAACTATACATCCTGCGTGGATATGATGCTCCAGTGGTTTTATTATTTATATCCAACACAGTGCTACAGTTCCATAACCAGTAACAACACTTGCACTGAAAGAAAGTAAGAGAATGTGGGTGCCGTAATCATCCATTTGGGTACCATGGCTGTCCACAGGGAAGGTGGTTCTCCAAGTGGCTGACCAAGAATTTGTTGGCAGAGCAAGAGACAGATTCTAGATCTTCTGATGTGAGAAGCAGGCTCGGCTTTAAGTCAGAGGCCTTCTGAAGTGCCAAAAAACCCCCACCATTGTCACATGCTGAAGGGATTGAATTGTGACTAATCACGCTGTGGACATTGTGGCAGGCAGAAGTCTTTGGAAGAGACTTGTCCCATGCTGTAGCAAGCTGAGTGATTCTAAGCGTAAATTCAGGAAATTATACCAAGTAAAGAAATTTGCTAGAAAAAGACTTGCAAGGTTCTCCTAGTGTGCATTTTTATATTCAGGCAAACTTCATACTTCAAAATAAGAAAAGTGTGCTTTTAATGCCGAAGACTAGCACTCAAGCCAATTATATGAGGCTCTTCCAGTTCTTTGGTATAGTTTTCAAAAAACCACTTTTTTTCCCCAGAAAGGTGAAGAACTGTGTACCCATATTTCAGTTGAGTGTGCATCATTCAGATTGATCTCATAACCTATTTTTAAAATTTTCCACAAAAATTTCAGAGCAGTCTTCTACAATACAGAGAAAATAGTCACAGCAAGAGATGTCTGTCCTTCATGGGTCATAACATGATCTACTCCCCTTTTTTGGTAAGAAGTGATTGTGACATGCACCCTTTTTGTGTTATTTCTCTATCAAGTTTGAGTTGTACTAAAACCAGTAAATACCTCCAAGAATTGAAGCTATCTGGGACTAAGACCGTGCCTTTTCCTCATGTGTGTACAAGCCTGTTGCTGTTGGGGAGGTGGTCAGCTCCAGTGAGGGTCTGGGTATTGCTGTAGTACAAACAGAAATGTAGATGATGGTAAAAATATTGAAGCGTGCATTGGCTGCAGCTCATGAAATCCTTGCTTGAGGAGAGTTTGAAAGACAGCTGGGAATGTAATGTTTATTTTTAGTACAGGTGGAAATTCCTCTAGGCATTATTCTATTCTTAGTTTAACCCATGCTGATCATTCTTTTGTTAAAATGTTCCTTCCAGACAATCAGTAAAGAGCCACCAAACAATTTGGTTGTGAAGGTAAATCATATAAACTAAATAATAACAAATTGAAAAGTAATTCACCAAAGTATGCAGTGAAAATGTGGATTAATTGACAAATTAATTAATTACTCTTGAATCAATAAATCAATCAGTGTTGCTAGCTTTTTGAATTGGGATTTTCATTGAATGAAATTAGCAGTATACACATTTCAGCTTCAGAAAATCTGATTGATTCAGAAAATCAATTTGAGGACTGAAAAGAATTATTTTCACTGTAAAATAAATTCTTTCTACCTGTTTTGGTTGTGCATAGAAACCTGAAAATATGCCCTTGTAAACTTAAAAATCATACTGTTTTTACATCAGCCTCATAGTTGTTTAGTGCTTGAGTTGGTAATATGGTCATACTTAGAGCAGGAGAGAGAGAGCAAGACTGTAATTCAGCTTCTCTGTTGAAGACTGAACATCATAGCGTTAGGTGCTGTCTGTATTATGTGCCTTTGGAGCATCTCCCTGGCGCTAAGTCTGGGCATGCACCTCCATGGCAGACCAGGCTGAGGGGAGAATACAAATCACCCCTTCACACCCTAGTTTTCAGAGGAAGCAGGCGTGAGCCACAGCATGTTGCAGTGGGCAAAGGGAAACAGCCTTACACCAGCTGGGCTCAGGTGTGAATTGTCTCAGGTCAGTGGACTTGAAAGAAGACACAGTTGCTGAGGTGTTTGAGAACTACAGCAAACTAATCGTAAGCATTGCAAACCAGCTTCTAGCTAATGATCAGAAAGTGTTTTTCCCACCAGTAACAAGAATCCAACCACCTCTCATATTAAATGCAAGTAGTAGACTGTTGCTTTTTTCCATTATTTTTGTGTCAGTTTTCAACAGTGTATTGATTAGCAGTTCAATCCTGTATCTTTAGGCTGTATAACTGCCTAGAAAATTAAACAATACCACTGCAGTGCTCTCATCATCTAACATACTTCTTGCCTTATGAGAATTTACAAAACCATGAATAGGTACAGAGGGAAAGGTGGGACAAGCTACATTAGGTTTTAAACGACATAATCCATGCCATGATGCGGTATATTCGGTGGCTAATCTTTCTTACTGAATTGCTTTTTGAAGTTGTGGTTTAAAGATGAAAACAACAACAAAGAACCCCAACAAACTCATAGTAATCAAGAGTCTGAAATTTGCAGCCTTGAAATAATATTTTAATAAAGGGCAGAAAATTGTGGCTTGTAAATTAAATAATGGTAGTGAAAACGGTAGAATTTCTAAAGCTGTTAATAACGTATTCAAAGCCTAAAACTTTAATAATAGATTCAAACCAAGAGGTAGATTTATAGGGTGATTCAGGCATGTGGAGAGATGCCCAGTATTGGCCTCATTTGTGTTCTCATTCAGGCCTTTACTGTGACATTGCAGAAGTGCTCCCGACTGAGAGTGAAGGAGAGCTTCTATGTCAGAGCAGTCTGATGGGCCAGGAGTATGGGAGCTCAGGGGTTGTATCCTTGCTGTCCTCAGTAATTCTTCATGCAGAGTGGGACAGTGCCAGCAGGAGCTACTGGGACAGTCCATCTAGCCAGTGATTCATGTCTTTAGGTCACTTCTCTAGGGAAATACAGCTTGGAGAATTTAAGAAGCTACATCTCCCCTGCCTCAGGTAGCTGCCCTAACTTAGCAGCAGTTTTGTGGTAACATTTTTCCTGTGCTGTGCCAGAGACTTGGGCTTCTCTCTGCCTTGTTCAGGCCTCTTTCACAAGCAGCAGGGCATCAATCACTCAGCTTTGTTTTGCACTCTTGACACCTACAGCTGAAGTGCTCCTTTTGGGAAAAGAATTGCGTGGAGATCAAAATCTTGCCTTTCCTGATAGAGCTGCAGAGCAAAGACTTGAACTGTTCTCTGTAGATAACCAACAAACATCAGGAGTGGCATGCGTCAGAGGCAGCGGTGCATGGCAGCCCTCTACCTCAGGGAAAATCAGGGTTCAAGCACTCAGCAGGCTTCAGCTCGGTTTCCAAGGGCTACAAAGTGAGTGGTAGCGCAAGCAGCTTTTGTGTATCAGCCTGACCTCATCTGAGCGTTTCCCAGGCAGTGAAAGCAGTGCTGGGTGAGCATTGGCTTCTCCCTGGGCTGCTGCCTGGCTTGCTAGTCAGCATGAAGAACAGCATCTTCTGGGAGATGAGGGGCATCAGACATTTACTGAGCATCACCATGTCTTCCCACTCCTCTGTCCTTGCCTGGATATCACTTGCTGAAGTACTGCTTCAGGTCCTTCTGGGAGCCCCTGGCAGGGCAAATGGGAGCCATGGATCTTAGAACCTCAGAGATATCTTAAGGTCACTTAGGTTACCAACCTCTCTGTGAAGGACAGGTCAGCTACAGCACAGGCAGTGCAGGCTAAGAGATAGCAAAGAGCAGGTACTCAAAAAGCATTTGGCCTGTGTTAACTAACTGGTAGGAGATCCAGAAGTACTGTACCCCGGCATTAGCTTGAACTCTCTTTGTTTAGAGCAAGTCTGGAACAGATGAAGATTTCCTGGTAGGCTCAATGGGCAGGTCATGGATTCGGGACATGTGAAATTTTAAAAAAAACAAAGGTGATGTCTGTTGAATATGCACGTATGACCTGTGCTACAGGAACAATATTTCAGGCATGTTTCAGAAAAAGAATTACTGGGGTAGTTTTTATTGTTATGCCTTGTCTGTAAATCCAGGTGCTGTCTTTGTAACCAGGCAGGGCTTAGTGGGACAAAAGAAAGTTATACAAATAACACAAACTAGCTCTTGTTTGGACAAATATCATTACAGTTTTAAGAATGAGCATTCTGGGGTCTTGAGGAAGCTGTTGTGCATTCTGTGGGGAATTAGAAAACATATCCTCTCCAGGGGGAAGGGTACCAGGATGGCAAGAGCATAGAGCAAGCATTCCAAATTCAGTAGTAATGCTCATTATGCCAGTACATCTCTTGTCACTCACAGTATTTGTAAAGTCTTCTGGCACAGGAGGCATAAAAATTTGGGTGTGTGACCAAGAGCTGAACTCAGATGGCACAGCCAGAAGTGCTGAGGTGTTACTGCTGGCTGACCAGCTTGTAGCCAAAAGGACCTTATAAAAAATATTTTGGCTATTCTTCTTTAGTTTTTCATGATGTGAAACCAGTTTAATTTAGATAGTATAGACTGTATTTAACTGCTATTAAGAATAATACAGTTTCTTTGTTTCCGCAGATATTGATGAATGTGCTACTGGGAGAGTTATCTGTCCACGATTTAGGCACTGTGTCAATACTTTTGGAAGCTACATTTGCAGGTGTCATAAAGGCTTTGATCTGATGTACATTGGAGGCAAATACCAATGCCATGGTAATAACAACTTATTTCTTAGGCGCATGTAATAGAGCTGCATATTCAAAATTGAAATGAGTGGTTTAAAGAGGAATGTTTGCTTATTGTGGCTGAAATGTTGAAGCAGGTTGTTTTAGGTTGCACTACATCTGTATTTTAGGAAAGAGTGGATTATAGAAATAGACTGTGAAAAGCATGTATTTGGCCCCAATTCTTGTAACTGGTTCTCCTCTGGAAGCTAGTGGGAGAGCAGAGGTGATGATCTTAGGAATCCTTTCCAAAGCCTTTGTCCCCACAGGTTTCACTGTGCCCAGGCAGTTGTAGGTTTGGAGCAGCATGTGAACTTAGGCTATGTCTGAGCTGTGACACAGGTGTGCTCCGTAGCATGCCCCAAGATCCAAGATAAGAAAATGTGGCTAGAACACACCCCAGCTCCTTCCCACCCAGGCTGCCCAACTTTCCTTCCCCTGAAGACAGGTGGGGAAGAGGCAGGGTTGGGAAATAACCTGTCTTTGTCTGGACATGAGACTGGAATGCAGCTGGTGTATGTCCTTCAACAAAGATGTTCCCAGGTCCCACTGTCTTAGTTTCCCAGGGCCTCAACTGGTTATGATCCTTTCACTGAAAAAAGGATCATGTGGGGATAATGAGGCATTGCTTTATGTTTATTTAAGTATATTTTTTGGAGAGAAATCTCTAAGCAGAGCACTGGAATTTGGAGATTTTTGCTTGCATCACTGACAACAAACATGGAAATGCCATATAAGATGTTTAAAGCAGTTTTTGCTTCATGTAGAAACCTCTATACAGATGTATAATAGAGGAAGCATTTTATGTAAAAACAGTTTAATACCTGTGAGATTAAGAACATGCATATTCTTACACTCAAATTTTCTTTTATCATGTCACCTTTAAGAAGTGATTATTAAAATTGTGATCTTCATGATCTCAACTGCAGTCTACCCACAGCACATCACTGAAGCCAAGGTATAAGCTGAGCAATAAGAGAGTTGCACAATAGTCCCGTTTACCCTGACATTTGTATCACCACATTGATTTGTGACTGTCTTCCTTTTCCCACTGGCAATTCATTTTCATTACATTTTTCAAAATTAATATTTTCTTAATGACCATACTACTGTGTGTCTTTGCAGGGGTAAGCAGAAAGTCAAGTTTCTTTGATGTAAATTATTTTTTTTTATGTAACTTTCTGTTGCAGATATAGATGAATGTTCCCTTGGCCGCCATCAGTGTGGTAGTTTTTCACGATGTTACAATACACCAGGATCCTACAAATGCAAGTGTAAAGAAGGATACAGAGACAATGGAACTAACTGCATACGTATGTAATGCTCCTTTTAAAAAAATAATTCTGAAAGTAAATGTGTCTCACGTTGTAAATTTTGAGACACAGCACTATCAGTCTCCATTTCTCTTAATTATTTTTAAAACTTAATACAGGGCCAAGGAATGTAGTCAGAGTTTTCTGAGTCTTAGCATGCCTTGGTAAAAATATATTTCCCTGAGACATTTTCATAATTAGAAAGAAATTCACCTCTCCCTATTCACAGCTTGATTCTAGAGATTGCTTCAGGATGAGGACATCTGAGTAAGCAGGGTAGGTCTGGTCAAGCAGTACAGATTACTCATACACTGTTATTATGTACACTCTGCCACTGGCCCATTTCAGCAGCTCATCCCATCCACTCCCCACTGCTCCCAGATGTGAGCAGAGCCAAGAGGGAGGATTTCTCTGGAAGAATTCCCTGTTGGAGAGTTACCTTCCTCACCTTTCTCTTGGGAGAAGCAGTTGTCCCCCTTGGTACAGAATAGGCCATTGGAGCTCCCCCGCATTTGACATCCCTCAGGACTGTGCAGCTCAATGACATCTGCTGAATCTTTTTGAGGACCCTGTGTTCATACGTGGGTTCTGATCTTTGGTGACTCACTGATCTCTTTAAAGAGCAGTACCATTGTGAACTTGTTTCCTTTGGCTGTAGCTGTCATGGTAATGTGATCTGGCTAAGGTGATCTTTCACAACCTGAGTGCTTGCAATTATACATGGACACACTTCACATGTGCTACTGGGACATAGTCCTAGGGTGCAGTTTATATTTTAATATACCATAATGTTAAAACTGCAGGGTATTCAAAAGAACAGTAATAAACAGGTGGCCAGAGAGAAAGCCTTTTTACCTGCTATCATCAAACAATTCATTGTTTAACAAACAGTAGTTCTTCATTTTAACTGTGTTATACTTGAAACACTTGTGTGCAAAATATGTGACTAGGGTTCTTATGGGGGCTTTTAAGATCTCTAGTGAGATATAAAAGGCTTATTAACAAGCAGAAAATTAGAAATAACAAAACAGATGTTCTTGTGTTTCATGTCTGCAGCAACTCCCCTTGTAAAACCAAGATAAAATTTGTTGTCCTTTCTTTATGAAGTATCGGGGGAAATGGTACTGTAGGCACTGTCACTGTGGTGTAGGTGGTTCTCAGTCCACTACCTCCTTTTTGTGGAGGCTGAAAAAATGCCATTTGCTTAATTTCCTGGTGCTTAGCAAAGGTAAACCTCTAAATGAAGGTATTGGCTTAGGTTCAATCTCTGTTAAATGATTAATGCTTATTGACAAGGAGAAAAGTTTAGAAGTGGAGAGGTCTGAAAGATAACTTTCTTACGCCAAAGGTATCTGCCCATCTATGACCAAAATGGTTGTAACATTGGAGTCTTACTAAACTTGCCTCCGCTCCCAAGTACAAACTTGTCCAGTTTAGAAGCTGCTTAACACGCATCTTCCTGCCCTTGTTTTTTTACTAACAGTGCCTTTGGGTAGGTTTTGCCAACTCTGCAAGAAAGTTGATGCCTGGGAGGAGGTAAAGGATGGAAGTCTTTTGGCCTTCAGTCATTCTAAATCATCTCTAAACTGTTGTAATGAGAAGTACTATCTAAAGGGATGTGATAATTCAGCAGTGCTGATGCTTAAAGTATGTTTCCAGTTAGTGGAAATGTTCAGGAGGAGAGAAATGATTTCAGCAAAGACTCTCTGTGTCATAATAAAATATATTAAATTTCTGGAGCGAGACACTCAGATGTCCATTTTGGTCCCATTTTGATTCTCTTTGCAGTTATTCCTAATGTTATGATTGAACCACCTGGTCCATATCATATATTCAAGGGCAACAGCATGCTCCCTAAGGGAGGCAGTGGTATAACCAATAGGATTCCTGATGTTGGAGGCACAAGACAACCCCTCAGACCGCCATATGTACCTGGTATTGTTACAGAGCGGCCGGTGACCAGGCCAACGACTCGTCCTACGCCTGGTCCAACGACTCGTCCTACGCCTGGTCCAGCGACGACTCGACTGACACCAAAGCCAACCACTAGGTATGTGCCAGTGGCAACAAGGCCAGAAACGAAGCCAGTGACAAGGCCTCCACCTCCAACACCACCTCAACCTACAATGTTAAGACCCACACTATCACCACGAAGAACTCCTCTGATAACAACTGAAGAGCCTTCACATGTTCCCATTGAAACTACATCTTCCCAAGGAATAACGGATGACAACAGGATCCAACTAGATCCTCAGAAACCCCGAGGAGATGTGTTCAGTAAGTAATTTTACATATTCTTTCATTTATCAGAATTGTAGATGCAGTGAGGTGAAAGCATGCACTGTACTGTTTGGGTTTTTTGGAACACTGTAGCAATAAGAACAAATACACAAAACTGAAAATGGTCATGTGGTAAAACTGCAAAAATAATTGCTTTTATTACCTAACAAAAAATGTGGGGAGGAAGTTCTGAATCAATTCAATCAAAAAACTTTTTTTTTTTCCTTCCTGAAATTATTTGTGAGTATATTGTCCTGTATAAGTGCTTAACCTAATTATGCTCTCAGATGAAAGTTTTGGAAAAATGAAGGACATTTTATTGAAAAATATTGAAATGCAACATAACTCATAAATGGTCAGTGGATTCAAATCCAGGAAGTTGAGAGTCACTCTTAGATCGCGTATTTCCATAGCTTTAAGAATGGGAAGAAATGGGACCATGTCTGATTACCTAAAGACTGTTATGTCATCTGTATTGTATGAATTCAAATAGTCTTGGCTGTTTATAACTAAGCAATGAGAAAACTGCATAAAAATAACAGAGACTAATTTTATGAACTGCATCTATGAAAATGGATACATGAGAAGCTAAAGATAGTAAAGATTCTCATAGAGTGAACACGTGTCATTTTAAGAGTTTCTCTGAGATCTACAGCAGCATTTCTGTGCCAGCTTTAGTGCATACCACAGGAGACATTACTGGCACATGCAGAGTTACACATATCTGCCAAGAAATATCAACACCCAATTTCATCTTTAGTTCTGCTGCTAATTTTAGAGACGGGGAGGGTGTGCTGGATCAGCCCTTCTCCTGCAGCTCGATGAACAATAAAGCTGCTGCAGCAATGTAGTAGGAGGAAAAGTTTGCTGTCTCAGAGCAGGTGTACAGGCAATGTGGGAGTTTTTTTCCAGTTGCTTTGGCATCTGTGTGGTAACTTCTTGGGCTGTGTTCTCTTAGGTCATTCCACAGTGAACTATTTTGTTCCTTGTAAAAAAAGGTTTGTTTTCCCTGTTGACATTTTAGCTTTGGTTGACAGTTTGATAAGTTTAAAATGGGGACAAAAGCTGACTTAAAATTTGGGAAGAAAAATCCTGGTACTACTCAGAGGAGTGTGCTTTTGGCTTTTTCAAGGTTATTTTTTAAACAATCTATATTCAGTTAAAAATATAAAAACATTTTTATGTAAAATTCTAAAAACAAATACAGTAAAGACTCCTAAAACTTAATATAATGGGAACCAATCATTAAAAATACAGAGTTCTGTGGAAATTATTTTAGACTCTTAGCATTGTGCTTTCCAGGTGTCTCGTGTTGCAAGTGTTCTCTGGAATTCTAAAGCAAAGGGATGGTTTTCAGCTATTTTCATGAAGTCATAACAATCATCTGTATAAAGCTTATTAGTTACAATTAGTCTTTCTGTGCTCTCCCTAGAGGCTAGATTTTGAAGCTAATGCTTTCAATACATATGCTTCAGATATAGGGGTTTGGAAAGTAGGAAAGTAAAAGTGTTTTCTGACTGTAAGCTTATATTGTGGTACATAAAACAAACACAGGAAAAAAATTAGCTTTGAAAAGTGTTTATCAACTATTTAGTTAGGTCAGCTGCCACCCTTTGAGGTTTGTGATATACATACATAGCTTCAAAGGCTTCAGTATACAATACAGAAGGATTCCAACAGGTCAAGCACCAGCAACTGTTACTGGCTTCGGTAGGTAATACAGGGACAGATGGCTCCTCAGATCACGTCAATAGATATGTGTCTTTAATCTAATATTATTTCTTCTATCCCCTGCTAAAGATATATTTGATATACATATGTGTGTGACATAACTGTGGGACTGAAGGCATATACTACCTGTGCTCTAGATAGTAAGAATTCGCATGGTGCTAGTAGTGTGATCTGTAACGAAGCTAGTGTCTTTTCTCCTCTCCCCTCTCTCTCTCATTTCTGCTTTTTTTCCTCTCTTCTGGCCACTTTGAATGTATTCTTTAGGTAGTGGTCACTGGTGTCCCCTCCCACCTTCTCTCTGTCCAGAGGCATTTATTTAGTGAGTGCACAAAAGAATTTGTTTGGGATTTGAAATCTACAGTTGATTGCAAAACAGTTCTCTTCCAGAATGTGCTACCTTGTCAAGGAAAGCATTGCTTATAGAGTAAGGTGTTACTTCACCTACTGTGTCCTGTTACTGTAGGAGTTCTTGGGGTAGGGAAGAAGTTACATTTCCTCATGTGGGACATGTAGAAGAGCAGGTAGAAAAGTTACAGCCACACACATTACTACAGTGGGATGCGCAGGGCATGACTCAGCCTGTCCTTGCCTGCTCCAAGCGCTGCACTTCTGAGGATAACACAGAGATACTCGTACATCCCCAGATGTCGTCACACCAAGGGTTCAGCAACGTGGCAGCGTTCCTGCCAGGCGCCGAGTTCCTGGGCAGTAGCTGGGCTGCAGACCCGGCTGCCTGCGTGCTCTTTGCCAGTGGCAAATGCGAGGTAAAGCGCATTAGCTCAAATGCCTTTCATGTTAGCTTACAGATGGCATTTGCCGGGTGGGTTAACTTCAGGTTCCTGCTGGCCAGCCCTGCCCCTGCTCTAGGCCCAGGGAAGAGCAGTGCCCCACTCGGCTGGGCTGCAGCTGCTCTGAGTGAGGCACCGCAAGCTCAGGACGGCAGCGCTTCACCAAGCGTAAGCCAGGGCCTCTCAAAAAGCATTCCTCACAGCCAAGCACAATGTTAACAACCATGGTGTTAAGGCAATACAGAATTTTAAACTGAAGTAATCAGAGTAATTTAGCTAACTTCTAATGTGCTGCTTATCTGCCATGTGGATGTGCAAACCCCTCCCCACCTCCAAAAACGTTTGTCGATTTTTCAGTTGCCTCTGTGTTTCCTCAGGGAAGGGGCTTTTTCAGCTACTTCCTTCAGCTTCTTTAAAACTTAGTTGCTGTTTTAATCTCACCCACATCAGACATCTTTGTAGTGTTTCTGGGTTGTGGATATGAGCTAATTTCATTTGGCTTATATGGAGCCTCTAGGTTCATTTCCCCACACTATCTGCTTCTCTAGTTAAGACGGCAAAGAAACTAGTTCTCAAAAATGAATTTGCACTGTGGTCCCCGTATACCTGCCTGAAAAGAGAAGAGAAATCCTTGCTCTTGCCTCCTTTATTTTGTTTCCCACGGTAGAATGCAGGCAGCAACTCAGTCATCTTATAACCCTCATCTTGGAAAACAGGGGGAAATTGATGTTAGATCCACTCTGATTATGAAGTAGGACTTAACTTCAGTTTTGTAAGGCCTTCAGAAGAGTTACAGTGTCTTCTTAGATGGCTGCTTCCTCATGTGTCGCCAAGGGCTGTTTTGTCCTGAAGAGTCACAGGTAGTGTTTTATCACACAAGGATGGGCAAACCCCAGCACAGAGAGCACTGTAGCCAGCAACCACTGGCAATTCTGATCTTCCAGCCCTTAATATCTGCCAAAGACCTGAATGTTTAAAGTTGTGTTTTTAAATTAGGTTATCTTGTGATGCATAGACTTTTTCCTTCCTTTTTTCCCCTCTTAGGCTCTGAAGCCTTAGCCAGACTTGGAGAAAGCAGCACGACAGTAAGCGCTGCTTTGCTTGGCCATCTGAATAGGTGGTACTTCTGTTAGGCAATCCAGGGCAAAGGGGTGATTGCTGCGCTGCACACTGGTAGATGTCCTAGTGCACTAGACCAAATCCTGCAAACATATGTGGTCTAGAATTGGTCCACATCAGAAGAGGAAATATGCCTGGGCAGGTGTACTTGTTTTCTGCAAGCATCTCTCAAATTTCAATTTTTCATTATTGAACCTTTTCCTGAGCTTACCCTCGGTGACCTGTTGCTCCCTATATTCTCCATTCATTGTCGTTTGACCTGCTGTACCACACGCTGAGTAAACTAGTCCTAAGCTTTCACTTCAGAGCACTCTTGAATGTGCTGCTCAGCTTGAGATCAGCTGAGGACCAGTGAAATTGGTCTGTTAGTGGTGACAAAGAGCACAAACGATAATAGTGCTGATAATGTTATTTAAATGCCTTTGCAATTTTTGAAAGGTATTGGGCTGTTTTCTTTAGGTGCTTTACCCCTTTTCTAAAAATGCCTGCAGTGACTTTGGGGAGCTGCTTTTTCAGAGAACAAAAAAATGAGTATTTTTAAAAATGGAATTCCTACATTTGGCCTTTGAACCACTTAGTCAGATGCAGACAGTGGAATCTGGCACCAAGGATAATCTTCTCCTGATATGGATATGGGGGGAATGGCAATGAGGGAGGAATGCAGTGATGGCTTAATATTTAACTATTTCAGGACTGATACAAACTACAGTGAAGTACAGAGGAATCTTTTCTGGTTACTCAGATGGACAAAGCCTCTAACAAATAGAATGAGCTTTTCAATAAGACTGAATTTCTGCTACCATCAGGGTCTGGGTGATAAGCATTAAAAGCATAAATGTAAAGACAAAGCATAATACTAGATATCAGCAGAGCAAGAACAAAACCCCTTATCTGTATTAAAAGAGAGTTCACCAGTTTTCCTTCATAGCCCATAGTGGAGCTGAAAAGATTGGAATTAGGAGACTTTTCTCCTAATAACTATTAGAAAATTTAAAAATTGGATTAAAACTTGATTCTTTCTGGTCCCACTTTCAATGACTGAAAAGTCCTTAGTGAGTAAATGCAGTTACGTGATTCTTGAAGGTGTTGAAAAAAGGGAAATGCTAAAAGCAAAGAACGTGGTTTTTGTTATTCCTTGATATCATTATAGTAGCATCAATTTACAATAGCATTTCATTTGTCTTCACTGTTCTGGCACCTCTTAAAATGTATTTGTCTTTAAGCATCTTTAAGCATTTAAGATAGGCACTTTGTTCCTGTTTTTAATGTGTAATCATAAGGTCTAGGAGTCTTACAAATCACACCCTCCATCAATCCTCCAGCTAGTTTTATCCCCAGATCTGATATGCAAGCTTCTGTAGACTACTTATTTTAGCTGTGTTTCCTTGAAACTCGGCACTCTGCACCTCTAAATAGCTGCTCATAGAAAAGCAGACAGGTTACTTTTCAGAAAATCTTCTGGAAAGATATATAGTATGGTCTTTGTTTAGGTCAAAGTTAATGAGCCTTGTAACTGCCTGAGAAATGCAAGATTGGACTTCAGAGTGGTTGCATGTGAGGACCATCTCTCCCCTCTTACGCAAATAGCACTGTAGAGGGTGGGACAGTCCATCAAGGCCCTTCCTGAAATAATTTACCCTGCAAAATTTGAGTCTGTGGAATTTTAGGCAACAAATCCTAGACGCTACGGTTATCCAGATAAAAGGGTGAAATGTACTTCTCTGTTGTCCTTCTTTTTAGCCCAGCATATATCAAAGTCTTCCCTTGAGGAAAACAGGGCATATTCTTGTTTACTAAGTCTGACTGAGCTCCGGACTACCCTTCATTTTAGCTATTTTCTACTAGTTCTGCATGAGATCTCATCACTTGAAGGGTTTTTTTTGGAAGTGGAATTTAACAACTTTCAGTTGTAAGTTTTCAGTCAAATAATCTTTGTCCTTTGTTGTGTTGTTTTTAACAAATGGAAAGCTTGGCCATGATTATTGTGTGGAATGGAATTGCATAAGAACACAGTCTTTGCTGTAAGGCAGAACTCTGTATTATTAACAGTAATAACAATTACTAATAACATGAAGCTGCACTCCATGTTTTGTTTTGCTTTTGTAACACCAAAACAGTGATTATTCTGTAATTACAAATAACCTGACATATGTACACACCATCTCTTATACTCCCAAACTCAGCAATTAGTAAGTAAATGAAAAAAAGTCCTACTGTTTTCCCACAGGATTAAAAAACTGGAAAGAAATCAATCTTAGGCAGTTTTTAAATGTTTCCCCCCACATTCATGCATCTATGAAGAACTCAGCTCATGAACTCTGAGAACATGGTAGTGTTGATGTATTGGCTCACTCAGAGCTTATAAAATTCTCCAAGAAGAAGAAGCCAAGTTTATATTTAACAAGCTTTATCAAACCATTGAAGTTAAGTGAAAAGCACACTGATAGGCTATATAAAGTACACAGAAAGGGCTTGGAAAGCTTGCAGAAAATAATTGTGCCAAATACTTTCTCCCACGATCGCCACTCAGCACATTGGTCGTTGTAGCAAAAAGTAGTGTACACATGGATCATATTTAGAGCCCTGCATCTCTTACGGTAACTCTTGTTTCATATGGAGTGCACATTCCTCTAATTAGCTCTGAGCGCTGAAGTGGCTGGTTTAAGCTCTACGTTATTCTAGAAGTTCATAACAATGGTGTTTGGAGAGGACTTTTCTCTAAAGCTTTCAAGAAATATTTTTTTGTAGAGCTTTAATTGTAGGTAAATATATCAACTTTAATTTGGAGAATGCTCGTATGTGTGCACAGCTGTAACTCAGATTTGTATGAAACAGCAGTGCACTAGAAATGATATTTTAGTAAGTAAACTGAAGTAGTTTGGAAAATAAATTCCTATTATTTCCTGCAGTATTTTCCATAAATGAGTTATGGGGAACTGGGAAAGGGGGTCCACAGGGCAAGCACATACCTTGAGACTGTGAATATCCTACAAATCCTAGAGCATGGCAGTGGGTTTCTTCAATGCTGTCTGCCACAGTGTTCATTTAGAGCCTTGTAACTACCTGCCTGTGAGTCTGTGGTCTGAGCCTTTGGTCCCTAAGAAAAACTTGGGGTGCAGGGGAAGAACAGGAGGATATGGAGGTGCAGAGTGTTAAGTTCAGTGTCGCTGGTGGGTACATGGTGGCTGGAGGGTAATGGCACTGTGAGTTTCCTCACAGACAGCTCGCTTTTCTGTCTGCTCCTCTGGGCTGACCGCTTTCCATCCTGTGCCTTGTGGATGTGGCAGATGTAAAGACACCTCAAGAAAAGGCTGCGTGTCCACTCTAGACTGACAGCTGCAGTACCTATGTATGCTGCGCTCAGCAGTTTTGAAGCAAATTGCCAACTTGTTCTCCATAGCGTAGGAAGTGAACAGTATATTTTTTCCTTAGTGCAGTCCAGGAAGAGGAAAGGCAAGGTGATAGTGCCTGGGGGGTGTGGCACAGATGTGTCTCATGTGTGGAGAGTGCTGTGTTCCACCAGGAGCAGCAGCCTGTAGTGTGGTTGTAACGCGAGGTGAAACTCCACTGTGAGGACTTATCTAAGGCGAAATTGCAGTCAGAGCACTGTCCTGCCAGAATTGACAGTAAGTAACTTGCAGGATGCTGTTAGTTTAGCAGGTTTTGTAAATAAATACTCCTGCAAAATTTGCTGTCCCAGGCGGCTGGCCACAGTAAGCCCCAGAAATTGAATTCCCAGTTTTTAACATCCCCGAGCGAACCCACTGCAGCTGAATGTAAACGGTGCTGCTAGGTGCTGTGCATGCCACGGGACAGCTCGCACTCATACCTGCTCCCTAAGCTACTGCTCACGGTCATCCATGCCTGTAACGCGGTCAGAGCAGTGTGTGAGTGAGTGTGTGTGCAGTTCCACCTCCGAGCAGCTTACTCGGCCCTGAGCACCTCTGTGCTGGTGTGACTGGAGCTGCTTGATGGGCTTGGTCAACTGTCCCGCCTGTCAATTAGAGCGAGCTCCTAGGAAAGACAGTAGAGGACTACTGGGAGGGATTAGGGGTGAACGACGATTTTAGAGCATTCCTGCTTCGATTTTCCTTGTTCCTCTTTTGCTGCCTGAGGTATTTTCTTTATATACTTGAATATAGTATTTGTGCATAAACAGGCTGCAGGATGATTATTGGCCTAGGTGGTGTGGCCTGTGCACATTCGTAAGGGTTCTTTCATGTTAAATCTCAAAATTCTAATCACAGAAAAAAAGGAAAAAAATGATTAAACAAAGCAGCAAAAATATTATTACAAACAATGTATCCTTAAAAATTAAGAGGCCTTTATTACCCAAGCCAACCTAAAGTCCTTGGGGCTATTTGAGCATGATATCCTAGACTGCAAATAGACATAATCTGAAATCTACAAAGGATTTAAAAAAAAAAAGGAAAAAAAAAAGGAGATGTAATAATATCAAAAATGGCTATAATATTAAGGAGTTAATCAGTTTCCTACAGACTTAAAGCTTTTTATTTATTTATTTATATTATACAAAATTATCAACCAAAATCTGTAGCTTGGAATATTACTTTAAAATATTAGCATTTGGTTGACCTTTTATCAGGCTGTTTATTTTGTCCTAGTTCCAAAAAGCAGGAAGCTACTTCATTCTTATTTTCCGTTGTCTTCTGGCTTTAGAGGAGCTCTTGCAGCAGTGCTATTTACATGTTGTCCTAGTGCAAAAGAAGTTCCTTCTCACCTTTGATTTGATTTCCTGAAAACAACAGTCCTTTATTTCAGTTTAGAACTGTAAATCATCTCAGTTCTTCTTGTTCTTACTTGCCTAAGAAGCCTACAGAGACATTAAGTTACTTGTTGTGGCACTGCAAATGGAAAACATCTCAAGTTTTTAATAGATAAGGGCCTTACAAATTCTGTAGGTGTCAGAAGTGTCTATAACATCTAAGGACATGTCTGAAACGCATTACTGCTGTTATTAATTATGTGCTAGACCTGCCTCTAAGGAGGGATTTCCGAGACAGCTCTATCCAGTGGTTTATCTCTAGTTGACAGCTGTCCATCAGGCATGACATTGGTGTGTTATTTCTGGAGACTTCTACAGACTGGCACGGCGTCTTCAGAAGTCTTTGTAGTCACCTGACTTTGGCAGCCATCGTTGCCACAAAGACATCTTAAATTTCAGGTTGTTCTGGCTGCTGAATCTCTAATAAGCTCTGGGCCCGTTAATCACTGAGAGCGTTCCTTCTCCTTCCAGCTGAGAACAGCAGCTGAAGGACAGACTGTGTTGGAAAGCAAAAAGCATAATTACAGTTGAATTCCAGCTGCCACTAGAGCTCCTCCTCTTCAACTCTCAGTACAATCCTGATAATTGTGTTGGAAGCTCTAATCCTTTGCAGGTAGATGGACGTACCTTCAGCCATGTTTTGAGGGTTAGGTGCGTGTGGGGCCTCTTCCAAGTACCACAGCCTCGTCTTGAGATTCTCCTATAAGCATCTCAGGAGGGTGAGTGGACTGGAAAGTCTGAGCAAGGGCTTAAATGTGGCTTATTTTATTGAGAAACCACTGTCTTTAAAAGTACATTTGGAGGGAAATAGTGAGCTTCAAGGTTAAAGCTTTTTCTTCCCCCCCCCCCGCCCCCGGTTAAAAAGGAGCTTTCATTTGAAGAGCCTTTAGCAGATTGGGAATCAACTTTTACAGTGCTCAAATAAATGTTACAACATAAATCATAAATCACATAGGCATAAAGTTTATGAATCTTCATGTCAAATATAATTAACTATATTGAATTCTCCAAGAGAAGCATAATGCCCAGAGCTGCTCTGCTGTTTTTTATTAAAGATAAGAAAGTAGGTCGCTAACTACCTTTATCTCATTCATTTCTGTAAAACTGCTTTTCTCACAGTTCCACGCCAGCCTGGAGTGAGCAATAATCTGTTTGAAATACTTGAAATTGAAAGAGGGATTACTGCCGATGAATTTGAAGCAAATGATGACCCAGGTAAAGATCATATCTCATGTTCGGGGCCTAGGCTTTAAGATTTTTTGAGATTTCTTGTGGTTTTATACACCTTTACAGGACTTCTACATCTTATGCCTCTTGTTTAAACTGTGCTTTGTAAAAACAAAAAACCCCACCATCTAAGTGAACCTTTATAGTTTTTTTTCCTAACAGATTTAGCATAAAAATAGGGTGAATTGTTAATAATAACATTAGCATCCTTTTTATTGTTTTAGTGGTTTTGTAGATCCTTTTTCTAATGCTTCTTCTGTTGCATTTAATTTTCTTATTCACTTGCTAGTGTCAGCCACAAGGGAAATGGCTGTAGTTCCCCAACCAAAACAATCCCAATGGTTTGGGTTTTTTTTGACCTTCTGCTCTGTTCTGCCCAGGTGTCCTGGTACACAGCTGTAATTTTGATAGTGGACTGTGCGGATGGATCAAGGACAGAGATGATGACCTGCACTGGGAACCAGTGAGAGATGCGTCAGGTAAGACACATCTGTGATCGCATCCTGTAGCTGAAGAACCACCAGGCTGGAGGTTGATGACAGTTCTTGTGTTATGATGAATTTACACAGCTTCTGTTCCCTTTAGTTCCAGGATACATTTCACACCCACACCTCTCCTGTGTATAACAATCAAAACTGAGGATTCCCACCATGAAAGAGCAATTGAGAAATTTATCATAGCTGGTATCTTTACAATAGGAATGTCTCTGAAGGAGTAGTAAATGATTCAGTAAAAGATTATCTGTCTTAAAAGAATCAGAAAGAACAAAAATGTGGACTAGAGAACAACTTTTATTTATGGTGAAACAAAGCTTATTTTTCAAACCACCACACAAACATAATTATTTCTATATTACAAGCAAAATTATAAAGTGCTGGAAATAATCTTTGTTCTGTTGCCAAATGTAATGTTTAGTTTAACCCCTCAGTTTGATTTTATTGAATTCTACTCTTAAGTTACAGCAGCCTGTATATAGGAAGACTGTTAAGTAACTGCAAGTCAAGTGAAGTGCTCATATATAGAGACTTCTGAAAATGAGTCTATTTGGGATGGTAAAAAGTGCCCCTGCAATGAACATTACAGGGGAGCGTGTACTAGCCCCTCGCAGGATGGAAGAAGACTGGCATGGGCAGGGGCGGTCAGCCAGAGCGGGGACCCCTCCCACTGCACACCTCTGCTGCCGTAGGCCCAGCAGCCCCACACCTCTGCAATGTAGCTGGTTGTGTTTCGGGTCCTGTTGGTTTTGCTGCACGGCCCCGAGAGGCTGGCTGGCCCTGCCTGTTTACCCTTCCCCCAGCAGCGCCGGGGATTAGGCACACATCTCTGGCTCCCCGTAATGATGGGATTAGTTCATACCCAGAAGAGCAGCCTTTGAAGTGCACAATGCTTACATTATGTGAGGGGATGGCAGGCTTCGAAGGAAACGCGCTCTCAGGCATAAAATGTTACAGGTTAAGTTGAGGGAGGGTGAGGGCACTGAGAGCCATTTTCCATCACTGATGTCTGTCCTTCCGCTGCCATTGACGAGACAGTCATTTGCCACCACAGCAGGTGACCTGGCACCTTCTTCAGGCTGTTTAGGCGACTGAGTGGAAGTGCTGTCTTCACTTACCCCTCCCCACCCCCAGGCAGGCTCTAGTATTTCGTATGCTCCTTATGACACTTAAAAAGTCTCCTGAATGGACTCCAAGAGCAGAGCTCCTTTCTCTTGCAGATGAGGAACAGGCAGCTGTCTCCTGGCCTTTTAAAAAAGATCACACATAATTCAAACATCGTTTTGAAACAAGGGATTTAAAAATGCTTTGTTTCTGAGGTCAGTCACTCAAAGTATATTCATTATCTGTACTCAAAAATTGTTGTTAATATATATCAAGTTACAGAACTATGGTTTTTAACTGGCTCTTTGGTTTTTTTAGACTTTTTTTTTTTTTTTTTTTCCTCCTGCGTTGCTTCCCAGTCACGGGCTTTTTGTTTCCTGTGTATGTTCTGCTGCTGTTGACATAACCTGTTAAAACTAGTCCCTTGAAGTCACCCACCCACTCCCTCCTGTCTGGAATACCTTGTTGCAAGGATTTATTTTCACAGCTTGTTCCTGAGTGTTTGCTTTTACCTTTCAGAGTTTGCTATTTATTGGTTTCTCAGAATCTGCATTTTGAAAGGTGCCATGCTGAAGCCTTATAAGCTTATCTTGCATGCAGAAAATGCTGATTTGAGGGGACCTTTTCCTGCAGGGGCTTGCTTGTAGATACACTGGCTTTGTGCTTACCTAAATCTGTTTCCTATTGATTGGATTCAGTCAGTGTAACTATCTGAAACAGATGCAGTTAATGAGTTGAGTCAGTACTTGTATAATGATATAATTGTATCTACAACAAACAGGTGCAGTTATTTAAACTCTAGTATGCTTATTTTAGCAGTTAGTGACCTTGATGCAAAAACAATGCATAAAAAGAAAAACAAAACAAAACAAAACAAAAAACTTTAACAGATCCTTGGACAAATGGATTCCACTTCATGTCCAAATGCAGATCTGGGGCCCCAGACAGCAGCATAATACTTTGTTAAATCTCGTTGAGACCAAAGAACTCAAAAACCTGTGTAGAAGTAGTGAATTGGAGGCAAGGCTGGCTTTCCTTTTAACTGTGTGACAAGCCCTGATACATTGTCATTGAGTAGCAGCAGGGCAACACTTTAAATGGAAAAATACTTTTATATCCCATAAATAAGTAAAGACTGTGTATGTCCAACAGTATTTCTATATCAGTTTCAACTAAGGAGCCTAAATTCCACCTTTGCCTTAAGTTCACTAAACTTGGATTTTCTGATTAAAAAAAGATTAAAAAATCTGATTCTCTTAAAAAAAAAGATTCTTACGTTCAGAGTAAGATAAATTTTTTTTTTAAAGAAATTTTTAAAAAGTTACCTACTCCCTTTGGTAATTTCAAATTTTAACATTATCATCCGCCTTGCAAAAGTTCTAATGAAAAGTATGAAGCTAAAATACAAGTGTAGGTTTTCTCCAAAATGTGAAGTATCATTTACTGTAATTTTGAGTGCCTGTGTGAAAGGGTGTGTGTGTAACTTAGGGAAGTATATGCTTTTTTTTGTTTGTTTAGATTTAATAAATGTTGCCATACCTGAGATCCTCTACTTTTCATGTTCTAGGTGTTTTTATGAAGGCATCTTTTATGATCAGAAATAATAATAGGGTTTTGAATTAAATACGTACATTCACTGACAATTAACTACTGTTAGAGAAGACTTTAGGGAGTGTATCACATAAACAGCCATTTGGAAGTCATTACTGTTTCTAGATTTCTGTATCTAATCCAGATTAAGACTTTAAATTATGGTTAAATGAAAAGGCTCTGTGTTTGCAAAGGTTTGAGAATTAACCTGTTAACACAGTTCCCAAACCAAAGGAAGGGGACAGACCCATAGCTCAATTACATGGTAACATTTATGCTAGCCTTCTCGTTCATCCATCCAGTAGCAAAAACCAGCAGTTTACAAGGAGCATAAATGCATGCAGTAGTTTTAATGTCACTGTGGGTTTAAAATCAGGCAACCAAGGGGTTGTCAGAAATGAAGGAATACATGAAATTATCATTTTCAGCTGCATGAGTTTCAGTAAGGCCAAATGCCAGGTGCTGCACTTCAGCCACAACATCCCCCAGCAGTGCTACAGGCTTGGGGAGGAGTGGCTGGAGAGCTGCCAGTCAGAGAGGGACCTGGGGGTGTTGACTGACAGCCGGCTGAACATGAGCCAGCACTGTGCCCAGGTGGCCAAGAAGGCCAATGGCATCCTGGCTTGTATCAGAAATAGCGTAGCCAGCAGGGACAGGGAAGTGATCTTAGCCCTGTACTCGGCACTGGTGAGGCCGCACCTTGATGACTGTGTTCAGTTTTGGGCCCCTCACTACAAAAAGGACATTGAATTACTCGAGCGTGTCCAGAGAAGGGCAACGAAGCTGGTGAAGGGTCTGGAGCACATGTCTTACGAGGAGCGGCTGAGGGAACTGGGGTTGTTTAGTCTGGAGAAGAGGAGGCTGAGGGGAGACCTCATCGCCCTCTACAACTACCTGAAAGGAGGTTGCAGAGAGCTGGGGATGAGTCTCTTTAACCAAGTAATAAGCGACAGGACAAGAGGGAATGGCCTCAAATTGCGCCAGAGAATGTTTAGGCTGGATATTAGGAAGTATTTCTTTACAGAAGGGGTTGTTAGGTGTTGGAATGGGCTGCCCAGGGAGGTGGTGGAGTCCCCATCCCTGGAGGTGTTTAAGAGTCAGGTCGACATAGCGCTGAGGGATATGGTGTAGTTGGGAACTGTCAGTGTTAGGTTAATGGTTGGACTGGATGATCTTCAAGGTCCTTTCCAACCTAGATGATGCTGTGATTATGTAATGTAAACAGACCACCAGCACAGTAAATATTACCCTGCAGGAGGCAGATGCATCAGTTCTGGTTCACGTTCCAGCAGCTACATGCCTTATTTAAGACTCACTGGACCTTGCGGAGCCCTTTTTTTTGTATTTTTTTAATGACTCTTGTGCATTTAGTCCTGCAACACAGCAGAATTTAAAAAGACGAAAACTAACTGCTTTTTCTTTTGCAGGGGGACAGTATCTCACCATCTCTGACCCCAAAGGCAAAGAAGGAAGAGTGGCACATCTTATCCTGCCCTTGGGTCACATGGCTCCCGCTGGTGACTTGTGCTTGTCATTCCGGCATAAGGTGCCCGGGCTGCATTCTGGAGCCCTCCAAGTCTTTGTAAGGAAGAAGGGGGCCCACGGACCAGCTGTTTGGGGAAGAAATGGTGGCCATGGCTGGAGACAGACACACATAACTTTACGAGGACTAGGCATCAAGAGTGTAAGTACTGATGCATGTGCTGCCTTTTTTTTTTTTTTTTTTCATGAGAAGCTGAAGACACTTAGGTGGCATAGCACCAGACCGTTTGTCTTCTGGGTCCAATTTCAGCCTGTGTTTTATTATTTGATCCCTGCCAATAGAATCACATTAAAGATAAGAGTCATTGTGCATTATTTCAAATTAGTTTTACAAAAAAAAATCCCACCTACAGCAGGAGCCACATAGGAAATGACAAAATAGCCTGTACTGAGCTACCTTGTCCAGCCTGTTTTAAGGGAACCACCAAGTAGGAAGGAGCAGTTTAATGGACAACAGCATACTGTACATGGATTTCCAAAAAGTCTGTATCAAGATTCCTCATGAACAATGCTTTAAATAATACACTGCCATGGAGAATAGGAAGAATCCTCCCCTGTGGATTAGTACCTGGCTAAATCAGGGCAAAGATATTGAAAAGAAGTAATTTTTGGTCATGCAGGGAGGTTATACGTGCAATCTCACATGGTTTTATGCTCTTCAGAATACCTGCAGCAGATCTGGCCAAGGAGGTAAATAATGAACTAACTATGCCAATAACCCAGAATGGTTTAGTGCAATCAAAAGAAGCTGTCTGAAGTGCTGTGGAGAATCTTTTAATACCTGAAAGTCTTAGAAACATTGGGTGATAAACTGATATCAAAAGCTCATCATTTTCTTCAGCCTCTGCTTAGCTTGAAGGTAGTTTCTGTTTCAGATCGAAAGAGGGAGGCTTGGGTGCTTCAGGGCCTGTTTTGCTCTGACATATATCAGATGCTCTAAAAAGCTCACACATCATAATGTTCACGGTGGGAGCAGGCTACAACACACACACAGTATATAGTTCTACAGTTGATATTAGGGCTGTGTTTACCATGGATAATTTACTGAAAACTTTACCTCAGCAATAGTAACAAAGAGGCCTGACCTCCTGTTAGCTGTAAATAAATGTCAGACTGAGAATGTGGAAATTTTTAGCAGGTGAACAATATATTTGCCACATTCTTACCCTTTTTCGCTAAGTTTAACACTTCTGGTAATCCTCAGATCTGTCTCACCTGATAGAGCAGTTCATTAAATAAGTGTGTACCACTAATATATTGTCTGGCAGAAAAGCAAATGAGTTTGAGACCCCAGACGAGATCAGCAGTTGCCCTTCGCGCTGTCCCCTGCCTCTCAGGCCCACCTCAGCAGCAGCTGTCAGCGGGGCTTGCCAACCAAAACCCATCGCCGCTCCGCAGAGCTGCCTCGTGGCCCCTTACAGAACAGTCAAGTCTGGGATCTTTTCCAGCCAGTGTGGGCAGCTGGGGCTGCTGACCTGAACACTGTCACATTAAGTCCAAGGATCAGGGAAAGAGGGAAACCTCTAGGTAAGCAGGGAAAGCCTCTGCCCCAGAGAAATCAGGAGGCAATATGGAAGCTTTATTTTCTAGATAATTAAAAACCAACAGCAATTAAACACTAGTGACTTTAGGGGGGCCTACTGGAAACCTGAGGAGAATATGAATGGAGACCAGAATCCTTCATCACATTTTCTAATAAATTAGCTCCGTGTAAAAGTACACCCAAAATCATTCATTTCTAAAAAAATAATTCAACACAGAGTTTCTCTGACCTCCTCCCTTCCTACTCCTTGTTTAAAAGTGTGCTTTCAGCAAGCATCCAAATTATTTTTAACTATACAGCTGAATTTCTGATCTATGAATCTGTATTAACCTTTTCCAGCTCAGTGATAACAGCAGACTCTTACAAAGTTTTGCTGTAGCCTTCGAGTAATTTTTAGGCCATGGTCAAAAACACTGACTGTATTAAACAGTTCAGGTTTCTGAATCTACAGCTGTAGCACAGGTGAGGAATACTGATTTGTGGGAAGTGTTTCTTAAAGGCAGCTGGCTCTGATTTATGCTCCAGTCTTTCTAGTCAAGCTTTATATTTGTTCAATTTCTCCTACTCAGGCTAAATCTGGACCACTGGTGATCTGCGTAAATCCATGCCCAGACATCTACCACCACCATTTTGTGAGGAGCCAGTGCTTCTATAGATCACACCATGAGAGTGCAGGAGCCAGAATTTGTTAAATAAAAAAATGGGTGTCTCTAGTTCCCACAACTAAGGCAGCTGCAAGATGCTTTAGCAAGGGAAAGCTCCTCTATTAGACAGCATTTTTTCAGAATACAGAGGATTTTATACGTTTGCAATGAGGGACAATGAAAACAGTGCAGAGATGATATGTAGAAAGCGCCCAAGATTCTCTTACGTGGAAGTTCATCTCACCTCAGCAGATAGTGCAGCTGGAGCAACTCTGGCCTGAACTGCTCACTCTTCACAAAGATCCTGCCAAAGTGAAGGGAAATGATCAGACACAGAAAAAAAAAGCCATAATTCTGAGGAGAATCAATAGGCTTCTGTGAGTCAGTTATGATTGCCTGAGCTTTCTTATGCTTTTGCTTTCTTACTGTTTAGACCTCTCTCAACTAAAGCTGCTTTCATTTTACTTTACTTTTTGCACTCAAATTGTTCTATTTCTCTTCCCAGGTTATTTTCAAAGGGGAGAAAGGGAAAGGAAGAACTGGGGATATTGGACTAGATGATGTGATCTTGAGGAGAGGACGCTGCTCTGAAGAGCATTAGCAAAGACAGTGGACCAGCACAATCATCTCCTCTATCCGTTCTCATGCTATTCCTACCAAGCTTTGAAACAGAAGTGCACGAAAAAGAAGTTGGAGAGTGACAACTTCTTAGTGGTTTGCTAAGTGCAATCTCACTGAAACTTCACTTAAAAACATGGAGAGCACCTCCCAGGATTCAGGAACTCCAATCCCGTGCTGGTTGTTTCTATTAATCCTTACCCCTAAATCATATTTTGTATGTAGTAACTTTATCCCCTGTTAAGCCTGAGGAGTGCTCACACAAAGAGCACTTGTGAAAAACAGAGAATTAAGTACAAATGGTGGCAAAAGAAAGCTCCAGCTCAGAAAGTTTTAGTGTTAACTGATAGTCATTATCTTCCCATAGTGCTACTCTTTCATTGATTAGATTTGATAGGCAGTGGGATTGATGTGGCTTCAGAGTCACCTCAGATTAGAGGAAGCCTGGACCTGAGCTTTGGCTTACTGCCATTGACCTTTGAAGAAGGGTTTGCTTCATATTAAATAGCATTTATTTTGGTGTTGCATCTGTATTAAAAAAACGCAGTTATAGAGAGTAGGGACTGCATCCTGTAATATTGCTACTGCTGTGTTTTGTGTATATGTGTATGGTTATTAACATATTTATGTTCTTAATATTTACAGACTCTAGTTGTGAGGTAATTGGCAGCTGTGCTTTCTTATTGTACAAGACAGGAGTTCAGCATATTCTTTGATCCCGCTGGTCGTGCCAATAGATGTGTTACCAAAGTCAGTTAATGGTGCTCACTGAAAAATGCTGGTGCAGTTTTTCACATTGTAATATGCTAAAGGCAAAAGACCAAACCCTTCCCTGGTGTAAACTGGCATCTGATAATGCTGTACAAGTTTGCACTTAGCTCAGGAGCAAGCCCTAAAGGGCTCTCAATCCTGCAAGAAACTCCTGGTTCAGCTGAAGGCTGAGCAGCCTGGAGAAGAGAACTTGCTTCTTGTAAGACTGAGCCAGTTGACTCTACCAGGAATGTTCCCTTCCCACAGGTGGTACAAGCCTACGCATGAGCAAAAAGGGCAGCTGCATTAATACTGTGTGAACAGTTCAGACCATGAAATGCCTTGAGTGATCTTTGTCAAATGTCCATATTCCATCCAGCCCTTCTGTATATAATAAACATTTTATTCTTTAGAACTAGAACAGCTAGTAGCTCTAGCTGGAACTAAATATTTATCAGAACTTTGGATGAATTTTTTAGTTATGTATCATGCATGTGGTGTGCAGTTTCCCAGGGAATTCTTCTGTTTGGCTTGGGATTTTTTTTAAATGAGAGTCATCATCATCGCTGCTAACAATTTTAAATCCAACAAGGTAACTGTAACGTTTAAGAAAATGACAAAAGATTTATAAAAAGTTGTTAGTGGCACAGCCTTAAAGCTTCAAAAATATATATGTAGAAGAAATAGCTCTCAGAGCTTTTAAATACTTAATGTAAAATGTAAAATAAATGTCACTTCATATCATGTTAGAAAACCATCATTAAAAAAAAATTCATGTTAAGCCTTGCACAAAGTCCACAGAGACAAAATTGCAAGACTGTTAGAGGTCATGTTCCAAGCCTCTGTTTATTTGACCAAACAGTCTCTTGCAAAACTGTATCAACAAACATTTTGAAGAGGAAAAAACAATGCATTTGTAAACATTTTTAAACTGTCTTGCTTGAGATATGATCATGATCTACTTTGTAATATGTCAGAAATATTTGTGAATAGTTGAAATACTTTGTCCTTAGTTTAAAGTAATCAGTAAAGGAGGCTGTTACTTGCTAATAATTGGAAATCTTGTTTTCATTTCTGGATTGAAAGTCTCATTTTTATTGCAGTGAAATGAACCAAAAGATGACAACCACAGTGAAGTAGCTCTTGTTACCAGATTTAAAAATAAAAGTACATTTCAGTATATTACAACAAGAGCATTATATGTATTATTCAAAAGGAAGAATGACAGTTTTCAACCTACCTTTTTTTAAGAACAGTTTCACAGGTAATTTAAGAGCTTCTGCAATGTAAAATGTCCATTGTACAAGAAGCAGCAGCTACCATAGTTCCACATGCTGCTGAACCTGCACAAACTTATATTCTTTGGCATCTAACAAGAGGAACACGTTTCAGTCTGGTTCATCACCAGTGGATGAAGATAGTCTTTACCACAGCGCTCTGAGATTGAGACTCACAGATAGAAATCTATCTGTGCAAGACTGAAAGAACTTTTTGCCCCTTTACAACTGGCCCTTAGCACCCAGCATTTGAATGGATTCAGAAGGTGAGCAGAGAGAAGTACTCAGGTGACACGAGGAGGATTTGGGGTCTCTGTTTTATGGATGCATTTCATTGTTACAGTCAAACAAGTACCACCGTAAAGACTTGTTAACAACTGAAGTCTCACTTGACAGTGGACACAGGGGTAGTCTCCGTGAGTGTGACCTGAAGGAGCTGCAAGTCACTCACCGCTGCAGCTGGTTGTGCCGTAAGGCTGTAGGTGTCACCTTCTCTGGGCGTTTCTGAAGAGACGAGGCGCAGTTGGTCTGGTTCTGCCACGATCCTTCTCCAGGTCTCTGTGCCCACCTTTTGAGACAGCGCCAACCAGCCACAGCCCTCAGCCAGCACACGGCAGGTACTGCCAGTTTTGTAGGAGCCTCAAGGCAGATGGGAAGAGGGCCTGAGGTCTTCCTAGTAAGTAGGTTGTCACTGCCCTTCCTGCTTAGGGTTTAATAAATGGTAACTGTGCCAAAAGAAATTCCTGCTTAAATACTTAGACAAGCAGAAGAAATTGCACTAAATTAACATGAAAACATTTGATAAATGTACTGTATAACCTCTTGCCAGCTTATAATTTAATGTTTTTAAAAGACATGTTAAACTTTTTTCCCCCAAAAAGATTGAAAATTAAGATTCTTCATAAATTACAGGTACCATGACCAGTGTGCATTTACTGACTCAAAGTGAGTACACTGGAAGAGACTGATACAAGATTTTGTTTCCAGATTCCATTCTATAGTCACCTCAGCTCTCATCCGAGCCATGTCACTAAGTCACTAGCGAGTGCTTTCAATAAACCCTCTTTGCTCTGGAGAAAAGCTTCCTCGGGTTCCTTCAATAAATTTTCCTAGACTTGGAGGTCAAAACATTGTTTTTTTAATATAGCTGGAGAGTACAATAACCACCCTAGTAGGAGTCAGATTAGTCATGAGAAGACAACCCTGCGCAGAAGAATGCTCATGACAGCAGCATCCAGCTGGAGAAAAGATGCAACAGTAGCACCTGCCTCCAATCCAAGTGCCATTAGAGGTTGCTCCTCCCTGCAAATGAGGCCCAGTAATGGCCTCAGAGACTGTTAAAATCAGAGACTTTGGATCAAGCTGTGCATTGGGACAGCCACCTTGAAACCTGTTCACTCTGCATTTAAAGATACACAACAAGATAACTATAGCTGCCTGCCTTTGAAATTTTAATTGTGTTAGAGTCATTAATTGTCAACTGAGGCCCAGTTAAATCTTACACAATTTTTATTTATATAGAACTATATCTCAAACACCAAATTATCCAAGTTTTCATGGTAGCTGTAACACTTTCTTATCTGCTGTTCTATCCTGATGTCCTGTAATGATGCAAAGTTTTACAACTTCAGATTTTCCGCACCAATAAGAAAAGAAGATGAGCGATGCATTTGTGTAAACCTGCAACTTTAGAAAGAAGAGATATTTTAGTGGTAAGTTCCAGGAGTGGTTTGAAAGAACACAGAAACCTCCTCAAGCTTTGAAAGTTAACACATTCTCAGAGCACACCTACTGCATCAAACTGACCTGGCAATATGTGAGGAAATGCATTTTGAATATCCGTAATGCTTTATTTGGTTGACAGGAAGCTGCCAAAGGACTGAAGACCTTCAGGAACCACAAGGACAACTTTAACAGTACCTATAGAGTTCAGACACCAGCTCCGTTTAGGTTTTGGGAATTACAAGTCCAAAATGAATCAAATCACACTGTAGCTGCTCTGCTTTTACCAATTGTCCTTGTGCACTTGTATGACCTCTTCCAGGCCCAAGCCCTGTTTCTTTGCTTTGAAACAAACTGTCCTCTAGACAGTGCTCTTGCTTATTGCTTTGGGCTGAGATAGCCTATTTTCTGAAAAATGAACAGGTTATTTTTTATTTCTGTCTCCTCTTAAACTTCACAAACAGCCTGGGTAACGTTACTGAGATCAGGGTAGCAGTTTCTTTTCACAGCAAATAATCCAATTACTGTATCTGAGTGCTTACTGAACTGTTCGTGTTAGGTTGCATTTTTTCTCCTAAGAAATCTCCGATTTAAATCCCAAGAGCCAGATAGGGTATCATGCTAACACACGCTCGATACATGTCAAAAGTCCAGATCTATCCTTCATTTTCTTAAAAACAACAAAGCACAGTGGACCTGAATTTTCTGGATAAAGCCAGAAATAATGCCCTGCTCCATAGATCAGGCACTCCCTATCATTATTTTTCCTCAGTTTACTTCCAAATAGCTGTTAAGAATCAACCAATTCTTTACTCTTAGTAATATTTAACTTCATTCTGTAGTACGCAGGCAGATTTTTGCCCCTTTACTCCTTTCCTGTAATCTAGCCATTAAAGGACTCCCCAAGACCCAGGAACAAGGCTCTGTTGCCATCAAACCACGCTTCTGCGGGTATCACAGACACCACATCCCCAGAGCAAAAGGGCCATTGCTACAGCATCTCTGTGCTCTATGTACCAGGAAATATTGTGTGTAATTGCTCATACTGCATGCGTGTGTGTGTGTGCACATGCATATTGTGCCCAACAGGCTGAGGCCAGTATCAAGTGTTTGAGCAAGGAAGCCAAGTATTTATTGAGTACACTGAATAAGGATGCCCCTCTCTGTGGCACAGACAAATCCTGCCTTCCTCTGACCACAAGATACTGCAGGACTTTTCCAGAAATTTTTGTTAACCTTCTACGTTATGACTTTTTACCTTCTGTTCAGGCGAGGAATAGTCCTCTTTTCACACTCTTCTCCCAGGTTTTAACTTTGCCCATGCTCTCATTTCAGACTCTCATCCAGAATCTTTTCGATATTCACTCTGAGTTTGACAAACACCTGGAAAGACAAGGTACAGTGTGTACACAGAGAATTTTACTGCATTTGCATGCAACACCAGTGCTAAAGTTGGGGATTGCCACTTACAGGGGATTTCAGGGAGACTCCATCATTGCTGATACCACTGGTGCCCCATCAGAATGAGGGGACCACGTCACCTCTTCCCTTGCCTTTTGCCCCTTTTATGGGGGAAAAAATGTCCCTTTAAGCCCCTTTAGGTCAAAAACTCAAAGAAATGGACTCACCAGATTTTTCCCCCTGTCAGGATGGCCCAAGACAGGATGTAGGAAGCAGGATTACTGTGACATGCATAAACTCCTGTTCAGTACCTGTGGCTTCTTACTGCAAACAACAGTAAAAAGCCTTTCAAAGAAAACTGGCTTTAAAACAACAAAAGGACAGGAGGTGTGTCTTAAAGAGTGCCCGTCTTTCTCCTCTGCAAGGAAGCCGGTAATGTTAAGCCTCCATAGACAATACAAAACCTCTCAGGTTGGGTGGCATAGTCATTTAACATTCCACTTGGTTTAAGAAAGATTCTTTTTTCAAAATGGCTTAATTTTTAATAATAGCAATTTAACAGAAATTAAGTATTCATGAACTCCACAGAGGCCATCGCTTTATCAGTCAATTAAACATGCCTGGGACTGTCTTCTGGCCCTGAGGTTACATAGCACATAATACCTGTATCCCTACTATTAAATCTATATCCATGCATCCATACAATTAAATCCCCTTCTCCCCAGTGGGCTGTCGATGTGCATTCCACCAGTGGCCAGCTGACCCAGAGTGCTGACTGCCAGCCATACCAGGCGCTGTTTGGAGCAGAGGGGCTGGTGAGGGCTCACACTGTGCCAGCGTTTGCTGGGAGAGCTGGAGTCTGCAGGGCTCAATGTTGCTGCAGGTCCCAGCTTCCCAGAACAGCACCCGCAGAAATCGCCCCAAACCCACCCAGCCACTGCCCTATCTCACTAGTCCCAATTTAAGACACGCAAGGTGTGCCCCGAGTACTGTAGGCAGGTGAAGAGTGGGCTCTCTGAGGACACAGTGGTGCGACATGAACAGTAAAACACATCCCTTCCTTCAGAAATGCTCTGTCAGCCCCCTCGACATAAACGCACACCGTGTGCCTCTCAGTTTGCACTGGCCTGCTCTTAGGGTGGCTGCTTTGCAAAAAGTCCTTTGCAGACCTACATATACAACAGAGCCAGCAAACAAGAAACCAGTCATCAAAAGCCAGAGCTAGGGCAGGTGGCATCAAAGCAAGAGGAGTGAGCACAGGGGAGGGGGAGAGGTTGGTGCCTGCCTGCCCCCCCCCCCCCCCCCCACCTCATGCACTTCTTTCTACACAGACACCATTGATGCTGAGATGTGGCTCTGGGAAAGCCTTGCAAAAAAATCCCTATGAATAAAATCCCAAGGATGCTCATATCCAGCCCCCCTACACCAAGGTCCAGTCCCTAGTGAGGGCGGTGACTGCTGTCCTCAGACATAATCACACCTTCTTATACCCCTGGGAAAAAAACCCCCACTGACTGTGGCTACAACCCTCAGGTCCTGCAAGCCAGTGAACTCAACAGGCAGACAGATAGCTGTGTTTCTTGGTGCCTCTGAGGTGCTCTTGGCCCATGCCTGATGTGGAAGGAGAAGGAAGAGCTGCTCTTGGTCCCCCTGCTGCAGTGGCCCTTGAATGGCACCTTGTCAGTCTTCCCCCTTACGGCACACTCCCCATCCACAGAGGAAGCACAACAGGAAGCCCCACTAACACTCCCCCTGGAAAAGCTGCACAGTCCACTCCTAAACCACATTTTGCTCAGATTCTGTGTCTCAGGTTGTCACACAGCTGCTCCACAGTGGTTCTGCCCAAAAACCCCCAGAACCACTGCCAATTTAAAGTATGCTTCTACATGATTTTATTCCCAGATGAGCACACTAATACATGTGTAGCACAAGTGCCCAGAGAAAAAAGGTAAGCAGCCAAAAGTATACCCTGATATGTGATCAGTAACAGATCAAAGGCAACATCCAAATTTTAAATTAAGAAAAAAAAATGCTGGCTGGCTTAAAAGAACAAGTCTCTTGCCTATCATTTTGTTCCAGCAAATGTTGGAACCTACTCATTCGATCTCAATACCAGTATTTTGGGATGCCAAGTACAAGTAAACTTTCTCCCCTTTATCCAGACCTTTCCCTCTAGATATAAATACTGAGAGCAGCACAGTGAAATGCACTCTCACATCCTCAGCTTCAGGTCTAGCACAAGAACAAGAGCTCCTCGTGTGGGAGCTGATGCCATGTGTGCCACCTCAGCTGGTGATGACAACACCAGAGTTCTCAGCAAAGACCATCCTGATATCCAGCCTGATGTGAGTGGAGAACTAAACCCAAATAAGCACTGAGCAGTGCCAGTTATGCTTTAAATGAGGAAAATAACTGGAAGACTGTCTAAGGCAAAAAATTTGATTAGTAGGATTCAGAGGGATGTCCAGGAGAGACACTTTGACTTCCATCTCTCTCAAGTTCTGAGTTAGCTCAGGAAATGTTGTCATCTGTCCTGGTTTAGCCAGGATAGGGTTAAGTTTCCCCAGCAGTGGGGGGGAAGCTCTAGCCGGGTTATTCATATATCATGCTGACGTCACATCCTGGCGCCAGCGCGGGAAGAATCGGTGATCGCGTGGGTTGGCGCAGCCGGTTCTCTCACTGCTGTATTGGTATATACTTTGCTCTGTTCATTGTTATCACTGTTATTCTTACTGTTATTGTTTGTTGTGTTGCTGTTGCACTGTTGTATTAAACCTCTCCTTATCTCAGTCTCGGGGCTTTGTATTTCACTCCCTTTGTGGGGGAGGGGCAGCGGCCACATGGTCTCAGACCCTGGCAGGGATTAAACCACCACATCATCTTACCCTTAGTTTCCTGGACCGGCTGAAGGACAGGAGAAGTTGTGATCCTATAGGGTTCTACAAGGTTTCCATGCCCAGACAGGACGTTTAGTGTTCTCAAATATCAAATAAACATGATTCTCATTATGGTCTAGGGGATCCCTTTAGTCATTGTGCCTTGGAGTGTATAAACAGGGATTGAAGACACTGAAACTACTCACTCATATTAAACCCCACAACTCTATAGCGTACAACAATTTACATAGAAACCAGGTACCTTTATTGTGTAGTGAGAAGTTCCATTAAACTGTGAGCAATTCAGTTACCCTCCTGTCGTATGCCACTGGTTTTATCCTGCTTATAAAAAGATATTTTAATTGGCTGAACTCCATTACCTAAGGCTGATTGCTAAACGCAAGTGATGTTTAACTACCCGCAAGGTACATCGGGCAGTTTTGTGGGGTGTTAGGAGACCTTGGCACTCTGGCAGCTTGGCTGTGTATTAGCAAGCAGCCCTGGCACACTCATGCTTGCTGGGAAACTCACTGTGAGCTACTCTGCCAGCTTTTATGGGAGTAATTTGTTTGCCAAATAGAAATATGTGACTGGGGCTTGAAAAAAATATTTCACTAATATGAAAAACAGGCAGAGAAAGTACATGGTACATCAAGTGATGCCTTCATCACCTTATGGCCTTTGAGCTGCTTACATAGGTGGTTAGAGGGCTAGACAAAAATTGTAAGGGTTCAAATACAGCTCGGCCACAGAGCTCCAGTCCACAGACTTCTTACTCAGGCTCTTTGTAACACTATTCCTCATCTTCTACTCAGCCATCCCCTCCAGGACACCACTTAGTCCATAGAGTGTGTTTGACATCGCAGCAAACACACAAACGATAACTAACCCTCCGCAGCTGGCTGGGACCAGGTGGTCCCTAACACATGCAACTTCTTTTTTTTTTTTTCTCAAGTTTTGCTAGAGGTATGAGTTGTGCTACTGAAGACATCAGTCAAATTCAAACTTTCATGTTCCCTGATGAAGTTAAGAAGATTTTCCTTCCCTGACATGGAAGTCTGCTCTCTTCCTGATGAGGGACCCTCAACAGAGGAGACCCATTCAGTACCACCCTCTGCACTATCTGCACCAAATGAAATCCCCTACGTACTGGAAGTAGGTCCTAGTGCAGAGGTAGCACACTGCATAAAAAACCCATATAGGGCAGTATCCTGAGCATGCAGCAAACAGATCTGAACTGTGACCCTTCGAGAGGCAGTTACAGGTGAAACCACAGGAGGCACAAATGGGGAAATGGAAGCAAACCTGCAACTGCACCCACCAGTGTGGGACTGCAAAACAACTGGACTCCATTTCTGGCCCCAAAAGGCGCTGACACACACTTCAACTGGTGAGTTTTCCAGCAGTTGGTCTGCCTGGGACAGCCCGGGAACACAGCATCTCCAAACCATGCAAGCCTGCCAACAGTGACTGCAAGGTAATCTTGCGACATGCAAAATAACATGCGAGGGGGATTTTCAAACCTCGCTATTAAAAACATCCTTGGAATGATGGCTGCGTCTCGACACTCAATACGGACAACCCGTGCTTCAAGTCTGAGTGACAGGGCAACAACGCCCTTAGGGGATGTGTACGGACTGCACAAATGAGCTCCACCCTTCGATGACCATGCTTTTGGGAAGACAAACATCTTGCACCCCTAAGGGAACTGTACAGAGCTGCAGCAGAAAAGGCACAGGCTGCTCCAGCGGTCTCAGGCTTCGCCCACTGGCCTCTTTCAGCCAAGGAGTGAGGCTGCCCAGGAGCTCCCCAAACACATTCAAGGGACTGGTAGGAATTTTCTCTATGCACCTCTCCACAGCCCTGCTTATACTTCTGTAAGTAAGGTAACTCAACTCACCCACGTGGCAGATTATGAGAAGTGGGCAAATGCTTATATTGTGCACCCAGAGGTAGGTAAATGCCATTTACTTGGACTGACTCACAAATCCTACTGCTACACACTGTCCTCTTGATACACAACCTGCAATAGCAGTTAGTTAAAAGCAGCAGCACAATTAAAAGCCTCCTTTATCCACCATTATATTGAAGGGGGGGAGCTTACAAACAAGTTTCATCTGTCTAACTGTCAGAGAGCTGGATCTCCAGCTCAGCCTTTTTGCCACCGCCACAGCCCGGCAAGGCAGGCTGAAGCGGTTTGGGACCCAGATGTCGATGGCTTCTGTGGCACAAGATCTGGTCCTTCGTTAATACCAGACAAAACACCTTGCTTCTGATTAAAATGAATCCTCTCAGCTGCTCAGAGAAACACACCTGAGTGTCTCTCCTGAAGGAGCTGCTGAACAGGGCATCTAGAAGGCCACTATGCAGAAAGCACAGAAACCCAGAACAACATTACAAAGGAACTTGGGCAGCCATGAGACAAGCAAGCAGACCAGACACTGATGAAATCACCATGCTCCCTGAGCTGTTTATATGTCATTTATCTCAGTTGCTAGTTAATTTTTAACAGACATTTCCCCTGTCCCTTGCCAAGCAGTTGGCAAACTCACTGCAGAAGAGCCACATGTGCTCCAGTAAACAAACATCCAAGCAGCGTTCCAAAGCGGATGTAGTAAATCGAGTTCTTACTCCACGTAAGAACTGTTGTTTAAAATCCTATTTCTCCTGTACCTGAAAACAAACTTCTTTTTGCCCACATCAAAGAACTGAAATACAACATTCTTCTCTTCTTCACCACATTCTGCTTTGTGATAGTCTTTTTTCTTCCAACCTAGATACAACATGTCATTCCTATCTCCTACGCTGATCACTCTACAAGGCTCCAAAGTGGATTCTTTAATTAAATAACAGCTACCAACATTCAAAGTCTTTTACAAAGTGTCTTTGCACCAACACTAAACCAGGGCAGCATCAGGGCAAGACAAAGAGAGAGCTCTTGCAGCCTCACATTTCAGCACATTCCAGTTTTGCTGCAGCGCTTCCAGTCTAGCCCACAGTGACATCAACCTGGCAAAAGCTCTTCAACCGACCTACGAGCAATTTTACAATCACTGTACTTGAAATACGGGCACCCTCACCTGCAAACTGCAAACGCTCAAGCCGCCTCCTCTGATTCCAGTCATTACAACCCTCTGGGCTAGTGGAGAGGTTGAGCTGCCCCCAGTGACCCCCAGCTGAGGGCTCTCCTCCCTGGGCAGACTGCAAAGGCAATACCCACCGCCCAGCTGCTCCTGCACCAGGGGACCCAGTGCCAAGCCAACGCCATTCCGGATGGGTCCCAGATGTGCCCTTTTCCCCAGTGGGAGCAGAGGTCTCCAGTGGGATAAACCAGCATGGGCACAGCCTGCGGTAATGGGCTGTGCTGCCCAGTGCACGCGTGCTGGCTCACTCGGGTGTCCCAACACCCGCACACCTTGCCACAGTGGGGTTTCTCACTCCTGGCAAGGCCCAACCCTGCCGCCCCTGCCCTGGCTTCAGTTAGGGCTAGATCGAGCCCCTGGTGGGAACAGATTCAAACCAAGCCTCTACAAATCAAACTAGAAAAAGCCTCCTTTGCCTCTGAGCCTTCGTGGTTGGGCAGTCCACAAAAAACAACCACCTGAATTTATACAGCCTATCAAGCCTGCACTACCCATCCTACGGTGCGACGGCCGCCCTAGCAGCCGGGATCCTGATGGGTACCCCAACCGACAGCAGGAGCATGGGCACTGCCGTTGCTTCTAAGCATAACCAAACCCCCAGTTAAGTAATAACTGGCTAAAGACTGTGAATTCAGAACTGGCGTATTTCTATTTCTTGTCCACACTAAGTGTGCGTGTGTGCTTTGAAGCTGGATGCACTCACTGCAATACAACATGTGGAGGTACAGCTCCCCATGCTCTGCACAGGTTGCTTCCTCTCTCCTCCTGCCTTTTCCTCCTCTTCCTCACACAGCTCTCAAAATTTCCCAACTGCATTTTTTCTCTTGCACTCTGGTTTGTTCCAGGAGCCCAACTTTCTTCTCTCCATCTTCCAGCTCTGTGTTGCTGCTGTGGTCTTGAGCTTTTGATGAAAAACAGGCTATCAAAGCCTTTATCCTCAGCTGCATACTTTTAAGTTTAGGCCCCTGTCTACCAGGAAGATTCACGTTAGGTATAAAGCAGTGCACCTGGCAGTGTTTGCCAGATCCTGCCCAAACAATAATAAAGTTTCTTTGCCTCAGGACTTGCTGAACCCAAAATACTGTTTTCCCTGGCAGGAGAGGCCAATTTACTCCTCGAGATAAATATTAAGCAAACCAGATTTTTCTGACTTTAGGAAACTAGAACTTTTTCCTGGAGCCACAGTCACACCCTTCGTGCCAGCAACACTGAGCTATTTTTAAAAAGTTAATTCCTGGGGTATTTTCCTAATAGCCATATAGCAGTGGGACATTCTGTCAGACACACGTTGCTATTATTACTCCATCTACGCCTTGTGACTATGACCTTCCAAATTCAGGAAGATTAGCCAGCTGTCAAACGAAAAAAAATAATTAAATTCTTCTCTTTGTAACCTTTCCTCTATTGTTTGTTTTCCTGGGGCAGCAGCTCGGTCCTGGCAGGGAAACACCTTTTAGTTCCTGCTCTAAGACTCCATCACATCTTGGAAAAGTCCAAGTCCTGAGTGTTGCAACTTGGACTTTCTGCATACTAAAAAAAAAAAAAAAAAGAAAATCTTGTACTTCTTGCCAATGTTTCAACAAGCAAAAACTGAACCAAAACCCAAGTTGCTCATCCATATATATTTTCTATACCTGAAACAATAACACTAGTAACTTAAAATGACCAATGGGCCATCAGCCATTCCATCAATCATACTGTTCCCTTCATCTAAGGACATGACAGGCAAATTGAGTTTGTGACTTTGTCAGTAATTCTAATAAAAGCGTGAAGTCCATAGCAAATTATGATACAGACCTGTATCAGCTTGGGGACCTCTTGTTAAAATAGCATTAAGAGACAGAGCAGTTAGCTGTTCTCTCCTCTGTACTTGTTCCCTGGTTTAAAATACAGAACATTTTTTCTAAGACTATGTAAAGATAAACAAAGATTAAAATTAGGGCAAATATCTCCTTCCTCTGATTTCATTGTCTGAACCCTCATAAAACTCTCCAGTAAGCAAGGTCAGACCCCATCTATTTTCTATTAATACATACATTTTATTTCTGCTTGCCCACGGTCTGTGCCTGGCAAGAGCACTCCCAAGCAATCAACCTTTCACTCCCAGCTCCTGACCCCATTTCTTTTCTCCCATCCTTTTACATTTTCCAGCCTTCTGGCCATCTCCTAATGGTGAAATCAGTTTTTTGCTGCCTGAGCCAAGAGAGGAGGCAGTGGCAACATGCCCTTAAGAAGAAATTGCTGTGTTTTGTACCTGCCAGAGCAAGTCTGCAGCCGTCTGTCCTCCTCGCCCCAACCCGCTCTGTTGCTGCTGCCCTCAGACACCCTTGTAGGGCCACAAGATGTGGCAAGCTCCGGAGCAACCCCTCGTGGCTCTGGTTTGCATATTGTCGCACTCGCCCTGTTACTGCAAATGCACCCTGAGCCAAAAACCTCTTTCAAGTCAAAATCTAACTTACTGACACACAATGAGTCCAGCAACTGTTAACAGTGGATTTTGAAATTTAAAAAATTTTCCCCTGCTCTTTTCCTTCTACTTGATGGGTCCATCTTCAAACTCTGTCCTACAGAGGTGTTAAAAATAAGGTACCGTGAGATACATGCAGGTGAGAGCTTCATCCATTGGCACAGTCCATCTGCACCACCTCCCTCCTGAGCTACTAACTCAGAGACAGCAGGGCTAAGCTTAGTGTTACCGCTATGCTAGGAAAGTACATTTACATAAATTCAGCTGATAGCAAAGTTACAATAAAGGTTTTAGTTCAAATGGTGCTATGCTGGTTTTTTATCAGCTGATTTTCTGCCCCACGAATTCCAGCATTGTTCATTTAACCCAGAAATAATATTTAATTCTTATGTATGTCAGAATCACAAAATTTACTTTGCTTCTTCCACATCAAACTTAAGGAAAAAATAGGGTTTTTGCTGAGCTCTCTAATGCTGAACACTAATAATTGCTGGATGAGAAAACAACAAACAAAAAGTTATCAACAACTTCTGGCTAATTTCAGAGGGCAAAAGGGAAGGACTCCATTCCACAAAAAAAGAGCAAAGTCCCAAGAGAAAAAAAGTAAGCATTTTTCCTCCAGTCAATATTACTTACAATAATTCCAGTGATTTATCTACATTTCTAGACTCTTTGTTCTCCCAGACATTGCAAATAAAAAAAAAAAAAAAAAAAAAAAAATCAACTTTTGCCCCCACTCTGAACAAGCTACAGTGAGGTGCAACAGATGACAAGCTGAATGTGCCTCTAGCAGGCAGCCAATTTCAATACTGCACCTTTATTTATATATGAGGAATGGCATGTATATACAGATATTTTTAATATATATCTTACATAGAAAAAACATATGCCAATTTTGCATTCAGGTAAAACATGTAACAAGAGTTGCTTGGGAAATGCTACTAAGGCTGGGCAGTGCTGGGAAGGCAGGACATCCCAAATGTCTCCCTGGGGCTTGCTGGGGGAGCAGGCACTACCCAAGAAGGAACAACCTCCCCCAGTTTTTCCCTGTTTCACAGGTGCAAATCCTCAGCAGTTTGTCAGGCTCTGCTTGTTACAACAAAAGCCTTCAGTCTCCTGACAGTTCAAGAGGGTTCAAAGAAACATAACATGAGCTAGTTAAAAACGCCACTTGGGGTGTGTATACACACCCACCCCACTCCAAGCCAAAAGCACAGAGAGCTAAGTTTGTACAGCCTAATAGCTCATCCTGCCTATCTCCCCTCTCCTGCAGGGCTCTTCTGAAACAATATCCGTTCTGTTGTCTTGCCTGATGTACTTTGAAACCCCCAGGTGACTCCCTCTTCACAGCAGGCATGCAGACTGTACCCCTGTGTGCGTCCATACTGTGCCTGAGTAAGAGCACAAAGAGGCTCTGAGCACAGCCGGGCACCTCCAGGTGGTACCCAATATAAACAGATGCTGGAGAGCTCATGCTGCAGTACTTTTCCTGACCTTCAGCCAAAATTTTTGCTTCAGCAAATTTGAAATATCTCCTCTCCAGAGACCACCCAAAACATCTTTGTACAGTTCAGGTTATGTCTTAATCACCTGGCCAAACTTAAATCCTGCAGCTCTTTCAATCTTTCCTGGTTAACCAAACTTCTCAGTCGCTTTGCCATTGTCGATGCTGCTCTCAGGATTCCTCTCATACACAGCGATCTCCTCCTACTTCAGACAGCTGCAGAGAGCCAGGCAGCACGGTAACTGCAGACAGTAGCGTGTTCCCACAGATGACACTAGTGAGACCAGCACAACTCTCAGACAAGGCTCACCAGCAGAGCACCAGAGCCCGTGCCGAGCTCCCTGTTGCTCTTGCTAGACTGCTTTTGAAATTGGAACGAGATAAGGTCTGTCTGCAATGTGTTGCAGTGTGGACACATTGTTTTATTACCAAATCCATTCTCAAACTTCAGTTCACAGTTGTCTGCCTGCTTGGTTTGTGGCACAGACACCATCTCCTTGCAACTGCTTCTACAGCAACTTTAAATGTCAGAGGGCTTAAGCACACCCCAAGCCCACTGCCAAGGCATTCAGTTAGAGCCCTTCCTCCTCTTTTGGTCTGTGATCAATCTATTTCAAACCACAGGTGGAATCAGAGGCAGGGACTGCTACAGAGAGAAATAAAAATGATCAAGAAACAAATGACAAATATCATCCAGGTAACGCAGGTAAAACCACCACCACCAGTATTCTGGCTCTTTACTGAGCAAATTCCACATGTCCCATATTTCCCCTAACACTGAACAGTTACACAGTGGCATTTTATATTAAAAAATAATGTAAACTATATCACCAATCCTATTGTATAAAATAACAGAAGGTTACAGACTGTGTGCAGTGATCAGCCAGGCAATGAGGCTTCCCACATGACAGTTCTGTGATATTTTGACACTGTGCCAAAGCTCAACCACGGCCCTGGATTACAGCCTCTTAGCAATGCCTCTAGGTTGCTCTTCCCACCACACAATTCATCACTGTCCTACTGTTAGCATCAGCATGCTCTGAATGCCAAACGCGAAGTTTTGGGTCAGGGTGTGTTTCACGCTACCTTTGTGCTGATGCAAAAGTGATGCCACAAAGTGGCGTGAGAGGAGGCATTGGGCTCTCAGACATCTAAAGAACTGATGGAGAAAATCCTGTGCCACTGTAATAGACAGATTGCTTTTGGAAAGTCAGTAGTGCCCACATAGGTGATGCTATCATAATTAATAAACTTTTATACTGTGCCATAGTGATCCATGAGAGATCTTACGCTAGATGCTGTACGAACAGGGAGATTTCTATTCTGGGGAATCCCACCTGAATTTTTGGGACAAAACCCCCAAAATGGTGTTTTCCTCTCTTCTTTAGGATACTTTTAATCTGAACGTATTCCTTTCAGAGAAACTTTTTTGTTCTATAAAAGAATTACTTAACCCCTGCGATACCTTCCTGACAGTGGTCCAGTGCAATCATCCAAAAGAAACTTTCCCCTCAGATGAATTCAGCAGACCCTGCTGACATCATTTAATGCGTTTCTCTCTTCATTCAGCATTATAAAATTCAGCATTATAAAATTGTTTGCTTGAGAATTTCATTTCAGGTCCTGCCAAGGCTAATATGCAGGATAAATACTCTCCTCACTCATGGCCTAGTAGAAACTCTCTTGAGCACCTCAAGTTTGCTGTGTAATACCTAGGGAAACATGACAATCAACATCTCATATGCTAAATGATGTCAGACTTGAGAATGCAAGCAGGCTTTTACTTCAGCTACTCTGTCCTTGCCCTCCTCCGATACTGAAAAGAAGCGATCCTCTGTAAATCTGAGATACTTCAACTCAAGCCACTAGAAAAAATAAATCAGTATTTCTTACAGGGATTGCTGTGAGCGGAGCTTTAGCTGAACAAGAGCAGTCACACCAGCCTCCTCCACGAAAAGTTAAGTGCCAGGAAGTGAGCAGAAGAGGGGGGAGGGGGAAAGGGAGAGAGAGGGAAGAGAGAGAGGGGTGAGGTGGAGAGAGAGAACACCACCATCCAGACACCCCCAAAACAGAAACAGACCCATTTTAATAATTTTCTCGCTCAAATACCTTCCCTAAGAACAATTTTTTCCCCTTAAAAATAGAGATATCTTTAATAACAACATTATCAATATTTATTTTTGTTATCACTTTGCCAGTGAAAACCTGGGCCACTTTGAATAGTTAATCTTTTCTCTAAACGAACCCATAAGTTTTCACAGTTTTCATAGCAGCTGGCCTGGAATGAACATGTGCCCTGATAAAGTGCAATGACATCTCACTGAAGTGTAAGTAATATACATTTTATTTGGCAAAAAGGTGGAATCTCCTTCTGGAAATTGTTTATAATTCAGAAATCTACATACTCCTCAGAATGTCTTGGTTACTCAATTAAGTTCATAATGAAAGAGAAGCCATTCATAGAAATAATCTGTTAAGCCCAGAGCAGTAAATTCATACCTAAGGACACACACCAATACATGCGTGAAAAGATGATGTGAGTTTATCTTGGTTGGACTCTTATCTGTAGAGTTTGTGTCAATCTGCAGAGTTTCACTGTCAGTACAGCTACTGCTGTCCACACTACCAAGCTAGAACACACTAATTAAGTCTAGTTAACTCTGAATCCTGCCCCCAATGTGTCCAACAAACCTCCAGACAGTTAAGGAAAAACTCGCCTGTTTTTTTTCAGCAACAGTATGAGCTATTGAGACTTGTCAGAGATGCTGACATCTAAATATGCTTCACGAACTTCTGAGTTTTGACTGCTTCACTGTATTTTCTGAATGCATTATGCCCGCAATTTTCCCCCTCTGAATCACACAGCTCATCCATGTCAAAATAAATTTATCACCTATTAATTTCTATTCTGCTCAGACAGTTATTTCACACCTCCAGCAGACAAGGGCAATGCAATGGCAGGGCATCAGGTTGCATCACAGAGGAGGTTACAGCATTTTCCCCCTCTGCAGCATGCATGCTTGGCGCTATTCTGACTGTAGGTATCTGGCAAAATATAAACCAGATATATTTTTTCAGTTTTGATAGAGTTCTTCCCTGAGTTCATGGAATGGGTGTCCAGTTTACCTCTTTCAATTTAGAAAGAGATGCAGTTTTTCTTGTTCTGCTGTAATTGATGGAGGCTTTTTCCCAAAAAACATTTCACAGGGAAGTTCAACCCTACATAGAAAACATTTCATAAATGATGAAAAGCTGTCACCTTTGATAATTCCCTTTTCAAGAGAAAACAACAAAACAGAAAACAAGCATATTTTAAAGAAGCAAGAGATAATTCTTAAAGGAAACTAAATCCATGGATCTGACACAGGAGTGGTACAGCCAGCTGGAGCTCCACTTCTTAACTATCCATGTCAAAAATAAAAAAACAAAACATTTTCTAGTGTGGAGTAACTCAATCTCTCACAGGAAAGCTCTCCATCTGATTAAAACCACTGTATCCTGTCTCTCAGCCAAATTAAACTCAGTTTTGCTTTAATTGTAATTCTGCTTTAAGATGCCTCCCTGTTACAATCAGAGCAGGTGTATTTTTCCACGACAAAGTATTGGCACAATTGCAAAGGAAATGTACTTATCATCATGCTTCCACCCTAATGCCTGATTAAAGCAAAAGCGGAATAAATTAGTTGTTTTCATATTTGGGAAATCAGGTGGTCAGCACCAGCTCTCTCCCATCCGAACATCATTTGACACTGCTGCCACTTGCCAGCGGGAAGCGTGGCTGTTTGCTGAATGCTGCTCTTTCAGCACGGCACTGCAGTCTCTCATTTAGAGATGTTAATTTAATTAAGAACATTTTAAAACAGACAAAAGGCAACTAAAAAGCCTGTCAGTCATTGTATACAATTTCCCAGGTTCTCTTCTTTGAATATATGAGCTCATCACAGATGTGCCACTGATGCAACATGCAAGCTCAGTCCTCTTAACTGTGCAGTGCCTGTAGCACACAATAAACAAGCTCTCCATAAATTTACTGAGCTCAGTGGCAGCATCTTCTTATCCCCAAACTATTTTAAAAAGGTGATTGCTTTTTGGAAGTACCTTATAATGTTCTCAGATTACCAAAAAACAGCCCAACAGACTTCAGACATTGTGTTTTTAAAAATACACCTACAGGATTCCTTCTGTAGCATGAAAATGAGAAAGGGTTAAAACCTGGGACACCTAATGAACACAAGTAAAATCTTCCTCCCAGAAATCCAGGTTAGCAGGGGTTAGCACTGTTAGATGAAGAGCTATGCTTTGTCTACACCTTTCATCCCTGAGCCTTGAAGGAAGGCGCTCCAGGGGGACCACTGGCACAGAAGATACCCGTTAGCAGTACCAGCAAACCTTCATGTGGACATCTGAGAGTTGAGAAACACTCCTCAAGCCAGATGGGCCGAATATCACACCAGAACCAGTGATTGCAATGAATTCTAGCGTTACTCTTGGAAGCCTACTGTGTACAAGCCCTTTAGGTTGCAGAGTGCCAACAGTGTCCAACGGCTCTGATGCAAGACACACACACAGAGGATCTAATGCTGTGACCATTACAGTGACAGCTACTGGGTTTATATTTATAAGTGTTGTAACAAACAGGTAAATGTTTAGTTCTGGATGCCCATACAAACCACAGTTAAATAACTAGCAATTTCTCTACATACAAACCACAATACTGATGAAGTACTAAGGTAGACAGTCCTCATAGTCTCCATTTGCTGCAGATACTGGGTACAGGTTTATCCCAGAAAAAGTAATTCAGTGAAGGCTTTTCAAATATTGGTATTAAATACCTTGAAACTGTAATATATTAATCATTTGAGCTACAGTAGCATCCCAAAACCCAACTGCAGTTGGACCTTGCATTAAGTGTATAGGAAAATACATCCATGCTTAAAAAAGTCAGTCAAACCAGGCACACACTGGAAAAAGAAACAAAGATCTAATGAAGTTAATTGAGCAGCCTCAACTCAGTGGCAGAGGAACAAACTTTCAGTCTCCTCAAATCAGTTTTGTATCCATGTGTTCAATGTTGTCTCACTGGTGCTTAAAAGGAACAGCGGTGAAGCGTACCATCCCCAGCTCAGCACAGCTTGAGAAATACGATTCTCACAGCTCACACAAACATCAGCAGTTCATAGAACATGAGGAAACCTCAATATTGCTCTTTAATGCCAAGTCTGTCAAAGTTTCATGCTCAGATAGCTCTGGCAAAATCGTGGTATCAAATGACAAATTATCATATCATCCCATTGACTTGCCCTGAAATACACTGCCTGAAACGCGTTCAAGAAACGTCATAAATGCACGCACCCAGAAGTTGCAAAAATAATAACCCCAGGAAACCAAAAAAAGGAGGTAACAATAGCAGAATTCATTGCAGGAGCAGCAGCATATCAGAACAACGACAGAAAATCAAGTCCTAACAATGTGCAGAAGCCATGCAGAACCAACATGACTGCTGTCATTGTGTTAAAGAGCAGAAAAGACAGACAAATCAAACACTGGAGCACATAGTCAAGTTGCCTCCAACAATTCAGTATGGAAGTTTCTGGCCAAAACAATGTTATTTACTAAAAGCTTCAGTATCTCACCTCAGTGTTCATTCAAGGGCAGATCAGACTCAAACTGTTTTCTTTCTAACTGACATTTTTTTACTCAACATGAATTCTAATAGGAGACACAAGGAATGAGCCACATCCAGAAAAAACCCAGTCTGAATTGTTCCATTTTACTTTTCTCCTTCTGGGTCCAAATCTACATTGCTGCTGCTGGTAGAAGCATTTACCAACAGGAGACAGTGATCATCTCGGTTCTCAGATAAAAATGCATAATGATTCTCACTGAGCAGGACTGTCAGATTGCTCCACTATTTCAACAGCAGACCGAGCTACTACTGTAAATGTACTAATTTTTTGCAGCTATTTACTATGATTAGTGAATCATTAGTGAATCTGCATTAATGTGAGATTTCCCCTGTTCAATTTTAACTGTAAAGAAATCATCAGGCCTGATCACAGGCTGAGTGAGAATAACATTTATCTCTTCAGAGGTGGTAAAAGGAAAGAGAAGAGAGACAAAAACTAGCATGAAATAGAACCTGTGTTGCAGGGGAGAACTGGAGACTTGCGTCCCCTAGGTTTCTAGTTAGCACCTTGCCTTTCAGCTCCAAGCTGAATGAATTGCCACTGGAAGATACTGCAGTCTTGCTCAGTAGTTGTATACAAATCCCAAAGACAGTAAGGGAAACAGCAGGATATAAAAGCCAACTAAAACGAAAAACCCAAGGCATGAAAAAACAACACAATGCTGCTATCAGTGATACATCTGGTAAACAATAACTGAAATAGCTGATGGTTGCAAAAAGGAGGGCAAATAAATTGGAAGACAGAATCAGCTATATATGAAATAAATTATTAATTATTTATCAAATAAATTGCTTATTTCTGAAGATATCTATATGTCATGAGCATGTTATGGTACACTTGTCACATTAAATGACTGTCCACAAGACATTATGTGTGTATCTGATAATCTTTTCTTTCGCATGAAATGTTCTGCATGTCGTGTTTTGAATGTCTTCTAAGAATCTGAGCTGTTGGCTCACTGAATGAAAAGTGCACTTCATTCACGCATGACTGTGCCTGAGATCTCACAAAGAGGCCAGACCTACCTGTGGGTCTCTGCAAAGCAAACACCAGTTTCAGTAAAGGCCGTAAACACATGAATACCTCTTAAACAAATAATTACACTAGCGCAATACTGGGAGAACAGATTCATTCCAGACTTGCACTCAATTGAGAGTTTCTGGATAACAAATTTGTTCAGCAACACTTGACATTAATCCCTTTGTTCTCTGTACATAGTAAGCTGCTCCCCTATGTTTTCTGTAGTTAACAGAGACTATGGGGATCTGTCTGTTACTTGCAATTACTCTGAATACTAAAGAAAGAGCACAATTTATCCTTTTTTTTAATGGTAAAAAACCTTCCATGCTGATAGTACCTTCTAAATGCCTATACAAACATTTTATTTGACTTTACATGTCTCCCAGGTTTCCCATAGCCCTTCTTTCCCCTTTGAATGGTTTCAAACTCTCCCAGTAATACCCGACTGTAATTCCCACTTGCACTGCCAGTAATCTCCAGCCCTACTGATATCTGACGAGACCCACTGGGAGCCTGAAGACTGTGGATCTTTTGGATTAACTTACAGTAAAATATTCCTTTTAATAAGCATAATTTTGTATAATTAATCTGCACACAAAGCATTAATCTACCTTGCTATCTCAGATTTCCCCAGAGAAAAACTTTACAGTTCAGATGATCCCCACATCTATCGTTATAAATCATCGCACCTTAATAAGGCAGCCTGCGAGTACCAAGAGCTTCCCACACACTCATTCTAATTAAAACAGAAATGCTGCCATATACAGCATGCTCATGAATTCCAGCCTTCAGCAAAAACAAACCTTGCCATAAGATTTGCTCTGTAGAGACATCATCACCGAGGCTTCGCTCCATTCACAGCTCTGGTGTTTTGCATGTGTCAGCAACCCAGGAATCGTCAGTACGAGCCAAGTCAACCACAACCCTAGTGACTAGGCAGTCTAGTTTCCCAGACTTGCCCCCTTTAGAAAACTGTTTCCTGAAGTCCTTATCTACTAAAATCAAGGCTGCCTTCCACTTCTAGTAAGACTGTGCAGGATTTTGCCTGCTGTAATTAAGAGATGTGCAGGGCAGTGCGGCACTTGAGCACCAGCTTTGTTCATTTGCCTTGGAGGAGGGATAGCAAGTTGGGGATTCATTTCATGCACCATTAGCAGCCCTCAGCAGCCCTCCCAGTCCTGTGCTGTGTTGAGAACAATTGCATCAGAGAGGGAGAGCAATTCAAAAATATTTAAAATTGACAGGAAAAAGATACCTCAGGCCTTAAGCCCATGCTGGGCACCATACATTTGTGCATTTTCAGGTTGTCTGTACCCTGCAGTCAAAGCTGGGCACACGCACACAAGACACAGCCACAGGTTTGCACAGCGTCACAAGCAATGTCTCCCCACCAGCTAATCTGTATGAGCTGTGGACTGGACAGACACCTCCAGAAAGATGGTTTTATTTGGATAAACAGAAGTGAACTTTGGTCTGGGCTGAAGAGTAGAGTCGACATAGCGCTTAGGGACATGGTGTAGTTGGGAACTGTCAATGTTAGGTTAATGGTTGGACTGGATGATCTTCAAGGTCTTTTCCAACCTAGATGATTCTGTGATTCTGTGAACTGCTTCTTTGTTCTTCCCTCTTGACTAATTAGTCGTGAGTTCTGAATAACTCTACACTGTATAAGTCTGGGCATAATGAAATAACTATTCCCTGTAGCAATTTGTGCTCCAAAAAAGCACAGGAATTGCTGTCTACTTGGTCAGTATTTACTCTTACCAGCTGCCATTTGTACAGGTGAGAGGATTGCGTGTGTAAGGCTTGTTGCTTTTAAAGAAGGGCAACAGCCCATCATCCACAACCATGCTGCTGTAACACTGGAGCAGCTGCCTTAAGAAATGTACAGAAATAGTCTTACACATTGTTATCTGGTTTGGCAAGGGGACCAGCGTATCGGAGATCAGCAAGTTCACACTCCTCAGTTCCTCCAGGAAATGGAATTTCAGCGTTGAGAGGACAATCCTGAAGAAATGCAGGGAATATGAGATTCAGATTCTCCCTCTCTCCTTCTGCATGAGAGTTTCAAATTGTCCTTTGATTTCAGAGAGTTTTCCATTTATAGTTAATTGTTATGTCATTATGTCTGGAAGTATCCACTTAAAAAATAATAAATTAGTTATCCACTTGGAATAACAGATAACACAATGTACTATGCAGGCTTTCTAAAAGCACCATCTCTGCTTTCAGGAGCATACATGCACCTGGGAAGTGAGGCAGGGGAAGTAGGCAGGAAAAGAAAGCAGGAAAAGACAGCCCATGTTCATATATGAAGAAAAAACTTGGAGCGTGCAGAACAGGCCTGAGAAGGACTCAGGGTTAGAGGCTGAGCACTTGGTGAATGATAATTCTTTTCTGAGTCTCAAGATTTTGACTGACCTACTGACAAATCTGGGTAGAACATCTATTATACTCAATATCTCCGTCTTCTGCATACTCATTTGTTTTGACTTACATGAGCTTTCCAAATTTTAATCATCTTGATGAAAACAACATAATTGCAATTTCCTTAATACTTCACTTTTTAAAGTTACAATAAAAAATGGCATTTGGTCCAAACAGAGTTCTCTTCTGAATATTCCAGAATGTGCTGGGACAATTGTTACTGCTTGACTACCAACAAGAACAACCCTATGCTGGACGTACCTGTGTATGAGAAATCCTACCATTTCCCAAGCTCCATGTTTATCATTAAAAAAAACCCCAGTCACTCAAATAGGTGGTAGGGAAAAAAAAAAAAAAAAAAAAAGAAGAGGGAAAACACACCCCTGAAATGCATTAAGTACACGTTCACTCATACACAAAACCTACCTAGAGTATAATCCTTCAGGAACTGAATTTATAGTTTTGGAGGGTCGTATATGACCAAAGGTTATCAGACTGTCTTGCATCAAGACTTTCCTGCCTCTTCTGTGGAGCTCACACTAAACTAGAGTGGCCGTGGGGGAGGATGATTACTTACTGTTTTGCACTGTAGGTGGGGATTGACAGGCAGGCTTTCAACATCAGCCAAAAAGGAATCAGCAATTACAAATTGTATTGTGTGATGAAGACCATGCTGTGCACATGTGGCGTGTTCTGGCTGCATACTGTCTCCTTGCCAAGAGTTAATGAGATAATTTTTCTCCTTGGAGGCTACGCCACTGTTAAATCCATGAGTAAAGGCAGCCCTTGCACAGGCAGTACCTCCCATAGAGCAGGCCCCTGAAACAAAACATTACCTAATTGTAGGCTGCAACTCAACAACTACAGCCAAGAAAGGCTCCTCCTCTCTCTGACAGTAACTGCTCACAAGTGGGATGTGTTCGAATGCGAGCAGCTCCAGGATCTGTGTGCATACTCTCAAGGCTGTTTACATCCCTTCAACACGTCTGTGGTGGGTGGCCTTTCTCTGTTTTGTTTTTGATTGTTTCTACCCCCTCCTCTTTCCCTCAAAATCATTATTATTCTAACTGCTATTCCTTAGCCTGATTAAGGCTCTCTGGCTTTAGGAGGTATTTTAAATTTTGATTTAATAAAACAAAACAACAACACAGCAGAGAACCCTCAGGTCTTTGAGTGGATTCAGGCAAATGGATGTTTTGATTGTTTCTAGTCAGATCAGAATAAAGTATTTAAGGTATTTAGGCCTATGCCTAACTTAAAGCTAGGAGTCATGACATTATCTTCAACCTGACGGTGCCTCCGATCATCTGCAAGTATCTTGCTGAATCAGTAAAACAGTGCAGGAGAACAACCCTCATGCCTGCTAATATTTGAACTTCTTAAGCTTTCTTATTAAAAAGCATTCGGGTCAGCAGAGACTTTAAGAGGATTTTGTAGTCAGCCTATGATTTTACAAGGAAAAGAGATACAGGAGACAATTTTTTTTTCTTCTTTTTTTTTTTTTTTAAATCAACTAAATGAAATCAGTAAGGATGACTCTCGGCAATAAATGCTCCATTTAGGCTTGTTCTACTGCACAGGCAGAACAGGTAGTCTGCAAACAGGTTAACAATTAATACTAGAGGGATGGCTCTGCCAGCATTTCCCACTGAAAACCATTTACAGACTATGTAAATCTTGACCCTTATGAGGACAAATTTTTCAAGCTCAAGTCCAAATTTGTAAGTGTTTAGCAGTGAGCGTGGAGGTCAGATTTTCATCAACTTGGGTCCCATTTAGACATTTAACAAAGGGTTCAGATTTTTGCAATTCCTTTGTGTAAGTAACTGGAGACATCTGAAAATTGGCTATGCGTTACAAGCAGCAGTTTCTGTTGCATGAAATAACCTTTACTTAACCTGGTTCATATCTAGTAGCACAGAGAGAAGTCTGATATGGTCTGCACAAAATTGCAAGAGTCCCATGCTGTAATAATCTATCAAGATGTTCTACATTGTGAAGAGGTGAGGTTTTGCAACAGGACAACACAACATTACAGCAAGTGAACAGCCATACAGTGGAGATTACCCTAACCCTTAATGTAGTGGAACAATGGAGTAAACATGCAATTATGCCCACCAACCAGCTGGGGCAAGCATTCAGTCCTTTTCATCTGCTCCCTACATTGGTAATGACAGCCAACTATGCAAAAATTTACAATAAGGTGAAGTCCTCCATGCACCTCAACCAAATATAGGCTTAAGCCTAGCTCAACATTAGAGCCTGGGAATCATTACTTTTTGATCCCTGGGACAGCCTGCTTGACTCAAGTTTTAGATGTGAATTTGCACAGAGAATAAAACACACCTTGAACTTCCTCACACAGAGTCAAAACTCTCAGTTCCTCCTGCCCAGCTTCCCATTCAAATTGGTGACCCGTCCACTGCTGCACTTTCATCTAAGTTGCTTATTATGGATGACCAACCATCCTCAAAAACTGTGTAGGATATAATGCTCAGGGGCTTCTCCAGCATAATTTTGTTCTCACAGTACATGTTTGAGTGTGCTAAAAAAACCAAAACCCCGAAAACACCAAGCCAAAATCTGAGAAAAATTGCTGAGCATGTTCTTCTTCTGTAATTTGTAACTCAAAACTATTAAATGCTTTTACTGCTTCGACTACAGTAGTAGTTGAAGGTCATAGAAAGAAATTAGGGTCTCATGTGCTAGTGGCAAAGGGTCAGGGAGAGTACATGCTAACAGCGTTATTCATAGATAAGAGCTTCTTAGCAGTTTATCATCCCTCCATCGTGGTTCTGCAGCGATCTTTCTAAGCTCCTGATGGAAGTTAACAACAGTTCTGAAAAGCTCAAAAACTCTTACCTTTTACAGAATGCTTAACAATACATTTAAGCTCCAGTTCTCGCATTTATTCTGGGTTCAGTCATCAGTTCCTTATAAACACTTAAAACAAACAGTTAAACGGCTGCAATCTAAAATACTAATGCCTCTTCCCATTTTCTTAGACTGACCTCACCTCATTTTTAGGGACTTTCCCTTGACTATGTGCATGCATATATTATTGTTTATAGAGAAAGAGATAGATATATCCACTGCACTACATGTACCAGCTAAAGGTTTCTCAGTGCTCTTGGCAAATTTAATCTTGTGACCTTGAAGGATGAAAAGCCTGGTTGGGGCCACTTGACATGGAAACTGGAGAAGAAGGGTCAGAGCTGCAATGGAAAGTTGGCTTTGGGAAGGCTTCAGGAGAGCCGGGCCTGCCCTCCCTGCTTCCTCAGGGGACCAGAGACACCCAATCCTGCTTCCAGGAAAACCTCTCTATCCCTGGGAGAAAGGGCAGTTCTGGCTTTCCAAGACTGGCAGAGGAGATATGGTGAGTTTTCCTGGACAATCACTTCTCCTTCTGCACTTCAGCATGCTGCTTCCCTCCTTGGACACACACATATATACAGGCAAAGTATAAAAATGAAGAGTACTCTGTTTATATACCTATTTGTATTTGCACAAGACCCAAAGGCAAAAAACTTTTAGGGCTCTGTAACCAACAAAACTTCCACTTGCCAAAACACTAACATTCCATTTTATAACATGGCATCACAGTGATCAGTCTGTCACAGCTGGAGTACAGTATTTATTCAGCCTTAAGTACTTCAAATTCATAGCAAGTTTGCTAAGCACATGAGGTCTTTCCTGCTCCAAGTTTACCAGGATTCATCCAGTCCTGGATTCACATGGAGGGGTACCACAGAGAAGAGGTGAGACAAAATGAGAGGAAGACTGAATAAAGTGGAAAGTGAAGGAAGGCTGAGGTTCCTTTTTTCTTTCAGTATACACCAGATGACCACTAGAAACACAGGATATCTTCAAGTTCATTATAATAAATTCCTAATACCCATATGTTTAGAATACTTGCTACTGTGACTGTTCATTGCACAACTTTTACGTGCAGCACATATAGTAGGGCTGCTTGACTTTTTTCACTGCCTGTTTTTTCCCACTTCACAAAAAAAAAACCCGCAGCCACGTTGTCTTTGCCACAATGGGAGGTGACAGTTCATGCCATTGTCTCAGGATGTGATAACCCAAGAGCAGCCCCAGTCCACAAGGGATGTTGATGCTCCTGTAACGAGGGGTGAGCAAGAGGCAGTAGTTTGAAGCACAGCCCTAGGTGTCAGTTATTCTACTTTGTTAGGAAAGAGTAATTAGAAAATAACTCCCTGTTGCCTTCAACCCTCTCCCGCCACCCCCACTGGTTCTCATCCATCATCATGAAGACTTCTCTCAGTGATTCATTATGAGAAGGCTGCCTTTCCAAGCGAGGCACTGAGAGGAATTTTCCATTTCTCCCTCCCCCTGTGCACAGCAGCAATCTCATTTCATTACAAGCCCAGGATCCTAATGTCAGTGGCTTCAGGCATCTGCTAATAAGGAACAAGCAGTTTCCAGGAACAGGAGACACAATGAGTGCATTTAAAAACTCTTCTGAGAAATAAAACCCATCACGTGTTTTGATAGGGAAGGTGAGCAAAAGGTAAGGGCCTGTGAAAAGCTGAATGAAATCCTGGAGGGAGGGAGGGAGGGCGGGCTGGCCTGTAAAGTACACAGTAAAAGCACTATCAGACAGGATGAAAGAGAGCAAAGAAGCCTGGGCAAATACTGGTTTACCTACAGGACTCTAAGAAGAAATGTAGGGCAAATATACATTTGCACATATAGTACCAAGAGGCACAAAGCATTTCAAAAGCAGTAAGAATATTTGGAACAACTGAACTCAATATATATTGCAACAGAACTGGGTTCTAACTCTGCCCATTTTGCTGGTTTCTCCTTCAGAAGTAATTGCAAAATTTATCTCTGCGTGAAGTGGCAAGAGGAATTACCTGTTTTAGTAAAGTTCTCAGATCCATGTGTATGTGCATGCACTACATGTCTATAACAAATACTGCAAAGGAGGAATTTTCACTATTCCAACTCCTTTGAGCTATTCTAGCTAGGTTCAGAGGATCCTTGAAAAGAGCTCGAAGTTTCTAACAGCCTTGCCAGTTTAAAGAAAGCTGTTTGTTAACTATATTGTTAAAGTTATACATATATTATACATACATATAGCATAGAGTTATATACTAAACCAAGCTCTATGTTCATTCTTGCAGGTACATATTGTAAATGGGGAATCTTTCCAGACCTGGAGTAGGAGTGTCCCAGTTGCTGAAGAGCAACCATCAGAGAGCACTGAACCGGTTCTACTTTGAGGACATCTAATACTCAAGAGTGCCACTAAGTTCCTCTCTGGAGGACATCATCCTACATCTGATGTCACCTATTTCTTTGAGGCTGGAGAAACAACACTGCTTGAAAAAAACAGCTTTACTCAAAACAAAGATTTAAAATCTGAGATATCAGCTCATTCAAGTTTCAAAGGGTTTGAGAAAAATTGCATTTAGGGTAGGAACTGAACTGAGGCAAATCAAATTAACTGACATAATGGCACAAAAGACAAGCCTTTTGTGGAAGCTGAATGTTGTGTCCTTACTAAAAGTATGTTTATGAACTGCCAGGTTTCTACAATACTTTTAAAGTAATAATTATACTTACACAGCAGAAGATAGACTGTGCTACTCTTGTGCTCACTGGTGCCAGAACTACACACTAGGCTCCCAAACAAGATAAAGTTCTCTCTGTAGATGTGATTGAAAAAAAAAAAAAAAAAAAAAAAGAAGTACAGCTCTGACTTGTTTTGAGTCAGCTTGCTGTGAGAATGCCAAGTGAGAAAAGTTTAAGGCTAAAAACCTGTCTTTCAACAGCTGTTAGAACATGTCAGGAATACCCAGAGGATGAATGTATTCAATTTGTGTAAGAACAGTGACAGTCTGAAACAGTGGAAAAATAAGTAATAGCAGGATATCACATGTTAATTTATCTGAGATGATGACTGATAGCAAAAGCAGAGTATCACATGATCGACTCCATGACATTTAATTCCAAAATTCTGGTCTAGATTTATCTCTGTTAACACTAATGATTTGTTTCTTATCAAGTCCTTTTGCTAGAGATCTCAAGTAGAGAAAAGGTGGATGGGATAGGAAGAGAGAGATCCATCCAAAAAGCTTGAAACTTCCTAGCTTGTGGTATTTTAGTGTAGTATATAAACATGTCAGTGAGATTAGACCTCCCTGCTATACCTTCATGCAGGCCTCAGTGCCTACATTTCCCCTTAAAAACTGAGAAAACTGTTGGCAAAAAGAATTTGGCATTTTACTACTGCTGAGGCAGGCAGAGTTTTTATGCTTTAACAAGCCATACCAAGACAAAAGCACTATGCAAACTGACCTACTTCTCCTATTCTACACATAACTTCTGTGCACACAACACAAACTCACTTGAATTGCTAAAAAAGAACTGAAAATAAAAAATACTTTCTTATTATGCTCTGACCTCTGCTTTATAAGGCAGGCTATGATTTTATTGCTGGTATTCTAGAGGGTTGTAAAGCCTGGTATTTGGTTAATTTTATAGAAGGTGTCAAACTTGATCAACATTAAAGAAAAATGTAAGTATTGTAGTTGTTGAAAACAGATCATGTTTTATTATGGCCTAACTGCACCAGAGTGTTTATTATACACTATTAACATGATTGCTGGATGTAGCTAACCAAAATTTGTAACAAGCTTTGTAATACAAGGGCTTCTTCATCACTAGTACTATATTCTTGATAGATGCTATGAACTGTTTGTGGGAGTGCTGAAATTCATTAATAGTACTTACTAGTGAAAGGATTGTTTACAAAATCAGTGATGGAGAACTCATGTTGACATCTATCTTTGGCTTCCCAAGGAAACAGCTTGCTCCTAGGAAAGAAGTATTTAGTGTCTGCATTGTCTGCATACTCAAACATTTTAAGTGGTCACAATGCTCACCATATTTATTTTTTCTACACTGAGTAAAATTAGGAAGTGTTATTAGTCTCATTTTAGTGAGGGGAACTGAGCCATCTAGATTATGCAAGACATATCAAAAGTTTGTGGCAAGGCAGGCAATAATAGCCTGATAACTCAAGCTACTGCCATCATTACTGGATCTCTTAAAACTCCACAATTATTCCACGTACTTGTTCTGTACTCACAGGACTTTTACTCCTTTGGCCAGCTCAGCTGGCAAGAGCTGATACCACCAGATGCTATGACTCTCTAAAATGACGTAACACCAGATAACCCTAGACAGACAAAGAAGAAACAAATTTAATACTGCTTCAGTTAGGAAATATTCATTAAAACTGATCTACAACTTTTCTCTGGCTTGTTCCCATTGAATATAATGATTACCACACTGATATCTCAGTTGCTCTATCTGTTCTTTCACATAGATTACTGTGTCTGGAAACTTGGTGAGTGTACATTATAGAATATAGCTCCCAAGCAGATAAAGACCTATCAGCAGGGAAGTAAAATATGTGAATTACAACAGCACATGCACTGCGGTCTCTCTACCTTTGTGTGCAAGACAACTACCGGGAGGTTAGTCTGAACATGGATTTACATTATAGTTAAACACATTTTGGGAAAAAGCTTTACAAAAAATACTTACAAATTGATTCAGTGGTAATAACACTCTACTGATTCTATTTTTGGGATCAGTTTCTTTAAACTTTGCATAACGTTGGTTTACTAAATGCTGATATAACAAGACAGCCACACTGCAATATTGAATTACCTTCAACCACATGCTTATGGTAGTACGAGATGAATTTGTCAACCTAAATTAATGGAATACAGACTCTGTTGTCAGAGAACACAAACTGTTGTCCAACAGCTATTTTCATGTTACTATTTAAAGGGCACCACCAGCAGCAAACTTCAAGCCTCATGGTTACTTGAAAGGCAAATGAAACACTATTTCCAAAACAGAATGCAGTTCCTGGCATCAGTTCTGTACTGAGGCTGGAAATCTAAAAGAATGACAATACTACCATTATAGCTTGGGATTAAAAGAAAAAGGAAAATCTGTAGTTCTGCTAGTCAAATATACAAATCTGATGTTAGCTCAGTCAGCACAGATCAAGTTTCACTACTTGCCCTGGAAAGAAACACTCTTCTGGGAGGAATAATAATTCTTTCAGTCAATCTTCACAAGTTGGGCCCAGGAAAAGGAATTAAAAATAGATAAGACTGATGGCAGTAGTTAAGTTTCTAACATAACAGTGGGAGAGGACAGTCCGACTCATCAGCAAAGAAGAGATAACTGGAAATGGGAGATTAGAAGGCCACGCTCATTCCCACACAATTCCCAGACTTCCTAGTAACTCAGTCTGAACACTGTGAAAGCTAAATAAAGTTATAGCTAGTTTTTATATTATCTGAGGAAACTTGGTAAGGTACCAAAACTGCAAATGTAAATTAAATCTCTGGAAGGGATATTCTGGACAACATTCATGCCCTGCAAAAAGGAACAGCAAGTATGTCTCAGGCCACAAAACTAACAGGCTCTCACAGTATCTCTCTGACTAATAACATGAGCGATCCAGCTGCTGAAGAGCTCATGTGATATGAGGTTTTTTTGTTTAGTTGAGTTGTGTGTGATGCAACTCTCAAGTCCAGCTAAGAGATACTTCAATGCGCATTTTCCGTAGCTGGCTAGAACAGCAAGGGAAGTCTAGACACTAATATCCAAAAGGTCACAGAAATAACATTGCACCACTGTATTATGCCTACACAGATTCTGTCTACACAAAGGCATAGAGGGATGGCAACAAATTTAAGTGTAGTGGTCTTGTCAGTTAGCATAATAATAGATTAAAGCCTGAAAAAGAAACAAGGAAAGGATGGTATTGAAATTTAACTTCTTATCCACTCTGACAAATTATTTAGCCCTTTACACTTCTAAAGATTATTCAGGAGATTGGAAAAACAAATTACCTAAGTGAAAGTATACATACCCGTCTCTGCCAAGCTGCTATGGTTACTACTTCTACTTCAGAAATAACAGAAAGACTGTCTACCCAATACCCTAGACTACCAGTGGGGAGCACATAAATTGAAAGGGAAAACTCATGCTAAATAAAAAAAAAAAAAAACAAACCAGAAGTACCTGACATAAACCAGATTAATGAAAGTTAAAGTGAAGTAAACACCACAGCTTCCCTCCTTTCTGCTACATAAGGTGAGTTGTTCCCATCCTGAACTGGGAAGGTACCATGGTTGCAGATGACCTAGACTTAGAGAAACCAGGATGACAAAGGAAAACAAGATGGATCCAGGAGAGGAGGTTCCTAGGATAAGGACAAATAGGCTTAGCCTTTGCTCAAAAAAGTGGACCAAATAGAATAAATAGCCATGTGTAAACAAAACAAAACCAACCAAGAAACTTTGTGTCTAAGTATAATAAAAATCTCAAAGGACTACATCTTGCCTAAAGAAGGACACCAGTTTAACAGCAATTCTTTCATAGTCTGCACTGATCAACAGGTCTGAGGCTGCCAAAAGACGGTTTAACTCCTTTGCTGTGTTCTTCTCCTTAGACGTCCACCTGGGTATCCTGTGGAGAATCCGCTGTCCTGGCAGGAAGCTATAGACCCAGGTGGCTGTGATAGATTCATAATGTTTTTTAAATGGTAGGAAAAAAACCCAGACTAGGACAGTCTGCATTTTCCAGGCCAAACAGTGGGAAAATATTTAGTTAGGACATTTTTCTGCTAGCAGTAGAAGACATAGAAGATTAATATTCTTTTTTCTCCCACCAGATCTTTATGGTATCCAGCTGTAGTCTAAAACAGAGAATGAGAATGGTACAGCTGGACAAACCATGGTGCTAAAAATGTACATGTTCAGAAAACCTGGCCTACAGAAATCTTTCAAGAGCTCTGTAAGACCTGACAACTGCTTGCTCCACCAAAGCAGTGCCAATATTGGTGGGGTAACAGAGTAAATGCACTTTGGTGCTCTTAAACTGGGCAAACACCACAAAAATTACATAAAATTATTTAATGAAAAATTACCACAAAATGCATTTTCCTTGTCTATGGAAAAGGAGATCAGAAGCTAATTTTGTGACTGAGCACTTGTCCTACATAAATGAATTAAAATAAATAGGCATAGTATGCCTATTTATAGGCACAGTTTCAAAAATGCTGACTAAAGTAGTAAATACAGGTACATCAGCAACTAGCAGCCATAACCAGTTGTTAGCTACAAAACCTTCCAAGGTAGTTCTATTTCCATGGGAAAAAAATTCAATACTGTTTAGTAGTTGTTGACATTTCCTGCTTTTAGACACATGCTCTCTCACAAATTCTCCTGGAAAATATGTGTTACTTTATAATGTAAACTTTTACTTAATGGCAGCTTTTAAGTCTTCTGTCAAAAACACATCCATGCACGAATGGAATACATAGGCTTTGAATCTTACTCAGCTAAATTGAAAGCGAAGACTGAACTGCATTATAGCTGAAATCCATAGACACTCAACATTTAAATACTAAAACCAGTTGTATTAGTTGAAAAGGAATTGTTGAAGCCATTAAATATTAGGTAATTTTTACTCAAAAGATAACTTTGCTTCTCTAAGAATGAAAATACCTTTAGGAAGTACAGAATACTTCCTACCCTTCCTCCCAATGGAACAAGTAGCTGGGTACACATTAAATCCCATTTTCTCAAAGGCATTCTATACTTTGTGCTTACAGTCCTTTTCTGAGTACCTGTAAAAAGGAGAAGGAAGAATCAAGATGGGACTAAATATTTAACATCACCTGAACTGCCACACAGGGTATAGCCTAATATCCACTTATGAAGGGGAAATGCTTGAAAACAGGGTGCAAGAAACAGGGCAAAAATCTTTCTCCGGTGTATTCTCCCAGCCTCTCTTAACAACAGGTCAGGAAATTCCTGAGTTGAATACTGTTTCTCAATCATTGTGGTTAATAGCCAGAGATAGAGCTCTTCCGCAAATCTGTCTAATCCTTCTTTATGAGTATTTTTATAAACTGTTGGCCTCTTCTGGTGACAATTTCACATTTTAAGGATGTACTTTCAGCAAAAGGTGGGATGTTCTATTTTGGTTGCCTTTTTCTCCAAATTGAAGAATTTCAGTCAACATAAGTAACATCATCTTATTCTGACCCTGTTTTGTGTCCATTCTAATCCTGTGTCTCTTTTTGAATATTATAAAGCATCTGTGCTGTGTTCAAAATGTACCATATGGGTTAATTCTCTGATGGTATAATTTCTTTTGTTCATTTCCTTCCCTGCAATCGCCAATATCCTGTGTGGTTTTCTGGCTACTGTTAGGCATTTGCAGTGCTGCCTTATCTGTCAACGAATTCACTGCTGAACATGGTTAAAACTGTTGTTCCTCAGGACCCTCTTTCATAGTGAATCCCTCTGACACCGAGTATCACAAGGTCTTTCTCATTCTCCATGCAGCTAGGCAAAACTTTGATCACAGTGGATGATTTTGTAGTATCAGGAAGCTTGTTATTAACCTCACTGCTTCTCTTCAGTTCCAAGTAATTTTTGAAGTCAGCTGAGCACCATGGGCCTCACCAGAGATTGTTGTAGAAACCCTCTGCTAACAGAGGAACCTGATGATCTGTGTCTACATTTTATTTCTGATCCCTTTCTCAGTCACTCTGCCAGGCATCTTGAATTTTTAGTCAAAAACTTCTTGAAAGCTTTGCTATGTTATGCTGTCCTTAGACCAAAGAAAGCCCATATATATATATCAGCATGTTGTAATTCCATAGGGGATTTTTTTTAGATAAATCACAGCTGAGATAAAGGGAGCTAAAAGGTGCCTTTCTTCCCCCATATTCTTTTCACCCATCATACTTTTCCAGTAGGGTTCTCAAAACCACAGCTAGGGCAAGACTAAACCTCCCAGGAGACAGCACACAGCGCTTGAGACTAGCTTCTGAAGATTCAGGATAAAATCTGGTCATTGCACAGGCAAGAACAAAGCCTTCCTATTTCAATGCCTTCCACAAAGTCCCATCTTCTATGGTTTCAAGTCAAACAAACCTCCCAAAACAAAAAAAACCAAACCCCACCACCACCACTAAAAAAACCCACAAAAAAGTGGTAATTTTGCCTGGGATTTATAAAGACTGTTCACTGCCTTCTCAGTGACCACCCCCACCCCCCCCAACTGTCTCAGTTTTGGAAATCTCTTGTGACAGAAGAAAAATGAAATAAATTTAGCTGCTGCAAATTTCTGTTTGCCAAACTAAAAACTATTCATGATATCAAATCCTTGGCTAAGGCATTTGATAACTATATCCAGAGCAAATCCTCGTTACCCTAACAGTGAGTTGGTATTGTGTAAACTGCTGTGGCCCAGACAATGCTCTAAAAGAGCATCATGTCAAATTCACAATGCAAGCCAATATGCGATTGTAACTAGGCAAACAGATCTTTGGTGTCATTTTGTTCATTTTACAAAATACATTTTAATCCTCACACTTCAGTGATTATTAAGCCTCATGTCAGACCAGTGTTTTTTAAACTTTAAAAATGTAGAAAGAGCAATCTAAAAGCTTCTTGTCTTCTAAAATAAACTCTTCCAAATTCCCATTACATTATCACAACTGGTTTTCCTGGATTAAAGGTACTATTTTCAAGTAGCATTTTATTTTCCTAGCCTTCCCCCCCATTATTTTTAGAATAATGGACCTGACATGCTAGCAAAGCTAACCTAGGATTTTGAGGGGGAGAAATCTGGGTGGGTACTTGTTTACATCTCTTGAAAGGTGGTACTTGTCTGAATGAAATTTATTTTTAGCTTCTCAGCAACAGAGAGATGCCAATTCCTGTTTCTGTTGGTGCTTTCAATACTTTTGGCTTCTTATTGTGAAGTAATTTCCACATCTATAGTGCATAGTCACCTTATGCCCTTTGTGGAAGCCACTGATCTACATCACTTGCATTCAGTTTAGTTTCGAAACAGGTTTGCTGTCTCAATCTGCCAGGTCTTGATCTGTCAGTTTTAAAGTTCACGTTTAAGAAACAAGACTTAAAAAAATTGACACCACTAGCTGAAAGAGTATAGAACCAAAGAGAACTGTGCAACTCCAATTCATACAAGAGCGGTTATTCTAGAATGTTTTCATATATGAATTAAAATTGCATTGTTTCTTTTTAAGGCATGAGCTTCTAAAATGGAAAATCACTATTAATTGTGGAATAACTAATCTATAGTCAGAAGACACAGTATTGTCAAAAGCCTTCCTTGCTGGTAAATATAATTGTTTCAGAAATTGTTGTGTTTGATGCATTTAAGGAAACAGAATGTTAAATTCTCCAGAGAGGAGTAGGCTTTCTCCACTTCCGCAGGATATGATACAGGTTGGAAGGAGTCAGCAGCAGCTCTTACAGTGACTTCCAGTCTGTGACACATCTTTATTTCCAATGCAGATGAAAGAACGCTTTCTCAAAAAGAAATCAGATCACAAGACACAGCAATTACTCTTTAAAATATTAGAGAACACACTTTTTCACAGGATATACGCAGGGTACAGTTTCAGCTTGTTACTGTCAATATTCACAGTAAAATACTTTTGAAAAATAATCTATTTAAGTGCAGCTTAGAGCCGTCAAATGCCTGTTTATTTTGTTCTGCAGAAATAGTTATAAGATACCTAATGAGTTACTCTTTCTGTGTTCAGAGTTGCTCAACCAGTTGTGCACTACATCAATGCTGAAAGAGGTTTCTTGGAGAGCTTGAAGCTTCACAGTTTTTACCTGTTCCAACTGAAGCTCTATATTAAAGAACAAATGCAAAGCTCCTGTGCTCTAGATCTGCATGATAAGACATTGATCATCAGGCTAGCTTGTGAAGACACCTTAATGCCCTTTGGATTTGGGACATCCATGTTCTATGGTAAGACTTCTCTATTCAGATAGATTGTCCTGAATATTTACAGTCACTTAAATTTGTGGAGAAGGAACAGTGAGGAGACCAGTTGGCTTGATCTTGTTGATTCCTCCATCTAGGATGCAGACCCTTGGGTATTTGTTTTTCACTAGATGAGCTGCAAACTGAAACAGATATATCATTAGCACACTGCATATTATAGTCCTCAAATCAAAGTAACTTTGGTTTAAGTAAGGCGAGTTAAACAAAAGAAAAAATTATCGGACCCTAGAAGTTTGTTCTTTGCACCAACTAGTCCAACACAGGAACCCAGGCCTGTCTGTTGAAACAGCTGGGATGAATTTGGTGGTCATGAAAGTGTCACACTGATAACCGTGAACTTTATTTATCTCTGCTTAGGCAGGATTTTACCTCATTCTAACAGGATTATTTTATCTCAGAATAATCACTGGAACCCCTCTCAAAGCATGAAATAACAGATTTTTTTCTCTGCATTAACCTAACTCCCAGCTGGTTTTCTGTGGGTTCACAAGTGTACAAGCATCACAGTTTGATGGTATAGTCATTTGCTTACCTATTAAACTTGTCCAATGTGACTTGATTTCACAGATGTCAGATACGAATTTGGGGTCTAGCAGCTGCACTTTCGCCCCCCCACCCCTCCCCATCTGCCCATAGGCAGGTTACATACTGCAAGCACATAGACCCCTCCCACCCCAGTCCTTGAAAGCCTCTCTTGCCAGTTAATTCATTCCATAAACCAAACACAGGAGTTGTCAGTTTCTGTGTAGCAATTTTTCATGAAGTTGCTACACTGATGAAGGAACAATATTTTGTGTATTAAAAAAATAATAATGAGTAAAAAAAAAAAATCAAAATAGTAAAATTAAGTATCAAAATCCCAAACCAAAGGAACAATATTTTGTGTTTAAACTTAAACTTGCTTTTTAAATACTGATTGCAACACATTAAAAAGCAATCCACCAAAATGGATTAATCTGAGAGAAACTCCAATAGTTTTACCTTATTTCCAATAGCCGTGAGAAAGTCTGCCCCATCATCCCAATCTTTCAGATTGTTGCTTTATACTTGATTGACAAATTAGTACCATTTGTAAAATCAGAGTGCTTCAAAATGGGCTATGTAAAACAATCATAATTACTTTTTTGATCATTTAAAATGACTTGTGATACTATTCCAGAACCTAGTGCAAGCATGACCTCTGAATAACTAACTTTACAGAAACAACTAAATTACCAACTCAAGAACAGCAGTAGGCTCCCCATCCAAGCTTAGTACATGGGACTTCTTTTTACATTTACGTTCCTTCTAATTACCTTTGATAGTATAGCAGATACTAAGACAGAACGAGATGTACTACATAATTACCTGATCTAGTAGGTCCTGAAATAATCTCTTTAACAGGTAAGAGTTCATAGTAGCAATGTTTTAAACTCCTTCCATAGCCAGAACTTCTGCTTCACATCGAAGGTATTTTCTATATTCAAGCAATTAATTACTGTCCACTTATGTGACAAACACAGCTATGTTCCTTTCTCTGTGTTTCAGGATGGATTTAACCAGGGAATAACTAGTACATGATCTGTAACCACTGAGGACTTGCTGAGGCAGAATAAGAGGCCACAGTGGATCAGTCAGGACATTTTGGCTGTTGTGTTTGTTTCAGGTACTTGCCTAAGGAAGACCAAAAGTAAGTTCAGTCATCTCTTCCCCCGTTAGTTTGGGTCAGTCAGCACAGGATTCAAAGGATCAAATAAAAAAAATCCTCACAATCTAACAATCAAAACAGCTAATAGTAAAGTTAGACCATATGTGGATGCCAGTTTTAATGAGAAAAGTAAATGCCATGCTTTTAGATAACCTCTCTGATGCAGCAGTGGTGTAATACACACAGAGATATCACTAGGAGAGTCCAAGTACCTCATGCTATAATCACAGTCCATAAAGATGTGGTGTATAGTAAAACAGACACAAAGATATTTCTCTTTGTCAAAAATAGCACTCAGCTGTGCATACCATGAGCTACAAAACCAGTATATATTCCTAGGGAAATACTCCTACCAGACATCTCTACTTCATATGTAATAACTGTCACCTCACAGTGCCCTCCACCTGTGACTAATGGATAGTGCTCTGTCTTGGACACCAATGCTGCTCATAGCTGGCAGAAATGAAAAATAGCAACAAGTGTTCAGACTGACAGGAAGCAGCATATTATTTGCTGAGTATAACGTCCCATGTGTCAGCAGAGACGTTCAACTCCCTGTCTACTGATAATTTTACACTTCTGATAATAAACTGTAAACTCTGCTCCAAGTTTTCAGATGTTCTAGATATAACAAAACTACCATTCCATGCAATCTGAAAAGAAAAGATGCAAACAAATGCTTTGTGTTTAGGGTTTGAGCATTAAGGCCCGTGTCCCACTGTGTTTTAGAGCTACTTTAGTAACCAAGATATAGCTGGAAATAAATTTTCTTCACTGCATATGACAAGAGGTTCCTTTATAACCTTATGGCAAGGGATCTCTTGCTTCTTGCAGGGCCTCTGCGAAGCAAGCGCTGCAGAATCTGTGACTTAGCAAATGATAGGCAGAAAGCACAGAGCAGACAAGATGATATACCACAAGATGAACTGATTTTTTTTTTTTTTTTTACGTTGTCACAGAACTGTCTGCACTTGTCTACATAGCTTCAGTGAGACAGGCTGCAAATACAGCTCAAAATATTGCATCTGAACATCCAGCCAGGGAAAATCCAGTGAGCATGGAATGTACTACTATTGGTACCACACTACTGTGGGAATTAGCTGCAAGTCAGGAACCCACATGCATATACATTGCCATAAGCTGAGAGCTGCCATCGAACTCCAAATATCATCCTCCAAAAGCTTTGCACATACACCCGTCTCCCCGCTGCAAAGAAGAGAAGAGTCAAGGTTTAACTCACAGGGTAATAGGATTTGATCTGATTAAAGACATTCCTAGTTTTACCTTCTGCCTTCCCACATTGCATCACTGAAAATAGAAACAGTAAATTTTAATAAAGAGTAGATTTAGAAGTACCCATCTTACTAGCACTACAGTCTTCCTAATTAAAGCTTTGACTTTTTATAGTTCTGTTCCATGTACATGTTTGTGCCTTCCTCTCTCAGACAGAGGAGTCTGCCAGTCAGACAAGAATGTGAACTTATTCACCATGTTTCTGCAGTGTTCCAACACCACCTGGTATCTTTCCCTGTCAAAATATATTGTATGAAGCTAGTATTTTCAAAACACATGAAAGCGTTATTTCTGGCATGTGAACTGATGGAAGGGCATGAGAGGAATGACTATGTGAAATAGCTACATAAACTTCCTCCCTAATGTGACCTTCATTTATGTTCAAATATCAGTAACTTAAATCGAAGAAATTAAGATAAATAAAAAAATTAATGTTTCCTAAAAAGTTGAAAAAAATCAGTGATCCAAAAAGAACAACATTTCATGCATCAACCCCGCTGCTCCCAAGGTGCTCTTCTGAATTAATGCCAGACTTTCTACAGCAGAAACTGCCACCTTGGACTTTACACACAGGCTCTATTTTCTTTATAAATGCTATCATGAAGTGTCAATGAAAAGTTTAATAACAGGCATCTGAATAAGTAATTTGTAGTCTACTAAATAACCTAAATTACAAAGGTGCTCTTAAGACAGAAGATAACATGGTGAGGAGATAAGCAAATGAGTTACATCATTCTCAGTAACCTGTAAACCACCTACAATTTAAAGAAAGATTTTTTTGAAACATATAAAGGTAGTGCATTATACAGGTTGATTTTAAATAGAAATGAACCTTTGTCATTTATAAGGTGATTATACTTTCTTAAATTTATCAAATGCTTGTGTTGACATTACTTCTGAGATATATCTGTTTCCCCATACCACCAGTGGATCAGTGTCCTCTGCAATGCTTCTGTTTTCATTTAGACAACTTGGGGGAAACAGTAATGCTTATCTGAGGTAGAGGATTAAAGGGATGCTATAAGACTTTAAGCTTTTTCCTTTCTGCCTCAGATGGCCTTTCCTCAAGATGTACTTCCCAAGAAAGTTCAGTTACTGTGTTTTTACTGCCTGCTTCTAGTGTTTAAATTGAACTTCCTATTGCTACTTTCACAGCAAATATTATATATGAAAGGATAAATATGTAGCAACTTATTTAATGACTACTATGTGATGGCTTTGGTGAAGGCTTTGGGAACACTGTTCCTCTATTAAGTAATGTATCAATCAATTCCACATAAAACACCCTTCCCGGTGAGTATATCTCAGCCAGAAAATTGTAATCTGTATTTGAAAACAGTCAGCTAAGACTCTCTCATTCAGATACAAGAAGTCAGGCTTTCCAAGCCAGACAAGATGACAGGAAATTTGTATCAAAATTTGGGCAAATATTAAACACTTTACCCTGTATTGGTGTTGCTCTAAATACAAACGGCATAATAGGACTGCTCCTTTAAGTACCATCTGCACATTGGAGCATCTATCAAAAAGTTTTTACTACTTGGAACAGGATAGTAGAATCACAGCTTTCAAGCATGTTGAATATATTACACCAGGAACATCACATTTTCAGACTGTCTATAGCAAAGAGTCTAATAACACAACACAGCTTGAGCAGCATCGTTCTCAACACCCTTGGGGCTAGCCTTCAGGGTTGCTATGTACACATTATTCACTTTCACAGACATTCTTGTGACAGGTTGTAATTAAAGGGCAAGCTGGGAGGGAAGGAGGAGTAACATACTGTACCAGAATACCAAAAAAGACCACTGTGACAAATGTTACCAGGGTATAAATGTTAATATCATACTCTGAAAGAGCGAGAAGAAAGAGATATACTTTAGAAGCTAGATGAGAAATATTAACCTGATTTTGTAGTACTCATCCATTGCCACAAGATTATTATTAGTTTTTCATTTGTCAGCACTGGTGAAAGCACACCATACTCAAGGTGATCAATCTAGAGCTTTTTAAACAACACTTTCCATATGCCACAAAGCAGACCCAGCACACAAGATTATTTTTAGTCAGCTACTTCTTATATTAAAGGGTTCCAGATAAATTAAATGGCATTTTAACACCAAGGGAAAGAAGGGCAGCTAAAGCCTCCCATATCAACAAAACAGTGACTAGTTAATGGTTACAGTATTAGCATAAACTAAATGGAAGTACAAAACACACGTAGTAAAACTTTGTTCAAACACATACTATGTAAAGAAGAGCAAAAAAGAGGAAGCAGGAAAAAGAGTGAAAAGAGAGAAAGGAAAAGAGTAAAAAGAGAGAAAGAAAAAGAGCAAACAAAAGGGAGAAACGGGGAAAAAAAAAAGACGGACTTGCTGCTCTAACAAGATCAAGGAAAAATTCTTCACACGCAGACCTGGCCAAAAAGGAGCATTTTCCATTCCATTAGTACAAAAACACAGCAGTAACTTAAAGGACTTACATGCAAAGATTTGAAAATAAACCTATACAAACAGGTATTTAATAGCTGGTTTCAGAATAAATGTTACTGAGAATGAAAGTAAGAGTAAACACTCAAACTTCTCCAAGTAATAACTTATAAACACCTGCATTTTTTGTTTTCCACCTAGAAATGATATATTAAAAAACAAACCCAGCTGAGAGCAAGCACTTGAAAATGAAAACTCAGTTGCAGAGATTTAGCTGTTGTAACACAGCTAATTTATACTAAAATATATCCAGTGCACTCAATACAGCTAAATGGATTGTAAAATTAAAATGCAAAAAGCAAACCTATTCTGGTTTTGATTCAACAGAAGATAAAAGCTGTTTAGCGAACAGAAATATGTATTTTTAAAAAGATGCGTAACAGTTGGCTTGAATATGAAAAAGAAAGCATGAGTCTTTCTGAAAGATTCTACCCCCCTCCAAGTCTAAAGACTGTCCTAGATGTCAAAGAAAGTTCAGAGAAATACTTGGTAGTGAAAACCTTTTCTTTGTGATTTGCAATACTTTTTACTAATGCTACCCAAACTGGAGTCTTTTTTCTTAACCACAGAGACAGCTGATGAGAAAGCCTCTGGCAGATCCATACAGAAACTGCCAGCTCTTCGGTATTACTGAGGACATGCCTACACTGTCACTTTTGTCCCATTTCTTCTTAAACTCGAGGACAAATTCCTTGGCCCTCCCAAAAAATGGACACATTCCCTCCTGTAGCAGTCAGTCAGTCCTCTTCAAAAGCCGATTCAGATACAGTTTAGAGAAGAGCAAAACAGCATCTGCCCCAGACAAGCAGTCTGGATACTCGAATTGCCAAATTTGTCAATACCACTCTAGCTGGCAATATCCTTACACAAATCTCCTGGACCTATAACATACATTTATTAGTTCCTTACTATCACTATTTCAGATTCTCTGAACTGAAATAGCAGGAAACATAAAACACTGTCTCAGAACTGAAAAACAGCCTCAGAAAGTGATAATTCTGTGTTATAATGCAGTAGCCCTGAGTGTACAAAGTGATACAGCCTAATCATGCAAGCTCATGAAAGGACAAGAGTGCTCTTTCAGAGGTGCAGACCACAAAGGCAGTATAACCACAGCCAAGACTGACTGGAAGACTCCAAGGAAACTGTGGAGCCTATCAGCAGCACTCCAGGATTCAGATTCACCATCTCCCATCTTTCCTGTCCTTGCAGATCTCCCAGATGGCTGAGAAGAGTTGAGATCCTGCTTGCCAGCACGTCCCAGAAGTCAGACATATTTTGATAGGTAAAGCTGATGACCCATCCCACAGTCCCTCATCTCAGATACACCCAAGCCTCTGTGTAGTAAGGCACACAGATGGGACAAACAATGTCTACATCAACAAACAACTAAAATTTCCATTAACCATAACGGCTTGTCTCAGTGAAGATTAAAGAACAAAACTTATTTGGAGTTTTAAAAACAGCCTGCTTTCCTTGGCACCTACTTCAGAAGAGGAAAAGGAACAATCAAATTCTGATCCTGAGCCTCTCCAACTTTCATTTTCCCCCTTTCCTCTTTCATACCTAGATGGAAAGGGGGAATATTTAGGTCATCTCTGCTATACTTGAGGCATTCAGTGCAAACTAACCAAAGCCACTGACAATGGCAGAATTACAACAGCATAACATAACTCCTGGCTGGCAGTCCAAGTGTCTTTTTTGGGCTGTGTGAAGAGCAATGTACTAGCAACAGCAGCCGGGTTATCTTTCTGTCAATGAAGGAAAACTTGCACACATGTTACAATAATGAAAAGCACTAAATAATTCAAAATTTACAGAATAAGAAAGACTTCACTGTGTCTTGGGTAGAGGTACAAACAGCAGGATTGTTGCTGATTAACTAGGCCTTTCAGCCTCTTAAAAATACAAACTTAATCTCTTCCTCTTTAAAAGCAACAAAGAGGCAACTGATGATTCCAGTAGGCTGAGTAATGCAGATGGGAGGGTGATGCCTTAAGAAAACAAACATGAAAAAAAGACAGTCTGGTAGTCATAAGGAGCCCCTCCATCCCTGCAAAGAGCAAATATCTTCAGTTTTCATTTCACTTGTTCAATCACTTATCCGTAGAGAATATTTACAGGAAAATGTAGAATCTAAAAGATGGATAGTGGAAATACCTCAAGAAGTTTATCGCCTAATTTCTATTTACTTTCAGTCTAGAAATTTCATTAGGCCCTTCTAACTAAGTGTACCCGTCTTTAGAAGCATGAACACATCTGCCCTTTAGTATTCTATGGAACACCTAATCTTCAGATCACCCTATAAAGTTTTATAGGTATCCATTTGTGTTTTTAAGACAGGTTTATAACAAGAAACCAGCTTCAACACGCAGGGACTTGCTTCTCTGGCAAGGCCTTTTTAAAAGGCCTGAGGAAGATGACAACAAAAATCACAAGAATTCAGTGGTAACTGGACATTTTTACTCATGTATCTCAGCCTTCATATAAGAAGAAATGTATCTTTGATAGTGTACTGAGAGAGAAAAAATGTTACTTTCATATAGAAAAAGTTTTTTTTTTTCAGAATAGGAATATGTTATATAAAAACAATCTCAGAATTGACCCTCTCCCCCTTGCTCTGAAAAGAGACAGAAAGATCTCATGGAAAATCAGGACTGTTTGCCTTTGCTTTGGAGATAATTCATATATTTTATCTGTTTGCTACTGTGATGCAGTAAGAATGACTACCTTGTTTCAGTAACTTGTAGAAGTTGTCTAGACAATGTATTTATAGCAGCATAACTTATCTAGATAAAAAATAATCAGTGTAACAATCAGAAGTTACAATTTAGAATTTATTTCCCTGCTATTAAGACAGATGTTTTTAAAGCTTTGATTTACAGCTTATCTAACTGTTTTTCCAAGGCAAGAAATAAATGCATTGCTAATTATTAGACAGACTAAAGTGTCCTGTGTACTTTATTCTGTTCTAGCATTTAACTGACAATAAAGCACGTATATATTAAACGACCACACCACACGAGTAGAAGCATGTCACTGTCAAAATTGAGTTGCTGGAGCATGATTTAATATCAGGTAAGGTATTTCTCCTCTTCTAATTCCAGTCAACATTGCATTAATCTAGACAAAAAGCTGGAAACGGAAACAGATAATGCCTTAGCACCTCAGAGTTAATTGAAGGAGAGGAGATGAAGTAGTGATGTCACCCTTCCAAAAAAAGGCCCAAACCAATCCTGTTCCTACATATGCATAACTATAATCCGCCTTTGCACTTGCTGTATCTCAGACTTTGAAAGTGACAAAAATCAGGAGACCTGCTATTTGCCATGCACTAAAAAAAAAGCAGCTACAGTTGAGCACTCATTGCCTATTTAACTATTATATTCCCAACTGTAATGATCCTCTGCCCATACCAGAATTTACAAGGTACTTATCTATCAATGGATTTGGGAAAGGGGAATTTAATTCACTTAAAGAGATGGTGCCACTTAACACATTTAAAAGTTAAAAATCAAAAAAGAATCTGGTTTATTAACTCCAGCATAATGCCTTTCACGTAGATGTTTCCTGCTCTTTTCAGAGTCAAACAAGTATTTGCTCTGTTAACAAATGCCCAGAATCTCCTAGGAGAAGAAAGGCTGGCACAAAGTGAGAACCAGCCTAATAGAAGGAATATTCTGCAAAGAAGTGCGAGCCAAGCACCACCACACGATGCCCAGTGCAAACTCCTCTTCACTATACCATTATGCTGCTAACAGCACATTCAGTAATGCTCTTGCACATCAGCCAATCTGTTCATTTAATTTTTAGGGTAAATTAAATGGCTTAACAAGCAGGATTATCCTGTTTTAATTCTGTTTTAAGGAAGCATTCAACTAGAGCCAGAGCTATACTGAAGTCTGCGGCACTGCTGGCTTCCTTTGCCTCCTGCTGGAACAGTGCTGTGGTGAAGTTTTCACTTTTCCCTCTTGCCTATCGAGTTCTAGACAGCATTTTCTTTCCAATTTAAATGTTTTATCATCTGGCACCAAATCAAATACAAAAGATAGAAAATAAGTATGAAAAGGGGGAAAAGGCATTTTCTACATGTCTGTTGAGTACACTTAACTTTGCTTCTTTTTTAAAAAATTTATTTAAATGATGCCATGCAGGCATGAATACAAAAAGCAATTGAAAGATTCAACCTTCTAATTACAAATAGCCCCATAAATAATCAGTGTTTTTTCACACTTACCCCCACCTCTCTCAGTCCTGCATAAATTTAAACCAAACATCATCTAAAGGTGCCCATCTCCATATTTTTAAAGGAGTAAGTATCAGTGAAGACTTCTGAAACATTCTCCTTTATGGTGGCGGGTACATTTTGTGGCTCATTCCTTTTCAGCTGGAAATACATAACTCTGTCTAGAAAAAATACATTTGAAGCTGAACACCTTAGAACATTTCTTTGGATGTAATTGTTTTTGTTTCCATGCATTCATTTTTGCATTTTTTCATATGATACAATTACCTAGTAAAATTCAAAAAGTAATAGCTATTCTTCTTGTCAAGCCTCAAGCTACATAGCTTTGGATTGGTTAAATTCATGAATAGTGCCAGACAGTTTTATGCAGCCATGCAGGGTAAAACTGAAATTTGTCTTAAAAATTAATCCACAAAAGAAAGGCATTCTAAATTTTATCACCACAGTCAAATTGAGGCTGGTTTTATATGTACTCTAAGGGTGCGATATAGGTGGTGAGTCCCTATCAGTATTTAGGCTCCAATATTTAATTAATCTGTGGTCAAACTGGTCAATCCAGTATTTTGTTGCTATTTAAAACTCTACACTCTTTCGTTAGACTTTCAAGAACTCTAAAAGCAAAGCAAGAGGCAAAGCAACATTTCTCTTTTATGAAAAGCTATAATATTGACAATTCCAGGTAAACCAGGTAAACAATGTCTCAGTTGCAGAAAGTCTGGGTTTGCGGATAAGGCAGCACCCTCCTATACGACTGAAGTACTTGCACTTACTAAGCACGCTGCAAGTTTTCTATAGCTGCACTGCAAAGGAAACATTCAATTTTCATTTAACAAAAGATTTAAAAGGCAAAACAAATCTAAGTTTGCATAAGAAGTGTCACTACCCTGCAGGAGAAAACTGTATCTTAGCTATGGTGTAACCCACAAGCACTGTAAAGACTCTGTCCTTTCTTTTTGTCAGACAGGATTGTTTCTTCATGCTGTTTTAGACAGAATACTTATAGCGTTCCTCTGTTTCAGATAAAACATTTCTGACAGGTCCTGGAAAACAAGTCCCAGAAAAAGACTTGGTAGTATGTGGGATATCTCCCATAAAGACACTCATTAGTGAATACCAAAGCACTTTCTTTTTCCTGTTCCATTTCTTCAGGATGTTAGTGAACAGTTAGGCTCTTACTGAGATAAATTAGGATGTTCAGTGATTTAAAATGTAATTGTTGAAAGAAGCTGCATAACCCACCATCAAACGTGTAAAACATTCAAATCAGCTCCATTTCGCTCTTAGCATTTTATGCATTTTGCATTTGTTCGAGGAGGGGATTTATTCATTCAGCAGTTAGTGAGCAATTGTGATTATGCAAGTTAATTGCTTTCATGTTGAAATATTTATCGTGGACTTACCCAGATCTCATGCACGAACCTAGGTCTCACTCACTAAAACTATGTGAGATATGCTGTACAGTCTCTTTTATGCCATCACTGTTACTATTTAAGAGACTTGATACATATCACAAGTTAATTTTCTAAATGATGAAACACAGGTTAATGAGAGGGATTGCTCACACTACTTACAACTCCCTGTATGTATTAAAAACTCCAACATTTGTTGTGCGGATGCTTCTGCTGTCCACCACATGAAGACCTTTTAGTGGTTCACAACCCTCCTTGTCATATCAGGGCTACAGTTCATGTCCTCTGAATAAATAGACTTAAATTGTGGTGAACTCAAGGTACACCATACCTAAGAATTTTTTTTTTTTTTTAATTTAAAAAAAGACACAAAGGGTAACTCTCCTTCACCTGAGAGGAAAAATGGTGAAAGAAATGCTTCTACTTGTTATCCTGCTGGTTCACAACACTACCCAATATTTAGTTATAAAAGGAACAGCCAAGTCTGAATATTGTCCCTGTCTAGTTAAAGGCACTGACAATAAAAGTATAATACAAAAGTTACCATTCTCCACAGGAACCATTCTCCACTGAGCACAACTGCATGAGCTAAATGATTCTAAAAAAACTAATCAATACACTGTTTTTTATTAGCAGGAATATGAAATATATCTTATTTCCTTTGGACTTCATAACATACCTGTCCCCACCCTACTTACCTTGTGTGCCTCTTAACACCACAGAAAGTACACCCAAGTGAGTTTTGAAAACTAGATCTTACTGATGCACATTAGAAGTGCTGATGTCACTTCTATAACATGCCAAAATAAAGATTTTAAAGCCTAAAAAGGTCATGTTACATAATTTCATTTCAAAACATCAACTTTCTCAGCTGTTGATCACTTGTAGAAAAATGTTTTTGTCTAGAAGCAGAAATGAACAAAAAAATCCCCCCAAATCCTGTCATCATACCCAGTTACTAATCTGAATTATCCAGACTCTAGCATTTATTTACTACTGTCTGTATTAATGACACTTATGTATTTCTAAGTATCAACATATATTTTATAGCAATATACTTACAGCAGCTGTGTTCTTCACTACATTTCCTACAATCACCACAACTCTTCCTTTAAAGCTCTGGAGAGTGGCAGTTGCTGGGCACTGGACGAGATCCCCTTCTGCAGTAAATGCTGATGCAAATGGGACATTGATGCTGCCCGAAATGTGCCCACGGTTAAAGCTTAGGAAGATCAGTTAAGGACATCTGAAAGGCAGAAAGATCCGTGGTACATGCACAGCTGTGGGATGAACTTGCTCTTCATCCTGGCTGTCGTGATACAACACCATCAGTCTTTTGTACTAGTGTACTCATTTACTATTTACTCATATGGAGAAAACAACTTCTGACAGTACACAGAAAAAAAGGACAGAATGAAGAGTTGTTTGTTTCATAAAGGACATAGCACAGCACTACAGAAACTGATCTGTGAAATTAAACACTTGGTGCTAAGGACTAAATATCCACAGTATACATATTTTTGTGGATATTACTTCAGATCAGCTCTAGTTTGATAACAGGAGCCAAATACCAATAGGTAGCTGGAGCACCTCTTCCAGAGGAGTTTTATGCAAAAGGAATGAAGTACTTACAATAAGAACCAAAACTAAATAGGGATTATTGGAAAATTTCCTTAAACCTCCTGCCAACCCCCGCAAGCCCCCTACAATTTTGATCCAAACTGAAATTCTAGTGAACGTGCACTCAGATTCCCAGACACGCATCGTGTATATTATCTGCAGTCTGAATAACAGCAGGTGTGTATTGGGTATTGAAAAGCAAACAACATACAAATGCTAGCAACTTTCAGATATAGTTAGTTGTGCTTCATTTTCAAAGGATGATCGTTCAATGAGATTTTATGAACAAATATTGAATGTGAAACTCTCTTCAATAAAAATTAAGTTGGACCACTACTATTTAGCTTTTTATGAATTTGGAAATGCACCATGACCTTGACAAACCTCTGAATTACTTCCACAGACTGTACACACATGCCCAGAACACTCCCCTTCCCCAACAAAAAACAAGCATACCTTTGAAGAGATGGGAAACAGTAAAGTTCTGCAAAAATACACACACTGTCAAATATCCAGATTAGTCACTCTTTATTACTGTACTTGCAGAGAGCTAGTTCAATTTATAATTAAATCTCAGAATCCTTTTTAATAAAGGAGCTGCCTTAAATGGAGGTAAGATTTAATTGACTTAGATTAATATTAGCATTACTTTCTTGTGATTTATGTAACAGTTTCAGCTTTATGGTCATCACTGTTAGTGTGGGAAAAACATTGCTATATAAAAAAATTTGAAAGAACAAAAGATGATCACGTACCATTCATTAATGTTGTCAGTTTGTTTCTATTTTGAAGGGGAAAATTATAACATCCCTCCTCACTAATCTGTGTCAACCGCCTTTCCTCAACCCCATTTATAACCACATCACTATCATTGCTACTAACCAGGATAGAAGTTCTGAAACAATTATTGTTTAGACAGAAAATGACTTTGGACAGATTTAGTTGCTCACTCTTATGCCACCGAGTATGCTTCACTGCTCAGAGAAACTTGACCTGATCTTTTATAAAAGAAATACATTTGATATCAACATTAGTACCAAACTAGATAGGATCCAAATTGTATTTGCTGTCATTCACTTTATCCCTAGTCTTAAGTGACCATTTTAAGCATTCCAGTACTAAGACAATTAACAAAAAGGCCAAGATTTTGTGTGACAGTCTGAGAGACCATAAGCATGCAGCTATAACTTTCATAACAGGAATGGAAGGCTGCCAGTATTTCTGCTAATATCCTTAATGAAATGAGCCTTAGATGAATTGCTGGCCAACAGAGACACTGCTTTCAGTATATTTATTACCTTTTCGTTAGAAAGTCTACTGTTACAAAGCTGTCTGTTGAGAAAAAGGGCTAGTAGCTCTTGACCTCGCAACATGAGCTTCATTAGAAAACAATGCCCTAGCTTTTAAGTGCATCCTAGTATGAAATATGAAGCATGTCTGATACTTGTCAAAAGTCCTCTCAATGCTTTTTTCAAATCACACTGAAAACAAAGTGAGAGTGAAGTTTAGCATGGTAGGCATGGACGATGAGGAAGACTAACAACAAAACGTAAGAAACAATCGTATTTTTGAAACGCCTCATAGTGGTCTGTCACATTTTAAAACACATGCCACTAACATACAGACTGCCTGATCCTATTGTACAGTTTGTTGAGATTTTCTCACAAAGACTGTTTCTTCACTGCAAGAATGAACAGGGCACTGAACACAGTATTCCTGTGGTTTCCCATGTATATTCATAAATGATGACAGTTTAATAGCCTTCTAAGATACCTTATGTTTTCTTCTACAACTGACATATAAATCAACTCACTTAAGGGGTAATTTTACTACCTACCAGGCTACCTTTTTAATAATGACGTTCCCTACCTCCTAATGCCAGATGGGTATTATGATTTAAGTCCACTCATTATGTAAAGGACAGGACATTTTAGTCTACCATAAACTCCAACCAGATTGAAACAACAGCGCCAGTGATTACAGTGCACTGTTCAAGCTATGGAGATTTTCTCTCTTCAGTATTCTTTTGAATGCCTCCCCATTCAAAAAATATAAATGGAAAGTCTGATTAAAATTTTGTAATATGAAAAACAGCCTCATAAAACCACTTACTTCATAGCAGACAGACGATTTTAAAATAAATGAAATTTTGAATCCACTCTGCTGGAGTAGAATAGAATTAGTATGACAGTAGAGTAGAACCTATTATCGAGCTATTAGGAAAGCTATAGAAACATTCAGGCAAACACCTTGCCTTTGATCCTGATTATAGTATAAATAAATCCATTACTGTACATAGATAATACCCTTTCAGTGCAATGACTGTAGTCTAGGCATTGTATATTACTTGGTCTCCTGCATTCTCCTTGATTTCTAGGAAGTAGCTTAAATAATTAATAACAGAATGATGCATGTAGAAATAGAAACATTATTTAAGTTGGTAGTATCAAAGCTTTGTATGCAGTAACAATAACCTTTTATGGTTTTTAATTCCAGGGACTTCTCTTTTTAACTGGAGTCAAAAAAGTGTTATCTCTTGAGGAAGAAATGATGTCTCAGAAAATAGCCTGCATTTTTACTGTTTTCTGAATAAAGAGGACCACATTTTCAACAATCCAGATCCAGGAGTAAAGATGTTGCTGGAGCCTAGAACATAAAGAGTCAAACTACTCAGACACATGAATTTATACTTAATTGGAATCCTTAACTGATGCATGAAATTAATACATGCAAGCAGAAGAAAAATTACATTTTGTGTTCTTTTGACCATTTTGTTTTGTCTCCACAGCAGATCACATTACAGGTTCAAGTCTGGCATACAATAAAACGGTAATTCCTTAAAAATAACAATTTTAATTTAGAATAGTCCAATTATACTATTCTGTTTCCCCTGTAAATAATAAATCTATCTCTACATAGTAAAAAATAATATTTTTCTACTTCACCATACTTTGCCATAAATATTGCTAAATATTTAATAGAGAAAAATGTTAACGGCAGTGTTTTTCTCTATATATACAATTACCTTTAAAGTGGTATTTTAAGAAACTAGATGAAAAAAATCAGGTTGAAACATTATTTATTTAAATTTTTACTACATATTTTAGCCAAATATTGGCATTGATCCACCATTCACTTCACTGTCTAGAATTTACACTTTTCTAATACGCATGCATTATATTGGTAGCATTTGTTAGACACTGGAAGATCTTTTCTAATGGCAAAGATGTTGGAAGCCTGTTGAATCTCTATCATTGGTGATCTTTAAGAACAAGACAGACATACATAAAAGGAATGATCATCCTTTCTCAAAGTAAAAGGTGGACTAAAACTCACAATTCTTTTGTTATTTTTCTATTTAGTATTGTTTGCCCATGAAGAATTATGGCTTGTGACACAGCAAGTTAAGAGTACATTTACCACAAAAAAGAACTGTCTACATCACCTTTGCTATTATGAAAGGAGAAATACTTAAAAAATGATACAAACCAGTAACAAGTATATTCCCAAATACTCGATAGAAAGTTAAGAGTTACCTCTAATAAAATCTTGTCATTATTCCCACTTTTAGATGGATGTGGACAAAGATGTGCAAGAAAGACTCCCCCTTCCAGAACCCAAACAAACCCAGCCCTGTAACTGCACTACTTCAGAAAAACAATTAAAAAAAGACTCCACATGCAAAGAACTACATATCTGAAAAAAAACCCAAACGAGTAAGGTGTAGACAGAGTAGCAACCCTGATAATATAGCTTCAAGATACCTTTAGTACTTTTCTGAATATAAGCTAACTAGAGGACGTAAGTTAGGGAAGCCATATGGCTGCATTACCTGACAGTGGCAAGAAGGCACTCAATAGGAATTGATTTTCCACTGAGGGATTGGCAAAGCACAGGAGCCATCAACTCTTCTCTATCTCCCTTCCACTTAATTGGAAAGCCTCACATCCTTCCAAAATATTGGTCCTATTAAATGGGGAAGGTCTGCTGACAACACTTGTCATAAAAAAAAAAAAAGTAGCATTAAAGCATTTGTGCTACTGGTACAAAGTGGTTTCACTGGACCCACAGTTTAAAATGGGAAGGCAAAAATACATTTCTCCTCTTCTCTGCAAGCCAGAGACATGACAAAAATGTCTGCCTTTGGTCATTCCACTGTACCTCTACCACATCTCTTTCCATTGTTTACCATTCTAACATCTCAGTGCCTACAGACAATGAAGTAGTAATTGACACAGGCATGATTTGGCAAGGCTGGCACTCAGATTTGAAGGATACTCTTCACTGTTACGAATGTCCACCACCAGCAGCTTTGGCTTGCTAGACTTTGTTTTCTTTACAGGTGTTTTGGAATGACTAGGTCCTGTCAACTCACACAAATCAATCAGATCTTCTGCTGAAATTCGTGGTGACACCTCTGCCTTCAGGTCATCCAACTTGATGGAATCCCTAGACTTTAAAAGAAGAAAATTAATATTAGAGGTGATAAAACTAGAGTCATGGTGTTCTCTGAAACTTCTACTTACTTGACAACCTCAGAGTGTAACAATGCAGTTAGACAGAAACAGATCTCTTCCTTAGAACTCTGAACTAGTCTGAGTTAAACTACCTATACAGAAGAGCTCCAGAGCACTGCCAAATGCCTATCTGCTAATTATAGTCCTATTTCCTGTTGAAATTGTTAAAAAAATAAAATTGTTTGACAATCTGTGCAAACTATTTGTTTGTGATCTGTTAATGAATTATTCACTGTGGCCAAGGGGGTCACAAAACCCACAAAACGTTTCTCAGCATCAGAAATTAAGTAAATTGGCTAGAAAGCACTCTCTGAAAGGAGTTGCTGAAAGGCCTTATGCTTGGAGCAGGAAAGAACAGTAGCAATTGGAGACTTGGCACAGAAACTGCAGGGAAGCCTCTAAGATACAAAGCTATCTAAACACTAGGTATTACCCCAGCCCAAAGAAAAGGCACAAATCAGGACACCAGAAACGTGAGAAATAGTCCTGTATTATAACCCAGAAAATTTTTTCCATAATTTTAGGGGATGGGGCAATTGTGGGACAGGACAGGTAATGATACAACACACAACACCACATACCTGGTAGTACTCAAGCAACTAGTTTGATAATACTTAAATTGTTTTTCATGAGAGCCTTCACTGTGAATTATCTCAGAAATATTCCTAAGTGCTAGCATTTCTGCACTTGACATTCTTAGAAGCTCATGCATGTCTAAATTAAGCAAAAAAAATAAATCAACCCTCCTTATTTTTTGCAAATAGAGTGCAGAAATTCCATATTTTCATTAATTACCAACACATACAAATCTCTGAACTGCAGCACAAAAAAATAAAATATGGCCACCATAAGACAGTTGTGAAATGTTTGAAGCCATGTCTCCACCTTCCTTCAGAGGCCGTTTTACACTGCTGAAACTTTCAAGTGCCATTACAACTACACTTTCACCCAAAAGAACTAGCTTGATTCTCAAAATAAATGAAGAAGGAAACCTCCAGCTTGTTCAAGAGGGTCAAACTTGGATCCTTTACAAGCAATAGGCAAAAAGATGTGCAGCATGCCCTAGGCTTTTGTTCTTGGGAACGCTGGGTTTGCAAAACTTATCTGAAGACCTAAAAGTTAGAGGACTGCTACAGTCACTTTTCCTGTTATTACATATGCAAAGATGAGACTTTTTTCTTTAATCTCTTAGCTACGCTGGTGGAACTTGCAGGACTATATTTGCACTAAAATGTTCTCATATCACTTCAATCAAATGTTGAAAGTGCTTATTTTTTAAACCTTTCATAAGCTATGTAATTAAATATACATTATCATGCACCGTGGTGTTAAGGAGTTAAACTACACTTTTGTATAGTCTTCTGCAGCAAAAGCTTTTTTTTTTTTTTTTTTCTCTGTTGGTGCCATTGCTTCAATCTGAAAAATCACGGGTAAATTGTAAAGTAGCTTGTTTTCACTCTGATTTAATCCAGTAGATACAGAGTTAACAGGTTGGTTACATATGCAAAAAACCTCTATGGAACATATGGAACTCAACTTACTCTTAAGAGTTGCGTACATGAAAGATACACTTATGGAGCTTAGTCATCTTACAAGAGAACTGGCTTGTCTTGTGCAACCATCGTGCTCCTGTTGACAGGAGGTCAAATAGAGGCAAAAGTTGTTTATAACTAAGTCCACAGCTATTTCTGGTGAGTTATTCTGGCTTGTCAGGAGACAGGAACAAACAGAGTGACTAGGATTCATTACAGGGAGCATATTCTGAAAGATCTTCAGACTGTTTTGATGTCTTATTCTTAAGGAAGAAGACCTATATTAATGAAATAGCCAACCACTTCATCATGAAGATTTGCTTGTGCACTATGCAGTTGTTCATAACATGAGCACAAGCATACAGAGATGGACTACAGAAAGTGGAAAAATAAAGAACAAATAGAACATTATCACATATTATCTTTGAGAATGGGTCTATACAGTGCAGTCAAAACATAGGTCTTTCTAAGAGTATCACAGTAGTGAATTTTCCGCTTCAAAAAAAAAAATTAATCTTTGTTATCTTGTTTTAGATTGCAGTGATCACCCTGATTCAAGACACTATGTGCTTATAGCCCATTAAAAAAAATTCAAGAGAACATGAGTAACACACTGAAGGAAACAGAGGCATTATTCATTAGTATTAGCCCAACTGACTGTTAGCTCTAGCTTTTGTTTTGGTTTCTAAACATACCAGTTTCTTAATTAATCTGATGACTACTCCAAGTTGAAAGAACAGAGAGGCATACACTTATTCTCCTGAGTTACGTCCCAGGAAAAAAAAAGACTTCTTAGACAGTCCTTCTGCAGTTCAAAATACCTTTGCTGTAAAACAGATTATCAAAAAGCACTCAAAATTACAAACAAAAGTGGTAATTGTACTTCAGGGAATATATTTGTCCACCAAACTGCCTCTTCCATTGTATATGACAGTACTAAAACCAAAAGAACTTACAAATTGCTAGTCTCAGCACATAATTTCATCCCAAATTCAGAATAATAGAGGTCAAGATGCTTTATATTCAGAAAAATGGTTGATTTTCTGAGTAACACATTATTGTTTCAACAGAATAGCCAATACTCAAGGGAGACCTATTTCCTTACAAATAACAGTGTGACAGAGGACACAGCCAACTCCCAGTTGCTGTCTAAAGCCACCTCCCAGTTGAGTAGCTGGATTTCCCCAAGAGGAGTCCAAGGAAATGAATTTCATCAAAGGCGAGGAGGCAGGGGAACAATAAAGTCAAACTCTTCTCAAACTTCAGGCTTGCCAAAAGAATTCAGCAGTCCACGTCTAGGGGATTCACAGCAGACACAAGATTGCAATACCAAACAAAGGCAGTAACGTAGAAAGAGCAGTTATTATATAAATACACATTTGGCTGAAACAGCCTGATGTTAATATGCCTGATGACTAAAACTGGCAGACATCTCTATACCCTCCTCAGGCAACAGCTTCTGCCTCAGGAGAACATTTGTGGAGCAACACTGAGGAGGGAAGGGAAGAAAGGCTCCTGCAAAAAAAGTTCAATCCTTGAAACAGGGTCAGACAATTACAGGTAACAATAAACACAGGTAGCAAAGTCAGGCATTATAAATGTGGACTATGCCAGTGAAGCTCGCTGAGATGACCTGAATTAAGTCTTCTGGAGAAACATTTACATTACGACGGACTCTAATTATACAACCACTTCCTACTTTTGTTTATACAATTTTTGTCTAATTCAGCAGATGGGATGAATGCCTCAGGGAAGAATAAAAGTTTAAGAGGAAAGCATGACGTCTACAGCAGAAAACAAGACAGTCAAAATTCACCTGTACTGATATAAAAACATTTTCTCCTTATCTAAAAGTATAAAGCCACAAGAAGTGCTCCACAGGTAGACACCATCTCTCCTATGAATTGGTTTTAATAACCAGGATAAGCATTTTTTTCTTTTAATTGGGTTGAAAATAAGGAGAAACACATTCAACTGTGAATTTTACAGCTATCTTTGCTTTGACCTAGTATGTCCAGATTTACCTAAATAGTATATTTAGTGATACATTACCTCTATACACCTTTGAACAACGCTGCAGCCTAAAGCTCCTTGACAGACTTGCAGGAAATAAAATTGCTGAATCAATTCTTGTTTTATCTGTTTTAACTGTTTTATCAGACTAATTTATTTCCTACAAAGTGAAATATGTGCACACACAAGTAAGATCATCTTTCCTAATTACACTTAAAAATTCGACTTTATCTGCTGTATCTGGTAACAACTACATCTCATGTCAGACATTTTCTCACAGGAATTTCCTAATGAACTGTCAGTCAGCACAAGCTAAACACAGCTAACACCAAGCTGCTAATCCTTCTACCAAGTCCTCCTCCTCATACCACCATCCTGCTATGGATACCTGTAGTTTGGCACTGGACTTGAGTTCAGACTGCTGTTGAGACTGTCATGGCGCCTCAGCACCCAAAACTTGCAGATTCTTCTGAACTTTTAATGCCTTTCCTACTCCTCTCCACAACAGTGTTCCAGCTCTTGTCTACCACCTCAGTGACTACTTGCTTAGCCTCAGTCTGGCCAACCAAGAGAAGATGCACTAGATGCAGACTGACATTTTAGACAGGAGGCTTAACATTTCTCCTGACTGCTGGCTTCAATTCCCTGTTTAGGCTTTATTATGTCATTGCAGGCATTGTTTTCTGGAAGAACCAGAAGGAATAGTAGGTGAAGGAAGGGAGAGGGCCCACTTTAAACCAAATCGTTTGAGTAAGGTTAGATGCTCTCAGAAAAAGTTTATGGCACTGATAGTCTCTTAGTAATTATTCACAAATATCCAACAAATTGGGAACAGGCAGTAGTATCCACTGAGATTTTGATTCCAGGTAAGTTAGTTGCAGGTAATCACATCTCAGGACAGCTGCTTACAGTATCTTGTTGAATTTATCATCTGCAATTTTTTTTTTGTTTTAAACAATGAAGGGACCATAAGGACTATCCCACAAACCGAGATTCCCATGCAAGTAATACTTATTACTCTATTGGGGGTACAAACAGGACAAAAAAAAAAAAAAAATAGCCAGGGTAACCACTGGGAAAAGCTTAAGTCCAAATAGCATATCACATATATAAGATGCTTGTTTCTTCCCTTCAATTATTCTTCTGCTGTGATCTATTGACACTTTGACAAGGCAGATATGGTACATAATTTCTAAAAAAACCCTCCCTTACTCTTTCTTAAAAAAGGCAAAAACTTCACTTTAAGCACAATGCCACAATACAACAGTTAAAAGTCTGGTTACACACTTGTGTAGCACTCCAACAGTTTAGTCAATATATTCATGGTTTTAGAGATAGTGTAAGAGATTGTATACCGAATACAGCAGTTGTTTCACCTGTAAAGAGACAAGACTTATTCTAGCATATCCTAACTTCAAGCACGAATCTTGCTTTAGACTAGTCAGCTATAAGAAGTTGTTCATCAGGGAAGACTGCTTAATCAGCAGGTTGGTAAAAGAGTAGGAAAAAGAGTACTTAAGCTCAAGTCTGAGGTCTACTTGCCTCCCAGAAGTTTCTCTGACAACACCCTAAATTCTTTACTTTTAAAGTACTTATTCTTCTCACCCCATTAATTTTCAAATAGGCCTGGGAATTGCTAAGCCATATGCATTTACTGCTCTTAATAAGAAGAAATAGGCATTAAGAATTTAATTTTTTTTTAATATTAGGAATTAAAGCTGCTTAAGCATTCTCAAATTAGAAGTCAAGCTTCAGAAAGATTAAAGCACTCCAGAACATGAAGCTAGCACAATCACAGCTCCTATCTATTTTTCCATTAGCCTGTAATCTCTTACAGGCATTTCATCCTGGCTATTAAATGAACCTGAACTTAACAGTCCCATCTGATAAACACAGGAGCTATAAAGCAACTTTTTATCCATGGAAAGGATAGCTTTATCTGAGTAGAAGCAGGGTTTCCACTCTTTTGTCTTTGAAGTTGGCAAAACTTATTGCAGCAAATTTAATACAGAGGGAACTTCAGACTGAAAGTCAATATAATTAAAATCTGGGGTTCAAGTAAAATAGTCCATTCAAAGTATCAAAGCCCTTCATAAAGAAACATGCTTCATGGAAGGTGTCATTCCATATTTTTAGAACATAACATTTTGTCTTGAAATCAGTGTATGCATGCATACCTAGGAAAAATGACAAAAACATTTTAAAACCAGCTTGGATAATGGTTTTAAAATATTTCTGAAGAACTGATCAAACAGAGAAAGAGGCAAAAGCCAATTCACACAGCAACCACAAATATATGCAACTCCGAATCAAGGGCCACACCAGTTTGTAGCAAAGACATTGCTGTTTGTGCTTGTTTTTACTTTAAATAACTATAATGGAGAAAAGATAATGTATTTTTTACAGTGAGTTCCACCTAAATATAATACTCAATGTCATGGTGCCATCATATAAGCTTTGGGATAATTATATTTGTACAGAGTAGCACTATTTTATACCAATTAAAATATAGCAGTCAGATGAAAACAACTGGTAGAAAAGGAGAAGAATAAACAAGAAGAACAGGACACTTCAGGACAGATTTGTAGGCAAAGACACTGCTATCGTGTTTTTATCAAAAAAGCAGTTTCTATGACAGAGTCAGTTTTCAGGAAGTATCTGAAAACAAGACCAAATGAGAACACTGGATTTTAGCTGCATCATCTAAAATGGTTTTGTGACTGAAACCAATCATTACCAGTGTGTTTGCACTTAGTATTTTCTATGCAAATATTTTTGTTTATATCCTTCATAATTAAGTAGATGAAGGCAGTACTTGATCCCCTAGGAGCATTGTCCTTTACACATGTATTTTCAGTGAGGCTTTTTTGTTTGTTTGTTTTTAAACAAACAGAATGACCCCCATTGCTCCTGTGAATTCTGATGGCCTGATAAGCGAAAAGTATGTAACTCCTGTACCAACTGTGAAAGAATGATGCTTAAATCCACTGAAAAAAAGAGGCCTATACAGACAGGAAAGTATTCTAATGATCGTAAATAAATAAAAAGGAATATATGTCTTGACACACTCCCTAATCCCCCTTCCCTCTCCTCCCCCACCATTTTTTATGACCATTAAAGGGTCATACAAAAAGGCTTCAATTTTTTTTATGTTCAATCAGGACTACTTATAAAGGAGAAGCAGCCAAACTTCTGGGTTTTAGGAACTGTTTTCTAAAATTTTCAAACACTTGAGAGCCACTGCTCTCTACACAACCTACCAAACTCTTTCTTACGTTTCAGATTCAGTCCTCCCTTGCCATCATATTGTACTACTTATATTTCCAAGTCAAGACATTGGTGCCTACCTTCTCTCTGCTCCCTATCTCCCTCTACTTATTTATTAAGTTTACTCAATTTCATTTGCAAGTACGTTTTGCAAGCTGCACTCTTCCACTCTACCACCCTGACCCCGCCACAGAGCTTCCTGCTCCAGAACGCACACCTTAACGAGTAGGGAAACACCAACTTTTAGCTAATTGTCTTCATAAACATCCTCCAAATGTCTTTGTACACCATTGTAGGCAGTCTACAAAAACATACGTGAGCTCTGCTTGCTGAAGAAGCCTATTATTAAGGAAACCTCTCTCTTTCTCCCTGGAATAACATAATTGAGTGAAAAAGGTGAGTCAGCAGCGCAGTTATTCCCTGCATGCAGCCAAGCAGACATGCTGCAAAGTCTCATTAGTTATTGCATCTGATATGACAAAACAGGCAAACAATTCTCATGACTGCAGGGAACCACTTTAAAATACAAAACTGAGCTGCAATCCAGTTGTGCCTGAAAAAAAACCCCACAAGACGTGGCTTTAAAGTGAATTAAATCTTGAAAAAAAAGTAGCAAGAACGATCTTGCAAGCCTTCCCCGCTTTCCATCAGTGCATGTTTTTTCCTCTTGATAGATGCTCTCTCCTTGACAAGAAACTGTATTACTTTGCTTTGAGAAAAAAATATTACAGAATCTTAGAAATATGAGCTGTCAGAGATTTCCTTGCGTTCTTGAAAAACAAAATCAACAGCAATTCAATATCACCTCTTAATGCAAATTGCAACTAGAAGATAAATTTTCTTTCCCTCACAATGTGATCACCTATATCACTTGGTGTCAGAGACCTTGGATTTAGACAATCCATCTTTTCTCAAGATTCAACTGTAGTTGATATTTATCTATGATTGCTGTTCTCTAAACTGGCATTAACAATTGCAGCACAGCTCTGGGACATTTTCAGTTATTTACCACTGTGAAGCCTGCCAAAGACCAAAACATACTGTTAGGGCTCTACCTTAACTGGTGACTATTAAGAGGAGTGCTGAATTTGAGTAATTGTCAAGAAGTTTGAAAGTACAGTTTAGCCAGACAGTTACCCTGTAAGCTGTACATGCTTTTCAGATCAATTTCCTTGGACTTCTGTACCACTTAGATCATTTTAGAAACTTTGGTGAGATAAACATAAGTCATCATTTTAGCATCAACAGAAACATTTATGTCCACCAACCTAAAATGTGTTCATTCACATTTGCAAGATGGCCTCCATGACTAACTTTTGCTGCAGGTTCAACTTTGTAGTCGGTATGCACTTTCTTCTAGTTATGCTGTCACATATATTTGAAAATCAGATCTTCCACCAGTAACAATGGCAGATGGGAATATATACATAGCTGTAAAAATTTTACTAGTAGATTAAGATGATGTTGACATAATCACACAGGCCACCAGCCAATTTGTATGTACTAGGCTATCACCTGAAAGAATGCAGCAACACCACCAGGCAAGACAGTTGCATTCAGGAAAGTCTTCATCCTCTCACTGCACTTCCTAATGAAGTTAGATCATAATTATATCGTGTCCTGACTCAACTGAGAAAAAGCACAGCACTCAGCCTGGCCCAAGGTGCATTAAGAGAGAGATGTGATGGAATCCTGGATTCAAGGTTAGCCTAAGGCAGGCTCCTATAGAGACCTATACAGAGAAAAAGAACAGGGGGGTAGGGCAGAGGACTGGGGAGTAGGAAGAACAAACACCTTAGACCTTTGATAGAAATGGACAGAATACACCCCCTTCCCATGTTATGAAAATTAATTTTTAATACACTTTCTTAATAGTACTGTTACACAGCACTGTGCTCTACAACATAACTTTCACAGCAGCAATATATGGCATACACAGGAGTTAGTGCATACTGTAATTAGAGTTGCTGTGAGTGGCAGGAGGCAGCCTTGTCTCTGTACCTGAGCATATTTGTGTGTGAGATAAACTACTAAGACCCTTGAGTTCACTTCTCCAAAACCAACTTCAAAAATTTCTCCGTTGCCTTCTAATGCTACAAGCACACACATAAAAAAATGTAATACCAAGGGGACCATTTCTCTCTGCAGTATCTAGCTGTGCTTACCAGAAACTGAATAAAGCATTAATCTTTTTAGATCCGTGCTGGTCCTAAAGCATATTTTGAGAACACTCAGTGGGTTATTCTGAGTGTTACTTCTAAAGTAAGTTCACATACACACTGCACTGCTTTTTCGTTTTCCTTTTTTTCAGATGTAGACTACTATTTTTTTGAGAAAATATGAATTATTTAAAGTATGAAATAAAACTGTCACCCAGGAAACCACACCAAGTATTTATATTGGTTGCCAAAAAGACTTCTTTCCACTATAGTCCTCCCTGTCTCTCAAAGACGGCTGGAGTCACTACTAAAACTTGTGAAAACAAAGTAACAACACTGTCTTCAGCCAGGCAGCCAGCTTGCAACTAGGACTGCTAGAGCCTGAAATTGTATCCTCCTTAGGAGCTTGCAAGCTTATCTTATATATTTCTCAGGGGAGAATTCTAAAGCATCACTCACAAAATGTTAACTTTACATCATATTGTCAGCAACCCAATAAATAATTACCAGTGAAATTATTAAAACACTGAGGTGTGTAACTATTTCCTAACATTCTCCATGCACTGGATGTGCATAAAAAAAATAAAGGACGTGTTTGAAAAATAGCTTACTGATACCACTCTTCAGTGAGACCAAGCAAATTCCTCCTTGCTAAAACTTAGTTATAATATAAGGCTTTACTCCAGCTGTACTTGTGGAAAGAAACATTTGCACAACACCAAGTTTCCAAGAATGGAACTGTGCCAGCTCACATATCACAGAGATCACCCAGCAAAAATCAGTAATGACAATGGGCATCAATCAATGTAGATGGAAAAAGCACAGGTAAAAACCATAGTGTCACTTCGCAGAGCTCAGATTCGTATTGCCAGCTACAGATGAGTATTGAGTATGGCTGAGCAGATGTAACATTGGCCAGAAAGAGTGGAAATCCTGGTTTTCCTCCATTTTTCATTTCAATATTCCAACAATTTACTCTGGCAAGGACTAACCTCAGATTACGTTACTAGTTCTACCCTCTGCATTTCAGACATCATTGGCTCATAGAGTACACTCCACAGGGGCTAAGATTGGGCATAGAAGGGAAAAACAGAGTTGGCTCAAACCAAATTTTTTAACAGCTGTAGCAAACTGGAATGCATTGTTCTGTTGTGTTTACTACTATGGGCCCAATCCTTTCTTTATCTTGTAAACAGCTCATTTGTCAATAACTTCTACACCTTAAAGGATGGTGACAATAGCTGCCATATTCCGTATTCTGACGTACAGTGGCTACAGCTTACATTTTTTAAAAATAAATTTCTTTCCCCCAGTAATATGACAAAACTGAAAAAAACAGAAAAATTAAACTCCTAAGACAAATTGATCAAAGGCTATCAAACCCAGAATCTGATTTTAAAACAATTTCCAAATAAAAAAAAAAATAACATAAAAAGAACATTCTCATAAGATGTAGAGAGAGAGAGAACTGGCTAGATTTTTTTTTTTAAATTAATTTTACAGGTATAATTTCCCCTTTCCCCCCAGCACATTTGCTAATCAGTCATGGAATCCCAATTGTGGAAAGTCAGAAAGGTCAAATACACTTAGCTTTCAACTTCAAAGTGGGTATAATTGCAAAGGCTTGTGAGGAAGGACTAGATGGACAATCAGTGAATCCAGAACCTGAGCCTAAGGCTTCAGCAGAGAGTGCTCTGGCTGCTCCGACTGCCCATTTACATTTATAGCAGACAAACACATCCCAGGGAGACTCAGAAACCAAGTCTGTGCAAAATGTTTACAATCCTTAAATATGATCTGAGTGTCTAACAAACTACTGAAGTCTCATATAAATAATATTTATATTATTATAAACATACTCCTTTAATTTTGCCTCAACTAAGAAAAAACACAGCATATTTGTTCCAATGAGTTTACATTCAATTAAAATAATTGCTATTTCTGTTACAACTTTAAAACAACTACAACATTCATTAGAGACTCTTAAATTAATGTTTAACATCAGTTATTTCCTAAGCCATGTATTTCTTGTTTTATCCACTCTGGTAACTGATTTAATGCCTTATTTTCTATCAGAAGAAGTCCTAAAACATAAGAAAATATATTCTTATTTTTAAAAACAAGCAGAGTAAAGAAAGTGCTAAAAAAAGGCTTCCTTCAGCTAATTTAATCTGCAAAACCAAAGCACTGGAAACAGTTTTCCTTACACTCCCCACTTTTTGGTTGCTGGTTGACTGGCTTATGAGTATCAAAAAAACCTTTGAAAAGCTAACAAATACACAGAGAAAGTATTGAAGTTTTCAACAATTCCCAAAAATATTTGTCAGAATGTGATGGGCTTATGACATGCCTAATTAAACAGTGAATTGTTTATTCACTCACAGGAGAGTGACATAAAAAGTGTGTTTTAACCAACTCATCTCAAAAATGACAAACACAACTGCTCACTCGAGCTGTTAGCGGCTACAATCAGAAAAACAGAAGCATCAAAGGTATATGTAAAATAAATCAGAAACATTAACTCAGATCTTGACAAATTTTAGGAACAGCTTTCTGTTGAGTAGTAGCACAATGAAATAAGAGAACAAAAGCAAGTTCCCTACAAAACCAGAACACAAAACAAACCTGAAATGGGTCAAGGCAATCAGAAAACCATTGAGGCAGAATAACATAACAGTCATTATGAACAGCACTGACAGTGCACTTGGACATATCCCTGCTTCTACCCTGAAACAGAAATACTGGTATACACTACTCATTATGTTTCTTTTAGAAGAATAGATTGACTTTACACACCAGTTATTAAAGGGCTTAATATAAACCTATAGGCAATACATTTTATATGGACAAATATATCCTAGGTGCATACAGTAAATTAAAAGCAACTGAGTGCTGACATGTTTATTGCAAATAGGCCTGAATTGCCATATGTAAGAAGTCTCTCATGCAACATATTCTTGATTATCTGCAAAGAAAACTTACCATCAGGAAACCTTTGCTCATATTATTTTTGATAAAAACAAATGTTTTTCATGTTTGTACTGTTTCATCAAACCATTAGTCATCTTCCCCCTTAGGTATTTCACCTACTGCATCAAAAATGAAAAGCTGAATTGGACCAGTGGCATTTAGATCAGTGCATGGGTCAATAATCATCTGGTAGACTTTTCTCCAGTTGAATGCTTTCACTCCCCAACATTCATCAGGAACTCCCACCATTGAAAAGAGGATTGACGGTAGAAAACAACGACAAAGGCATAATTGTATCAGCCTTGGGATTTCTGGGAGTGCCCTGTCACACCTGAGCAGACATTCATAAAGTAACTGCATCATTCTCTCACTTTTATTTAGAAGTATACAGGTAGCTGGAGAGAGCATACACCTACCATGTCTATAATAAGGGGGAGATACAGGCATAGCAAAAAATTGTTACATGACAAGTGTTACTTGTCTCTGTGGCTGCTGGACATAAAAAAATATAAAAATGTTGAGTTTTCAGGGTATGAAGTTAAGTTTCAGGAAGAGTAAGAAACAAATCATCTGTGTACTGGTCAATAAAAAAATTACAGACACAAATTTCAGTAGATTGCTACCAAAATTCATCAGTGAATCTAAAGGAGTTTTTCTGTTCTTAGTTTTGACATTTTATCTTTCTCAAAATAAACATGCAAACCCACTTAAGGTTCCCTCTGAAACTATTTCCTCCTTGAGATTTTATCTCAGTAGAAATATGCTTACTGGCTGAAAGATAAAAGATTAAACAACACACAAGTCCAGGAGGGAAGAGAGCACCCAAGCCTCTCTATGAAGTTGCAAATAGATGTCACTAAAATGAAAACTAAGAAATGCTAGTGATAAAAAGAATCAAAACAGTTTTGTTTTACTGGCTGCTGCTTTAGGGAGAAAAGTGCTCACCCAGGGGCAAGTACTTGTGTTATTATTAACCAAAGCACTATAATATGCAGATACACACAGATATTTGAGTAGCCAATAAAAAGCACTTAAGAAACAAACTGAAGCATCTTAAAAAGAAAATACAAATATAGGATTAGGAGACAGCTGGTGTTTAGAATTAAATACATTTAACACTTAATGTTTCAAGAAGTCATAAACTACCTTCAGAAGCAAACCCACAGCTTTGTTTACAGAGGAATTGTTTCCTACCCTCCCCACCCTCAACTACAGAGGTGACCCACAAATATAAAACTGGAGATGCAGAAGCAGTGCAAAGCGCTTGTCCAAATAATGCCCAAATAATAGGTGGGGAAACAGCAAAGTCATTTTTTAAGAGCTAGACTGACCACCAAGGACACAATGGTGTTTTAGAAAATCCACTAAAGGCTTCTGTGTGTAAGAAAGAATGAACTCAGATTCCACTGTTTTTCAAGTAGAAAAATGTTTCCCCATGGCAGCAAACACCAGGTAGAGTACACATTTGAAGAAAGAATAGATAGTTCCAGGATTAAGGTTAAAAAAACCAAAACACAACACCTTTGGGTGTAATTAGTGTATTTTACCAACAATTTCAGAGGTTTTTTTAGCAACATTGCTCAAAACCATGAGAAGTGTCATCTTATAATGACAAATATCCAGAAGCGCAGAACTGGTCACAAGTGGGAGGCAGCTCATTAGTGGATCATGTTACACAGGATCTTTGAAGTCTGAACTATGGCTCCTGACAGAACCATAAAGTGATTGGCTTGGATATGTCCATCTCAAAATCTGACATATAAAAAACCAGCACATGAGAGCAAACACGTTTGTACACTATAACTTAACATACGAGTTGGCTTCCTTGTCATTCAGGTGTCCATGAGATCAGTTTTCTCTTTGCTACACAAAAAGCCTGAATATGTTCACATATTTCTGTATAAATCACATAGTGCTGCTCCATATGGTGAGCTAAAAAACCCCCTACAGCAGCACCCAAAAGATTCAATACACTTGAGCTTCAAAAGAAGTTAAACCATCAGTTACACTGCAGTAAATGAAAAGTGCTTTGCTGTTAAGTAGAAATGAAAGAGAAGGCAACAGAAGTTATGGTATTTATTTTTCTTCTCTGTAACATACCAAAAACATTTGCTTAATTTCTTGGAAATTGTGGGATAGATGAGCCTAGTTACTGGCATTACAAACAAACCCAATTTCTGGTGTGAAAATAAAGTTGCTATCAGTAAAAAAAAAACACCCCAAAAATTTCTCAGGAAATGGAATTATACTGAGAGAAACTTTGCTTAACCCAAAAGAATGGATTTTTATCTCTGCTACAAATATAAATCTTTGTTCAGTAGACAATTGTTTTCTCCCATGGCCTTCCTTGCTATTTCCAAGTCCCTTCGCTCTTGCTTGGACACAGAAAGGCACAAGCACATCCTTAGGACTGAGAAGACTTGTCTTTTTCCTCTCTTGTCATCGTAACATTAAGAAAAGCTAGCACATACACAAAAACATTTTCACTGTTAGCACTGTCAGGCTGCCAAGAGAGACTGCATAATCTTGGAAGTTTTCATGACCTGACAGAACAAAGCCCTGGGCAAACCCATATGAATTCAGTGTTGGGCCTGTTTTCTGCAGGAATTTGTACCAGATGACTTCCTAAGGTCCTATCTGAAATATCCTATGAATGTGCAGCCCTAAGCTCCTTCAGAAAGTTTTACTGCATATCTCTACAACAGCACAGCAGCAGTTGTGTTCGCTACAATTCCTGTGTAACAACCACCAGTACTCTCCTGTTACTTTTCTTCCCAGTTGCCTTTCTACATCTACTTATTATTTCTTAAATTCTGTAAGCTTTTTGGAGTTTCATTTTGGTTTGCATCTGCCTATCTAGCACTTGGTGTCCTGCATTTGTGGCTGAGGCTTCTAGAAAATACAGTAATAAAATTAAAACTAAAGTAAAAATCAAGAAAATGACTTATTATCACACTCAGGTTTAAGGACTACTTAAAAAGTAAGATACACCTGAGCAACAATACACTGCTTAGTAGTTAGGAACAACAAATGGAACTAAAACCTAATGCAATTGACCAAATAGATACGGCAGGTCTATATATCCTTCCCCTATTCTTGTAACCTACTTGTGAATGAATTCTGATTGTAGGAGAACGTGGAATGAAAAAACCCAAAACTGTTTAACTTTTAAGAGACTGCCTAGATTTATACTGCTGAGAGGAAGGAAAGGAATAATTTCAAATCACTATTCTTCAGATGGTGTATTTGACAAGGGAAACAACCATCAGATTTTACTGGAGAGAGAACGGAAAAATATTTTTGCTGAACTGAGTATCTATTTAATGCAGATATACTCTTAGCCACTAGTTATTCTTTGCCAAGACAAACACAGGCATAACTTGCATACTACCTCTCAAAATAACTTCAGCCATACCTTTAACCTAACACACCAAGATGGAAAAAGCAGCCAGAGCTGCCTGCATCACTTCCCAGTTACCTGCTTCTCACTGGCAAACTGTTCTTTTCACTATTTTTCTCCTAAGATAGAGCCTGTTTGTAGTTCTGCAGGTGAGTCATGGACATTGGCCTGTTGTGGTAACAAACACCACAGAACTGAAGAAGCAGGAGTTGGGAGAGGCAGAAATCCAGCACAAGAAGAAATAATTTTATTGGCATGTACATCAAAGAACATGAAGTTCAAAGCAGTAAAGTTAAAAAAACCCAAACCCCAACAACCTCCCAGTTAATTTTCATTCACTGCATTGGACTGTTCATCAAAATTAATAATATGGCATAGGCTCTAACACTGTGCACCAGCTGACAAACAAATCAGAACATCTGATGAATGTGTCAAACCCCTGTGCTTGAATGTGACAACAGAAATGTTAGTAAATGAGGTTTGGTGGGTATTTTCTTCTGGTCTAAATTTTAAGAGGAAAAAAACCCACCTGGGGCAGGAAAAACACACAATCTGAACAATTCTCCACCCTCCAGTTCCCAGGTCACTTACTAGGTCACTTCGAGGTGCTTCCTGATAATCTGCTGAAAAGCAGGACACTGAACTTTTTGTGCCATTGCTCTCACTGGCTTGCCGTGGAGGCTGTGCATATTGCCTGTATGTTGCACTCTTCGGGGTCCAGCGAAACAGGTTGATTGATTCACGAACACAACGCTCAATGTCAATCTCTGATCAGGGATTCAAAGAAAAAACAAGAAACGCAATCATGAAAAATTAGTAAAGCAAATTAACCTAGCTATGATATCGCTAAATAGACATATATCCATCTATACCTCTGTTTGTCTCTCTTCCCCCCCTTAAAAAGCATATAGTTTTCAAAGACGTTTTCCCATTCAAAAAAACCACTTGGAAATTTTTTATGAAAAACTAGCAAAGACATTTTGAGCATTAATTTTATTCCTAGCTATGTATGGAAATACAGCAAGCTGTTTAAGAGAACCGTAACAGAACTTTAACCAAAGCAAAGACAGGAATATAATTGAAGCCTACTCATTGTAAGGCATCTTCATTAAATGTCTTTACAAGTCAGACTATTGACTCTTAGATGTATGTACATGTAGTACATCAAAAGCACGTTTCATGCAATGTATGGACATCAGGATTTTTGGATCAACTGAGTTTCTTATTTGTCAGTTAAATAGTGCTCTGAGCCAGACTGAAATATTTCAGTTGTCAAACTTCGTGTGGCCTGCCATTTTGACAAAGCTACATGTTATCTGTTTGGTAGAAAACAGAAACACTAATTTTTGCCTGATGGCAAACAGAATGGATTTTAGAGCTGGGGTTTTGTGTTTTTTTTTTTTGTTTAGTTTGGTTTTGTTTTTTTTTTTTTTTTTTTTTTTTTTAAAAAAAGCATCCAAAACCCAACTAGACGTTCACAGTGAAACATTCTGGCTGAAGGAGTGAAGTGCCTGTGTGTGTGACAAAATACTACTCAACCTGGGAGGGAAGCAGACACCCATCAAATGGGAAGCATCCTAAAATAAGCTGCGGTCAAAAAAAATTACTGAAACATAATGAAAAACATATGCAAAACAACAAAAAAAGTAAACCTATTACAAATATTGTTTTTGCAACACTAAGCATCCTATACGTATCTGCATTCTAACAAGATGTAACATAAAAATAATTTACTTTTCTATCACTATAAAAAGACTGGTTAGTTTTGCATCTCCTGTCTGCAGTCTCATGAACAGAAAAAATATTCTAGCTGCATTTTATGACAAACCTAGCGTGGCACATCAGACAAACAATGGGTATATTAGCACTTTCTTGTGTCTGTCCCAAGCATCTTGGATGATTCATTACAGCACTTGCAATTTAGAAGACCGAAGCATCAGCTTCTATGAAGAAAACAGAGGCACTGTAGCCAAGCTTTATCTGTGTATCTCAAACAGATTTGATACATTTCCATCAATCATTCATTGTCATCAACAGATCTGATGCATTGCCATCAATCAGGAAGTTACTCTGGTTACTCATTTAGCAGGGTAGTGAGTGAAAGAAGCTGAAATTGAAGATTGGGCAGAATATTCCAGTTGGATGAGATTATTCACTTTGTTTAAAAACTGAATGATGTGATCTATTAACTTCCCATTCAAAAAGCTGTCTGTATTCAGGTAGGATACAACCTGCAGCATATGCTTTAATTCCACTGAAGATGCTTATATACATCTTGCTTCTGAAATTCTGAAAAATGTGGGACTAAAGCTATGGTTTACCTAATTTTAATTATAGCTCTAAAACCTTTCTGTGGATGTGAAAGTAAATCACATTTTTCCTTAACCGTATCAGGTTCCCTAGCTACTTGGGATAATATTTGCCAGGGATAAATGGACTATATGATGTCTCAACAGTAACTAACAATTTTTCATTCTGTGATGTAAACTTATTACATTTTTCATCTTGAATATATTGTAATGGAAAAAAAATCCATGTAACTGCAGAATTTTATACATTTTCTAAATTCAGATAAAGACAGCTGATGTTATTATACTGATGTTATTAACACTGGTTATTATTCCTAGAGCTCAGAATACACTCTGAAGAATGGTCATTAGTCATATTTTCTCTACATTTCTGAAGACTCATTTTATTTATAAAAAGTGAAGAATTTCAGTTCAAAACTGTAGTCCATTTATGGTTTTTGTTTTTTCTGTAAAGAGACTGCTATAACAGTGAGTTATAGCCCTGTCTCCTGAGATTCTTAACTAAGGAAATATTAGCAGTACTTTTGTAATAAGTGAGATGAAAGCAGAATTTAGCCAGTAAAAAAAAAAAACAACCAAAACACAAATAATAATTAATAGCTTGAGAAACATTTGGTTGTGAGAGGACATAATAGCCTACAAATATCTGAAATTGAAAACAGAGAACTGGGGGTTGGAATAGGGATGCTATGTGCAGTAGGAAGTTATGAAAAAGCTGAAAGCAGAAATAGAGATAGACAGAGTTAAGCATTGAGACGGACTATCAAAATATTTTTCCTAGAAACAAGCTCACTAATTCCAAAATGAATTCATTTAGAGAAGTGGAAAATGCAGCAGTAAGTTTCCCTAAAAACGATAACCAGTTCTCACACATCGAGATGTAAGTAAAAAAAAATCTAGGAGTCCGTTATTCTGTGACTCTTGGCTGTTTGGTTTCTCGTTTCTTCTAAGCAGCATTTCAGGAGGACAGTGGCCATGCCTGAAAATGGAATTCCACGAACAAGAGGGAATTTTAAAAGGTTTGGGAGGAAGCCAACAAAAGCCTAACACTGATTTCCAGTCTGGCGATTAATTAATCTGCTTCTAAGTAATAAAAAATAAAAATATAACAAGTAGATTGTGGTTTCCACAAATAATTAAAAGAAGAATAAATGTATGCACACAGGTACATGCATGCATATGCATGGAAATGGTCAACTTCTATCACCCACAAGGGAGACAAGATTATTGGTAGTGAAAGAATTTACCCACATTCTTTTTTAATAAAACAATTAGTTTCAGGATACTGGAGTCTAAGACAAAATTAAACTGGTGTAAATATTTACAGAACATTTGTTAGTCACATTGCATGAACAAGCTTCACACTTGAGTAACCTTCAAGCCCATCTTCACTTTGTTTGAAATTTTAGTTTAAGAAAATCACTTCCTGTCAGTAACTAAAATGCAATGCAGTCTTTTGGAGCCTTGCCGGATAAGAACTTTCCTCCTCCCTTTGGCTAATAAGTAAGGGTCTGCTGTGCTACTTCAATTCCGATTTCTTCCCATGCCCTTTCAAATATATGACAAATGAGTCAGTCTCCAATTAAATGTCCGTCTTTTGTTATCTCACCAAGACTCTGCATTCACACACTATTAATCCTGCTTGCACTCTCCCTGCTCTGAACTAACTGTGTTACAAGGCAGAAAAAACAAACGTATTTTACATATTATTGAAAACATACTGTTGGTATATCAGTAGTGTAAATATATTAAGACAGTACCTAGATTCTTGTGCAGGACTATGAACAAATGAACAGAGTACCTCACCAGGATGCCAGACTACTTGTCATGTGCAAACATCTTAGAACATCCTCCTGAGAACAGACTCTGCATAAATCTCAAGGCATCAGCAAGAAGCAAACAGAAACATTTAGAAAGGACAGGGAGGGCCTGCTCACTCATGAAAGTGTACATACAACATCTCTGTGCTCTCCAAAGTCCCAACATTGGGGTATTGTGTAGTATCAAAAGCACACGCCTTCCATTTTTATTGATACAAATTATTTTGCTGGAAAATCTACAAGAAGAACGTGGTGCCATAACATGGTGCCATTAACTGTGAAGCGTGCACTGAAAAAAATTAAGCCCAACTTTAAACATAATTACTATAAAAGTAAGTTTACATTTCAAAATTTAGTAGTCTAGTTTTCAAAAAAGTGCAGAGCACCTGCATTTCAAAACAGCCAAAGCTGGCACCCAAATACCTAGGAACTAAGAGTCACAAGTTTCATTTTACAACATTGGGTTGAGGAGTTCTGGCTCAACTGAGCTCAAAGTCAAGCAGCAATCAAAACCTTACAGGAAACAACTCTATGGCACCAGCTAACTACTCTATTACTTGGCATCAAAAGACTTTTCCTGAGATTTCTAAATATGCAAATAATATGGGAATTGAAAAAGGCAGGGGTGGCAAAGTAAACAAAAAATGATCTAATAGTAATATCCTGGTTTTGCCATGGCCCCATGCCAATACTAAGCCTACTGAAGTATTGTGCTCCTTCGCTGAACTAAAATTCCTGGTTGCTCTAAAATGTTACTCATTTTGCTCTGTTCATGCTAAATTATCACTCCCTACCAAGCTGCTGCCTTCGTCAACAGCCCCAACTGAAAAGGACAGCTCAGCTGACATAGCTGCTTTTTAAGCTACATACATTTAGTGTTTATTATTATAGATACAGGAGAGAAATATACCACATTTGAAACAGATGTTAAAAAGAAAGCATCAGTTTAAAGGCAATACACCTATGACAAAAGTACAGAGAACTTTTTATTTTTACAGCAAAATTGGACATGCATACACTGTTTGCAGCAAGTGAAAGCAAGTAATGGAGAAAAACATAACATGAATGCTTAGTTCTTAAGGAAAATGTACACAGACCAAGTCTTTGTGAGCAGTTAATCAATTCCAGAGCCCTTTCCTTGGGTAACAGGACACCACTTAAGAAATTTGGCCAAAATAAACTGCTTCTGCATTTTGGAAACAGCCCAGAATTATGAGCTTGGTTTGACCTCTCCATCACAAATACTTTACTACTACCCTGCCAGGCAACATCAGCCACCACACTGCCACATAAATAGGCCAGAAAACCTCTTTGCTATAAAAGCAGAGAAGGTGAATAGGTCAGTTCGATCTCACAATTCCTGCCCTCAGAAGAAACAGAGGTGAAAGGCCATAAGACTTTTCTTTTCTGATGACATACAAAAAGATACACTAAGCCTAGATATTTAAAAGGACAAATCTAGGAAGAGAAGTGACATTTCTACCCAACATCTCTATTACTGCTAGAAGGTTACTATAAATGAAAAGGTCAATGCAACATCATTCTTTTTATATAATTTATTTCATACATTATAGGACAGTTGTGTTACTTCATTGTTTTGAGGATAGTAATTTGCTCTTAAACACATCAGCATCCCTTTCAGTGCATCTTGCAACAAAATTTTAAAGGCAACATAAATATCAGTCATTAATTTTAAAACTCTTCAGCTAGTAAGACAGAAGTCTTTGTTCTTCTTTCTACATGGATGCAAGGTGTGCATCTTTCAAAGAGCTGCCAGGAGTCCAAGTGTTGTCAATCAAGATGCCATCACAGTTCTTGCCTAATGCAGCAGGTGTACAGAAGTTGCATTCAGCTAGAAAAATTATTGGACGCAGAAGTAAAGGAACAAACTACAGTACTCTGTCTTCACACAGATTGCATATTGCACACCTCTAATAAGGATCAATAATTTCAATGCTGCATTGACAGGCTACCTTGTCTGACAGCACATTACCCTACAATTCTTCCACTATCGCGGAATAAGAAATCTCTAGACAGTTCTCCACAGTCAATATTGTTTACTACCTCTGGGCAATACTGCTGTTTTCAGTGTACATGTGACAGTTGTCTTTGTTGGAAAGACAACACTTTCAACTATTCTGAAGTCTGAATGCCCAGAAACAGCAGTTAGTGTATCAAAAATGAAATGGTCCAGGCCCCTGCTTGGTGAAAAACACATCAATCATCGGCATGAGGGTTCAGAAATGCTGGGAGAATAAGGACTTTTGTTTTTATGCAATGAAATCACATGTAATGTCCAAAGAGCACAAAAAGAATTTGTTGATCTCTTGTCTTAATCCATAAAGGAGATGTTCAAGAACTGAGAAATTTGGAATGTATCCAGATAAAGAGTTCTGTAGCAGAGGGTGTTATGAAGATAATTCAAGTAGAAATGACAAATCTATGTGAGATACTGATGTTTCTGCTGAGACCAACAGCAGTTATGTTTGGCACCTGGGTATAAACAAGGGAAACTGAGAGGAGTTATGGAAAGTACAACTATTACAGTACCTGCAGTTATGCAGTCACCTGGATCAGTTTATGCAGAACTTACGAAAGTAGTGAGCAATAGAGAGGAGCAGCAGAAAACACCATGAATTATTTCCTGAGACACTAGACTGCATAAAGGACAAACATGAATCCTTTTCTTAGTCATGATTGTAAAATTGCTCCGAATCAGCAGTTTAGTGAAAAGGTTTCATAAAGAATGTCTTCCAGTATGGAAATGTGATGTTGTCCTGCATTGATAAAGATGAGCAGGGAAGACACAGAATGATGAATGACTATATGAAGAGTAAAGGTTTACTGTAAGTGACCGCGAAATGTCACACGCTATGTCTTACCGAGAAAGACAACTAGTGTCGGCTAAGCTCCAACAGGAAAATGTGTTTTAAACAGTTTTATGAGGTGCGCCATGGCTCTTTAACAGCAGACATTTCTACAAGCTAACAAAATGTTAACGACTTCTGGTCCGGCCCTGACATCAGAGTAGGATACTGGCCAACAACAGAAGGATATGAATTCACACTGTATAATGGAAATAGTCAGATGGAGGCTACTACGCAAAACCTGAGATGTACACAAGAATAAGGGGAAATAATGCAGATCAGCAGAAGAATGAGCATTATTTCATAGCTAGATGATAACCATCTACAGGAGATGCACAAAAGTACAGGTTTACAAAACTGCAAGGATCAGCTTAGAGAAGAAACTTGTTAGAAATACATGGAAATGAAGAACTTGTGCCGACATTCAACAACATTAAATTTTTGATGGAAAAATATTGCTTGGGCTTTTCTGTGTTGTACAGTTTCTTAAAATCTTTCTCAAACTGGCTCAACAGACATTTAGCAATCTCAAATGCTAGTGAAAGTTACCTCCTTTATCCTAAATCTGAAGTAATATGCAAATACTGAAGCTCAGTATGGATTAGTAAAGATCACACCGTCTAAGTTTCTAGCTATTTCCAAGACATAACAGGTATAAAATTATAAGGAACTCTACAATTGGAAACTCTGACCAGACCAAATGCTTATAAAACCGATCAATCTCTAAAGAGCCATAAGTAGAAGACCTTTATATTAACAGAGCTCTCCTCTTGTTAGCCTTCAGGATATTTTTAAGGAAATAATATGAAGTAACTTAGAATTTCTAGTTTTGAAATAAGACAAAAATTCAGGCAACCTTGAGAAGGAGTACCTGTTGCCATGAGAAAAGGATCAAAGCCTCTAATTTGACCTGTTGGTTCCCAGGCCAATAATGGAAAAAAACTTTACGTAAAGATTAATACGGGTAAGGTATCTAGATCTGCCTAAAGAGTATCCTGAACCACGTAACACCCACAAACTACCACAGAGCAAGAAACATATTATTCAAGACTAAAATGTTACTATTTTCCCACAAATACAGTAACTGTAAACAGGAAGGATAATAATCATCTTGCTTATGTACCAATGCTTAAACCAGGTTTAATTTCTAAAAAAAATGCTCATCATTTGACACTACAGTAGATAACTTACTGAGATGTAAAACTGCCAGTGTTTACCATTAGTCAAGTCTATGTTAGTGTTTCACAGTGCAAAAATAGTAGCTTTAGAGTATCTAACATATACATTTCTAAATGACTTAGTTTGCTGTATAATTAACCTACTCAGAAATAAAAAAAGTTCCCCTATTCGATGAAAAAGCTTTCTAACATCCCCCATTTGAATTTACACGTGAAAGTATTTAAGAAGCACATTCCTAAATATATTCTTATAAAAAAAAAAAAAAAAGAAAAAAGACCATCTTTAAGACATTTTTAAGTTTGTGTCATTTCAGGGTTACATTCCCAGCAGACAAGTTTGTGGTTTATACTCTATCAGTTTACATGATTGCTGAATTTGTTGCTTTAGAATTATGCTATGCTGGTTAATTAAAAGAAAGAAAAAAAGGTTTTGGTTTGGGCTTTTTTAAGCATAAGGACTGAAGAACCAGCAAGAGATTTTCTAGCTCTTTGCCTGGCTCTGAAGTCAAATGATATGTGACTAGTCTATCCCCTAACAGAAGCTTTCCTAGACTTTAAATTTTTGCAGTAACAGAGGTTTCACCTGACACACCCCTGATGGGTACTTAGCCCATTTATCACCATTTTCAGAATACAGACAACATTCTTCATATGCAACGTGATGTTTTCCCAGTTGAGATACCTGTGCTTCCTAAATTGCCCTTCAATGCTAACAATCAAGTCCTGAAATTTATTCTGAGCTTGCAATATCAACAAAATCTTAGCTTTAGGTACAAACCCTGCTCTACTTCTTCATGTTTAGTTTTGGTCTTTCTGTTGACTTGTATTAAACTCCAGCTCTTAGTATATTAAGAACAAAGAAGTTTGGATAGACAGAATCAAATGCCTTACACAGATTTATAAAGGCAAGAGTTTAAGTTCTTTAAATATGAGAAAGTAGACCAAAGGGAATTGACAGGTATCCCAAAGTACGAGAACACTGAGAATTCACTTAAACAGACCTCATTTCTCAGTCCTTATTTTGGCAGAAAGATTTTTCTAGCTTTCAGACTGCACTTCCATTCCAATTCTGTATTTAAGTAGTTATGTGTATCTCTATTAACAACACTGGATATGCACACCCCCAAAATATATCTACAATCAGAGATGTGCTGCTAGTGTACATTTTAATCAAGGAATTTTAACACTGCAGTATTTGTGCAGCTTATATTAAAATCCTTCTCCATTAACAACTAGAGAACTAAAGATTATTGGAAAGATCATTTATACCTGTACAGGCAAAGAAACACATTCAGCATAACAAATACATAGACAGATACCCTATTAGGCACCTTGCTCTGTCAGCAACATTTTCCATAATTGTAAAAAAAAAAATATCTAGTGCATACTCTTGCTTTCTAAGCACTAGTATAATCCTGAACCAGTTTTGCTCATAACGAAACAAAAACAAAGAGGGAAATAGTTTTCCAAGACACTTTTGTAAAGAGAAAAAAAATAATAATTTGCCACATCTAGAGGCAAAACTCAGATAAAAGTGGCCTTCCCATGCCTAAAAATGCTAATATGTTTGACAGTCTACCTTCAGGTACTTTGATTTTATTCCAGGGTAAAGATATACAAAATCCTACATGACTAACAGGTGGCTTATTGTATTCTCTGAAGTCCCCTTTTGCTATGAAGAGTACATACAGGTTCTATCAAGAAACAGGAGGTGTAAGCTGTGCCTCAGACTGATTTTAAGACATGCACTAGGAAAAGTTCTACTGATGAACTCACTTTTCACCCTTTTTATGAAATACCATCTCTTGAGCCAGTCCTTTGCTAAAGGATATATATTTGATTTTCTTCTGCCAGAGCTACAGACTAGCAAGAACACTAATATAAATAAAGGATTATGGTATTTTTTCCTTAGTGTGTCACCCACTGCAGCATTTCTCTTTAGTCTCAAGAAGATATAATCTATAAATAGAACAGCATTTTGTTCATGTCACTACAAGTGGAAAACGTGAATAATTAAAGAATTCACAGCTTCAGGTAAAATGATATCAATCTTACAGAGTTTAACACTACCGAACAGCCTTGGTGAGCAGGTGTGCCCTAACAAATTGCTCTGCTTCTGTACCAAAGCCAGCTCCCAACCCATAGCTGGCTGTAAGCCATTTGGGAAAAAAAAAAGGGGGGGGGGGGGAGGGGCAAAAAAAGAAAGCAAACAAAACCCCACTTACTAGCAGCAATGCAGTTTCTGCTTCATAAATGCCAATATTTGGCAAAAATAATCTTTGTGAATTGCATTATAAAATATACCTGCCACTGGCATCTAAAAAAGCTAACACAGCATAGATGAGGAATATGTTCAGAAAAAGATGTTTCCATAAATTTCAGTCAGACCTCCATCTTTCAAAAAAAGAAAACTAGAAACATGATTTCCTTTTTGCTTCTCATGTCTTTTGGTATTTCCAATCCAATTTTTTTATGTTACAGTTATAGCACCATTATCACGCGCATCATGTGACAGAGACCAAATTGCTGGTTTTCTTCAGACATACTGTAATATGGAAAAGCAGTCCAGCTTCACTAACTGCATGATAAATCATCTTGCAGTGTCATCTTCCATGGGGAACAACAGTTTTGAACTTGGGCAAGCTACAACACAGCCACACGTCAAAATTTCATAGCTGGAGTTATGAAAAAAGTTTCCTTTTAAAAGAGCTATTATGACACCTATTCCTCAGAGCTTCATCAAAAGCAGTTTTTTTACTGTTCACTGGCACACTGAAGACCCCACTCTATCTCTTTCAGTCTCCTCAAATTTGGTGTTTTGATCTCAGAGTTTACATTTTTATTCAAGAAGTGGTGAAACAAATGGGAACAGGCACCAAACACCCACAAACTCAGTGTGGGCTTGGCAGCCAACTGCCATTTCTTCCTCCCACCAAATCTTAACTAACTAAATGCTGAACCACCAGAAAGTCTGGCACAATAAAAGTATATGAATCACAGATGTGGGCAGACAGAGGATTTTCAGGAAGAAAAAGAACAGAAAGTAAAATGGTAGCTACCTAGGGTCAGATACATATTTAAAGTAGAGTTCTCTGATGTACATCTAATTCTGCTGCTATCAGCAGAAACACATCACTCATACTGAACCATACAATCTTAGTGTAGAATTTCCACTATTTTTTAATCTTCAGTCCATTTCTGAGATGCATGTAATCCTTCTAATCATTTATATGGCTTTCACCATCATGGAATTCAGCATTTTGGCATGTCACTACAATGGCAACAGATATAATTGTTTCTCCCACATCAGAGAAAATCTGTTCCTTGGAGAATCATTCTTGTGCTTTGATGATAGCTGGATCTTTGACTACATGCTGCATCTTAAAGCTACATGCCAGTGTCTCACAAAGTATAATCCTCCACATATTCCAATTCAACAGTTTTACTGTAGCTCCTTGTTCAACTGGATTGCTTTTCCACAGCCAGTCTTTCCAGACATTCTATCTGAGGTTGAGGTTCTTCCCTTGGAAGCACTGACTAGCCTTGAGTCAACAAAAATACACCTTCCTAAGGTGCACAGCATTAAAAGAACAAACCCTTCTCTTGCTCCAAAAATACAGAAGATGATTTTATTGTGTGAACTAACCTACAAGGCTTACTTGAAAGTATGTTTTATCTCACATCTAGGCTAAGTGTTTACCTGTTCTCTAATAGCATCTGTTCCCATCTTTTAGTTGTCCTATCTCTTCTCAACACCACAGTTAATCTCTATATGTCAGTGATGACATTGGCATGGATCTCGGGTGGAAGATCTGTTCACCAGGCCCTACACTGCACCCATTTCCAGGTGGGAGTGAATTGGTCTACAGGATCCTTCAACTGTTTGCAAATTGCTGTACCTATCTGGATGCTTCCTTCCTGGGTTTGTTTCCCAACAAAAGGTGCTGGTGACTGCACTACTTGTACAACATGTAATGTACTTAGTAATCAAATCAAGCTACAATAATAATAATAATTTCTGAATTGCGTAATGTACATGAATCACATGAACTTACGGCAAGATGTTAAAGACTAAGCTATAAGAAAAACTGCACGTTTTAAAGTAAAGTTACTCATACAGCTGGCCCTCAATGCATGAAACAACCTTCTGGGTTGTAAATTTGCTGATACATAAGATGCAGACATATCCAAACTGGCTTAGTACAAGTCAGTACTCGTCTGAAAGCAGAGTCCTGCCCCTGTTCTTGGTACCTCAGGAATTACATCATCATAGTAGCACCACCCTTACCACCCTCATTTTCCTGCCACATTCTCCTGCTACGTGTCAGACTAAGATCAAGAAAAAGCAAAGGTAATGTATACTGTGTTTCCTCTCTCTGCATCACCCAGAGAGGATGAACTTTACTAAATCTCAAAACTACATGTAAAGAATTAGCAATGACTCCAGGGTTGGTTTTGTTTGTCTCGGTACCTCCTAAATCTTCTCTGGTATGTATATTGTTTGAATAAAGTTTATACTTAACAAAGCTCCTTAAACACAAGGAAAAAAAAGAAAAAACAAATGAATAAAAACCCCCACCTTGGGGTACTAATTTCCTAAACAATCTAATCCTATTTAAGTTTTAGCAGTTGCTTATATGTCCCCTTTATACAGACCCATAAGGAATGAAATAGGACATTTGTTGCTACAGCAGAGGGAATTTCCAGTATTCTTAATTAACCAATTATTTTGTCAAATATTTCAAATAGATTTCCTAGTGGGCTAGAATATGGTAAAAACTATATATAAACAAATTAAGATTTTTAACACAGCTCCCGAAAATAGCAAGTAATGCCCAATTGTATTTGGTTTATAGATAAAATACGGACAAAGCTTTGAGACAAGTATTGAAAAGGATTTTCAGAATCAAGTAATCAATAATGACACTGGGACCCTTCTTTTTCCTCACATCATTAACTTTTTTAAACAGTAATTGAAACTGTGTTATATGCAGTAAACTGGAAATACAGTTATGGGGGTTTTTTTTAAACTCTAAATATGCATTTTTAGAAACTGTAAAAACAAGAAATCTTAAAAAAGCATTCCACAAAGTTGCAAGACTGAAGTAAAACAGCTTTATCAGTTTGGAAAGCAGGTCGCTTTCACTGGCAGCCTGAGATAAGCCATTTCAGTGCACAGAAAGCTTAAAAACCACAGGAGTTTTGGGCTGTTGAACAACAATTGATTTTAGATTGAAATTATTGCAGATGTTTTGAACAACATAATCTCTTCCTTGGGGTGACCCAGTTTCAGGTGAAGGTTGTTTGCCAATTACTTTCAGAAAATTTTCAGGCATGGTACAAAATTTATTTTAACCAAAATAACAGAAGTCCTGTCTGGAAGACAGAGGTGACAAAAACCAGAAGCAGTCAATACTACTTAATCAGAAATAAAACTCAGGTCAGAAAGAGAAGGCACAAGGATATGATAATTATATGTTCAAAGAAATTACTGTTTATAGAAGTCTCAGTTAGACCAATAACTTTTAAATCACACTAAGATTGTCTTTCATCCTCACTCTTTTTTCCCTTAGTAGTCAGTTTATGATATACTTTGGATTAATCTCACAATATTCAAATTGTGCCACTGTTGACATACAAAATATTGCAGATAACAGGATCAAAAAAAAAAAAAAATCTTACCAGAAATACCGTTCTACTAAAACATTTCCTAGCAGAGTATCAGCGAAGTTGTCAAACTATTATCAGCAGAAAGCATGTACGTTATAATATTACAGATTTTAGTGATTTCATTTTATTCCATAAACAGGTATGTATTATGAGAACTAAGGTGTTCTTACACATGACCTCAGCATAAAGTACTTCAATTGCCATTAAATCAGCTGGTTCAAGGTAAATTGGAATACATAATTTAAAACCACTCAAGGAAAAAAATATGGAGAAATGACATTAGGCAAGAAAATAAGTTAAATATTAATGAATCTAAGACATACAACTAATAGATGGGGGAGGAGGGAAGGGGGTAAAAGACAATCTCTTAGTTTAACACTCACATTTCAGACCATCTAAAGATATCCAGTTAAATTTAATAAGGGCATTTGAAATGACTAAGCATATAGACTGAAAATGAAAAAAAACACACTGTAAGGAATGGCATAAATAAATTTCTTATAAATTGAATTCTTATAAATTGAAAAATACAGCAGCAATTACATAGTACATACTAAACTGAAAGGTAGCAGAAAAGCAAAATTTTGAAATCCAGATACATGTTCAAGGGTATACAGTGAGAGAATTTGTGACAATAATATTTAGAGAAATCACAGAGCTGCATCTGTGAGAACTCACTGAACTTCTGAGAAACTGATTTATGCAACTATGAACTTAGCCTCAGCCTGCTTGCTGCCATATCCTAGACTACTGCTAACCTCTGTAAACTCTGCAGGTGTGGAGACTGCCACACTTAAGAGCTGTTAAGCTTAAATGCTTTTCCAAACTTGATTCTCTCATTCAGTTCTGAAAAAGAATGACTTCTATTTAAATGAATTATGAATTACTGAATTACACACATGGTGTTCAGAGTCCACTAAATCTATAATTAGCCAAGGAATTAGCCAAAAGTTACAGTTACCTTAAGAAAGGCCACACAATTAAAACAGTGTCACCTCTTAACCAAGACATATATCATGTTAGTAAGATCCTGGGTGGGAGAGAGGGAATTAATACAAGAATAGAAGTACGTTCTGGGTGCAGTAGCCTTCCAATTCATGGGTTATGTAAATATTAGGCCATCACAAATGGAAACACCTCTTTCAGTTAACATTCTCAGTTCAAACGCATTCTATTGTCTCATTAGAAAGTTGCTCAGAAATAAGATCCAAACTTCATGGTTAACTGCATTTTTTTTTTTTTTTTAAAGATACAACACTTAACTTGTATGGATAGGTCAACCACCCCCCACTGAACGAGAAGACAGAACTTCTGCACAACAATCAAGTAGCCTCTGATCCGATTTTGAGGGTTCTTTTGAAAGCTTTACATTTCAAATGGAAATTGATTTAACACAGAGCAATTCCAACGGCTTCTATATTGCTTTCCCTAATTCTTTTACATTAATTGCTTCCACAGCAAAAGTTTAATTATTTTTTGAAATCAGGCTAATATTGGCATCAAAGTAGAAAAGCACTGTTTAAAACAGCACTATTTTTTTTTTCACTGAGAAATCACTATCAACTGGATTGTTTCTATACATGGCATGTCTACACACAATATGAATTATTTAAAATTGTTTCAAATTTACAATAAAGTACTCCAACCTTCACTTGGAAATAATAACAAGCTCACCCAATTCTTGCTGATGACAGCAAAAAGACTTCTACTAACTTCATCAAGCTGTAGTTAAGACCTAGACACTATGACAGTGAGTTTGCCTACATATACCATGATTTCAGAACACATGTAAGATTTGTAGTATATATTCACATGCAAGCACATACCGTCTTCAGCAACACACTGGAGAAGACAGAGAAAGAGGGAAGAGTTTTTTCTGTACCTGGCAAGTCTGAAAAAAGGAGAATGCATTCATTGAATCCATTAGCCAGAAGACGATCCCTCAGTTGTTGAAGTATTGCAACTCCAATACAGAATGGGAAGGAGGAATTTCCAAGCAGTAATGTATCCCACAAGTGAAAAATTTTGTGCAAAGGAAAGACATCTGCATGATGAACAAACACAATTAAAAAAAAGCTATAAGCATACAAGTTGATAAAAACATATACAACACGCACACACTTTTTCCCCTCCTGTCTTAGGGTTATTTTTTATTTGGGAGCCAAAAGAACTCAACCTTTTTAGAAACAGGTTTGTCATCATATGCAGTTTGATTATTCTGGATATCATCAGTGTCTTCTTTCATTAGCGAATACTTATAATTGTGCAGGTTTTTGGGTTTCACACACACACAAAATTAGGCAATTTATTTTTCTTTAGGTATGGTGCAATTATGCATTAGGACATGCATTTCCAATAATATGAAGACATTAATGAGTTAGTAAGCTTAACTACTTAAAATTAGACAAGAAAATGAACAGAATAGAGCAAAAATTGGCAGAATAAAGGAAAGACAAGGAGAAAAGCCTATTACAAAAAAAGCCATTTTACATACAAAACTGAAGGTTGCTCTCCTAAAATAAGCTATCCTTCACCTAAATAATTCTAACTTTTTATTGCAATTCACTGCCAAGGAAACCATCCCTTTGGTCTTCCAAAAGTGATGATTCTCATGAAAGTTTTGGAAGAATGGACAACTGCAAGAACCAGTGCTTTACAGTCAAGATCTTTAGAAATTGCAATCAAGAATCTCACATTAAATTCTTTGATATTTCATCAGAGAAATAATCCATCAGCTCTTTTCATCCTGCCACTTTTTTAAAAATTCAAAGTCTGCCAATGTTGACATGAAATAAAAAAAAAAATAATCAGATATCTTTGAATTACTTTCTAGACTTGCTTTAACAACTTTGTCCTCTTTCATTAAAAGCTCACCAAATTCTAAAGCTCTTTCAGTTCCCTAACATACATGCAGAAAGATCATAGTAAAATAGTGCTAGCAGAATAACAATGTGTCAAAGTGCAATAAAAAAGAAGCTTGTTTTGTTGGTCTCCAAATACAGGTACTCTCTTTCTTATATTATTTGGGTGAGAGCAGGGGAAGGTGGTGAGGTTTGTTTTTGTTTTTTTAACTATTATTATATCTTTTTTCTCCAGTAAATAACAGCTTCCTTTGCACGCTCCCTAAATACTGTGTGTGTAAAATAATCCAGTTCAAACTTAACATAATACTTTTTTAAAAAAATAAGAAAACGCTGATTATTGTCAAATCAGGGCAGAAAGTATGTGACAGGCACTGTTGAGACTCAAACCACAACACACATTCTTGCAAATTACAAGCAAGGTACTAAATGATAGACACATCACACCAATTAGGAAGGCTTTAGCTAAAAAAGTGAGAAAAACTGTGCTTAAGAAATATAAGAACATTTAATCAGAGAAAAAGAATGCATACTCACGTGTGAACATTGTAAGAAACCAAGGAATAGCATACAGCTGCAAAAGGTGGTGATGGGGGGAAGAGAACAAAAAAATGTTTTAAGAGCTGAAAGTGTTTATGAATTGTCTACTATATTAGAAATTGCCTAGCTTGGCACAAATGTCTTTAAAATGAGAAATAACTACAGCGGCAGAACCACTATCACACAACTTTTAGCCCCTCAGAGAAGCTTCTTCCTCCCCCAGGCCCGCATTCTCATCTCCTTCAAATTACTAGTTTGTGATACTGTATTGAAAACAATAACAAAAATCACCCTCACTAGGCTTATGTTTGCAAAAAATAACTCCCAAAGTCAACTCAAACACCTGCTCTACTAAACTGCCACAGTTCTCACCCTACATATATATACCACTAAGTAAAAACTAGCAAAGGATGTCTGAACAAGCATAAAACAACTTGAATCAATATATCTCTTTGACTATGAAAAAAACCCTGTTTTTTTTATATAGACTTAACAGTGCAAATCACAATTTCCAACAGAAAAATTAACCATATCTATTTTTTTCTCCTATGTTGGTGTGTATCAAAACGTATACTTGTCAGTGAAAGGCACTAAAAGAATGGTTTCATTCTCAAAAGCACAGTGTCAGTTACCAACACCAACTACGTTGTTCTACTGTGACCTTTAAAGGCAGCTGTTATCTGAAGAATTTGAGAATTTGAAGAATAGTTTCATGCAAACTTTCATACACATGACATCATACAGAGAAGATTCAGTATGCATTAGAAGAGGTAAGCATTTACGACACCTTAAAGTTTATTAATGTTCAATGAAGTATTTAGCATGTTGAAGGCAACAGAATCTATTTTCTTGAACTGCACAGAAAGTCCCCACAAATTAAGAATGCAAAAGAGAGACATTCATTGTTAAATTTTACTTAGTTGCATAGCTCATATGCTCTGTTTTCCACTTCTGAAGATTTACAGTTAGACATAAAGCTTAATATATTACTTTTTAGCTCATAAAAAGTGCAAATTAGTCCTTGTATTAAGCTTTCCCTGGAAGTAAGCAAATGAGAAGCAGAAAGCATAACTGATATTATGTTAATAAATTACTACTTATTTCATAAACTCTTAACTGGGTAATGGCACTGATTAAATGATGCACACATTTGCTGAAAAGCTCTTTAGCACAGCTGTCTCTAAATTTTATTCCTACATGTTCATCTGAGCATCAGATACTATCTGAACCATACTGTCCATAAAACTAAAAAAGCTGCGATGACCAGACTGTTCACCACTTTCAGTATTCAGGAGGCTTTTATAAAGCTTGGCCTCCAACCTCCCATTTGATTTTAAGGTTTCAAAAACCAAAACAAATCAATTTCTATCACCACTTTCATCTTATAATACATTCATACTATTTCCCAGAGTATTATCTTTGTCATGTCTTCAGGCTCCCTACTGAATAACATAGCCTCTTCCCTGAAATATCCCCTACGGTGGTTGTGACCAGCTGATACCTGTTTACCTGCTTCCTTGTCCACAATATCTTGCTTTCCATGCAGTAGGAAAACAATAATAATAGCCTGAGGCTCCTCTTTGCTTGGAGGTACAAATTATGTGGGTATAATTTTGAACCACATTACTTCCTTGGTATTTAAAAGCAATTACTTCCTCTTTTTCATATATTTGATTAAAACATTTTACTAAAGCAGATACACACTTTCTCCTAATTTCACAAACACTTCTATCTCGTATGCATCTACCTACATAAAAATACACAAGAAAATACACAACATTTGAAGCATTAAACAGATTATTATAAGGTAACCACAAGGCAAAGCACTGATTTGCTGTAAACTATCCTCATCAAACCTATCAACAATGACATGAGAAGTAGGTCAAACTATTTAAGTAGAAGGTATTAGGCAAGTTTTTACTGAATGAATTTTTCCCACTGATTTTCATAAATGTAATGTGCTAAGACAAGAAGGTCCTGGTAAACCTGAAGAGGTTATGGTTACTATTAATAAGCAGGCAAAGAAAAGTCACAACACTGATGGTATTATTCCACCATACAAGTCAAACTGAAAAAAACAGACAAAAAGAACTGCACTGACTTGAAGTCCTCAAATAGGCTGCCAAATTCTTTCAGACTGCACTTATAACATATTATTAGTAAATACTGCCCTCTAGCAATCACCGGCTGGAACAGCATTGTGCCATGCTTCTGTACTAACAAGCTGCTGATAAAGAGGTTTTCAACCCTTCACCACTAAACCTTGAAACCTAATGGGGTTGTGGTTTTTATTAACATTTAACTCTCCGTAGCTAGGAAGCATACCTAATGTTTAATCAAAGTAGCATCTGAACTGCTGGAACAGCCTGAGAATAAGTCACATTAAAATAAGAGCCTGTAAAACCAATACTTCATTTTTCAGTTAACTTTAAATTAACAACACCATAATTATCATTTTGCTTTGAGGTAAAATACAAGATCTTCTGTGCTTTTAAGCAAGGACTTGGACATTTCTTATACATGAACACAGTAGTACCCTAACATCAGTTCCCATTCAAATAATCTCAATAAATGCACAGGTTTTTTCAGTTACAACTGAAATCTCTTGTCCTTAAGATTTGGTTTCACTCTCCATCTTTCCATTATCCCTAGCTAAAGCTTCCTTTCCTGCTCTGCTGTGACAATTTCTGCTCAATACCTGAACTTGGAGATGCACTCCATTGTTTTTCAACAGGGTGAAGATGTTTACTTGCCCATAGTTAGATGGGCGTATTTTGAGAAGAGTGCATCTCCCATTAAACATTCAAAACTTTTAGATATTGTCTCAAATGACAGCAGAGAGGACTGAGAAAAGGTATCGTATATTTCTTTTCTTATTGTCCAGTAACAACCCCAAATATTGAAGATCTGTTAAGTAATCCAATCTTTCTTTCCAAGCTTACTAAACTAAAAAACCATTTGACATAGCTACACAAAAAGGTGGTCAAACAAAGAATGAAAGAATGATCCTCAGCTAAAAAGATGATCCTCAGCTAAAAGGAATCCCTTTCACCCTTGGGACACACCCACCCCTTCCTTCCCCCTCATCCACGGTCATCCTCACCAAGTAGAGAGCCCCAGCACCCAGGTGCATTGCTGCCACTGAACAAACATACAAACCAACTCACCCCTCAGCAGGGAGAGACCCCCTCCCCCTTTCCCCCCAGAGACCCCCTCCTGCCTGAGCACCAAAACTTCAAGGCCCTGCTTTCTTTCTTAAACGTACTGTAAAGGAGAATCTGTATTTTTTATTTACATTTTATATTTTTGTACATAGTTAGAAGGCCCACCATTTAAAGTGATCTTGGATTGACCAAAAGGGAGGCTTTGAAATGTGTTATCTTGTTACCTATCTCTGGCTTTACTTGTAGTGTGACCAGGCCCAAACCATTATCTCAAAGGAGAATAAACCAAAACCTTGTAAAAAAAAAAAAAAAGAAAAAGACAAAAATGAAAAAAAAGAATTTACAATCTTACCCTGAGTATTCCAGTAACTTGTTTTGTGCGTATGTACTTTAGCTGTACCATAGATCATGGTTTGTATGAGAAGGAAAGGCCAAAGATAAAAAGGCTTTTTCTCCCCCACCCCCCTCCACCCCCCCACCCCGTGAAGTTGCTCTTTATTTTTACCTTTTTCTTTCTTTCTTTTTGGCTTGTTTGATGTACATGTGAAACAACGTTGTCCCACAATAAACCGGAATTTTATTTTGCTGAGTTTTCTAACAAGGTTGCCTCCCAACTGCTGCTTTTTGTTTTAATTTTCATTTGTCAAGAAAAATTTTTGGTTTGTTCTCTACAGCTTCATGAGAAGGGGAAGTGGAGAGAGAGGTGCTGATCTATTGTCCCTGGCGTCTAGTGATAGGATGTGAGGGAATGGCTCAAAGCTGCATCAGGGGAGGTTTAGACTGGACATTAGGAAGCATTTGTTTACCAAAAGGGTGGTCAAACACTGGAACAGGCTTCCTACAGATGTGGTTGATGCTCCAAGCCTGTCAGTGTTTAAGAAGCATTTGGACAATCCCCTTAACAACATGCTTTAACTTTGGTCAGCCCTGAAGTGGTCAGGCAGTTGGACTAGATGATTGCTGCAAGTCCCTTCCAACTGAAATAGTCTATTCTATAAAACCCTGATCTTGCACCTTCATGTTTTGTCTTCAAAAGACACACGTACTTAGCTTCAAGCCTATATGGTGCCTAGACAATTAATCATGTATTTAAATGTCACAGAAAGGTGAAAAAATATTTTGATAACTGAGGATACTAAGAGAATGCAGAGTGAGTCCAATTTTTAGTATTAGATTCTACCCATCTATATGCACCTACACAAACAAAATTTGAGGAATGATCACTTTCCTCACAAGATAAAAATACCAACAAGAAACTTCTCCCCCAGATTCACCATTAGGTAATCATGTAACACAACAGAGATAAAGTACTTCAATTGCAGAATTTTTAATTCTCACTTAGATGAAGCTCTATTACCAACACCTCCTGCATATTGCCAAAACCAAGCTAAGGTATCTATCTATGACAGCAGCTCCAGCACAATGATTTTAAGTAAGTGCAGCCAGACTTTGTCATCTCTGTTAATGGCCAGCTGACAACTGTGGCAGCTTCCATAATTTGCACCTGAAAGTTCTTTAGAATAATTTATGGCTATAGTTACCCTTTTAGTACTGTAGAACACTTCCTTGTTTTTCTTCAGTTCAAAATGGTCTGCTGTTGATGTCAGAATTATTCAGTAAAATATAGAATGTGTTATGAAGCATTATATAGGGTGAGGGAGATTATAAACTTTGGGAGAGTGAGCAAAGAAGAACTGTAAGATTCACCGTACATATCCCTCTATTTACATGTAAATCACACAGCCACAGCTATGTACTTAATCCAGGCACCACATCAGCTAACAATATTCACAACTATCCAAGCGTCAGCAGTGTTCAATATTCTGAGAGCTACGTGACCCGAAGCAAATGAGAAGAGTGCCAGGAAACACAATCTTTCCTGCAGCGGAGCCTGCGTTTCAATGATTAAAGATTAAGCAGGGTTTACTTTGATAGGATTAGTACTCAAGCACGAAACTCTGGTTCAGATCTCATTACTACAGTGCATATCCTTCACCTTGATGGATCCTCTTGCTGTCTTGTTACAGGTACAAAAACCACCTCTCTCACTAACCTAAAAAGGCAGAACAACTTTTACTTACAAAAAAAAAAAAGAGACTATTTAGAAAGGACAAGCTCTCTTCAGAGGTTAGTGTTAATTTTAGAACTAGCATTTATATTCAATGCAAAGGCTTTTTTAAAAAAATACACCTCTGTTTTGTAATTATTTGCTACATTACCTAAGCATCTCTAGACTGTAACTCTTAGAGACAAGGTTCACATTTGACTATGTGCTGTCCAATGACTAGCAAAACACAAAAATGAAAATATTACAAGACAAGTGATTTTAAACTATTCCATCTGACTTGCACCTTGAAAGTTTTCAGTGGAGAATTATAACTGCATAAGCAGACACTAGGAGCTGCTGAAAGATCAACTAATACCTAAGATGGATTGTTGCAGAGCTCTCATGTAGGTTAGTAGCAGAAATGGGGACCTGTAAGATGGTCAGGGAAATTACATCTCTACCTCTTCAGTGAGAACTAGTATCCTGGACAAAATACACAGATTAATTGCTTTGGACATCCACAGCCTTTAACAAATAAATATCAAGTGCATTTACATAGTGATGCAGCAAAATTGATTCTCCCTCAGGAACTTAAATGTTGCTGTTATCCGCGCCTTTCATCCCCCCCCCAAATATTCAGGGTTTCTACAGATGAATGCTCTCCCTTCTCTCCACCTTCCCTTCGTCTTCCTCCCACCCACTCTCTTTAGATGTGGGTGGCTCATCAGCAATACATGGGGCCTTCTCAAACATCTTTGTTTATAATGCAATACACTGGCTTTCTCTTTGGTTTATTTTGATGCCACAGTATCTCTTAAATTTATATCATTCATAAACAACATTATTACATTAAAAGCACTTCCAAAAATGAAAGCATCTCTTTGCTTTTCCATTAAAATTTTTGTAAACAGTGATAATGTGTATCTGCCAGTCCCAAAGACACACAAATTCACCCAGCAATTGTGTACAACAAATGACTTAAGAGAAGCTTGTCCTTGCTGCTTCAACTTAAAACTTATTTTACCAGAAAAGCTGGAAATGCTTTATAGTGCTTACAGGAGAAATGCACATAAGTTTCTTATTTATGAAATTTATAATTCTACATCAACATCTCTTGACTTGTTTCCTTGTTCCATTCTGACCTCTCGTCATGACCTCTCATCATCATCTGTTCTTGCGACCAACTTGTGATTACCAAATTTCTAAATGTCAAATATGTCATGATATAGACTGTATGAAGTAACAGGGTTCTCTCTATAGCCTTGTCTAAGTCTACTTTTCAGAAACATCAGCCATAAACTCCAATAATGCTATAGTATGCAGATCACCATTTTTATAGAGTATTATCTGGGCTTTCTGGACTATACATGCCTCTCTAAACAAAGGAAAAAAACTTCACTATTTACAGTGATAGCTAAAAGCGAGGCTCTAAAAGAAGGCCTTGTTTTGCTTTTTCCAGCATAGCCCTTCCTCTCTACTACATTTTGGCTGTGATATCAGTTTTCATCTTCCTCCATCTTACAGGCTTCTTCCAATGAAGGCATAAAACTTACGACACAAATTAGGCACTTATCCAATGTTTCTGACAGACTCCAACAAATGACTGCTAAGCATCTGCCAAGGTCTGCCATATCTACAGATTAACCATTACTTGCAAATTGATGTGCCTTTTGTGTTAACCAACAGCATTTAGTTCGTTTGCAGAAATTTTGCTATTAGTCATTTATAGACACATCAATTTTTGTATATTAGTCCACACTTCAAAAATAAAATTATATACATCTTTTAAGTTATCATAACTGACTAGTAGTATTTTTACTGTTTTTATCATACCAACAGATTGGGAAGGTCTGAAGTATGTAAAACAACAATCAAAACTTCACCATTTTATCAACATATTCAGAACGGTGCATTAATGTGAAAGTCCCACTTTACGTCAAACTGCTACTGAAGGAGTCTGGAAAGGCATCTCATCCTAGTTGCCCTCCATTTTTTACTTCCTTTGAACAATACTTATAAGAACGCTTAGCACTTACATCTGGAATAAAACCAATTTCATTAAGGTGGTTACTCAGCTCTGGATCATGGAATGCAATCATCTGGGAAAACACCGTCAGGTATTCTGAAATGACAAGCATATTGAAGATCATTGTCAAAAACGTAAGCCACCACGTGCTGCTAGCTCACAACAGAGCTGTAGAAAAGGAAGAAAACTTCTTTAAATTTTTTTTTTTAAACCTACAATAAACCAGCAAGTGAATACACTACTGCCCTCCTTGTCACCATTATACTCAATACAGAGGAAGAAAGGTTTAATTTCTCTTCCTTAGTACTTCTCAATTTGATTTTTCAACAATGGTTTACTTGGCTCATACTTAGGTTGTGATTATGTTTGACATGAAAAGTTAAAGACTTTTCAGTATGAGTATGAGCCACAAGATATTGATGGAACCAGATTAGAACAAGACTGTTCCAAGGATTTTTGACCCAAACTCTTTTAGTGTACACAAAGTTGATATGCTTTAAATTATATTCTGTGTGATTTCTTTTCTACAAAGTTAAATTCTGTATTCTGGAAGCTCAGGTTTTTAAGGCAATGGGGCTTTAAGGTTACGACCTCCATGATCAGTAACATCTTAATTTGTATTTTTTGGAACAGGTAAGGAGAAATACTTACATTACATCTTCAGCATGGCACATTAGGCTGATGGTTACAATTTCATTAAGTTGTCTAAATAACATGTGTTTTTAATTAGAAAAGAAGCAGACAGCAGAACACAGACACTGACAGATTTCTCTTTCTGTTCTGCCCCTCTCCCAATTTTATCCACATTGTCATATGCTTTGTTAGAAGGAAAATGAAGAGGCAACATTGCAATTTTGTAACAGATGGCAATTCCTTTTCCTCCATGCTCCCAAGAAGAGAGTAATTAGGGCCCAGATTGCTAGTTGAGGGGAGGAAGAGAGACAGAGAATGTGAACGCTGGTCCCAGATCAGAACATGCTGGCATCTCAATGCTCCACAGACTACTGTGTAAATAACTCCCTATTACTCTGTCTTCATCCCTGAAGTCGCAAAATTAAATTCCAGTTCCACTGCTAAGAAGCACAGAAGTGGCTCTGCTGGAATAATTCCATGCATAGACACCTTTAAGAACAGAAGTGGGTGTAACCGTTCAGATGTTTACAGACTCCTATCTTACTTAAATCTTGATTATCTGCACTCAGGTTAGCTCCTCTCAGGTTAAGCCAGCAAGTTAAGAACAATCACTCTGTAAAATAAATCTATTTGGACTAAACATTTTAAAAGATGATTCTGCCTCAGGAAGACTGATAAACAAGGCTCTCACTGTAAGAACACAAGGGAAACAAGCCACAGTACTACTGAAGTTATACTTGAAAGGATGCCTAATTCTCCAAGATAAGTTGCAATAAAAATTAAGACCTCTTGAGTCTACTTCAGAATTTTGAGACTTTTGCTTCAAGCTGCAAAGACAAGGCCACAGCACACTAAACCTCTCAGGAGATTTCTGGCATCTTAGGAGTGCCAGCCTTTCCCTTCTGACACTACATCTCTGTTATGTCACAGATGCCCTGGCAGCACTCAGCTGAGCAGTTAGGTGGGTAAACAGACCCGTGCTGAGTTTTGTATCCCCAAGGCCAGACTGCTTTGGAGCTACTCACATCTCATTTTCTCAGTTTCAAGATGAAGTTATTTTTGTTCACATACATACAAGTTAGGGAGATAACTGAACTCATGCCTTAAAAATTATTATCATGTAGTATGGTATGAATTTAAGAAGTGCATCTCTAAGGTGTATCTGACATGAATTCAATGAAACTGAATATGAAAATAAAATGAAATTTTAGTCTGGAGAAGAGGAGGCTGAGGGGAGAGCTCATCACCCTCTACAACTACCTGAAAGGAGGTTGCAGAGAACTGGGGATGAGTCTCTTTAACCAAGTAACAAGCGATAGAACAAGAGATAATGGCCTCAAGTTACGCCAGGGAAGGTTTAGACTAGATATTAGGAAGTATTTCTTTACAGAACGGGTTGTTAGGCGTTGGAATGGGCTGCCCAGGGAGGTGCTGGAGTCCCCATCCCCGGAGGTGTTTAAGAGTAGGGTCGACATAGCGCTGAGGGATATGGTGTAGTTGGGAACTGTTAATGCTGGGTTGATGGTTGGACTGGATGATCTTCAAGGTCTTTTCCAACCTAGATGATTCTGTGATTCTGTGAAACAGCCACTAATCACAAGTCAGGTATAGCAGATCAGTAATCCTACACATTCCTAACACATTCTAACGTATTGCTGAAAACAATTTCACAATTAGCTTCCTGAAGCACATTTATTTTAAAAATTAAGATTCATGCCCATGATAGTTCTCCACAGATGTACTACAGGTTGGTAAATACCATCTTTATTTGACTATCCAGTCTCATGAAATAGAATTACTGTGTGGGACTACATGGTTAATTAAGGGTCTATCAAAACCACACAAATCTTCACAAAAATGTATCGCTTAGGTCCAGCCAATTGCTGTTGGTTGGAATTTTATTATATTAATTTCTGTTTTATATAACTGGTCATTCCATACCTAAACCTCTTTAACTGCTCTTGCTTCCTGTTTCATGTAAGGAAATATGTCTGATAAGCTTAGAAACACCACCTGTCTTCACTGTATAGGACAAAGTCAGAAATGAGGTATGCTGAACTCTGCAGTTTGAAAGATTCCACCCATCCACTCCTACACGGAAGACACAAAGAAGCTAAAAAGCTAAAATTGCACTAGACAGTTAAATGACACATTCTTAACACTTTCTTCCAATCCAATAAGGCAGGGAAATTACACAGAATTTTCCTTTAAAACCATATTTACACATTGGTGTTTGACATACAACCCTAGAAAGGATTAAATCAGGATACTGAAAGAATCCTAAAAGTTCCAGTCTCCCTGAGTCCTTGATGATGCCAGATGTTGCACAGGAACGCCTACATCTACTTTGGTTCACGGAATCCTACTGACCTACATTTCTAACTTTGGCTGACACATATTATTGTAAGGCCCCTTAGGAATAACACCAGGGAACTTGAGAGAGCAAAAGTATGATTTTATGGAAGAGTATACCTCCTTTGAGAAAAGTCTTTACCAAGCCATTAATCTTGAAGTCTAAAGCAGTTGTGTCCACAGGAGCATCTAATAGAATATACTTACACACTGCCCCTTTTTTTTTCCAGCTAGCACTCTCTCTTTACAGACAAAAGGATGCAAACAAGTTCTGTTGAATGCTCTTTCCAAACTGTTATTTTACGTATTCAGTTCATAACACCTCTTAATCCACCGTCTTTCATATGTAAACTCTCCTGACCACTGTGTTCTCTCCTTATGCTAGCTCTTCCCTATTATCAGTACATAAGTGCTTTTCTGTCTTAATTATTTTTTGTTGATCAGTTCTTAATTTCCTTTTGGTTTTTTGGACAAAATATGAGAAACACCATTTCTAAGTTGAGGAGATTCACAGGTCATATACAAAAGAATTTCTTTAAAAAAATACAAGGACAGCAAGCCATGGTGAAACACAATATTCAAACACCACTCAGAACTGCTTGCAATTCAAAACATTCATTAGCACCTGTTTTTCTAAAGTACTGATGGTTTTTCAAACAGCTTCTATTGGTTTTTAAAAACTGTCTGCAAGTTTAAAAACTTGACTGTGCCAAGGTGGCTTTCTAGGTCTAAACAATTCCTTCTTCATGTTTCCATGAAATTTACAATTAATTTTAGAGTAGACAGACATTTACCTTCCAGATATTTTTTTAATTTGTCTGAGCTACTTACATAGTTGTTGAAGACTGAACTATGGAACATTGTTCCTCAGGGTTCTTCAACTCCTGTCCTGTACTGAGTGATATTATCTTCTGTTCAGTAAGAAACTCCCCTCAAATCCCTAACTCTCTGAATACCATGACTTCCATTTTCTGCAGAGTCCCTAGTTGGTACTGTTCCTCTTCATTTTCCCTCATTGTCAAAATAGCTCCTGTAACAGTATGATTTTGATCACCTGAAGGGTAGGTCTCTACAATCTAACGCTGGAAAGACTATTTCCTTATTTTGTAACTTTGCATGATCAGCTGACTCTTACCTTGGATACTACACAGAACACTTCTGGATATTTTTTTTTTTTTTTTGTGTGTGTGTGTAGTTGGTGTTTTTCTCCTGCCTGAATCTTCACCCACTTATTTTGTTCCTATTTTTCTTGCACAGCTGTTCTTATTTATCTAAAATAAAGCTTTAGAATGAAATAGGTGGGTATTTCTACAGTGTAATTCTAGCTGTGTTCCAATTTACAACCATTTGAAAAAGTGTATTTATATATCCAGAAATAATTCTGCTTCTTTTAGAACTACAAAATAAATACAAGGACTTACCTTGAATAACATGAGAATTATCCTTCAGAAAGAAGTTATACAAATACTTGGGGATAAAAGCAGACATGCAGGCATATGCCAGAGCTGAAAGAATTAGAAAAATGAATACAGCTATGGAGGTAGAAACATACGTACACTTAGAAGAGATCATTATTAACCAGATAATAAGCATAAATACCTAAATCAATCTATACACAAAAATGATTGTAAAACATATAAAAAGGACATATTCTTCAATAAAGAATTTTAAAAAGCTCCTAAAAAAGTCTCCTTCTGTCACTGAGTAATCAATATAAATCTGGTTGGACCTGGTCTGCACCCAGTTTATTTCTGTACTTCTCAGTGACACAGTAATGAGATGATGTTTGGAAAGCCATGGTGATGTTTGTATCAAAAAGTGAAGGTCCCTGGATGAATAAAATTTTAGAAGGCAGTTTCAGGCAACTGCATTGTTGCAGTTATAGGTTTTCTCCTACAGAACTTACAGCCAGTTTATGCCCCATCAGACTCCCATCTCATCTCTAACTTCAGCTCAGAAAGAGACTAGAGTTCAGAAGAAAAACCACAGAGTGGAATATAATTAAAAATACTGTCAGAAAGACGGACAAAAACATCTTAAATTTCTCAACAGCTCCTCACATACATACCAGATAGAGATTAGAGGGTAAAAAATTTAGTGTTTGTACCCTTGATTAATTCCTGGGAACTTGGCTAAGAGACAATCTATTGTAACACAATTCTTAGCCATGGTGCTAGACCACAGATGTAAAACAGAAATGAGGGTTTGTTGTAAATTGTCCAAAGACAGTAAATATAATTTTGGGAGTTTCTAAGCAAAACATCATATTTATAGCAAATATGACATCGGATCGTGTTATAAATTAATTGTGTTACAACTTTTCTATCATTGAAATCACTTCTCAAATATCCAAGCCAAATGTGTACAATTAAGTTCATAAACCAGAATACAAAATTTTACATAATTCACTACTATTATGTTTTGCTTCAGCTGAAAGAAAACAAGGTTCTACAGTCAAACTGTGTAGGAACATGTCCACGAGCAAGAAAAATCTGTTGAAATGGTTGAATTAGTATGCACAGCAGGCATAATAAGAGTCATTTCCTAAGAAACTAGTTTTCCCCACACAGACCTTATATAAAGAAAGCCATGTGCAACAGAATAGAAGATTGGACTAGACCTGTTCTGAACAAATTGCATTCCAAGAACGTAAAGGGCACATATCCAAAGCTGGTCTGATAAGCTTTTAGGCATTTAAAACAATCATCAGCTTTTCTGAATAAAGCTAGTCTGACAGGTTGCCCTGGTTTCTGCAGAGATAGAGTTAATTTTCTTTCTAGTAGCTGGTATGGTGTTGTGTTTTGGATTTAGCATGACAGTAATGTTGATAACACATTGATGTTTTTAGTTATTGTTAAGCAGCATTTGTATTAAATCAAGGACTTTTCAGCTTCTCATGCCCTGCCAGTGAGAAGGCTGGAGGGGCACAAGAAGGTGGGAGGGAACACAGCCAGGACAGTTGATTCAAACTGGCCAAAGGGATATTCCATGCCATATGGCATCATGCTCAGTATATAAACTGGGGGGGAAAGCTGGCCGGGGGCCGCTGCTCAGGAACTGGCTGGGCATTGGTCAGTGGGTGGTGAGCAACTGCATTGTGCATCGCTTGCTTTGTATATTCTATTATTTTCTTCCTTTTCTGTTCTATTAAACTGCCTTTATCTCAGTCCATGAGTTTTATTTATTTTTTTTTTCCCCCCTCTGTTCTCTCCCCCATCCCGCTGGGGGCAGGCTGTGTGGTGCTTAGCTGCTGGTTGGGGTTAAACCACAACACAGGTTAACAGTTAGGTTAACAAATAATGCTTTCACATTAAGTGAGGCTGAACTACAGCTTCACTGAAAAAGACAAGTACTAGAGAAGCACTTCTTGCTATTCTATAATGAAGGTTATTTGTGCTTTTTCTTATATATTTATTATTGTACTTGGCAATAAACACAGGGTTTGAACCCCTGTTTGAAGAGCAGTACACCACATATGCTTTTCAAAAACCAACCATTTCTTTTGACTTGTGGCAACATGAGCTTTAAAGTTCCTTAGTAGCTACAGAAAGTTTCCATCTATAAGTGGGTGCACACACATCTGTCTACAACTAGATACAGATGACAGACTGTGCTTCCCCCTCATCCCCAGCAGAAAAAGGTACTCACCTTCATTGTTAAAATTCAAGTACAGAAATGGTGCACAAAGAGAGTCAAGACCTAAAGAGAGAAGAGCCATGAAGAAACTGCATAAAGAGCTCATTTATTGTAATGCACAAGATAGTCATTAATTTATCATGAAAATTTGCATACTTGATAATGATTACAATTCTGCAATGTCAGGCTCTGCATGTAATGCTGAGAACAACTGTGAAATCAATGCATGAAAACAGAGAGGATTTCAAATTGTTGAACTATAATGCTGAATTGATTATTCTGCCAAGGCTTCCAAGAAATGCATTTACCATCCCAAGAACTCGCTCAGTAACTTTTGCAGTTTTACCTTGGGACTGAACAGTAAGCGAGAGACTTTTTTTTTTTTTAATAAAGTGACTGAAACTTAAGGACAATAAATACATAAGAAAGAAGGGGGCACTTTGCATTACAAATTAAATACAAATTACTAGGATCTAAGTTTGCAATAATGCACAGATTCATTCTTCAAAAGAAACAGAAAGGAAAGCACTCAAAAAAAGCCTACGGGGTGGCAGGGGGCGGGAAGTGGGGGAGATATTTTTAAGTCATCACAGCTTTCCAGTTAATTATGTGACTGTGCCAACTAGTTGAACTCACCTTGCCAGTACACCAAATCAGGATGGGAAACAACCCAGGCTTTCAATACACGTCTAAACTTTGCATGGCCCTCTGGTGATGACAGCAATTCATCATACTGGTGGCAACGAGGAATATCAACTTCAATCTGCACCGCAGCCAAACATATAATAGAAAAAGAAATCAGGATAAGTGGGGTAGTACTACAGCAATCTTGCAACACTAGAGGTGGAAGTCAGCCAAAGAACATAGGTCAGACCACCACCATAAACACAATCTGCTTCCTCCATCACTCTCAAAATCAAAACTGAAAGGGGACAGGGGACTCTTAACAGCCCTGTCAAAGATTAACAACAGAGACTTTTTCCAGATTCATATTTCTAAAAGGGTTCTAACCCTTGAAAAAGGCAGAAAGCAGATTACAGTTATATTTTTTTTTTCAGATCCAACTTTTGGACTCTTTTCAGGTGCTAATATCACTTTGCCCTAAAGGATAATCAAATCAGACTTCTCAGAACATTGTACCCAATTTGATGGAAAATATTTCTTCACTCAGCCAAAAGGAACAGCTGTTGCTCGTGATGTCTTTTTATGTCTGGCATGGTTTCTTGGAGAACCAAATTGCTCAAGAACCCATTTTTGTGAAGCACAGCTCACCTTACAGGATCTCAGGGTACTCAGCACTATCTGGTACAAAGTCAAACAGGCACAACTAACATCTGATAAAAACAGGACTTTTAACAATACATCAGTAATATTGTCCACTACACTCTGCTGCTGCTACAGAAACAGTGATTCTGAAGTAAAAGAGGATCTCACTTTCCACATGTTATAACATAACTTGAGTTAAACTACTTGTTCGTATCTGTTTAGCAAGATTCTTGCTACAGCATGAATAAGGTTAGAGGACAGGGGGAACCCTTTTAGTATTATCAGCTACATCTGCTGTAATAGGCAAATGACTTTTGCATTACTTCAAGTGACAATATTTGATAGCACCAGAAGTCTTACTTGTCTGTCTGTAGGAATTGGTGTGTCTTTATCAATGGCATCATATTTTGCTTGTATGGCACCCTAAATGTGGAAGAAGAACACTTGAATTTAGAAAGACCTTACTAACATAAATGCATATTACAATGTACATGCTGATACACAGAAGCTGACTGGTTTTGTTAGGTGCTTTAGTTAGCAACTTTCTTTTCCTGAAAAAATTTCCTAAAGTACATAAAATTCTGAGAGTTGAATTTTAACAAACCCATCTTTAGTCTTATTCAGGACACATAGACCTTCCTGTGACCTCCTCTGTACCATCTTCAGTGATTTTCAGTTGTTTATACAGAAAGCTATGTACTTGACACAGTTTTCCATTTTCAAGTTAAGAAATGCTCTCAATTTAAATTTAGTGCTTACCTCAGCCACTGGCAAGTGGTTTTCAGCATCATCTCTAAAGGCACCGAATCCAGCTGTCTGTTAATTATTACTGATACTACCAATATACACTACTCCTAAGTAGCCTGTCCTTGCTTGAGTCCCAAGACAGACATACCAACAAGTCCATCTTAATGTTATGGAACAGGGTAACAACTATCTGCATTGTACAGATGGTAAGCTGATGAAGCATGAGAACCTACTCATCTCCCAAGACCCAGGCTACAATCTTGACCAGCAACTTGTTCTTTACCTTTACAGCTTTTTTTTTTGGTCATGTTATATAGCACTCAGCAGATCACATCCTAAGCTAAAGATCCTAAATAACCCGGGATGTATTATCTATAAGAACCTCTTTGCTGCACTACTGCAGATTGCAAGCAGGGTAGATGCAAAAGCTGAGTAGTCAAGCAATCTCTGTTAGGAGTCCTCATTTCAGGGACATCCCTTTCTAGTCCTTTGTCCAAATGGGTTACGTTTAATTTATTTATTTTCCAGTCTTTGGAGGAAGTGCATTGATTGGTAGGTGAGAAAAATACATTTGATATGCTTCATTGTGTTTGCCCAACTATTGCTGACCAGAGCAGAAGGATTCTAACTGCATTTGTCAAAAATATTAAAAAGCATACCAAAAAACCCCATTAACTACCAATTGTATTTAAACAATCTAGCAAAATTTGGCTGTATGGGTAGTATTTTTCTATCCCATAATCAAAATTTAAGGCAGTCAAGTTTATATACATTCTGTGAAATCAAATATTAGAAACAAGTAGCAAGTTTGTCTGAACATTGTCTTTGTTTACACAATTTCATGACTCATTTTGCTTGAAATTCCAGTAATTCTACCTGCCAAATCTTCAAATCCATTCCAGCTTCCCTGTCAATCCCATTCTTATCCCATTCCCTCCCCAGCCAGTACTGGAACTTCTGCAAAAGCCCTCCCATTACCCTTACCTCAACACCCAACAGAGCAGCCCAGGTTATGCCTCTCAGAAGAGGAGGGATGTCAACCCTGGCTTCTTTCCAAATTTGGTTTTTCTTATATGGGTAGGCCTTCAAAGAGAAGAGATTAACAGCAAAAAATGTTTCCATGTAACTGAAACAATTCAAATCCCCATCCCAAGACAGTCGTTCCCCCAAGGGACAAACGCTGTCAGACTGGACAGTAAATGCAAGTTTTACAGCAAGTCGGTTTCATTCCTGGAAGGCCTGGGTAGCGGACTACTGTTTGATGTTAAAACACTCACTCTTCCTCATAAATGTGTTCACGTGCTTTGGTATATATTTGATATATAAATTTACTAATCCAAATTTTTATTAAAAGTTTTTTCTTCATTATATGTTTCTTTTCATACCATGTATCCAACACTTTTTATTAAATATTTCCAGTTTATACCTTCCTAAGTACTGCACTTGATGCACATCAGCTCTCTCTCATTCTTAAGCAAGAATCCAACTCTCTGCGTATATGTAAATTAGGGACTGGTATTTTCCCCACTCAGTATAAGCCCCATATTTCTAACATGGCACTGCTACAGTGAAGACTGGTATTGTTTTCAAGTACCTTACTGCTTCAAAATGTAGAAAAGTTACAGGCATATTTACACCTATAATAGCTTAGTCTGTTATGAAATAAAGGATGAGAAATATTTTCTTCAGTAAATAACAGGTATTAGCAGCAGCTCTATTTTCACCTGCGCACTTTAAAATCTACTTTTATATTCATGACTACTGAAAAGACATATTTCTCATAATTTTATTTTCAATCTTATGCAGGGTTTTCTTCCCCCCTTCCCGCTGTGGTCTCTTGTATCTCTGCTTCCTTTTTCAATTACTTGGTCTTTTAAAAACCCTCTAATTAACAGACCAAATCCAATTATTCAGCATCAGAAAGATTCCATACCTTCAACAGCCTGTCAAACAGGATAATTCTATTTAGCTGGTACTCTGTGTCCCTCTCCCGGATGATCAGAGGAAGACTAGCAGCTGCAGACAGCTCATTAGTACTATTTGAATGAGGTAAAGTTGATTGGCTGGAAAAAGAGTTAGGATAGCAGTAGTGAACAAATACAAATCACTCTGAAAAAAATTAATATCCTGTGATGCATTTCTGAGCCAGAAACAAGTATAAATGTATAATTTTGAATATTCAGCAGAAACAGTTGATTTCCAGAACAGAGAAACAGGCTAGGATCCTCAGTTTGGTATCAGGGCCCTAAGTCCACCCAGTGCAGAGTGTTTATCAGTTCTCGTTGACTTTAAGAGCCAAATGAGGACATGTTAGGTCTGCTTTTGGAAGGCAGTTGTGTCTAGCTGTGCAGTGTGCCACTCAAATAGAACTAATAACTCAAAATTCAGTCCTTTATATATGTACAAACTTACACACACACTTACTCATCTTCAAGCAATGGATAAAATGCTTCCCCACCAACATCTTTCAGTCTCTAAAATGAAGAATAAAAATAATTATCAGAATGCTGCTCAGAATTCAAGCGGAAATATTTAGTGGAATACAAAACTATTAATTAGCAATTCATCTACCAAATTTAATAGCATGCCTTGAGATCTAAGCATTAGCGCAATCCTCCATCAGCAAAGAAACATACAGTCTTTAACACTAAAAACTTTTGCTAATACAGGCTGAGTTGATGGAAGTTCTGCCTGAAGATAACACTCATCTCATACATAAACGTATTTCCACATAAAAAAATAGCTGCCATGGGCCATGGATTAATAGATCAATACTATTACATAGTTCTTTTCCTTGTTTTTCTACATGGAATTCCTATCCAAGTAGCTGCAAAGCAACTGCACAACTTGGTTTTATGTTTTCAATCAGTTCAAGAGTTATGCAAATTTGAGTTCCTTTTAGTAGCAGCATCTGAAAGCTGCACAGAAATACAGACACTCTCTGGAAAGGTGACAGACAAGCATGCTTGGACTTTTGCCTGAAGTTTTCAGACATCTTTGGTGCATTGTGATTAATGTTTAATACCATCCTCCCTGCAGTGCTCTGTTTTGCAGTTCAATCCCTAACTTAAAGGCATACGGCACACAGCCTGTTCCTCCTGGAATTGACAGAACAGTTCATTCTCAGTTCATTCAGTACTCATCCTCTTTTGATTACAAGGATCATGCTCTGCTCTATAAAAGGTGTTTGAAGAATTGCATAAGTTCAAAAATTTATTTCAACTAACACTGCAAGGTTCAGGCTTGTTTCTTCCCCAAAAGAAAACTTCAGTATATACTTATTTGCTGCTGTATTTATAGAAGTATGCAGCAATATCCAAAATTACAGAATGAAGTGTTTTAAAAAAAGCTTTGAAAGCTGCCCTTTTAGTAGGAGCTGCAGTGCATATTACCCTTAAAATAGCTGTTATATATTCTTAACCTCTGCCCCCCCACCCCCCCATCCCTCAAAGCCCATCAACCAAGCAAACAAAACAACGCAGTTCTTTGGTCCGTTTTCATGTCTTTGTGTGAAGTAATGCAGAGTTCTACTGAAGAAGTATGTTTACACAGTATTTGCCACATTGCCCCTAAAATTAAGGTAATGGTGGCAGAGATAAAGACTTCAGGAGTCGCCTTCCTTTCTGTATTAATGAAGTGCTAGGGCTTGGACAATAGGCCCAAGCCAGAGTTGACCTATAGATGAATCCTGTACATTTTGTAACTGATAACCATTGTGCTAGAAGGTATTGTACTAAGTTATAACAAACCACCTATGCTGATGTAAAAAGTGCTAAAGTGTTGAAGTATTGAAGCCTGAACAACAGGCCTCGAGGCAAAGGTGCTAACTTCGTATGTAGACATTAGCGCAATATGTATGCTCATTAACGAAAGATGTAGCTTAGATATCATATACTCATGATGAATGTAATGAAAACATGTCTATCCCGAATGTATCTTCCTCTTTGTGTAGGGGCAAGTTAACAAGGCCATGAAGCCAGCTGTCTGGCCTTGGGTCCAGACGCATAGCCTTGTTCTAAAAAGAACATAAATAAATTAGATAAGCAGGGAAACTCCCTTAGCTTCTCCTTTGCGCCCTGGCCAGGCTCTGGGGAAATCTAATGTGAGAGTGAAACCAGATGTTCCGCTTAAAACAAAGGTGCCAGTTATTTTGGCTTGCTGATTTTTGGTATATAAGGCTGGACCCGCTTGCAGCGACTCTGGATGCCTCACCTACGGATGGACGCATAGCGTAGGATTTCCCACTTGCCGGGACAGGCTCTCCAAATCCTCGCTGCAACCAGGGCTCCCCAGCGTCTGCAAATCTGGATGATGGTAACATACCCAAGTGGTGATGTACCTTTCTTAATCACTATTCTCTCTCTCTGGTGGTAATGATTTGATGCATTGCCCTGTATTTTCCTATTTGTTTACTTTAAGTGCACTATTCTGTCTTTTCTTCCTGTATGTTTTCTGTATTACTCTGTTACATTATTTAGTTATCCCCAGTAAAATATGCCTACTCTTTTCACTCTGGTGTCCAAGTTTAACTGGGATCCTTAATCAGCAAAACAATTAACCCCTGTAATAATATGAAAAGGTTTTTTATAAAGACTGACAGAATTTCATTTGGTACTAAAAAAGCAACCTGCAAACAGTGCAGCATAAATTTCTAGTTCTACAGCAATAAAGCTCTGTAAGTGCAAAGACATGAGAACAATTAAAACATTTCAGTGACATATGCAGTAAATCTTGTGACTGATCATTACATCGGGCAAAATTATGAGTTATCATCTGTTGATTTTTCTACTGAAGATGGAAGAAAGCTGCATTACTGCATTTTAGCAAAACGCTTTGAAGTCACCTTTTGAACTAGTTGTTTAATAGCTATATATTCCAAAGATTAGTAATTAGCTCCTGGAAACTTGGTATCCAACTTCAAGTATAAAGCCTTTAAGAAGCTGCAACTGAATTGAGTTCATCTTTCTTTTGAATATTGTGAGCCACCTACAGACAGGAATTAAAGAATGCAAGATGACACTCACTGTTCAATTAGTTCAGTAATCGTGGAGAATATCAGGTATTACAGAACTATTTGGGCTACACCAGAACAAAGCAGGTAACAAAAATTAGGAAAGGGAGGGACACAGGAAGGGGATGGAGGGACAGAAGATAAATCAAATTTAGTAAGCTTTTACAAAGCAATTTAATAGCATAAATCACAATTTGACTCAGACACCGAGAAGTGTTCCCTTGGAATCATAACACTGTCATTTGTAGGAACAGTAGTAGGAGCTGCTGCTCTGTACTCCCTTTAAACAAATGATTCTGCAGTGAAGACATAAGAACAAGTGCACAATCTTATTCTTACGTTTCGGAGCTGGCACAGAGACAAAGTCACTGTTGTGTCATCTAGGAGGGAACTTCTATCTCGTCCTTGCCCAAAGCTCTCACCATCTTCTAACAAAAAGCTTCAAAAGGGAGAAAAAAAAAAAAAAATCAGGTCATTTTATAACATAAGACTTGAGTTAGAAAAGAATAGAAGATTCTTACATCAATCAGCGTTTCCTCTTTAAAACAAAATACTAGCTCTTAGAAGTATACTGTATTGACTCTGCATGGCATGAAACCTGCTATCAAGGGAATGTACAATCACCTTAAATTATTCAAACAGTTTTTGCTGTAAAAAAGCCCATTTCAGGTTTTCTATAACTTTGGTTTGCACACAAAGAAAGAGTAATGAGATATGGGATTAATATTCCCTTTTATTCCTTGATCAGGTCTGTCATTTATTGTGAAAAGCAAAAATAAAACATTATTGTCATATGAAAGCCATTTCCCACCATGACAAAAAACAAGCAAAAGCCTGACCCAGATCTTTTCTGTTGCAGTCCATCTAAGGATACAAATGCACCCAAGAAAGAGTATACAAAAATTGTCTATTTGGTGATCTTTTTAAAGCAGACAACATGAAATTGATTTCCAGAAATTAAGCTAACATTCTCAGTATCACTTAAAAGATGGAGTTAGACTGCATTTTTGAAATTAACACCTCAGCTTCAAGATCAATAGTATGATGAAAAATGTTTTCCCCTTGTAATTCAAAAACACATGCATTCACCTATGGGTGAGGCAATCTCTCCAAAATCTCACTCTAATTTTGCCACCAAAATAGCACTTAAAATCTAGTCCCACCTTTTTTTTTTTTTTTCCAAGATATTTCACTTTGACTGTGCACTAACTTCACGTGTTTTTAAAACCCAGAACCAGCAAATTTATCTACATGGACACATAACTATGCTTACTGAGATCAGACTGTAGGATTAAAACATGAATAGACTACATAAAATTGCAGTGTGTGCAGCAGTAAGATAAAAGTAGTTATGTCTAAAATGCTGTTACAGAATTCTAAGTCATAAAACTAGGCATTTTAAAATAAAGTAATCAGCTGATCTGCTGAATAACTGGGCTGACCATTCAGCACTGCTGCTCTGTGAAAGGGAATTCAGAATGTGAGGGGTTGCTACAGAATGTATTAAATTATATTACAATTACAAATCTGCTGTTGAAGCACAGTAAGACATTTTTACTAAAACTTAATGCTATTGGAAAGCGTGCTAATTTTAGAGACTTCCAGTTCAGTATTTTGCACTGCACCTACGTATCTTCAAATTTCAGAAAGCAATATGAAGTGCAGGTAGGGGACAGATATAAGGCAGTCAAATAATGCCTTAAATTGGGTAAGAGAAGTGACATCATTTCCTGCTCTTCAAGAATGCTATTTTTCACATATACAGGTATTGAAACTAAAAACCAAACCAAAATGTTCTCTCAGAATCAGTGGCCTTATCCACCCATTCTCCTTTCCCTTGAAGTGCTTTTCCTTCCTTACTTGGGAAGTGTGCAGACAGGTGGTTTTGATCGAATGATTTCCTTGTTGACAAGTTCTTTCTCCAAGTCTCCTCCAGCCAAACACCAAAGATAATAAACCTCTTCAATTGATCTTTCTGCTAGGTAATCACTATCTTCATCTATTAGGGGAAACCACATAAAAATGAGTTACAGCTTTTTAGGCAGCTTGTATTTCTTCCTACCACTCTAAATACATATAGTTGGGAAAAAAAAAAAGTTATTATGCTCGAAAGGTCCTCAACCTTAATGTGAAGTTATAGGAAAAGTGACCTTCCCTTTGCAAGTCCCCTTTAGGAAGATTTACAGAAAGAGCACATGGACAGAAGTCAGAAAAAAGCAAATATTTCTGCAGTTGCCTTGGTGTCAGAAAATAGAACCGACTGGATAAATACATTGAAGTGTGGATTTTTGCTTCCTGTGTGTCTTTAAAACAAACAAACAAAAGCAAGCACTATTTTGTACACAACACAGCACTAAGGGTAAAAATAAGAAACTAGTGATTCATAATGTGTAGTTATAATCTATCTTCCCTTCACATACCATAGCCATAATAACAAGGTATAAAATCTTAAGTCTCCAAAAATTGTATAACGAGATTTTCTAAACGTGTAGAAATCTGAGTTCATCAGAAAAAGTTGAGGGCTTAAAAGCAGTAACACTTTCAGCGTACTGTAGTTTAAAACTTAGAAATGTCATCTTTTATTCTAGAATGTGACCTCTTTCAGAAGGATTTAGTTTTCCAATATTCCAAAAAATCACCTCATGCTATGATCCAGCAGAATCCAATTGTCAATTCACAACACGATTTAGTGAAAAAAATCTGCCTTGTAAATGCACATGTCCAAATTCTAAAGGCAAAAAATGACGTTGATATTCCAATCTGGACTTGAATACTAATGATAACTATTTATTTCCTGAGGTTGAAACACAAAATCAAGATGCTCTCCTTTGACTTGCACACATCCCTCAAAACATGTTTGCCCAATCTCTGCCCATTAAACAACATACTACAAGAATGTAGTATTGTAACATTTAATAGTTTCTCTCCAACAAAGTATTCAAAGAAAACATGAAAACATTTTATTTTCCTTCCCCCTTCAATGACATTTATCCCACTACCTGCTTTTACCTTTACATAATTGACTTATGTCTTCAGGAAGCGTTAAATTAGCACACCTTGGAAAAGATGAGAACAGACCAGCAGGTTTGTGGAAAAGAGGATATACTGAGGATACTTCACTGAACAAACTGTCATGCAGCAATTCCTCTGGAGTTGGCCTTGAATTAAGAAAAGAGAATAAAACATTAAGAGTAAAGTGCTTCCAAAAATGTTACATTTCAGTAAGAAATGTCCCCAGTAACAAGTATTGGCAAGTTATTTTAAATTATATTGGATTTCAGAAATTTTTATACCAAAACCATCTACCAATTTTGTTCAATTCATGATGCATAACACACCACACAGTCTGCTTACACCCCAAGTTCAGATCTCACCTTTATTTAATATACATGGCATCTATTTCAATGCCCCTTTAATTCCTCTAAGCAGAGATGGAAAAATGCAAGTGCAAAGCCTTGATTAAAGAACAAAAGCATACTTCAGTTTTCAGAAGAAAGTTGTGGTGGAGCGACATCACAAAAAAGTACTTTGAAAGAAGAGATTTGAAGAAAGCAGCCCTAATTCTGGCTACAACAGAGCTATAGTAACCACCACCAACTTCCAGACATGGAATCAGTAAAAGCTGTGAACTTAGAACTACAAATGCCTGAATAGTTTTCCCCCAAAATACTCAGATTCAATTTAAAGGTTTTGCACACTTGATTTCTACAGACCTTCCCCCCTGCCCCCGCAATGCTTTTCCTTTAAAACAGTGAAAACCAACAAACCCAAGAATTTCTTATAGGTAGCACAAATCGTCAGTATTCCAAAAAAGGTTCTGCAGCAGGTCTTCTAATTTCATATTGTCACTAGATGCATGGACTGAATACTTGCCTCTTAGAAGGCTGGAATGTAAGGCATTTCTTCAGTAGAGCTATAATATTTTCAGAAAGGTCCTGGAACATAAGAAAAATATAGAGGAGGTCTGTTTATTACTGTCTTAATTCAGCAAGCCACTTAGCTCATACTTAACTTTTAACATACAGACTATTCCTTTGAGGGCAATACAATTATGCTAATAGTCAGAATCCTTTTACACAATGTCTCAAAATATACAGACGTTAAAATTCAGTGATTAATTCTGGGGGCGGGGACAAGTTGAACTGTATAAACCTACGCTATGAGAATGTATAAAGTGGACCAGATAGAAGACTAAGTTTCTAGAAGAAAATACTTAACTCCCAACACTTTGTAACTTATTAAACTATCCAGAGAGCTATCACATTTACTGTGATGGACAGTAATTTTAGGAAAGAATGAATATTACCAGTACTGGCTATTTGAAAGGATCTTGAATATGCAGTTCAGACTCATACTGCAGTACATCAAGTGACCAAATAAGTGAAAAAACATAAATAAACGTGTGAAATACTATGCAACAATAATAAAATGTTTTGGATAAGACAGCATCAAAGAGCAAACTAGTTCCACAAACCTTAATAATATCAAGGCAACCATGTTCTTCAGCCAATACAGTTACAATATCATCTACACAGCCTTTGAAAAACAAACAGAATAAAAAGTCAGAGCCTGTGAAAAAAGTGATACCAATTAAAACAGAGTATCAGGTAAAAACCCCACCTCAGTAAAAAGCATGTAACTTCAACTTTTTATTGACATTGCCACATCACCTGAAAGTGAATTCTCAAAATTAGAAATTAAAATTATCACCTATGCAGACAGAAAATTGAAGCCTAAGAAAGTAGCACATCTAATTTAACAGCACACATCTTTTTGCAGGTTTAGTTAATCTGGAGCATCAGTCTCTGCCAAATAAATTAAAACAGTCTTTCCACTTATAAAAAAAAAAAAAACCAAATCCCTGAAAGAACTTAAAAATAACTGCATATAGAAGCTCAAAGTAATTTTCATTTTGTTGCTACTTGCAGATAATTCTAGCAGTATTTTATAAGTTGTTTTCAACACATTATTGACAAAATAATTTCCAAATCAGGAATGTTTTTCAGTGGATAAAGGTTACCAATAACTTGCACGCAACTTGAAGGGGACCGAAATGCTTCAGGAAGCTTTGTTAACAAATCACTTACAAAAACAGTCAGAATTTCAGCACCCAAGCACTAACTGCTGAGTGAAAAAGATATTTCCACTAACAGTAACTAACTTTAACAGTATTACTCTTTGCTCTGGATAATAGTAACTGATAAAGCTTCATATTGCAAATTCATGCCCTTCCTCTCCCCATGGTTTATACATAAACCCCACAAGAAACACAATTTTAAAAGCCAGAAAATAGTCTCACTTCCAGACTCATTTACATTAATCAAAAATTTCATATCTGCGGTAATGTTTTATAGTTTGTAGGGGAAGCCAGAAACAAAAGCCTGGATACATGTCTTGGCTCTCTATTTTCTGTCTTCCTATTTGAGTTCTCCCTGCTTGGGATTTGGTGCACAAGCACTACTAGTGCAGGGACAGTTTTCTTTATTGTCATACAACAACTAATACATTTCAGAAACCTCCTGCAACACAAAACAACAAATAACCATCAGTGTGACCTTTCCTGAGCATGCTTTTTTATAGTATGCCCTTGCTCTAACATACTTATAGCTGTTCTGCAAAGTTATTTTTCCTGGCACCCACCTCTGTACCTTCCCTAGACCAGCAACCATGCTTCAAATGCCTATTTAATCCTGGAGATGAAAGCTGACAAAGGTAAAGTGCCTTAGTTCCGAGCATCACAAGCTGACTAGTCTGTAAAACTCTAATTATAGAACTGCTTGGAAACTTAAAAAATTGCTTTACTTACCTAACATAATTATAAATTTCAATCTTTCTGCTATCTCCAAGCTTTGGAATAATTTTCTCCCCTAAATAAATACGAAAATCAAATCAACAGCTGATACATAAAAATTATTTAGATAGTGTACACACCCACCTATATATAAAGACAGTGAAATAAGCTTCTATATATCACTTTTAGATTTAGGAAAACTATCTGTTAGAACAGAAAACATTATCTACCCCAACTATAGCAGAAACAGTTTCATGCCATCATAAAGAAAAAAAATGTATCATTTATAATGTCTCTTAACGGGAACAAATGCAAAGAAAAAAAAGCAAAACACAGCCCCAAGCTGCCTTAGCAAACCTGCAGGTTTATTATTAATTCAGTGAACAAAACAGCTTTCAAAAACTATTTTTTCCAATGTGAGCATGAACAAAGGTAATTAATTACTAAACGTGGTAATCATCATAGCTTGTATTACTGCACAGTGCAAAAAAAGTAATCTGAAAATCCCTTTAAAGGTGCTTCAAAAAATATTATTGCATTTTTAAGAAAATATACTTGAAAAGAATAATGATCTATGAACACTATGCAAATTTACAGAAGAGCAGAATATGCAAAACACTATTTCCAATGTCCTGATCTAATCAGCATATAAAACAGTATAGAAAACAAGTTCTTGACCATGCAATTGTCTGACAATTTAGTTATCTTACATAATGTGACTAAATATCGAGGTATTTGCTAGATCATACCTCCCTACAGAATGCTGCTGTCTTTGAATGAAAGAAATCCAGTTTAACATAAACAAATATTAAAGATTATGCTGTCAGAATTCAGTTCCATTTCTACAGTCAAATAAGCATTTTCCAAATAAACCCTTAATTCTGTGAAGAAGCTCTTTAAACTCTGGCAATAAGGCAGATGCTCCCTTCTCCTCCTCTCCATGAAACTTTATGAGTTCCTCTTTCTTTCCAAGGAAAATGAGGGCATGACAGCAATGGTTATTTCATGCTTAAAAGCACAATTAAAACAAATTATCTAGAGAGACTTCTTGATTCAGAAGCTATTGCTCACTACAAATTTGATCATGCAATCACATCATTGTGGCATAACAGGCAGCTGCCCTTCATGGTTAACACATATACTCATATCAAGCCAATGTGCATCCTACTATTTAATCCACCACCAATACTGTCCAGGTAAGAATGTTAACATATTCTGATTTTTGGACTCAGGTGATGGACACAGTGTCATGAACCCCATACTCAAGAGCAATCAAGAAAATGTAACTAATCCCCAAGAGTCACTATCAAGAGAATAATCCTCTTACATACCATGCAAAGCTCAAATAATATTATACCAAGAGACCACAGATCTGATTTAGGGCCAGAAGGCAGAGGCTTCTCACACTGAGTATGATCACTTGGTTTGACTATTCCCTGTGCAATTACTTCAGGTGCCAGATATGATGGGTACCTAGAAAGATGCAGCAACATTAAGTAATATCCTGTCTATCCAAAACAAACCTATCTTTCAGTTACAGTAATAAAAATAATTTTACATTCTGAGAAACTAGAAATAGCAATGCAGATGGTTCTATTTTATTCAGTCAATATCTACACGTTGCAGCAAAGTTTCAGTTCAATCGCAAAATACATAGTGTGTACTACATAAAAAGTCAAATCTTAATCACTAGTTCGGTGTTTTTGTGAGAGGAAATAACAGCAGCTTTCAAAACAGTATATCTACATATCTCAAAGAAAATGTGTACTGAGTTTCAGCACTAGCACATTAAATAAATGTATCCTAGACCCATATTTGGGGGTGGTGGCAGTATCCCCCTCCATTGACAGTGTTCCCATCAAATAACTTCTGAATTTGTAAAAAAAGCAACAAAAGGTGTTGAGGACATATTCTACCCACTGCTAGATCATTTTAAAATAACATTATCGATTTTTCTGTCAACAATTCATTATAATACTTAAAAAATCTGAAATCACCTTTTGAAGGGAAACATCATTACTTCTTTTGGGCATTTGTTTAAGAATCAGATCAGTATTTCAATTGTAAACAACATGACACCTCAAAAGAACAAAAAGTGGCAAGGAAACACTGCAAAGCAGCGTGTCACTTTGGCAAGACAGTAAGATTATGTGAAAATAAATCACAAAATTATGAAGAGACGAGGTCTACAATGTTGCGCAACAGTGAAGCACTGATTGTGCTTCTTCCTAAATTTAAAATTTGATTGTACCTCCAGAATCCGAGTCACAGGGAACTGCTGCATTTGAAGGCAAGTCTAGGCAATAAGGACTGACATCACATAGTTACAGTAACATGCTTGCATGGTACCCATTCTCTGGCTTTCATTAACTTTACCTAGTCGGATGATAACCTATTCAGTGGCATTATCAGAAGCTTCTGTGTAAGGGGTGTATGCAACACATATGAATTAAAACAGCAACCTATAAACTGTGCATACACATTTTTGAAGATGATTACTCAAACCAAATATATTTCCTGAAAAAATACATCCCTGATGTATTTGTACTGTGTAGCTACTTACCCTATAGGAAAATCAACATCAACACCTTGAGCAGTCATATGGTAGAGTCCAAATTTAGCCAGTTTCACATGTCCCTGAAAAGGAAAAAAATAAATGATCAATTGCAGCAGATTCTGACCTTGGAAGAATCTGTGTTTAAGTTAAAAAAAAAATGTAAAAATCATTTTTGCATTAGCTATCAGAAGAGATACCTATAAAAAGTCATTCTTTTCCATATATTCCATATATTTCCATCTCATCGATTACACAGAACTCCACTGCAAGTTAATAAGGTGCTTATTTCTAATGCTTTTACTTTCCAAGATCATTAAGTAATCACCTTTGGAACACACAAGAAAATCAGAACTTTATAAGTTACCATATATTTTCAGTAAATTAAAAAGGCTTAAATACTCTATTGTACATTTTTCCTGTTTGAAAACTGTTCAAAATCCTGTTTGAATCCTAGAACTCCCTAAGCATCACCACTATTTCCTCACCTTTTCCATTTACCCAGCCTTGCTCCTCCAGTCCTTCCCATCAACTCATTACTGTCTTGCTCTCCTTAACTGTATCAACACATATTTCAAACCAGTTTTCCAGGTGCCTCCTATTGTTCTGTGGAGGCAGAATATTAACACCAAAACAACAAAAAATAGGCATAGAAGTTAAAACTGATGTATTGTTTCTGATGGATTTTGAATATACTGAGCCAGCCTGCAGATGGTGCAATAGTGAAGCCTACAGCAGCAAGCTATTCAAGTGCAGGGGTAAAGTTTAGAAGTTTATCGTCTCATGGCCCCCTTTTGCTCTTCTTTTGACTGTTGGAGTATCTTAAAACCCTGAAGTACTTTTGCTTGTTAGAGCATTATTATGACTTTCATTTGTTTACAAGTAAGTCAAAACCACTGTTCCTCCTTTCCTTCTTCCTCTTTTCCTTCTGCCTTCCAAAGGGAGGATCCAGCTATTCTATCTAAAGTGAGTAAGAAGGGGAATGAGAGAGGGGTTATGCAGACAGGATAAGCTCTTTAGCTGTCAGTTCAGATGAAGCGACTGCTCTGAGTACAACAGCCGCTATTAATTTCTCTCAGTTTTTATGAGCAGAACCTGTAATCCACACTGCCAACTCAACAGTCTGTGACAACAAAGTTGACAGACACTGGAACTTTAAAAATTATCTTAAAAGGCAAGTATCAAGTATATAAAAAATATCTGAGAAGTCAAGTATCAGATCACCATGAAACACAGGAAATATTATTAACAGCTAATTAGCCAGAAGAAATATTTTCCCATTCAAACAGCTAGGAAGGTCTTGTAACTAACTAGACTGATGACAAGTAGACTTAGATTACCACCTTAAGAAAAAAAGGTGAAAAAAGTAGTTTGGGATAAAAGAAAATGAGAAAAGAGGAAAATAAAATTTGAAATATATTTGAAATTTAGGAAATGGGGAAAACTGTGGTTCTAAAAAAACCAAACCCAACGCTTTTCCAGATATGCTATTTTTTCCCCCATCAGAAGGGCAGTGACTGCCCAATCTCCAAAGATAATATAGCATGCTACTTGTTGGCAGCAAGAGGAAACAACAAAAACCAACCAAAACCATAGATTTATTCCTGCAGGTGTACCTTTCGATCCAAAAGAATATTGCAAGGGGAGAGTGCTCGGTGGACCATTCCGTGTTTGTTCATATATTGCAAGCCTTGCAAAACCTCATATGCTATGCATAAGATCCTTGAAGAACTGGGAAAAAAAGAAGAAAGTAATGTTATACTGAATGTTTCACTTTTTAATTTGTAAAAATGCACTGTTCCATAGTTATTCCAAACACAAGTGAGACATTTACAATTCCTGAACAGTTTAAGGGATCAATATTGAATACAGTAGGATATGTTCAGAGCCATACACAATTCCTCAATACCCCACAAGTAGGTTTCTTCACACTGAATTGGTCCTTAAAACCCCAAAGTATAAAATATTCTCCGCAATAGAAACTATGAGATATACCTCAACTAATTAGGAAAAAAAATTCCAACCCTCCTTTATTTTTATTTGCTTTTCCTCAGTCTGCTATTGATATTCACAGCGAAGTTCAACTAAACAAAAGCTTTTGAAACTCAGATGTTAACTGGAGCTTAGCTAGAAGATAGTGCAGAGGCATGGCTAGATCACACATATAGTCTTCAGTCATCTCAACATCTAAAACAAAACAAGAAACAAAAGAAAGGGCAGAAAACTTAATTTTCAGCACATTTTGGTTTACAACCTTGGAAGCAACAACCTTACTGTCTTTTGAAATGGTGAACTTTACCATCCAGATCATTTTGACACAACTATATATTTTGACAGAAGTTACCATTTACTACAAGTGCTGGTAACTCTAAAGAGGAATTTCTGTGAACAAGTGAAGAGGAATTTGTACAGAGACCACCAGTATTAGGCTTCAAAAGCGCATCCAAAGTAAGAACAAAAGGCACAGATCTGATGTCCCCCAGAAAGATTCCTTTTAACTTGTTACCTTCCTCATTTCCCACCCACACCACCTCAGAGCACATTGCAGGCCTGTTTGGCAAATTTATCACTGAAGGCACTGGTTTACAAAGTGTCCAGAAAACAAAGCATATGTACTTATGAAGGCATCCCCATTTTTTAATTTCATTGTTAAAGAATAACACACAATTCCGGACAAGGCTCGCTACCTTCTCTTTCTTATTAAAAATTTGTGTAACAGCAAAATGAAGGGGAGCATTACAGACTGGCAAGAGTGACAAGCCAACCAACTGACTAAACACCAAAATTTAATAAATTAAAGCTTTATTAGCTGCTATTTATACCTGATGGAATACCAGAACTTTGTAACGAGAGTAAATTGCTAGATTTTGACAAAAGCCACAATTCCAAGGCAACACAGAAATACTGAAAAGAGCTGTTTCAATAATAGTTTGAGGCCACCATTAAGTTACCTTACATGGAGCTATTCTCTAGACTCTAACCTCTTTCCTAGGAGAGCTCTGTACTAATTTACTCTAGTTGTGAAGATACACTTTTAAGTGAAATTTTAAGCACAAGGGAATCTATTGTAACATACGTCCACACTGCTGTATCCTCGATCATAGCATTTGGAAGTCATTCTCAAGGTCTTAGCAATTCAACCAAAACCACATGGCTAATAACCACAAAAACAAAACAAAATCCCACAACTATCTCTCTCCTCTCTCACTGGCACTTTTTCTTTCCCATCCCTCCCACCCCCAAGTTATACAATACACCACAGCATCAGACACCACTAGCTGTGTAGTGTTTCCTCCCAGTCATTCCTGGGCTGAGATATAACTGTGGTAAAAAATTTACCTTACAAGCTTTCATCTTCCTTGTACATTTTTTTTGTCTGCAACGTAAATATTAACAATAATGGTTGCAAACAGAATCCTTTCTCTCGCTTTTTGCAGAACTTTGCAAAACAAGACATGAAAAATAGATTATGAAGAATTCCTGTTTTCAGTAAGGAAACAATTGCATGTGAACAATTAGTACATTATGAGGTATTTTAGCCTAAAAAGTGTTTCTTTGTATTAAAAAAATCAAAGTAAATATAAAGTGCAATTTTGCGGCCGTTGTGCCTGAGGAGCGCAGTGTGCTCCGGCGGCACTAGGGGCCCTCAGACACCCATTTATTCTCCATGTTCTCTTGCAATTCATAAAAATAGAACCCGGGCAAATGCCTGAACATACTGCTTTTGGATTCTTTGCTCCTCAAGATAAGTCGTCCATGGCATTACAACGACCAGCAACACATATTTTTCGTCGCACATAATTCTCAGTGTTCTTAAACTCTTGATGCCACCCTGCTGGGGAGAAGTGTTCAGCCAAGTACCTCACCCTCAAGCTGAAGCATGTACACCACCTCCCCAGGAGAGAGGGAACGCTGTGTAACAAGCTCTTCATAGTGCTGTTGCAGATTATCTAGTTCTTATTTAATTTATTAGGTAAAACACACTGTTTGTGGTTATTACCCGTGAGATTTGCCTTTAACTGCAAAGGGCCTGGCAACAACACTCACCACTGTTATCGAGTACAAGACATCTCTCTGCTTTAAACTCCCCAAGGTCAAGTTCAACAGCAAGCAGTCCCTTGCCTCACTGGAGATCATTACCAGGGCTAACCCTTTGCTTCAGTGGGGCTCAGCTCCCAGCTTCTACAGCAACTCTGTCAACACAGCACTGCAATGGGGTTCTGCAAGTGCAGAAGGCGCACTCATGAAGCTTCTTCTTCCAAGCTTCAGATTAAGGTAACCTTTAAAAAGCCCCCATAAGTAGAAAAAGAAAACACAGTCCTAAGTGAAGAGGACATTTACAATACCCAATGTTAGGGTATTGTTTTCCCTGATTATCTGGAAGCCTATTTTTCAATAGACTAGCTAGTGTCAAACTATGATAGATCTAGAGGGATGGTTTAGCCACTGGGGCTCTGGAACTGCAGAGGTTTCAGTACCCTCCTTTAACAGGAGGTGGGGAAAAACAGCAACAGGAAAAGCACTAGAAACAGCACAGGAGACAAGGCGGTCCAATGAAGGTGTGGCAGGTTCAACACCAACTATGCTACACCACTGACCTAACAAGAGCCGTAACAACAGTTGTGTGGCATGAAATACCCTGTTCATCTCAGCAGCTCATCATCATGGTTGTGACTTTAAACTATTGTGAAGTGAATCATTCCACTGCTCAGGGCAGATATGGTATGAGGCAGTAAGTAAAAGCATGAAAGTGTGACATGCACTTCAACCACTGGCAGATCTGGAGGGACACTGGTTGTCTTCGGTTTCCTAGCTCTCCTAACAAGGCTTGTTTTAAGGTTCTTTTCCTCTCCACAAATGTGAGAAAGAGAGAAGCAACAGGAGTTCCTCTGCAAAAGGAACAATTCACAGGCAGATAAAAAGGCATGATCTCTCTACAACTACTAGCGCAGTTTCAAGGAGCAGGCTTCGTTTTAATTCTCAGTCTGGATACCAACAAATCTACTCTGCTGTAGCCTACTCAGGCTTTTGAAAAGGGGTTCCCTTTAAGTGAAAGGATTGCACATTGATGTAAAATCAAGCTGCTTGGATTTAATCATTGCCTGCTTTTTTCCTGGTTTGGAGAAGAAGAAATGTTGCCATGAAAAGGGGCCATTTTGTGTTCCTTCATTCTAGAAATTAAGAACTGAAAAATTATAAGGATTAAAACCAATACCAGGTTTAGGTCTGTAACTTGAATGTAACCATAGCAAAGGAAGCACGAAGGATAACTGAATTCCTCCCTCAGAAATTATTCTTTTAAGTAGGAGGGGAAAAAAAAACCTCTACAAGTTGATATGAGCAAGTTCAGCCAACAGTGCAAAACCAGCATGGTTGAGAGGCATGTGCTTGGCATTTGTGGGTGGAGAGAGAAGGGAAGACGACTTAAAAACCCACAAAAATGAGGATTGTTTTATTACCTCCAGAATTTGTCAGACCAAAAGCTATACCAGACAAATGACTAATTTCCACACTGTAATAGTACACAGGTGGCTGCACTGTGCCTTTACAAAAAAACATTTAACTTTTCCACTGAGCAGTCAGCCTGATCTCCAGCCTGTTCAATTCTTACTGTTAAGCACACAAAGCCATTTTCTGGAAGTCTGCTTCAGAAATAATGAACCTAACCTCTCAGGAAACAGATGTTTTAGCAGAGTTTCAATCTCCTGTGGTGTTGCAAACCCACTGATTAAATAATCTGATTGCTTAGGACACTTTTGTCACTTTTTGGATTCAGAAGAAAAAAAAAATTCTTCTTAGTGCACCCACTACAATCTTCCATCTGACTCAGAACAGCTTCTGGGCCAGGTTGAAAGGGGGAAGTTGTACTAGAAGAAATTGGCATACTGAGAATCTTACCTTTCTTCAAAAGGATCAGATATTAACAAACAGAGAGGTGGAAAGAGGGATTTATCAGGAACCAAGTAAAGACAATAAGCCCCTAAAATAATTAGTGGAATAGAGAGATAGTGACAGAACAGCACATGGGAACAAACATCTAGGAAGACTTGCCCATGCCATAGGTCAACAGAAGCACAAGATAAAAGAAAAAAAAAGGTTGGAAACACATTTAGAAATTAGAAAGTTTATGATAGAAAGGTGGGATTCTGAGTTCTTGGAAAAAACCCCACAAACCAACAATCAACAACCACACCTATGTATGATTCAGTTTCAATGGTTAACTTATTATTTGTGATTATTAATGGGAATGATAATGCAGCTGGCTTGTAGAAGCAGGAGGCTGGATTCCAAGATAATATGCTCTAGGAACAAACAACTTTCTGCAACTGATTATTTCCATTTTAGATAAAATTACTGGTCTTCTAAAACCTACAAATGGCCATACTAGCTCAGACCAAAAAGTATTTGAGACCACTATCCTGTTTCCAAAAAAGAAGACAGACAGATGCCTCGGAGACAGAGCATACAAAACAAGCACATATGAAACGTTCCCTGATATTTTCCTGGCTTCCAACCTCTTTACTTCAAGCTTGCTTCTGCATAAAAAAAAGTTTGCCTCCTAAGCATCACATCTGACGATGTCAGAACATAAAGTAACCCCTGCAAGACTCAACAGCTCTTGTAACAGGATACCCATTATTCCAAGTCTTTCATCCATGTTCACAGAATATCATCCACAAGTTACTGTGGAAATTCACAGCCAGCAAGTATTCTGTTGGTAAGATCTCCTTGCTGTCTATTTTATCATGAGGTTCTCTTCATGGTGCTCTGTTGCGCTAACCTCCAGAAAACCAATTTTAAATTTCAGCTTCAAGCAACAAAAAGCAATTGCTTAACTCCAGAGTAGGAAAAGTGATAAGAGGACTGTAGATCATACAGTTGGAAATCGGGGATAGGTAGATAAGACTATAAGACTTATCAGAGATAAGACTTGACTTATTAAACTGTTGGAATAGAAGAATTCAAACAGGAAAAAAGAAACAATGAAGAGATAAAATTTCAGCATTCATGTCAGTATTATGGAAGTTACAGGTTCACACAAGTTCCTTTTCCTCCAGTTTAAAGGAAAATTAATGCTAATCCGCACATGAATTCACCATATTAATCATCTTTAACAGAAGTGCATTCAAGGCATTAACTGGAAATACATCTTCTCCATCCTTTTTTTGATGTTGCAATAAAATAGTTTAACATGAAAGAGTAATTTGGTATCTCAAAAGATCTTCCGCCTGCTTGCCATCTCCAGCCCTACCTTCTCCTAGACAAAGCAATCTCCCCTTTTGATGAGTTTGACCCAAGCAGCTGTAGTCGCTACAGTGCAATTAACCAGAACACAGATGTACGTGGACAGCAGTAGAGAAGCAAAGATAACTGGGGCCGGAGGTAGACTGGAGGCAGCAGCAAAATCTTGGGGAGAGAAAAAATATTTCTGGTTGTTACAAATGCATTTGTGCTATTTTTAACTGGTTATGGCCAGTTGTAAATTTCACTTGCTTTTATGCTTTGATAACAGTCAACATGGAGTACCTAATCCATTTTGTAGAAGGAAGAAAGCTGTGCCCGGCAAGTACTGAGAGTGCAATCAACCCTTAAGGGACTATTTTGAATAAGAGTGTTTCATCTCGTGAAATGAACAGAGGCCCTACTGGAATTTGAAACAACACAGGACTGGCACCAGAAAGCAAGCCTCATCATCTACTTAACTGTAGAGAGCCCTGGTACCTACTGGAGACATATATATGGATTAGTGTTAAGTCATGCTTCTTCAGTGCAGTGGCAACTCAAGACAAAAGGAAATTGCTAACAAAAACTGGAACTAGAAGTATTTTGACTTCCCTCAGGAAGGCAGAGCAAGACCAAATGGGCTAAAATTATGCTGATGATACCATGTTCCACAGTTTCTCTTTCCTCAGAGTTAGAACTCCTGGGTACATACACAGAAGTGCATGCTTAAGGAAGTCCTTTATCAAATCTGTGCATCCTGTTCTAACACTGTATTATTGTAAACTCTAGAGGAAGGGAACCTCAGCTACCAGGAGTCTTAAGAAGCTTTATGGCACTGATACACAGGAGCAAAAACACGGGTTCCTCTTCCAAAGAGGAGTGTCAGACAGGATCTGCCCCAAGGAAGCACACCAGAGCAACACAAACCAGCAATGTCATCAATCACTACCCTAGAACTCATGAAACCAACACACATTTGGAATTCAGGAAGGAGATTCATCACAAAAAACTGTGTCCGTTCAAAGTGGAATGGAACCAGGTTGTGAACAGATGTAATGTTTCTGAACTCATAAAAGTGACAATATTTCAATACAAGCAAAACTATAAAACAAAGAAAATGACATTTGCAGTTAGTTCCATTACTGCCAACAATGCAGACAGACTGGTTAGGAGTGGTGTGGCCAAGTGGTTACAGCAAAGGATAAAGTTTGGGTATAATCCCAGCTGAGACAATCACTACAGTGACCTCAAGAAAGCCATCTGACCTCCTTATGCCTCAGTCAACCAGCTGGAAAACTGGATAAAAAGCAGGACTGGGTTGAAAAACAGATGTGCAGATAAATTGGGTCTTCCTGGGTAAATAAATTACAAAATACCCTATACAGAACATAAAGAGTTTGATGCAGGTGGGAATGGTTTATTTAGCACTTTATTATGTGTTTGATTAAAAAATGGCACTAGGGACCGAGATGGTAAACACTGCCAATTTACTTGGAAATGCATTCACGTTATCAGAATGAAGTGAACTGGAAGGGAATGCAACAAGCAGAGAATACCAGACAAAAAAAAGAATTTTATAGGCAAAGTCCTCAGGAAGTCTCTAACTCATGCACAGAGGTATTTCACACAGGATATCTTCAACAAGTTCATATTGCTCAACTGAGGAAACTCAAAAGTTCTTTCATTCCTTTTTTAAAGTTCTAAGCTGCAAGCATGACTTTAAAAGCAATGCAAATGATGTTACATTTTTATGAAGGTCTCAACTTGTAATGTACAATAAAAAAGTCCATAAAACAACGAAGGCGCAGATAAAGAACAACTTCATATATAGAGCAGATTGCACACAAAGATTTTTAATAGCAGGTGACTTTTCAGATCATTATCAGTATGAATGATTTAAGTGTATCTGCTCCCCATAAAGCAAAAATTTTAAAACATTGCACCTTGAATTCCTTTAAGACATCTAGCATTCATCCCATAAATTGTGGGAGTAAAGGAACAAAGTCCTTTTGAAAAGTAAGCACACCTTATAAAGCACCATCTTAATGAAACTTCTAGTGCCATCTGGTTTAGTGCACAGAAGGGTAAAGACACACTCACATTCTCAGTTTTTGATCTTGCCACCGATTAACTTCTGAAAAGGCATTTTTTGCATCTTACCCTAGCTGGCTCATATGTAAAAGGTAAAATAAAGATACTTATAATTGGACCAAAAAGTGCAATGAAATAAACATTTCAATCACCACATGTAAAGTTAGGTAAAGCAGCCCTCATTTAAAACCAGATCACAGTCTGCATTCTTATCACAGACAATGCATTCTGAGATAACTAACACAATAGAACTAGATGCACAGGTGATAAGAGAACAAGACCTAATGGGATGAAAACCAAGACAGTGACCTCAAGATACAATAAAGAACTTAACTTCAACAGCATTATATACATGTAACATATATTACATTGCCAACATTTCATTAAAGGAAACAACGCATCTCACATTCTCCTCTCCTCCAAGAGAAGTGAACTGGTAAAATGTAGGAGTAGAATTATGATCAATTGAAATCAGATCTCTAAAAATCTTTATTTTGTTTTCTTTTGGACTTCATCTGAACAAATACATGCACTTTTAAAAGGCCACACATTTTGTGATCAACAATCCTGGCAAGGTCTATCACAATCTGACAGACTCAGGAAAACCATCAGACAACATATAAAAAGCAAATAAGGGAACTAACTGCAGATAGGATATTCTTCCTTTACAATAAAAGGCACTAAATCAGATCTTCAGCTGCTCAGGGGTGTCTTGTTAAGTTACACCCAAACCAGGCATGAAATCCTATGCTCTAGGCAAGGACTATCATTACTTTGTATCTGAATGCACCAGCACCTAAATTCCTAGGCAGTTAAATTTCAGCTCTCAAAGTAGAGAGGCCTTCACATTTGTCTATTAAACAATTCACTATGCAATAAATGGTACAAGTAGCAGTATTACCAGAGCCTTAAACCACACAATCACTGAAGGAAAAGTGACTTCTAAAGATGCATGATGAATGGTCACACAGTAGGTAGTGCATATTTCCTTACCTTCCTCCATGTTAAAAGTTTTATCTGAAAAACAACTGCTGTTTGCATGCTGAAATGCCAAATGGCAACTATAGATGAGCGTCTGGCTCAGACTCTGTGCTTCTGAAGACACCTAAGTTGATAAGAAGCCTGAAAGTGACTTTTGTACCAAGCAAACTTTGCTTGCTTCCCAAATCCTGAGCTGTCACAATTCCTACATACTAACAATCTTTTCAGACTTAAACACCTAATGTTACATGTTTAAATAGAAAATAGATGACAGAAAAAGTAACAGACCTAGCAAAGATCACATCTAAATTCTCTCAGTTTGGAGAGCTGAGGATAAAACAAAATCATGGGTTTGGATTTTTCACCATAACCTTTGTTATGAAAATAAAACCAACAACTTCATACCATAGGAACCATTAGAAAAGGTAAATGCCTGATTCAGAATGACCAATAAATACGAAACTGCCACCAGGTCCACACATTCCCGAGGCTGACTTCAAAAAGAATAGTTCTGCTACTACAAGGAGGGGGTGGGAAGGATTACAAAAGCTTGTGGTTACAACTATATAGGTAAGATTTTTCTCTCGAAGATAAAGAAAATATTCTAAAGTAATCACATTAAGTGACCAAACTGTACTAAACTGGCATTTCAAAAAACACAAAATGATAGTTACAATACAATGACAAGAGTTGGCAACACTGACTTTGCAGCAAAAAATTACAGAAAAGGAATATTATGCATTACAGAGTCCATGTGATCCCTGTAACTCACCAGCAATAGCACATCCTTTCAGCAGATAGAGCAGTATAAAAGGCAGTTATAGACTTGGGAAAGTGGGTAACAAGCACCAAAGTGAGGTGCTCCACAAAACTTTTTTATTATCCCTCAGCCAGCAACTCTTCACCTAGCTCATTGCACCAGTGCACCGCTGAGAAATTTTGCTGCTGCACAACTCGACAGCTGCAGGATTTTTGTAATACAGGAAAACTAAGAAGTTGAGGAAATTTATTTCCCTTTCCTACAAAAAACGTTTGAGGAACATAAGCAGCAAAGATGAAGACCAAGAAGTATTCTTCTTGTTTTGATATCACTTTTAAACCAGAAAAGTTAAGATTCAGTTAACACACGTTAGCAACTTCCATACAACCAGAAAGCTTTGGAGATCTGGAATACGTTCATATCTGAGAACATAGTTGTTTTAAGGGTCAAATCTTTGCAAGCCCCACTTCAAACCAGCGATCAAAAGAGGAAGTTCTCCTTTGTCTGTACGCTTCTGACACATGCTGTGAAAACATTGTTTCCAAAGGCTGAAGTTGGCAGGTTAGACTATCACATCCAGGTATCAGTCAATGCACTCTCTACACAAAAATCCTATTTGGAGCTGGGGATCTCTACTCAGCACTCACCTAACAGAACATAATTTGGTCTGCTATTCTCCTCTACCACTACAGATGTTTTGAGACTAACATTAAATGATGATTTCAGTTAGACTAAATTTCCAGAACACCATTCTTCTACATTTTTCTCTCAAAAATATATTAATGATTTAAGAAAAAAATTATACTTCAAAAAAGTTTACATTACATTATGCATTGTCAATTGTCAAAAATCAATGGAAGCTTCTTTTTTTCAAGTGTAATTTTTAAATATAAGTGTTGACCTAATGTCAATTATGGCAACACTACGTTGACCTCAAGCATATTTAAAGTGGTCTTTCAAGGGGAAGAAAATAATAAAATCCTTTTTCAGAAGTACCACAGTCATTCATTATAAAGATTTTTAAAAATGTGATTTACAATCTCCCTGTTTATAGTTAGATGATATCTTTAATGATTGCTGAATCCAGACCGAGAAACAAAAATAGTGTTTAATGCCCAGGTGTTAATTTCTAATTTGATCCAACACAGTTATAAGAAATTATAGTAATTAACCAAAACACTGTCCATCCTGTGTTGTTAGTTCACCCAATGAATATCTAAAAGTTACTCCAAGCTTTCAATACTACACTTATAGACACTACCATGAGCTTGTTCACCAGCAATTCTGTAAAGTCAGCAAGTCTCAGTACTATTTGCATTAGTCACTCAAAATTACTATTTTTCAAAGGTTTGCTGACAGGATACCGCTGATTAATTTCATCACTGCTGTTCTGCCTCCTTCCATTAAGAAGAGAGGTAATATGGCAGAGAGTTTGCTAGTACAGTCTTTGCCAAGAAAGAAGGGAAGTGGGGTGGGTAGGAGGATATTATCAGAACTGCCTTACTGTGCTACAAGTTAACTTAGTGCAGCTTCCTTCTATACACCAAGGCCATAAGGAAAACATTTTCTTAATCAAAGGCACAGCCATGTACATATGAAAGAACAGCATCAGTGGGCCACCTTAGGCTGTACGTTTGAAGCACTGTTTTAAAACAAATGTTCATATGCTTGAGGTACATTATTTTCAATACTGAAGTAGCCTTTTTTCACCCTGAACTGCTATACCATTCAGGCTTAGCTCAACAGGATGACAGAAGATTATTCTGCCACTGCTGTCTTTAACCAGACAGAACTCAAGCCTTATAAACTGGAAGCTGTAACCTTATACCCACTTTATAAAGAGAACTGAGATTTTACTAGGGCTGAGGATTCTCTGCTACGAAGATCAGCATCACCGCAAGAGTTTTTTAGAAACAAACACCAAGACAGCAACATTTTGAAGTTTTCATTCTGATGGGGAGTGGGTCATAATCTACATTTATTCTTAGAAACAACTCTTCAACCATGTCATTACAAGACTAAAGGTCTTGTCATACTTTCAACTGTGAGCAGAGGAATTATTTCGAGATATCATTACTAAGAGGAAGCTTTCTAGGAAGTTTTGCTTAGAGTGACATTATTCACAAGAAAAAGCTAAAGATGCTTTATTTGAAAACAATGCTTTTGGTTGAGTCTTTCAGCAAGGACTTTCATTCCTATATTATATAGTCCTTGGTTTATAGCAAATGTATGCACTGAAATAAATGAATTGGGGGATAGCCACAGAATTCCAAGGCTGCTTTAAGCATTCTCTATAAAAAAAAAAAATAAAATTTTTCCTTAAGACAATTTGTTTGTATATTAGCTTCTCTGCTTCTAAGAACATGCATATGCACAGCATACACAGAGGACTAACACTGGGTTTACAGTGCACATTTTTTTCCCCATAAAGAAAAGCAAACCTACTGTTTTATTACTTTTGTAAATGCTGCACCAGCAAAACAGCTGAAGTTGGCTTGTACCAGTTGTTTATCATCTTTGATAAAATTACAAGAGCTGAAGAAAAATGAGATTTCAGAAATCACTAGAAAATAAAAACAAGTTAAGGTTGTCTGCTCCAAATTTGATGGAAATTTTGTACAAAAAGGCACCAAATGGCTAGCCATAGCCTAAGTATAGGAAAGAAACATGTCTCCAATGCTCATTTTTCACTGACATCATATTAAATCTGCAGATCTCTCAAGATCAAACTGTCTGAAGAGTTAAAATTAAAAAAACAAAACCCAAAAAACCCAGTGCCTACATTGTCTTTATTGCATTTTAAACCTGAATGACTTCTTCTGGAGACTACAAAATATTACCAATAGCAGACAGGAAAGAATTCACATGTCTCCTTTTATATTTTACCATAAACTTGCACAAACTTCAGTTATGCCTGGAAGCCAAACATAAATGAATCACAGAGCATGCAGGTACTGAATCCAGTGTTTTCCTTATCTTTGAACCTCTCCCAGCTTGGACAGATGTGCCATTCTTCACTATGCTGGAAGAGAACAGAACTGATGAGCTCCTGGAAATCCAGCTTTCTTATTCAGACACCCAAAGCATGGGGCTACCAACCATTAAAATACTGCCTGAATTCAAAGATCATGTATTATGAATTACTGTGTAACATGGTTAAGAAAGAAATTGTTAGTAACAACGGGATTCTCAATGCCACGTCTTCTGCTCCTGAAGAAATCCAACATTTTTTTCCCTTTGTTTGGGGATTAAAATAGTCCCAAATCACTCTCCAGTGCACAAAAAGCTGAAAGAATTTTCATCTCAGACAATGAAAAAACAGAGAGCTCCCCTTCTTCAAAGACCTAAACCCTGAAGAACTCAGCTCCCTTTGAGAATTTAGCTTCTCTCAACAGAATAGTCTTCTTGTGCACATAATTTAGTTCAAGAAGCAGGCAAATAATCTCCTGCAGAGATTAAAGATGATCTCATGACTATTGCACAAGAATCCTCAGGTAGGGAGAAGGAAGTCTTCACTGAAAGCAGGCATTATTATCCTGTTACCACCCCCCCCCCCCCACTCCCCCCCCACCCCCCCCCAAAAAAAAAGTTTTCTATGGTAGCAAATGGTCAAGAAAATAACACAAGAACAAGTGTTCACAATTTTAAGAATTTGCATGAGGGCTATAAATGCTACACCATCTCACCACAGTGGCTCAGAACACAAAAGTGAGCAACCTCACAGGTACTATATTTAAAACTACAGAATGCGTAGAGATTACTGAGGATATACAGGGAAAAATATTTTTTTTTCCCCAAGAAGTACACACAAACACAGAAATTTGTACAAGAACCAACTATCCTCATCTACTTTCAGCATCTTACCTGTAATTCTACAAATATCAAGTAAAGCAAGAACTATGTCCCACACCTTCTAGCTTCTCTTGTTTCACTCGGCCCTGAAACACACTAAGTATTCAATCTTTGCAAATTAATTATATCTGTCAGGAATTCTGAGCAACTAAGATGAAAAGAGGAGAGACTTGACTCTACTTACAGATTACTTTGATAATCAGCAAAGGGGATATGTAAGCTACTTACGCAGCTTACAGCTCAAAGCTTTTCTGCAGCTTATGCAGAATGGAGTTTTAAGTTATACAAATGAGACATCAACCTTTAGTTTTGTGTTTGCAGCAGAGAGCTTAAGGCAACTTAAGGAGTTCTATATTAAGACTTGAGTTCAGATCAGAGCATACTTTTAAAGGATCCCCTCTTGATCAGCCCCTCTTACCACGCTTGATTCAGAACAGTTTCAGAGCACACAAGTTGGATTCCTTTTAGATCAACCAGAAGGTAGGATCCGGAACCTGCCTATTGCCCTGAGCTGCAAACGGGCACTTGGTCCAGAGCAGACTAGAAGTATATGGAATAAGCACCCCTAAAAGATTATAGCATGCTTTGCTTTACACATCTGTTCCCACTGGATCACACTGCTTGCTAATAGAGACAGCCTTAGATAGGCCCTTTTTCTTAGTACACATCATCCAAAGCTTTTTTTACCTCATTTGTGGTAGCCTTTGCTCCTACGTTCCACAAAGACACTCTAGCACTGTGGGCCAAGGGGAGCACGGCCAGCCTACAGGCCCTCCCCACGACTGAGCCAGCTGCCAACCTCAGCCAGCATTGCCTGTATGAACTCTTACCTGCAGGAGGGCACAAGCAGGGGCAAAAGTCTGAGCTGCAGCTGACCACAGCTTCCTCCACCACAGCCAGGGAGCATATGTATTTAGACTCTCAGGTGGAGGACTCCTGCCCTACTGCAACTGAGGGCCAGGTACTGAGCAGACATTTTAAGATCACAGACGTGCTTTCTCCCATTTAAGGTTACAATGGACAACTGCATATTTTAGTTTATTTTTAAGGAAGACCTATATCTATGGCCTAAGAATAGAGTTTTGCTCAATGTTATCCATTTTTCCTTCGCCGTGCAACAGAAGTGACGGGCCCCTAACTTCATTATACAAGGAGATGGATTCTCTCATTCTTTCTGTGGTGCCCCAGGTGGATCAGAAAAATCTCATTAAGAATCTGATCAATGAAAATTTTAAAAAGAAAAGCTGAAAATGAAGTGTAGTTATTAATGCAGTTAACATTATTGCAGCTGCGTGGCAGTATGAACTGAACTGACAGCTCTAGAAATCGTGACTAGCGAACAATAAATAATACTGTACTGCTGTCCTTGCAGCCAGACAGGATTGATTTTTTGTTATTAATTTCTGCAGTTCTGTGAAGCACTGCCAGTTGAGAAAAGAAAAAAAAGGAGCAAAGCAGGCCTGTTGGCTACTTCTTGATAGAGTAGCTGTAGAGCTAACACACTAGAATATAATTAATTTCTTAAAAAATAAATTGCATTAAAAAAGGAAAGTAATTTCAAAGAAACAAATATTACCACTAACTCCAGTAACTACAGATATTACTAGCAATGATAACTGAGCATGCTTTCTTTTTTTACGAGTTACTCGATAGCAGGAAAAACACCTAGGACTTTGCAAAACCACACTAAAGCAATCTCTAGAAATTTCTCAGACTTTGAGATAAAGACTGCACTTTAGGCATCTCTCCATGAGAAGATGAAGCATTAGCAACAAGCTATATTCCCAATTAAACCTCTGCCCTGCCCCCATTTTATAAAGGTGCAACAGAATTTTTAAAGCTATGAACAAAACATTGCACAGCTCTTCTCCTAGAGTCAGGCGTTTCCTGTAAATCAGTAGAGCTTGCAACAGCGTTCTTTTAACAAACAACTTGGCTATACCATACTTTTTTTTAAAAAAATCTAGATATCTAAGGTGAAAAGCCATACCTAGATACATTTTAGTGGTTAGCTCAAAAAACCTGGATCCCTATTATCAATGGTACAGATGCTACTCAAGTGAAACAGAATGGAAAGTTCCAAGAGAACAGTCTGCAAATGCAGGTGATCAAAGGGACTTTGCAAGTAGGCCAATAAGCAACGGTGCTGTTAGGAATTTCATAGCTAACAACTAATATTCCAAAAGGCATTAGAAGTGCATCACTTTGATCTATATCCCAGTACGCGCCATCACAACAGGCAGGAAACGCCAACCTAGAAAAGTAACAATAAAAACTTAAGTGTAGCCAAAGCAGATGTCTGTGACTATAAATTAGAAATGTATTAATCAGCATATAATTAGTATTCAATTTCCTTGAAAGTACTATGAGAAATGTGATTACCAAAGGGGCAAATAGAGATGGATATAGTTGCATGTAGAAGAAATCCACACAACAAAAGCCAGATAAAAGGACAAGAGAAGCACAGCAGACTGTAAATATGCAGGACATACTCCCAAATACATAAGGATGACTGGCAAAACATAAAACAAAGCAAGCAGTACTGGGAATACAGACCACCCCTTGCGGGGGCTGTAGAGTGGTGGTAACAAAAAAATCAGGCATTAGATAACAGTAGAAGCAAGACCAGTCCACACTGGTTCTTACTTCACTCAAAAAGCTCTCAAGCCTGATCACCTCAACTTCCAAGGAACACCAAGGGCCATAGCTACCACTGTTAACTGTACAACATCAGCTCTGCAGTATTGTATACTCACAGCTAATTTACAATATCTGTTAAAGACTAACAGTTTTGTGTACACAGTGATGATTAATAACATGCATGAGTTAACCTTTAGCAAAGGTGTGCTGTTAATGAATGAAATTAACGTTTTAAACCTTAAATCTTGCCTCATCTGCCAGCCTTCTAAACACTATCACAGCAATCTCCAATTCCCTGGTATCTACCTAGCTATAAACACACGCACAACTGCTTATATTCAGTCCCAATACAAGTTCCTTCTGTCTGCACACGTACCTGTCCACCTGAAGGTCCTGCTGGTTCAGGAGCCAAGCAATTCAGTTAACTTACTGCTGTGCTCATGATATGGTGCCTGCAAAATTGCAGGGAGGGGAAAAAAGTGCTATACCATGTTTCCCATATCATGATGTTCTGTAAATCTATCATTTCAAGTCTGGCACAACACTGATGTAGGGACGGTATGCGACTAATGCAGCTTCTAGGCAGGAAAGCAGCTAGCCTGGAGTGAATGCGCAAGTCTGGGTCTATTTGCACTGTAAAATAGAGGAGCTTGAACCCAAGGAGAGAACATCCACATGCACAGAAGAAACAATATCAAGCCACAATGACGTTAGAGATGTTTGCAAGCATATCAATGCATCTAAATAAACCAGCTGTCTGATCCCTAATTTGTGACAAATGCTCCCTTGAAAACATTGCTCAGTAGTTCCAAATGTGAGAACTTGGACTTGAAAAATATAATCCCTTTCTAAAAGTATGCACTGTATAGCGAGTTTAATGAGTGTTAGCTCATCCTTTTTTTCCTTCCTAAAAGCAGGATGAAGTGTCAAACACTGTATTAACTTAGAATAACCATATACTAACCACATCTTGTTCTCACAAGTCTACAAGCAATTTTTATTCTAAACACAACTATCATAAATCAACATTAAGATTAATAATGTGGCTTGAATCTAGTAAGATTTTCACAGTACAGATTTGACATTTGGTTTTTCAGCCATTAGCTCTTTAGTAGTAGTTTGCTCATTTATGCAGAATGGAATTTTAACACTGATCCTTACACAATACCTTGCAGAAATATTTCTGCAGGATGAAGCCACCCTCCTGCTGAGGTTGATGTTTGGTCTGTTTGAGAGAAACTCATCATCCTCTTTCACTCAAAACCCTCAGCTAGTTTTGTTCTCAATTAACTCAGCATACCTCATCTTCAGCTCAAGAACTTTAATATTGCTTTTAGCACGGAAATCTGTATGAAGTGTCTACAAGCAACTACAGAAGAAGCATAGTAGAGCAAAAGGTTGAAATATAATTACACACTTTTTCCACATCTACAGACATTATGTGGTATACAGCTACAATATCTACTTTTTAATAGAAGGATTCTACTGTTTTCTTTTTTCTTGGAAGAGAAGATCAGAAACAAGTGTGCACTCACTGTTGGGTTTCACATGTAAGGGAGACATGGACACATGTTCTGGGATGTCTTTGTGCTGCCATCAAACACTGCAGCCAACTATACAAGCAAAGAATTTGGTTCCATACCTAAAAAGATCACTCAGACATCAAGAGCAGTAACGTTCACCTCGAATACCTCAAGAAAGCTCTACCCCTTTTCCATTCCAAACAATCATTTTCTCGTGAGGGGAAACACAGTCACAGGAGACAACTTATGCTAAAAGGAATGCTACAGGAAGATTTTCAGCCAGACTAAAAATTGCTTACAGAAATAAAATACTCCTATATGAAGAAAAGCATCATTGAACAATATATAAACAAGTCTGGACTAATAGCTAATCTTTCATCATAGCTCTGGAAGTACAGCATTGGCTAGAAACTAAAGGAAAACTCTACAGACACTAAATATCCAAACTACAGACTCTCACACATGCTTAGGAAAAAAATAATTTTAAGTTTGTTTATTAATGCTACTTCATTTTACTACTTCATCATTTATTCTTGCTAAATGCAGCCTCATTATGACATATGGACTTCTCATGTGAAATTCCAACACAGACTTGATTCAAAGCAGAATACACTCAGCCCTTGAAGTTCTGCTCATATGCAGCTCTTCAAGTCAAACCATGTAAAACCTTCAGCCTTTTGATGACTTGCACCTGTCTTACAATATTTTTGAAGAAACCCTGGCTACTCAGAAATTGCTTTTTCCCCCCTGTCTAATAATCTCTTCCGTAACGTAGTTTCACTTCAAGTTTGCCAAAAGCACACTAACAGCAAGGCTAGCATAAAGAAATCTAATCCAATCAATGAGCAGACAACTGTTTAATACAGCCAAATAAAACGTACTCATCCGAATCAGTCAGATCATGTTTTCTCCAAACTAGTAAACAGCTGCAGACACAGTCTGCTTCCCATCAGATGTTCTGTGTATAACAAACTATACCTTGTATCTCTGATGGTTCACTAGTAATTCTTCAAAACCATGACTTTCAAAACATATGACAACTATATTTTATTGAAGAAATTAATAGGCTTAGACTGCTCAAGCCACAAATTGAAGACCAGTCCAGAAACACTATTGTAGGTGCCAAAAGTCTGCTGAAAGTTAGTATTTGCTGGCATTTTTATTATTATGAATACAAGTGCAGACCAACTCCTTTGAAGAAACGCACTTCAAGTGTGACAAAAGGAAAAGCTCACAACGCCTATTATAACAGCACAGGAGCAGAGAAAATAACTCCTTTAACGCTGTCTGGAAAAGGTATCCCAAAGGAGTACTTGTAAATGTGTTTAAAAGATGGAGAACCTTAAAAGTAAATGCACATCTTACATTCTAGTCTGTGGTATGAACAGTGCTAAAATAACTGGCAAACTTTGAAAATTTAGTAAAATTTTGACTGCCACAAACATGAAAACTACCCTTAGTGAGACTGCTGAAGTACAAAACTTCTACCCACCATAATTTTTTGTGACTTATTTTCAATTCATTCACAAGAAAAAATCCTTGCATGTGCAAGAAGACAGACACAAAGGAAGCCAGCCAGACCGAGACACATTTTCAAATCTCGGAACAGCAGTAAACTATTATGAGCTTAAATCAGGTATTTACTATTTTTGCTTGACTATATACATAAATTTCTAGCTGTTTAAAAATTTAACTGACTCCTAAACATACTTCAGAGAGCTGTGTTTGCACTAATGTGACTGTTACAAACTTAAATTCAGTGCATACTTTCTCTCAGAGTAACAACAAACAGGACAATAAACGGGGAATAAACAAATCAGGAGACAATGACCCAGACTACAGTCTCTCACACAGAGGACAATGGAGACTGGTCTGGTAAAAAACGGGACATCAATGCCCAAAATTCTTATCCTACCCTATCCTATCCTAAATCTCTTCTCCATGGTTGCAGCTTGAGTTCCCTGTGGCACACAGCTCCAAAAGAGCTCCCCTGCTGTTATTGTGATGCCCTGTGGAAGCACAGTAAAGAAAGTTGGAATTAGTGTTACTTTTAGAAGCATTGATTGTAGTTATGATGTACACATGGCTATCACCTGAATAAAATACAGAAAACACTAAACTAAATTCCTTTCTGCCTCTGGTTCCCTACGGTAAGAACTGCAAAGTGCCAACTCATTTCATCCATTTGAGAGTCCTTGAAATTTACCTGATAACAGCAGCAAATGCTCCTTCTAGGATCCCAAATATGCATCACTCTAAAGAAAATAATCTGGCTACAAATTACCAAACACTTACTTGCAATAAATACCCTTTGAAAGTAAAGTTGAGCATGTAAACTTTGAGGACAATGGCAAACCATCTTTGTAATTCCTGGAAACTGTTGTTACAGTATCGTTAGGTAATAAATAAATTCTTGAATATATCACAAATCCAAGTTCCACAAAATTTTTGGTGGTTTGCTCAGTAAAATGACTTACTGCACTGTGACAGCAAGGTAAATGGTTAGAGCTCTAATACCCAGTATTCGGCCCCTATGTGCAACTGATTCATTAGAATTAGAAAACATGGTGAAACTCTGAGGTTAATTGAACAAAGAACTCCACTGCATTTCTTTTTTTGGATATAATTCATATAATAAGGAATGTATGCTACACGTGATGCATGACTTCAGGAAAGATTAACTACAAATAACTACCAAACAGCTGTATGGCCTGTTTGCCAGTATGTATGGAAAGATAGACAGTCCATAATGTAATGTCTTGAATTTCAGCACTAACAAAATAGAAGATTTCCTGCTGATTTTACATCGGCTTGTGGTACAGGTGCAAAGGACTTAGGTTACTGGCAAGCGTAAGGAAAATTAATCTAGAAAACAGAAGAGCAGCTTCTCACATTCCATAAACAGTTTATAAAATTAATTACAATAGCATACACATCAACTCCGGATGTGTAACCAGCTATGCAACCAGAATAAATGGAAAAAGCCAAATACTTCCCTCCAAAGGTAATTGATATAGACAGATCACATAACCAATAACTGGGAATTGGTCCATCCAAGTTACTTCTGGACATTTATGGGTCTCACATAAGAACCAAAAATGTCAGTTTTCATTAAAAAAGTAGAAGTAGAGGGAAAATGTCACTCTTGCAAGAAACTTCATTTGAAGTCAACATAATTTATTTTAGTTACTACTGCAAAAGCTGTAATTTACAGTAGATGAACCACTAATGTCTCATAAAGCTATGAACATACATATATAGCCCTATACCTCAGGTGTTACAACTTCCTGAAGAAATCCCAATTGGCTCATTAAAAGAAAGATCAGATAGTAGAGTAACTTATTTCAGTAAAAACTCTCTCAAGCCAAGAGGAAAAAATAAAGCCAGGCTTTATGCATTTACCCTTAACAGAGCCACGGCCTAACTAGCTGAGGTTACTGTCACAAACTAACTTCTCTCACTATATCAAAAAAACAAAGTTCCATACCTTAGAAAACTATCTAAAAAACTCTCAAAAATCCTTCTGGATGCCGCAAAACACATGCTAGTATAGATGGACATAAGGGATGTGCATACAGACCATAACTGTTATTTGAGAAAGTTTGTTCATAAAATTATGATAGAGAAATAATTTTTTTTTCCCCCTCAAGAAAGGACATCTTGCCCCTTGCAAGTTTTAAGGCTGCAGGATTAAATTGCAACAAAAGTTGTCAGAGAATCTACATAAGTATACTATATCAAGAAATTCAAAGCAAATTAAAATAGCTACAAAAACAGTCAAGAGGCAGCAGACAGTCTGGGCTGCTTCTCATCTGACACCAAGATATACACCTCCAAAGAACAGTGTGACAACTGAATGAAAAAGGAAAGAAAGGAGCTTCTAATGCTTTAACTATTTCTGGAACTTTTCACAACAGGAACCTTTATCTCTGCCAGACAACATTGTTAACATACTATTCAGGGGTTGCAAGGCTCGAAAGGCTACAAATCCAGTATTACTACCTGTATACAAATCTAATTTGGGATGAGTCACTGGCAGGCTGTCTGGATAGTACTTTATCAAACACATCTGAGATGCCTAATGTTAACTGGGAAGACACATAAAAATTTGTTGATTATTTTACTGAGTAATCATCTTCTCTATGCTTACATGAGATGAAACCTAATGCTTGCTATAAACTTTTCAGAAACTAGAATGAAGAGACTTTGGATTTCTTTAGACACGTTTTATATTTATATATTTCTGTGGTCTGAAAATAATCAGTTAGCCTACAATGCCTTCCTATCCCAAATGGAAATAATGTTTCTCTTCTTCTACCTTTCATATTTTCTGTGTTACATATTAATTAGGACAAGGGCCCACTTCTTTGCTCCAAAAGTAATAGTGATAGATGAAAATTACAGTTAACACTTTTAGCAACAAGTCTGATGGGGATTTTGTTTGTCTGTTTGCTTCTTTAAAGATATAGCTCAACTATTTTATATATCGTAGTATGAATGCAAATATTCTTGACATCCAGTCTTTGGACTTGGTTTTGACCAAAGCCTTGCTGAAGCGACTGTATTAACCAAAATTCAAATCACTTATTAGCACCCTGGCATATGTATTTGACATCCTGTCCACTTTCTAGTTAATAAATTAATAGATTTCTGCATATGAAAAATACACATCAAATTCTGTTTTTTCTAGTGAAAGTTGTATTTCATCTGGCAGGCATACAATCTTCAAATTAATTCTTAGTAAGATACTTATCCTGTCATAGGACTGATTTTATTTTTAAAAAGAAAACCCCAAACTACTAGTACCAGACAGACAAGATTTACGAGTTACAAAGTATTTCAGTTGTAAGGAAGTGCCCTGTAAGTATTCTAGCTTTTAGAATTGTATGGAAATAAGTACTCCCTCTTTCAGGCATATGTTTCATCTGATAAACAATGTCTTCAGGTTAAACTTTGACAGAGTAAAATTTATATAAACCAGTAAAAGTTAAAAAAGGTCTGGGACTTTGCTACAGGCGACATATGAAATTATGGTGAATAGATTTGTGTTCAGCTTGACACCTTACCTGACTGGCTTGCTTTCTCGTAGCAAATCTTCCAGACTCTTTTCACAGTGTTCAGCCGCCACAACCAGTCTCTCTAATTGAAAAAAAAAAAGTATAAAAGGACTAGAATCCAAATGAGACAATGGGAGTACAAACTTCTCAGACTAGCTATTTGGCAAATGTTAAAATATTCTGGCATACACTGTATGGACAATTACACATAATTAAGTGTTAAAGATGTGTAACTTCTGGATATCACCACCATTTTCATTTATGAGATACAGCAGATTATCCTTCCAGTTTCCTCATGCAAAGCACTGTCAATCCATCCATCCATCCATCCATCCATCCATCCATCCATCTCCTAATAAATGTTGAATCCCTCAGCCAGTGTCAGTCAGATTTGACTTAAGAATTGAGGTCTCAGTGAGAAGCATCTACAAATTTGCAGGAATCTGTAGCTGCGTTGATGAGAGACTCACAGTAACACCAGCTTTGAGAAAAGGGACTCAGGGTGAGCACAGGAGTTTTAGTCCTGATGGGCCAACTAGCACATTACTAGCTCTAGTACCTCTTGCCCAACAAGTAGCTATAGGACTTGCAGGGGTCCCACGTGTTCCAAAGCTTAAAGCTAGAATCTTGTTACCTAACTCTATGTATCTCCTTTTTGAAATCAAAGAACCACTTGAGCTTTCTTTGAAAGAAAAAATTCTGGGATTGCCTTCTATAATGCTAGCAAAGATTTAAAAGTAGTTAAATTTTACCAAAAAAATCAGTTTAAATGTTTTCCTATTTATTTCTTTTACAGTCCCTTTTTGAGGATCTTCTTGGAGGGAATGCATACATGTAATTTTTTTTTTTTACAGTTTTCTTAGTCTGCTTTCATATTTCTCTGTAAGAGCAGAAACTGAAATTTTCAAAAAAATAACATGAAATCACTATGCATAGGATTGACAAGTGAAAAATTCTGTCAGTATCAGAATAAAATTTGCCACCAAATTTGCTGTATTATTTGAAAGTGATTAACTGCTATTCTAACCACCAGGAATATAAGTCTCCTGACTTCATGGTTAGACATTTTATTTGCTGTCCTTCAAATTACTTCAATTATCAAAATATATTTTCTCCTTCATATTTATACACACTCATAAACCTTTGTGTCATTGACTCTTTATTGTCAAGAAGGCCATGTTTTCGCATTTAACCATAACTTTTATTTACTAAATGTTATGTCAGCTAATGTTTCTTAACCTTTCATCCTAAACAGTATTGTAAGAAAATCCCAGTTTCTATTTCAAGAAGATGAAAATGAATAAACTTTCTAGATCTCCTGACTGCAGAAAATGAAAAATTTAAAAATTTGAGAACAAATGAAAACACACAAAGTATCCCCTATCCCACAGAATGCTTCAGTGTTTGGAGTTTGCAGAATTCTCATTTTCTAAAAATCTGAAGCATCCTATCATACTGCATTCTAAAGGGGAAAAAATTACTTTCTGTATTTTATGAGACCCTGTAGCTAATCAAACAAATACTTACAATGTACTTTTATATGGGAACATTGTTGATTTAAAAGTTAAAGGTGGCAACCACTTAAATTGTCACAGGTGTTGCAGTCTTTTTGTGGAAATTAAGTGCTGTACTCCTGATGAGCCTGCAACTGAATAAGATCATTCGGAGCAGAAAAAACACAACAGAAGCCTTATTTGAGCTAACAATACATGTAATACCAGTCACTAAAAAAAAATAAATCTGTACTAGAATAAAGTAACTGTAGTGGGAGAGATCTTAAAGAGCTAAAATAAATAAAATAAGGGAAGCTTGCAGCCAAGACATGAGATGACTGAGAGAACAAGAACAGCTGCAAATCAAGTACAAGAAACCTAACCATCACATGAAAATGTTCACCAGATTAGAACATGGGTGTAGGAGCTCAGCATCAAAAATACACGTATTTCAGCATCCCACAGAAAGACACAGCACAGCAACTGAGTACAAGAATTTTACAGTGAGGTATAAAAAGAAGAAAGTTCTTAGCTTTTATCAGTTAGCATAGCATATAACAAAAGAGGACAGACAACTAACATCTGTCTCAACTCTGTAGAGGAGAAACAAAAGCACCAGTATTGCCAGTCACAGCAAAGGAATACAGTCATTTTGAGACTGAAAACCAGCCACTTCCTGGTGCTATAAAGGCAATATTCTGCTCAGACATCTTTAGATATCTTGTCACAAAAATATAACTGTAACCACACATAAAATTTCCTTGTTAAACAGATACTCACCATGTTTACCTCTGGTAATGTCAACATACTGGCAAAGCCTGGGATGGGTGATTGTTTTAAGGATTTGAAATCTCCCCAAAATTTTGATGGAGTTAGGTGTCAAAGGAAGGCCATTACTTCCACAAACATCATGTGGCAGAGCTGAGGCAAAGAAGGTGGAGGCACCCATCTCAGTGTCTTTTAAAGGAAACATCTTTTTCACACAATCTTATGCCCTTCAGAGCAATTTGTGTTCCTTAAAAAGAAAACACAGAGTAAAAATTTATCTGCAAAAGATACAGATTCTTGTGACTCAGTTTACTAGTTTATTAAATAATGCAATTAAAAAGGTTTTTTTTCTCTGTTATGGAGGAATGGGACATTTTAGCATAACGAACACAATGATCATAATAATAATAATACAGTGCTGCTGCATCATAAACGCCACATTTAAAGATGAAAATATAGTGATAGTTTTAAACACAGTTTTAAGAATCAAATAAAATTATTTTAAGAGCAGATAAATGCTTTAATACAATCTTCAGATGATCGTATATCATCTGAATACTATATTGCAGATATACTGCAATATAGTATGTTATTTATTCAAAAACCAGTAAAGGCACCAAACAGAAGAAGCACCTTCCAAAATACCATCATCAGGCCACAAATACAGATAACCACAGCTTTAGTGATAATCCAGTATCTATATACTATAGCATTCCTAATAGTTAAAGCTATGAAGTCACACTCTTCTGTCCTATTGCCATTTCTTTCCTTACCCATCGGTAAACTGCTAGCTCACACACTAACTCAATAACAAATTAGGGAAGTAATCTTCCTTAATTTTTCCTTAAATATTTCTGTGAGACAGTCAAGTGAAATAAATTAGCTTGCAATTTAGTTCCAGGAGCACTTAGTTCCATGACCATTTTTCCCTCCAACAGGAACAAACTCTCTCCTCTGAACTACGCATCACAAATCAGTGTGAGCTAAACATTTTCTCTGTACTTTGTCATAACCAACCATTATGCCATTCAAGAATAGGAAAACCTAAACCATGCACAAGTGACAGACACTTTACAGTCAGCTAGGCCTCAGATAAAACCATCTGACCTCTTTTTGCTAGCAAACTAAGAATTTAACCTGAGGCGACAAGTACCAAAATCCAAAAGCTGAATTGAGCCTCTGCTCAGCTCATTTCTGGATTGCCCAGATGGTGGCTCGAGACACCACAAGCTGTTATTACACACTGTTATCCCTCTGCACACATTAGCTTCCGTAGCACATACATACTTGTGTATAATGACACATATACAAACAGACACATATACAAACACAGATAAAAAGGCCAAGCTTATATGCTCTTAAATGGGCTTTGGTCTGGAAGTTGTGATGGTGAAGTAGACGGCACTTCCAAATAACATGGGACTATAGGCCATAGAACAAAAAAGACCTTCATGGACAAGCCTGTGCAGAAGAGTACCATCCAGCTCACTTCAACTCCAGAGATGTTATGGCACAGAGTCTGGAGGCATCTGTGTATACAATGGAGAGAAATAGTCCACTGATGTGGAAACCACATCCAACTCTCGTGAGCTACAGAATAGTAATTATACGCTCTAAAGAGTAGAAACAGATATGCAGTGGCTCCAGAAAAAGAAGACGAAGAGCCTTCAGGATTTGAAGCCTGTAAGAGAAATAATACAGAAAGCTTAAAGTATAAAACCAACGTAATTCTTTCAAACTTGATGTGATCATTTTTTATCATTTTAGGGGCTTCATGAAACAAAATCCAAGTAGAACAAGATTATGCAGAGCACTAATAAAGCTAAGTGCTACTTTTTTATTACTTTTTCAGCCAACATTGACCCGCTGGTTTCAGGAAAAGCTATTCTCTCACAAGAGTCACACAGGAGAAGCAGAGCATTTAATACTTCAGCATCTCAAAATTATTGTTTCTCTAAGAGAACAACCTTGTTCCCAGCACAAAATTCTCAGTAAAATCCTACCAAGTTTCTTTTTTGATTAACTGAGAGTGATCCCATAACAGGTTGTGCAGAGATCCTTATATACATATTACTAAGAGATCCTTAGTAAACATATTTACTAAGTCTATACAAATGGAAATTATGGAACGTACCTTCCGTTTTAACTCATACAGTCCACTTTAAGATATAAAGCAAATATAAGACTGCTCTCATTTGTGGGGTTTTTTTTCCTGAATACACACAGACATGAGGTATGTAAATCTAAATTCTAATATACATCATCATATTAAATATGAATGCATAGCATTAAGGAATCTTAAAAAAGGAAGAAAATAAATCTGAAACAGCATCAAGCATTGGAGTTTTTATAGTAGTACTTTTATATTAAAAGTCTTATTTGTAAAGATACAATGCTTTCATATCTCATGAATATTTAGTATTTTTCAGAAGTGATTTATTTTAGGATGCCAATAATGCAATTTAGAGTGAGAATATTCCATTGGAAAGACATAAATTGGACTGAGTGTAAGCACAAAGATTTATTGGCATGCAGCAAGTTCCAGTTGGAAAGCTTTAACTGTGTATTTATAAGACACATCCCTGTAAAAACATCATGGCTGCCAAATGAACTACCTGGCTTCAGAAAGAAAATATATATTAACCATGAAGAAAAAAAGTCTTGATTTAAAGAATGAATTATAATTTTGCTTGGCACAATAGTCCTCTAATAATTGCTCTAAAATAAAAAAAAGTTAACATGAACAGAGTTGAGGAGAGGGAGAATAAAATTACGCCAAACAGCGAGCTGCATTATGTCTCTGATAAGTTAAATATGTAGCGTACAATATATTTACTTAGGTAAGAAATGTTTTCATTTTTACTGTAGAAAAATAATCTGCTAGATAATACTTCTCTAATACATTGTATCTGCATTCAGCTGACATTTAAAAATGAATTTTAATAAAAAGAATTGTTAAATATCATCAGTTCAATTACCATTTTAAGAGATTAAACTTTTCTTATACTCTAGATCACTTGGCCTACAAAGATGAATTAGACCACCTGCAATGCTTTCAACTACACAACTGCACATTTATCACTCACTTCCTTTGCTTAGGAAGCACACAGACAAAAAGGAAGACATGAGGTAAGCAAACAATCTTTCCTGTCAGCCACCTGAAGGAATCAATAATGAGTTTTAAAAGTATGCATTAAAACAAGTTCTCTCATTACAGAGTTAATTCTGTAGACTCCACTAAAGCAATGAAAAAAATTCTCTCTGAGGATGGAAGAGAGTTAGTTCTGTCAAATAGCTACTTTCACAATTAAACTCTGATCTCTGTCCTTAACTCTCAACTTCCATAAATTCCAGGCACTGACTTGAAAAATAAACCAAGTAACCCCAAAACTAAAAACTTAACCTTCCAACACACATTACAACTTAAGTTGGGTGGGTTTTTTTAAATAAATTATTTCAGTCTAGTAATTTTTCTAGTAGCTTACTAACATTTTTTAATTCAAACAGAAGTGTTATACATATTTTAAAAATTGATCTAAAACCAGATCTTATCTATTTTTAAATTGTAGGGGGGTTGGTTTTTTTTTGTTGTTTTTTTTTTTTTTTTTTAAAATTCACATCAAAGTCTCTGTCACAATTATAAACATAGAGAGTACTACACAGTCTCCTCATGTTTAAGGCACAAAATTTTTCACCTCAGACTCACCTTTTCTATATATGAGACACATATCACATTAGTTTTATGATTTGGAGGAATGAATTATATCCTACAGAACTTCCCCATTACTTTGAAATAAAAAGAGGAAGAAAAAAAGAAAGGTTTGTTATTTTAAACTGACACCAAAAACAGTTAAGGCAAACTCAATTTTGGAACCGAATTCTGGAAATTCAATTTTGATAATCCAAAACAGTGAGGATGGAAGAGGAAGCAAAGACTTGTCTTATTAGCGTCATCTAAAATTACTGAGTCGTTGTTTCCAAAGCACTGTTTATTATGTGTATGAGAGACAGTCGTATCTGCAAAATAGGTCTGGCATAAAGATTAGAAGTCCAGAAGTGGCCTGTTTTGCATCCCACCTCTGAATGACGTTCCCTAGTCCACTACCTTCATCCAAATCTCCCTTAGAAACGTTTACAGTGCACAAAACCACCAACAACATTCTCAGCAAAATCCTCCACAAACAGAGGACCTTTACAAATTCCTATTTAATATTCAGATTAGCACTGTTTTGATAAGTCTTTCACTTGATAGCTTTTCCATGCCCAACACTGAGAAATAAAACACAAGTTAGCCTCTCAACTACTGAGCAACTTATTTGCTCCCCTGAATACCTACTGCTCTCAGAGAACAAATTTTTTCATCAGAATTTAGCATTTTCTAGCCATCATTTACAACTTCTTCACTGCAGCAATGCTAAAGCAATTGAGTCAATGAACACTAAGAACTTTGCCTTTAAAAAAAATAAAAACATATAAATTCAATTCTCAGAAGCAAATATTGCACAAGACCAACCTGAATGAATCCATCTTGTGAAACACATCTATGGTTTCTAAAGTGTCCACATACACAAATAAAGACAACTAGCCATCTGCTCATATCTGTTAGTAATTTGAAATGGCTAGTTATTTAAATGCCTCCTGAGTATCCAGGTGTAAATGTCTCTTGCCTAATAAAGGCAGCTTTTCAGAATTAAAGCATAATTATAATCAGTACTGCTATTGAATTATTTTTAAAGCAATTGAGAACAATTTCAGGAGAGGAGGTGGCCTGAATATTCTATCCTGACACTATTTTTCATTAAATCACAGTATTTTCAAGAAAGTACACCATTTAATAAGACAAAATTTCTTCACAAAATATCTTTCCTTTTGTTCTTAAGTCTTAAGACATTCCTGTTGCAACTGTAGTAATTCTTAATTTGATAAAATTAGTGGGCAGATAATTACAGATTATAAACGCATTAGGCATACTCAAAAAAAATGTTAACATTGTTATTCTGTTCAGACTAATAAATTCAATGCAGAAAAGAAACACTTTGCTTCAGATTCCAGCTACACCAATTCAGCAACAGATAGAATAAATGTACTAAAATTGTCATTATAATACTCTTACTCAAAATAAACAGAAAATGCAAATCAGATTTTGACAAGGCTCCAATGTTATTATTTTGTCTTCAATGAATACACAAATTTGAGGGAAAAAAACCCAGGCAAGTATCACAGTATTTTCAGCACAGGTAACTAACAAATATTTGAAGAGTTGCTTCGTGAAAATGCTAAATAGTAATTCCTTTCCCTACTCTGGTAGGGATACTAAAGCATCACTTCGCTCAAATGAAATATGACCCATCAGCAAAGGTTAAAAAATGCTCTATCCCAGTAGTATTTGTAGAATTTTGTGATACGCATATTAAAACCTCTGTATTCTACACTGGTATTTACATAAGAAGAGTTACCAGTGTTGCTTGAAGCATTTACAATGTTACTACATTGATTAAGACTTTGTTGCTGCTTTGAAAGCCAGGCCTAAGAGTCAGTGAGGCTCATGGACATCTCAAGTCTCGTATCTACAGCTAGATCATTTAACTAGTGAGAAAAAATAACACTTGGATAGCATGAAGAAAACATAACTTAATTTTGATAGATCATGATACACTTTGAGTCACATCTCTCTATTTTATAAACCTGCTATTTCTTTTACCTGTTTATCAATATCTTTTCGTTACAGCCTGACTGCCTGTTCCGCTACATCAGTGTCGCTATGCACACAAAGATGGGGTTTCCTACCGTTCGATTTATACATTATACACGGCTGCTCAGGAATTAAACCTAGTAAAAGAGAAACCAGTTTTAACCAGCTTGCTATATGACTGCTAGAAATGCTGGTAACCTCTAAGGCCCTATAAGCACGCCAGCCAGAGACCCCGAGTCCTGAGGCACTACACCCGGGCCGGCGCTCGCAGTCCAAATCCGAGGCCAAAAAGGCGCGGCCCGGCGCTGCTTTTCCGACCGGCCCCGCACACCTCATGGCGCTGCGGGGGAGCGGGAGCGCGAGCGCTCGTCCTACGCCCCCGCCCCGCCTCGATCCCGCCACACCCGCCGGGCCGGCCACTCCCTCAGCCTCTCCGTTACCTAACGGCCACCAGCGGGGCTGCCGGCCTGGCCCCTGCCTGGCCCCGGCCTGGCAGGGAGAGGAGGGAAGGGCCAGGGCTGGTGCCGGTGCCAGGGGGTACCTGCACGCGCGCCGCCACCCCGCCGTCCCTGCTGCGCGCCGCGCCCCGCCCCCGAACGTGGCGTCACTAACTTCGCCCGCCCTCGCCGCTCCAGGACGTCAGTCCACCCCGCGAGGCACTGGAAGGACCCTGTCGTAGAGGCATCTAGCACGGTGCCTGAGCTTTCTTTTTGTTTGGGCCTTTGAAAAATAAAAGGAGCATAACACTCTTTCCCTCTCCCCTCCTCGCGTGTGTGTACGCTCTACTAGTACTCTGAGGAAAACGCGTTGAGTGTCTTGGCCGTAAAAACAATACTCGCTGGGGGTAGTGAGACTTTCGTAGGTGCCTTCTTACAAACCTCAGGCGCTCGGTGAGCAGTCCAAAGTGGAGGGTCCTTTCCCTTAGCGAGTGAAGGTGTGTGGCAGCGGCGGCGGTTCGGTTCATGTGAGTGCTTTTTTGGGGGGGCGTTTGGGGGCCCGGCCGAGTCCCAGCATGGGGAAGGGCGGCTTTGTATTCTCAGCGCGCTTTCAGCGCGCCCGTGGGCGGCTCAGTTGGGTCGCCCCTCGCCGCTGGGTGGCTGTGTTATGGCGGTCTGATGCCGTGGGTCTACCCCACGGGCTGGGCTGGGCCGGGCCGAGCTCTCTGAAGGGAGGCGGGAGCCCGGCAGGGCCTCGTTAGTTGGTTTCGAGCCGGCGGCGCGCGGGGCGGGGAGCGGCTGGAGCGAGGGTTCCCTGCGGGTTATGTGCTGTGGTAGTGGTCGTGGAGAGGCCGCTGCCGTCCCTCTGAGGGGAATTCCCCTGCAGCGGAGGGACAGGATGAGTGCCTCTAATTAGAGGAAACGACGTTATGTTTGTTGTTGTTTACTTTGTATATAGGATTTTATCATGGGACTTAATGTGCGCTGTAGCTGTAGGGTGGCATTCCAAGTACAGATACCGCACTTTGTGGGGAGGAAGCAGGCATGTGAAGTGGTTCTTCTGAAATCACTTGTGTTCCTTAATTCAGCCCATCGATTGAAATGACAGTTTGGAAGTGGCATAGTGGTGGGCAGTTGAAGAACATGCTGCAGTAGCCTGGAAAGTATAGGCACGGAGTATCTACTGAATTTTGCATAGGAATGACTACTACTAATTGAAAAGTAGATGCTTTCTCTGTTTTGGTAAATGGTATGTACGTTCATTGTGCTTTTACATAGACTTCAGTGAGTGAAAAACAGTATAAGTATTTGGTCCATCCTCAGTAGAGATACTTGCAGGATTTAACATACAGCCCATATTCTGTACAGGGATGGATGGACTGGACAGGAGGGATGAGCTTATGATTTGTTGCTTGTTAGATTACGTTACAAGTCCACAGCGAACCAGCACACAGCAATGGTGCTGAAGTATTGTAGACCTTTAGGTAATAGGTAAGTGGTTTTGTGCTGGGTTTAGCAGCTGGCAAAATGAAGAAATTACTACTGCACAATAAATAATCCTGCATTTCCTGCTCTTTCTTTAATTCAGATATTATTTTAATTTCACAGATAGTTTTGTGATTCAGGATACTTAGATGAAATCTGTAGTAAGGTGAGGCACTAGTGATTGAATATAGCATCCCATTTTTGTATGCCTTTATCATTCACTTACTACATTATTCTCCAGTTATGTTTAAGTAATAATACATTATTTAGCAGACCTGTTGGAAAGTAAGCCCCAAACCTGTAAAATAAAAGCAAAGTTCTAAAACTGAATTTTTAATTCTGCCTATTATTAAAAGGGATAAGGCCTTAGAAATGAGTAACAGAAGTTTGACAAATAGTATCAAATAGCTGGTAACGTGGAGTTTTTTGGTTTGGGGGGTTTTTTTGCTTGCTTGGTTGATTTGTGGTTTGGTTTGGGTTTTTTTAGCTCTCCTTAAGGATCTTTGCTTATCAACATGGCTTCACACCCTTGCAAATTAACAATATATTCTTGTTATGGTAATTTTGACTTTAAAGAATTTTAAGAAAAATATTGGTGAGTGGCTTCGGTGTTTTAGCAGCACTGAATCCTGAAGGTGCAAGATGTTGAAGGCAGAGTGATTTAAGTCAAAATGATTCTTAAAACTATCTTCAGCAAATTTGGGCTCTGGAACATCTTTTTCCAGTTGTAAATATGAAGCTTGTGCATATTTCCATATATTGCTATAGGTTTATTTGTCTCTTTCACACCTTTAAATATAGATAGAGAAAGAAACAACTTCTCATTCCCCAGACTGAAAGCAGTGGACAGTCTGGAGAGAATGGTATCAAATGGAAAAGGGTATTTACTAAAAAAAAAGACATTTGTGCAAATCTGAAGATAATCCATCAGATTGGAAATAATAGGACTCTTGAGTTGTCTAGAAACTTGAAGACTTGATGCTTCTGATGATGAAGCATGTGAGTGGGACAACAACCTGAAAAATAAAAGTTTAATGCAGAAGGGTATGATGTAGTTGCTTTGACATCGTTATAACTCTAATTTAGTATGAATTTAACAATGGCAGGCTAACCTAGGGCCTCTTTATGGAAGGAGAGCCAAACAACCCATGGATATTTCTTCATCCTCTTCATTTAGATGTTCTCTGTAATGTCTTTTCTCCTAAATATATATGACTGAAGTCTGTTTAATACATTATTGTTATTTCAATTATATACGTTATCCAAGAATACTAGCAATGAAGTTAATTGGATGCCATGATGGGGGGAAGCAAGCAACCCCCTAGGAGTTCTTGTGCTCTGCAAAATCCTTTAAATCAATTCATGGTATTTTCCTAAAATTTTTTCTGAAAATCAGTCAAGGGATTCTAGTCTACTAGAGTCTGACTTTCTACTGACCTGAAAGTTTCACAATATTATGTTTTCCTGAAAAGGTAACTACGAAATGTCATGTGAGTAATGCTCTGTCATGCAAGGTGTATTGGTGACATTCCTCCCTTTTCCTGCTCTTGTTCTTTCTAAAGTGTTGCCTGCTTAATATCCTTGGTAGAATCACTTCTTTGAAGAACAGAGTCCTAATTTAGAGAATGTTGAAATATATCTATTTAACTGTAATGTTTATCACTGAAATTTCATGCTATGTGCTTGACACAGTGAATTCCTAATGTAAGTGACACATCATCACAATAATTTGATTAGTTTTTCCAAATTATTTCTTAATCTTTTGTCTGTTTTTCTTCCATAAACTCCATAGAGACCTGGTTGTTTGTGACTTTGAGGGCTGGGGGGGGGGGACAACAGTGGTGTTGTTTCTTAAAGTAGGACTAAAGTAGAAAGTAAAAAACTTTGGTTTTATATAAGTCTGTAATACATTGAGATACAGTACACATTTCAGTTGGCATGAAGCTTTAAAAACAGTTTCTGGAAATATTGTACATGTGCCTCAAAATATTCCTATACTTTTATTCTACAGCATGTTCTATACTACAGAACTGTGCTAGTTTGTATTATAAGATAGGAAGAGGTAACATAAGGTAATAATCAGCTGTAATGATTTGTGTGGCTTCTTTCTGAAACAACAGACCACTTTAAAGTTGCTGCTCTGTGTAAATTTACAAATTAGCAGTAGAATCAAATTAGAAAACTACCAGTTTCTCAGCTTCACACCCTGACACCCCACCCCACAACCTCAGTAGAGATAGAATAAATAGTTTTATGGGTGTCATGTTAACTCTGTTCATTTCTGAAAAAGCCCTAAGAAGCAGCAGAGGTAGCTTGTACATTCTGGAGGACAAGAACTCAAATAATGGCATCAGAATGAATAGTGGATCTTGGATTGGTGAAAAAAAAAATGTACAAAACAGGAGATAAGTTTTACCTAAGACCTCTCTAGACCAAGAGTGAAAAGTAGAGTTCTTGTGTACCCACCAAATCCCTCCTACTTTAGAAGTGTCCATAAGCATACTGGGGAAGTATCTATGTAATAAAAATAATGTAAACCAGTTGTCGTAAGAAGGATTGATCAAGTGTACAGGAAGACAAATCTGGTATCTATCATAATATTTTTGAACTTTCTCATTATGATTTTCTTTCTGTATGTCACAGCTGCCATGTGAATGAATTCATTCACTTTTGTCTCTTCTAAGGCAGTGTTTCCTAAAACCTAAGGAATGTGAAATGCTGAACAACACAGATAAAACTCAGAGGTCAGCATAGAGGGCAGCTGCTAGGAACATCAGATGTGAGCAAAGTGGATAGCATCTCCTGTTTCTTGTAGTGATATGAATTATATGATGTCAGTCCAGCAGAGACCTTTGGAAACCCCTGTTTATTCTCCTTCTAAACAGTTACCTGTATGATTCTTATTACCATCACCAAGAAACATTTCCCTTGTTAGATTTCCTGTCATACTAGGGGTAAGGGGGAAATTGATGCTTAGTTTTTATTTCCATGGTTACATTAGTATTAAGCAGTAGGGAGGAAAAAAGAAGTCTCCGGCCTTTTCCCCTCAGTGTGGTGGAAGCCATTCTTACTCATAATTTAACATGGTTTCAAAAAGATTTGGATACTTCTCAAAGCAGCCTTCTGCTTTCATTGTTCTGATTTTTTTTATATATATAAATATTAAAATCTGGTTTTGTGCTTGGGAAAGTGATTTCCTTTTAAAAAAATTCTTTTAAACAAAAACTGAAAAATGGTTTACTGACTAGGCTTGGTGACCACAGATCAGTAAGTCATCAGTTAAAGTTTTCACAATTTTTTGTCTCTTGGAAAACAGGAAAATATACGTCTGCATTATGATGTTAGAGGTCAATTTCTTCAGAGTGAGTGTAAAATTAATACATTGGTGTTTTACCTCGCAGGTGGTTTATTTATCCTGCTTTCATAGTTAGTAAATCTTTGATGTGTGGTGTTCTCCCAAATAGTCACACTAGGAACATATGGAAATACCACAATTAGAAGGTTAGGTTTTACTAGATGTTTTTTAAACTTAAATAAAACACAGTGATGTAAAAGAGGGAAGTATTACTGGTTTTGTAACACTGGGTGTAATGAAAAGATTTTAGCAGAAGAGGAGCAAAGATCTCAAGTTCATTCTCATCTATTATACCGTAATCACTTCTGGCAGATGTTTGCCTAACCTGTTTTTAAAACCTTTCAGTGATGGATATTCCACAACGTCCATAGGTAGCCTGTTCAGTCCTTTACTCTTACTTGAAAGTTTTCCAGATGTCTAACTTAAATCTTCCTTGCTTTTTCCTGTTTGCAGTAGATCTGTTGAACAGTTTAGTCACATTCTCGTACCAACTTCTTTATGTTTGAAGACCAAGACCAAGTCTCTCATCTACCTTCTCTTCTATAGACTAAACAACTACACTTCTTTCAAGCTTTTTGATCTTCTTTGAAGTGTCTTTAAAAAGTTGAGAGACAGGAAAGGAGAGTCTGAACAAAAGCAAGTATCTGTGTAATTGTGGGGGGTCTTGAGTATGCATGAGTGCAGTGTGAGTGGGAAGGCTCTTGAGTGACTGAGACAGTTTGCCTATAATAAAATGTGGCCAGTCAGGCCTTTCCTGACTTGCCTCTCCTTTATTTCCTCCTGTCTCCCTCACACTTCTTTTCTAGAGAAATTACAAGTTTGAGCTGATTTTTTTTTTTTTTTCCTTTAAACTGGAGGGTAGGGGCATGGCAAGGGAATAGATTCCCAGGTGAGAAGTTGTTCTTCTCTGTAATGTTTGTGGGGTGGTGTTAATTCATTAATTCATTAGTTATTTGCCTTTACACTTTTTGAGCCATAAAGTCTTCTAATGGTGAAGTCCATAACAAGCATGAAACATTTTGCAGGCAGGTATTTCCCTCCTGAAAATTTAGCCCCTGTGGTTCCAGTTAGTTGAATAGGTCTGATAGACAGAACAAGGTAAAGCACTTTTTTAGCATAATAAAAAAGTGCTTATTTTGCTTGGGTAGTGTGATGGCTCAGATGTTTTGAGATTGTCACGATATTCATTTGAGTATTTCTAAACTGTCCAAGCATACATGTTTATATTTAAATAAGAAAAGCTCCTTGCCTGAGCATGCTCTGTGCTTCTGACAATTGCTTATAAATTCAGCGTGCAACTACAGCTGTGGTTTTAGGCATGGCAATCACTGGCATTCGTGATGACAAAATTCCGTGTGCCAGATCCTTGTTCACTTTTCTAGGAAACAGTTAGTTACTTGTGATGCAAGTCGTGGCCTGCTCTTGGGTGATACTCTGTAATACCAGGTGATTGGCCAACACAAAAAGAAATCAGTGTAATTTATAGTGGTTTTTTTTTTTTCTTTTTAAAGCCAGTTTTGACTTCCCCCCTGCCCTCCAAGAAACCATCTTAAAAATGGCATGCCTTTCAGGACTGGCAGATGGTGGCTGTTTCAGATCTTAGTGCCCTCTTACTTTATTATTGCTAGCTTGTAAAATAATTTTCAATTTCAGTTTTCAATATAATATTATAAATAACTGGTTCAAATGGAAAAGAAGAGGAGCAATTCAGTTGCTCGTTTTTTCTTTTGTATGCTATTTATTTTGCTATGGTAATTAATCTACTCCAATAATTCTAATGCTGCTGCTTACAGTCTAAGAGTGAGCTGCGTTAGCAGTAGTCTGTGACCACTGAAGAACTTGTTCCTGGTTTGTCATGTATATTATTATTCTTGAATGTCCTTAGCTCTGTTCCTCTGTTCCCCAACAAATTTTGTCTCCTACCGTGGGATTGAGGCAGGAATGGGAGGATAAAAGTAACTAGGAAACAAGTCACCATCTGAATAATCTTTTCTTCAAAGTCTTGGAGTGGAGCACCTTCCAGTTGTCCACTTGCACATTTGTGGTTTGTTTTGATTCATTCTGTTTTGTCAGAATATTGTCAGTTGGTCAGTAGCCTTCTGATAGGGTCCAAAAAACCTTTTTTTGTCCATATGGAGTGTGAACATTATTAATAAAAGTATAAATTACTTTTAAAGGGATAAGTGAGAGAATCATCTCTGCTTACTGAGATAAAAGATAAGGTTTCTCTTAGGTTACATTTACAACCCAGAGTCATGATAGTCTGAAATGGATCTATTTTCATGTTTAAATGCATCAGTGGGAGTCTGTAGCAGCAGCTGTAATCACTTGTTGACACTTGCTGTTTCTAAAGAAAATTACTTAGATATCTTACTGAAATGGGAATTGGATAAATTCCTCTTTGCTGTGTACAATTTTTAGAGAGAAATTCCAGAAAAGAGATACCTTCTGCTGACCTAGCTTTTACAATTTTGTTACATTTCAACTTTGTATACAATTCTTAAATTTTTATGCCACTTTATATAAATTATATAACAGCCTAGAAACTGTTCCTTGACTTCAAAAACTGTAGAGAGGGAAGCTTAAACTAGAATTCGTATTAGAAAGTGATATATACTATATTTAAGCATCATCCTAATGTTAAACACTACTCATGTGGAAGAACCCATTCTTCTTTCCTCAGAATGCTGGAAAAAACCTGACAGATATTCTGTGGTGGATTAGAGGAAATTTGAATTCTCTCATAACTGCTTCCCTGGTGTGTTGTCTTATATCCTAATTATCTGAATGCAGACAGGTTCTGAGATGCTTTTTACATTTGAAAGCGTCTGGCAATGCGTAAAATATTATAAAAAAATTGCCTTGAGTTAACAAATCTCTTCTTGAGATCATTTGGTACAATCTTTTGGCATAAGACTACCCATTATAGAAGACTTATTTCCATTTCCTTCTCGTCAGGAGCTTTCCCAACATAACTTCAACTGAGTATGAATTAATAGTTTAAAGATTAGTCTCTGACTTCAGGACCCTCTCTCGGAAACGATCCATGGCTATTGGATCTGGTTTCTATCCCAGAGTGTTTCTCAATTACAGTTTAATATACAGCTCTGTAGTGGCATCTTGTTTCAGACTCTGAAGATAAGTGAGCAGGTCATTTCAGCAGCTCAGTTGGCCGGGGCACCTAGGGACTGCTGTTCCCACAAGAGTGCATGGGCTTGCGCATGGCACGCAAGAGGCACTATGGCTTGGTAGCAGCTGCTCTGGAGTGAAGGCTGTAAGTTCACATTAATGCTTGTCCTACGGTAAGGTTTGAAACCTCCTGTGTGAAGTGCTCTAGTAATTGATAACAGTCACACACTAAGGAAGTCACTGTTGCCAGCTAGGATATGACACCAAATTGTACACCAGGGAAGTTAATCTTTTCTTAGGGGTTGAATTACCCTGCTGTGTCCCAGTAGGTAAGTAATTTCACATCCATATGACCGTCTATAAAGTAATGCTAGTGATAAGAGCTAGGCACAGATTTTTTTTTTCCTTTACATATAGCTTATAGTTAACTGAGAACTTACCTGCAATTTGCACTTTTTGAAGATGCTAAATGAAGACATTCTAATTGAAAATAATTGGTTTTAAATGGTTGGATTTTTAATAGAATAATTTGGAACACAGCAAAATTAGAATTTAGCTCAATTTGTCTTAAACTATGGAAAAAAAAGAAGCTTTGAATTAATAGATGAAATACTGCTATTCCCTGAAAGCTGCTTGGAGTATTTTTCTGTCAGATACCGTCAGTCTTAATAGCTGACATCAGCCCTCTCAATGTCCAAGATGAGTGCACAAGGGTTTTGTTTGTTGCTTTTTTTTTTCCTCTCTCTCTCTGCACAGATCTAGTATTTAAAAGAAGGGAAAATTTTCATCCTAGAAGTTTTAAAAGATGTGAACCTCAAATGATTTTCACTACATACAACTACAGAGAAGGTTCTGAAGGGCAATTACAAGACTACTTACTTTTTTGGTACCATTAAAAGATAAAATATGGCTGTGCTTTCTCTCAAGCAGTGCTTAAGTATTTATAGAAGATGCGTTCCGTAAGTTTACCTTGGCGAACATACTATTAACTCAATAACCGTGTTGCTATTCTGGACTGTGCCCAAAAGGGCTACTGAGTACACTTACTTTGAAATTGGGTTATCAAGTGCTCATAAAACCAGATATTTAGTAACAGTGGTGTTCCTAAATTAGTTCTTTTCAGTACCAGTGCATGAACATTTCTGTGAGAAACTATTCATAAAAGTATGCAATGTTAAATTAACAGAGGGAAGAAGAAGGTGGGGGCACTGCACTGTAACAGCTAGAGTTTTGCAAGGGATTGTTTTAAATGACCAGGATTCCAATCCAAGAAAATAATTGATTTATTATAAAATTATATATTATAAAAGACAATAAGCAAAGCAGCGCTGGGTGCGTAGGGAGTTTCTGCTCCGCTGCTTTGCTTATTGTCTTTTATAATAAATCAGTTATTTTCTTGGATTGGAATCCTGGTCGTTTATAACAAAATTGGTGACCCCGACGTGATCTCCGGGTGGCATCCGGGGTTGGGTTTCCCCGGGAGGCGCCCCGCAAATTAATTCTTGCGGCCTGAGAAAATACCAGCCAAGGCTCGCCCCTTGAGATAAACAAACAAAAGGGAAAGGCAATAAGCAAAAGATTTGGAGCTCCAGGATTGGAAAGGAAACTGCAGTAAAAAATTTTTTTTTACCCGTAATTCTGGTGCATGAAAATCCGAACGAAGACAACGGAGTCGTGAGTATAAGAGATGCCGTTTGGTTGAGATGTGTAAGAATGAAGACTAGGGGTGTCAGGGGCTATATATCCTGGGGACAAAGTCACCATCTGAGCCCTTGATAAACCTAAAATTGGGTCCCCAGGGGAATGAAGTTATATTTTTGGTAGATACTGGAGCAGAAAGATCCACCTTTAAGTATGTACCCACAGGGTGTCAAGTAAGCAAAAGCACTGCACTAGTGGTGGGAGCGAAGGGAGAACCTTTTAGGGTTCCTATCATCAAAAATGTGTAACTTGAATCTGAAGGTCAATTTTATATAGGGCATTTTCTTTTAGTTGAAGAAGCAGAAAACAATTTATTGGGACAGGATTTAATTGTTAAACTGGGAATAAATATGGAAGTAATAAAAGGGGAAATTACGGTAAAATTATATCAGTTAACAGAAAAAGATGAGGAATGCATAAATCCAATAGTTTGGTATAATAATGGAGATATTGGCAAAATAGACATTGAACCATTAAAGATAGAAATAGTAAATCCCAAAGAACCAATAAGAAGAAAACAATACCCCATTCCTCTTGAAGGAAGGAGGGGATTAAAACCAACGATCGATGACTTAATAAAAAGGGGAACATTGGAACCTTGTAAATCACCTCATAATACCCCAATTTTACCTGTTAAGAAGCCAAACGGTAGCTATCGATTAGTACAAGATTTAAGAGCAGTCAATCAGAGGACTATCACCCGATTCCCAGTGGTAGCAAATCCATATACATTATTAAATCAAATTCTGCCGGATTATATCTGGTATAGTGTTATCGATTTAAAGGATGCATTTTGAGCTTGTCCCTTAGCAAAAGATAGTAGGGACTATTTTGCATTTGAATGGGAAGATCCGGAAACTGGTAGAAAACAATAATTAAGGTGGACAGTGCTGCCTCAAGGCTTTACAGAATCACCAAATCTGTTTGGCCAAGCATTAGAGAACCTATTGGTAACGTTTAAATGTGAGGGAGAAGTGAAACTTTTACAGTATGTAGACAACTTATTAGTTGCAGGAAAGTCTGAAGGAGAAGTTAAGGAAAATAGTATTAAGTTGTTAAACTTTTTGGGAGAAAAGGGGTTAAAAGTCTCAAAATCCAAACTACAATTTGTAGAATCTGAAGTGAAATATTTGGGACATTGGCTTAGCAAAGGTACAAAGAAGTTAGACCCTGGCCGCATAGCGGGAATCTTAGCCTTACCAGCCCCGAAAACAAAAAGAGAAATTCGACAGTTATTAGGTCTGTTGGGATATTGTAGACAATGGATTGAAGGATTTAGTGAAAAGGTGAAATTTCTTTACGAAAAGCTGACCACGGAAGTAGTAAAATGGTCCGTAGAAGATGAAGAAAAATTTAAACATCTAGAAGAAATATTAACCAGAACTCCAGTCATGAATTTACCAGACTTGAACAAACCATTTCAGTTGTTTGTAGACACTGGTAATCATACTGCTTATGGAGTTCTGACACATGACTGGGCGGGAAGTAAAAAACACATAGAATATTTTTCCAAATTACTAGATCCTGTTAGCAGAGGATGGCCAACCTATAGTGGTTGGAAGGCTGTAGTGGCAGTGGCTCTTTTGGTAGAGGAGGCCAGGAAAATAACTTTTGGGGGATCTTTAATAGTTTATACTCCACATGACATTCGAGGAGTGCTCCAACAAAAGGCGGAAAAGTGGTTAACAGATAATAGGCTACTAAAATACGAGGCAATCCTGTTATCTTCACCTGAATTAAATTTAAAAACCACAACGGCTCAGAACCCAGCACAATTTCTATATGGAGACTGGGAAGAAATGAAAAGAGAAAACCATAATTGTATTGATATGGTAGAATTACAAACCAAAATAAGACCAGATTTAGAAGAAGAAGAACTAGAGGAAGGGGAGAAGTTTATTTGTAGATGGATCCTCTCGGGTTATAGAAGGGAAAAGGAAATCAGGGTATGCAATCATAAATGGGAAACGTGGGAAGTATTAGAATCGGGCCCCCTAAGCGCAAGTTGGTCTGCCCAAGCTTGTGAGCTATATACTCTATTACAGGCATTAAGAAGACTAAAAGGTAAGCAAGGGACCATCTTTACCAACTCAGACTATGCTTTTGGAGTGGTACATACCTTTGGAAAAATATGGGAAGAAAGAGGTTTAATAAATATACAAAGAAAAGGGCTAATACATGAAGAATTAATCAAACAAGTATTACAAGCTATCAGGGAACCGAAAGCTATAGCTATAACCCATGTTAAAGGACATCAAAGGGGATTACAGTTTCAAATTAGAGGGAATAATTTGGCTGATGAAGAAGCAAAAAGAGCAGCACTCCTAACGATTACTGTTGATAAATTTACAACCGAGGAAAAGGGGGAATCCGTTGAGAACCAAAAAATATATCCTGAAACTGGAACCAAGAAATATGAAAGATTAGGGGTGAGATTAAAAGGAAATAAATGAATACTTCCTGATGGATGCGAAATGTTGCCTAAGGGATTTACTAGAAAAATAATACATAGATTACACCAACAGACTCATTGGGGTACAAGAGCATTAGTAGACCAGTTCTTAAAATTTTATGGATGTATAGGGATTTTTGAAATAGCAAAATAAGAAACTCAAGGGTGTATGACCTGTCAAAGAATAAATAAAAAACATGAGGCAGACCCCCCAAGGAGGGAGACCGTTGGCCCATAGGCCTTTTGAAAGGATACAGGTAGATTATACTGAATTACCTAAGGCAGGATGGTATAAATACTTGCTGGTTATAACAGACCAACTTACCCAGTGGGTAGAGGCCATACCTACTACCAGGGCTACAGCACAAATAGTGGCAAAACAATATTAGAAAATATCATCCCGAGATATGGCATGATAGGAGTAATTGATTCATATCAAGGGTCACATTTCACTTCAAAAATTCTTAGAAATATCACTACAGCCTTAGGAACCAAGTGGGACTACCATACTCCATGGCACCCCCAAAGCTCTGGAAGAGTGGAAAGGGCTAATCGAACCTTGAAACAGCAATTATCAAAATAAATGATTGAAACTAAGATGTCATGGATAAAGTGCTTGCCCTTGACATTATTAAACATTAGGACCATGCCAAACTCAGTAACTGGGATTTCACCTTTTGAAATGTTGTATGGAATACCCTATACTCACGGATTACCCCTTGATCATCCCATAATGGATGATATTACAATTCAACAATATGTAACAATTTTGAACCGTCATATGCAAGAACTAAGAAGTAAGGGGTTGGTGGCTCAAAGTACCCCTCTCGAATTTTCAATACATAAAATACAACCAGGTGATTGGGTATTAATTAAAAGTTGGAAAGAAGATAGCTTATCCCCTCGATGGGAGGGACCATTTCTTGTTCTTCTAACTACAGAGACTGCGGTACGGACAGCTGAAAAGGGTTGGACTCACGCCACTCGAGTTAAAGGACCAGTGAAGCAGCCTTCAACGGAATGGACTGTGGTATCTAAACCGGGAAGTCTCCAAATGACTATAAGGAAAGACCAGAAGATGACTGAATGACCCACTCTAGAAGGGAAGTAAGAAATAGTCTATACCAGTGGCTCCAGATAGCCCCTAGGGATACTTTACAAAAAGTATATTTTGCACCTTGGAGGAGAGAAAGGATACCTTACCAAACTGCGGGAGCGGGGTTATATAAGTTAACGGGAACTCCACAGGTCCATCCTTTCTGTTGCGAAACAGAAACTGATATACCTGAACTGCCCGCATCAGAAAATATATTGGAAATTCCATGCATAAAACATCCTACTTCTGGACACTCATGTTGGGTTACTTGTCAATGTTCAAATTATAATAGAAAATGGTCTTGTATTTCATTTAAAAGGCAACTTTATTGTATGCAATGCCGAGATAATATCATAGTTAGTAGAGAGTAATTTGCTCAAATAGAGATTTATACCTTGTTTTGTGGATGGGAGTTGCTGATACCTACAACTTGGGAAGTATATGAAGCAGATTGGCACAAAGTCTTGAGACAGTGTGCCACAAGATTTGCTTGGAAGCGGGCACAACAACAAAATAGGTGGAAATATCAACAAATTTAGATTCTGAAATTCGATTGGCAATTATGAACCTAGAATAAAACTCAGAATAGACTGTGTGTCTTCAGGTAATTAAGTTTATGGCTGAAAAGAATAGCTCCTCAAGAATACCACTGCTGTCAAGAAGAATTCATACCTCGTTGCTCCAAGCAAAGGAGTAGACGAAGGAGACAGAGGGGTATAACGGTGGAGATAAAATCTGGAAAATACATCCACTAGCAGCCTACGACTGAAGACAATGCATAAAAATATGAGTAGTATTCTAGTGTTGTTATACCTAATCTATATCAGAAGTGTAACAAATGATTGGATACACCAACCTTTTGAATGGATCTTGGCCCGATGGGAAGACTCAATTTTTATAAAAAGAAACGCAACAGTAGGCCCTCCCAGTTTTACTGCTTCACTCTGTGAGCTAGTGCCTATACAGCCATGCTTAACTCTGAAAGGCTATTATTTGTGCCCTGCTTCCAACCCTGGAAAAGGATATTGTAATCAACCCAGTCATTATTATTGTGCTTATTGGGGCTGCGAAACAGTCGCTTCTTCCTGGTCTCCTCCAACGAGAGATGAGTTCTTAAAAACAAGTTGGGGCCCCGAAGGATGTGATCCGCCCAGACATGACTTCAGTGGAGGTTCAATAAGTCATAGTAATTGTCTACATTTAAAAATCGATATCTTACAGCCAGAGGATCCAGCATGGATAATTGGTAGGACATGGGGACTTAGATATTGGGAACCTGGAACTGATAGGGGAGGATTAATCCTGATCCAGAAAAGACCTGTCCCACTGACACCTAAACCTAAACCCGTAGGCCCGAATAAGGTAATAACAAATGAAATTGAACAGAATAAGACAGTAGCAGATAACCTTGAAGCTAACATCACGAATACCCAGGAAAATATTACTGCTTTGAGACGCACAAGAAATATCCAAGAAAATATTGGACACATAGAATCTAACCCCTTATGGCGATTGGTACAAACTGCGTACCAAGCCCTTAACAGTACCAATCCTAACGCTACTCTTGGATGTTGATTGTGTTATGATGTAAGACCACCTTTATACGAAGGAATAGGACTTAATGTTTCATACAGCCTAAGTAATGAAGATAGGCCAGAACAATGTAAATGGAATAAAAAGAAAATCGGGCTTACTATGCAACAAGTTAGAGGGAAAGGGACATGTATAGGAAGAGTACGTAGAAACCAAAAGAATTTGTGTGAAAATAAAACACAACGATTAAACAAAGTTGGAAACAAATGGGCTATACCAAGAGAAGGGGGATGGTGGATTTGCTCAAAGACAGGACTGACTCCCTGTTTGTCCCTAACTATGTTTAATGAGAACAAAGAATTTTGTATACAAATAACAGTCATGCCTCGAATTTTATATCATTCAAAAGAGACTGTCTTTAAATATTGGAATAACAACCACCTCAGGATAAGGAAAAGAGAACCACTCACTGCCCTGACAATTGCGACCCTCATAGGTCTAGGAACTGCCGGGGCAGCGACTGGAATTACTTCTCTAGTTCAACAACATAAAGGATTATCATCCTTAAGGGCTGCAGTTGATAAAGATTTAGAAAGAATTGAAAAATCAATAACATTATTAGAAAAGTCCCTTACTTCTCTTTCGGAGGTCATCTTGCAGAATAGAAGGGGGTTGGACTTACTATTTTTACAGCAAGGAGGGCTCTGCGTAGCTCTGGGAGAAGAGTGCTGCTTTTATGCAGATCACTCTGGGGTGGTTCGGGAATCCATGACCAAGCTGCATGAGGGCATTATACAAAGAAAGAAGGAAAGGGAAGCTCAACAAAGCTGGTTTGAATCATAGTTTAGTCAATCCCCTTGGATGACCACTCTAATAACAACCTTAATGGGACCCCTGATTATTTTGTTATTAATTCTCACTTTTGGACCTTGTATCTTAAGCAAATTAATTAGCCTTGTTAAGAACAGAATTGAAACTGTCCAACTCATGATATTAAGGCAACAATATACTGACTTAACAAGAAGAACACCGATTAGAGACTGAACTAGAAGATGCCACCTTTTTAGGGGCTGCTAAAGAAGCTATTTTTAAGCTTAACCAGCAAATTGAGGTATAAAAAGAAAAAGAGGGGACTGTAATAAACCATTGTAACTAATTTGCTAAGTTAAGCAAGGCGGGTACATTACGCTTGAATGATTTGTAAATGTCAAACCATAATATCTTGCTGTCTGAAATATTGTAAAAGTAGAATATGGTACCCTGTGAGGATCTGAAATGATTTGTGATCACTATAACCTATATTATAATTATGAAGAATGTTTGAATACATATGGGTAAAATATAAAGTGTGCTATTTGCGTGGAACAATGTAGTCGTTTCTCAGAAATCCCTCCTAGAGCTGATATGCAATCGCTTCCTAGAAACCCCTCCTAGAGCTGATATAACTGCTGTTTGAAAAAGCCTGCCGGAAGATGGAATCATGAGGCTTTCAAAAGACCCAATAGAAGAAAAGCGCCCCAGGAGACCAAGGCTTCGAGACTTTCAAAAGACTCAATAGGAGGAGGACAGGTACCCCAGCAACTCAAATGACCCAATGGAAGAAGAACAGGACAACTATCTGACGAAAAGAGATTGGCTAAGACGATGGTACCAGAGTATAAAAGACGCTGCTTTTTAGAACTCAGTGTGCGTATTGGCGGAGCAGAGACTCCCTACGCACCCAGCGCTGCTTTGCTTATTGTCTTTTGTAATAAATCAATTATTTTCTTGGATTGGAATCCTGGTCGTTTATAACAGGATGATAAAAGATAATTCAAAAAACTTTTCGTGTTCCCCTCTAGTTTAGAATATTGAAAACAACTCAGCCAAAAATAACGCTTTCAAGATTGCCCCCTTTGATTTGGGAAGGTCATTTCTGTGTGTCAGCTAGAATAACCACGATACTCAAAAGTGTCTTGTTTGCATGGGGTTTACATTTGCTTTATTGGTCTTGGCAAACTGATTTGGTTTTCAAAATGTGAAGTTAGTGTGTAAAATCTGAATGGTGGCTCTCTGTTCATAAGACTTAAATGATTCTCATTTTAAAAAGAAAAAAAACCTTCAATACAAGCAGTGTTTTTTGTACAGGAAAAAGTGGTGGGTTTTTTTTATACAAAGGGCATCTTTCTGTAAAAAACTTGTTTCAAATCAGTAGAAGATCTGAAATAGCTATGTAATAATATAACCCTTTGGTGAATGTTCATGTCTGAGCAGAAGGAGAGCTGGCATTTTGATTTCAAGTATCCTTTGAATTATTACTTTGCACACTTTGTTTAGAAATGATTGACATGATTGCTGTAGAGTCTTTGCTTCAGAAATTGGTTGTTTTCCTGCTGAGAATAGTGAGGTCTTCATCTGCAGATATGTAAATCTACTGGAAATATTTTCCTTTGGAGTTTTTTTCTTTTAACTCGAAAAGGGAAAAAATAGTCTGTATATTTCTACCACACAAGTTAAAATCGTTGATCCTAAAGGTAGTTAGATACAATACTTTAGTTATATCTGGAGATTTTTCTAAGTAGATGTTATGCTTGCTAGGAATTTTAAGTCTCTTCAACTTATGTATGTGATGAAAGGAAAGACCTGTGTTTTGAGGCTGATGCCAGGAATATGCAGTGGTAGATACTGCTGGCACATGGTTTTGAAGTGACATGTAACTGCTTCTGGCTGCTGAGGATTAGTTGTTGTCAGCCCACTTTAGATTTAAAAGTTACTTTAGACTCTTCACAGTTGAATAAATAACTTTCTCCGCACAGGGTAAGTTAGTATCTTTATAGGAGATTTTCATTAAAATATCATTCTCCTGTATTACATGAGTAAATTCAACACTAGAAAGTACAATTGTGTGATGAATGAAACTGGGTCGTTGTGTGGGAAGGTTTTGCCTATGTAAATAAGATACTGAAACCGCAGGCTCAAAGTTCTGCAAGGACAGCTTTTCCCGGTAAAGCTTTGTTTGACAGCTTTGTTGCTCTCCATTAAGAGATATTTGTCATTTTTCTTGCATTGATTGCACACAGACACATGTGCACACAAACACGCACATTTTCAGGTTTAATTTTCTTCAGCTTTTATTTGGACCACATAAAAGAATACCTAAAGTTTCTGCCTCAGTAAATACCAGCAATTGTTAACGCAGTTGTAGTTAGAGAACACTTTTTTGCTGTACATCTGCATGATACCTGCTGAAGGCTTTCATGAATAAATAATGATTACTTTTTAACCTTACTACTTGCTTTAGCTGAATGGTTAAATCCTGTTTTTCTTTAGCTGTGCTACAAGATACTGTTTTTACGTGTAGAAAAGCCAATATTAATGTAAAAGTAACAAATTTCAAGATTTTTTACCAACATTGAACTATGTAAGATAACTAGTAGGCAGGTTTCAGACATTAAAAGTATTGTGAATTAAAATTGAAAAGGGAGATCAACGTTCCTATGAACTACCTAACCAATATAATTATTTTGCAGACTATTGCTGACATAAAATATCAAACTCTTGAGTTTCTGAGGAGAATCTTTAAAATTTACTTTTAGCAGCTAGGGTTTTTGACAAGGGTTATTATACCTATTGCTCTGACAAACCCGAAAGAAAAAGATTGGATGTTGAGAGATACTTTTAAAATGTATTTTTGTTCTCAAGTGAGACCTGTCTTAGGGAGAGGGGGTAAATGTTTCTTGCTTCTTTACCTTTTTGTAACTACTGTGCCTGTTCTTAATTAAGGAGGTAGTGTGAATGTTCACTTTGTTAGGATAAGGTTACAAAATTCAATAAAATACCCAAGAAAAAGTGTTCTACTTGGTATCAACAGATAGATTTTGGTGTAGTTCTGATTATTATTCTGCTATCTGATTTATGGGTAGTTTATTCTGTAGTTATAACAGTAATCTAAAGCTTTCACTCCCCAGTAAAACCCTAGAGAGTGAACCACAGTACAGATTCTTTGAGTTCCTGTGGCATATGCTGACCTTGCAGGGTTGTCCAGATGCATCTGAGTCCACTTATATTTCTGAATTTATAGGCATATGTGTGTGTCTGTAATTGTGAAGTCCATCACCTGTTGAGCAAGTTTTATGAAGATACTTTGAAGCATGAGTAGCAGCTAATTTTTTTTTTTCTTTTTAATATTCAATGAAAGGCCCTGGATACACTGTAATTCGGAAAATTAAGCTTTTAGAAATTAAAAAACCCCAAACCAACCGTGTCAATTTTTGATGTAAGCTTTCTGTTCCAAAGATTTGGATGTATTTTGGGTTTGGAAATCAGTGCTTAAGGTCAAAGAAGCAAGGTAGCATGTTGTGGGTGTTGCATCTTTTCCATCATGGGATTTATGTGAGAATTCCTTCTGCACGTGGTGATCATTTATCATAAGATTCTGATAGTACTATTAAAATATTAATGCGGTGGGATCCAAAAGGTATACACTGCTAAAAAAATACGTAAGGCTGGCCAACTGTTTTGGCATATGAGCTGCTACTTAAATTTCAGACTGCACTATGAAGCGCAACCAGATGAATCTCTACTGAACTTCCAGGGGACCTGGCAGATGTAAGTGGGTGTGTAACTTGTTAAGGCTTAAGTCAAGTAGTGCAAAGAAGTTGCTTTTCTTGAGCCATGTTGTGAACCTTCCATGTCTGTTGAATTACTGGGCAGTCTTCTAAGATTAATAAAATAAGTTACATATAACTTTGTATACAGTCTTTGTTACTGAAAATTTTTGGTAGCTCTGAAGGCAAAAATTTTGTTACAAACTGCATCCAAACTGCTTGACTTTTGTCTTAACCTGGACAGAACTCTTTGTAATTATGTCTCTGCTTTGTTTAGTCCTTGGGGTGTCTGCTCAGAGATGGGAAAGAGTACAAAGTTAATTCAGAATTGGTCTGAGACAAGCATTAGTGAAAACTTCTGTCTGAATACAAATTTAGCACCAGCTTACAGCCAGGATGTGAATGAAGTTGCAAGTACTCTTAACTTACCTTAACCCTTTGAATGTTGCAGCGCGTTAAATTGTGATGCAGTTAATTAATATGTTGTGGCTGGCATCTGAAATGAAGAAATTAACAGTCAGAATCCAATAGAACTGTTAAGCAGGTATTCTTTATTAGCAGCGCTGGCGTCATCCTGGGGATTCTCCACCATAAGGGCTCCCAAGAACTAGCAAGGGACATCAGTTTACATACACCCAAATCGTACATATTCATTAGATTTCCTGGAAAGGGGTGTCTTATGATAATGAGTTCCCGGAATTCATTTACATAGTCTGAGCATGCATAGTAGAAATAGAGTGAGGGTCTTCAGTGGTCGAGGGAAGAAGTACGTGGTCTTCACCGTGTCTGCTCTTTCAGAGCATGCGCAGTGAAGTCCAGGTGTCTTATTCCTAAATCGACGAGATCGACGAGATCGTCCTCCCTAGATAGTATCTCTCTGTCCTTTTTGTTCGAGTTCCCCTTATCTTAGATTGCCCAAGTGCCCACTGAAGGCTTGGAGTCTGCTATCAGTGAGTTACATAGGGAGCGTTACTTTCCTCTAGACAGACAAAGAGGCCTAGGGAAAACAGCTGAGTCGTCCTTGGGAAACAAACACATGCAAAACTTTCATGCATCACAGTTTAGTCTTAATCAGAAATTCATTGGTTTGAGCCCTTTCACATCTAAGTCTTGAAATGCAAACTTCAACAAAAGACTACAATAATTTTTACTTCTGACTATTCAGTTTCTAATGATCTCTACCAAACAGTTCCAAGAGTTCCATTTTAATTCAAATTAAGCCTGTCATAATACTTGTAAAGTAAAAATTTCATGCTTTTACCTTTATTTGTTCTAATATATGTCTGTCTTCTTCATTCATTGCTTCTCATAGATTTGATTTTGGCTATCTCATTAATGCTGTGACTTGCTTGGGACTTTGTCTTTAAAGGAAAAAATGTACCAGACCTGTCTTCGTGTTTAAAAATAATCATTACTGAGTAACTTCTGTTGCCTCACAGTTGGTATCAGTGGATGGCCTTTTTTTTGTGCAATGTTCCATCACATTTTAAAAAAATCTCTTTCATGCTGCAGTGTTTTTCAATATGAAAAAGTTTGGTTGTGTGTGTTTTTACTACTTAACGTCCATTTAAAATAGGGAGGGGTAGGCTCTTAGGGCTACTAAAAGACCTGTCTGCAGCTGGGACTGAACCTGATTTATCTGGCAGCCAGAAGGGTTGAACTGCAGCCTCCAGAGCTAGCAAATCATTCCTTAGGGCTGGCATTGCTTCTTGAATGGACTGTGTTAGACATGTTAGTTGTTTGGAAATCTGCAAAGCAATTATTCTGACTCTCTCAGTGCAAAAGATGTGAGTTGAAATAACATATGGCAGAAATGTACAACTTTGCCTAATAATTTGCTGCTTGGCAAATTGCTTTCAATACTAACTACACAGGAGTTTATAGTTGATGAATATTTTAAAACTTGTATTTAAGTGCTCAAAAAAACCCCATCAGGCTGTTAAACTGTTTAAAGCCCCAGTTATAGCAATCACCTGTTTGGGGAGAATGAGGAAGATAGAATTCTTATGTCTTTTTGCAATTTGAAGTCTGCAAAACTGTATTGCCAAACTTTACAATACCCTCTTATGTTTTAGTCTGTAATTCCATTTTACTCATATTAAAAAGAGCATTCCTTCTTTAGCAAAATACAAGGATAATAGTTAAAATTTCATTTGGTCTTTTATAGTGCCATGTTTCTAGTACCTGGTAGGGGATCACTGATCTAGTACTGGAGTCAAAAATAAGGTTCCATGATGATTTATTTGACAATAACTTCTAGATTTTGAGTTTTTTACACTGCAATTTATCAATATTGCTCAAAATTTTGACAAAAATACAGTGGGTTTTTGGGGTTGTTTGGGTTGGGTGGTTTTTGAGGGGTTTTTGTTGTTTGGTTGGGGTTTTTTTGGTCGTTGCTAGCTGTTGCTTTTCAAGTGTTTGCCATTCTTCTGCCGAAAATACTTAGGTATGTCTCCTTTGCTGTATGTGGAGAAGGACATCTATGTTTTGATCGTTTACATGCATTTGCTTAGGGCCTTAAACCATATTTTTTAGTTGTGTAAACTTACTTTGACAAGGTGAGATTCAGGAAACCTACTACATTCTTCCCTTACAGAGCTAACAACATACTTAATTTTGAAAGATGGATGAGCTGGTAGTTAAATCTTAACTGATCTGAGCCTGGCTTTTAAATGTGGGTGAAATGATATTTAAGTGTAATGGGGCGCACTGTGTCTTTTTGCTCCATTGTAACAAGGAAACCAGGGCTTTGATTGTGCTTAAGCAGTCTCAAGCAATGCTAATGTCGAAGATACTTCTGTTTCCTTCTCAGCATTACACTGCTGCTTACTGATACCTTAGCCTATTTGTATATTGGTTTAAAAGGCACATTTTTTGAAAACAGTTTGTGAACAGCTTCATGTTTTACTTTATTTTGTGATTGAGGAATTAGATTTTTCTACAGATAAAACTGTGGAAAACCTGTGTTTTGCAGTAAATCTGATTCTTCTCTGTCTTTTGAAGCCTGGAAACATTTAATCTTTAGAATTGCATTTCCTGAGAATGAATATTTGAGTGTAAAAGCCATGATTGCATACAATGTGTAGCAGATATAAAACCAGTGAAACACCCAATCTTTTGTGGTAGTGATAGGTAAGGGCATGAAATTTACTGAATATAGCTTATTTCCAAAATTTTCTAGAAATAGAATTATATCACTGCAAACTTGTAACTATTTCTAGACCATTGCCTCCGTAATGACAAATTGAGAGCTGTTGCTGATCTGTGCTTTAATTAGAGTGAAGTAGGGAGATGATAAAGTCAAAACTAAAACTTGATCTCAGAACTAATCAGTTGTAGCTCTCCTCAGGTTTTTTTAATAGTTTAAATTTTCATAGTTTTGAAAACTAAGTTTTTCTACCAGAAATGTGAAATCAAATCAGCTATTGTTAATCTTAGTCAAAGATGTTTACAGCATCAGGTCTAGAATATTTTATCAGAAGTTAGGAGAAACCTGGAAGAGAGCATTGATTGTTAAAGCTGACATTGTTAATTCTCTGACAGGACAAGATGGGACAAGTTACAACAGTTTCCTAGTTGCACTGATACTTTGGTTTAGCAAAAGATAAGAGTTCCATTCTTTTTTCTTTCTGTTTTGATCTGCTCACTACTGTTCCTTACTTTGCAGAATAAAAAGGTGTGATGTGAGATTCTTAAATCCGATTCACTGTGTCCTGACAGTTCATAGAAGTGCAAAGCATGGTAAAGCAGAATCTGGCAAGCAGCTGGCATGTTCTGTTATATTTATGGGTTTTTGTAAGATTGTCTGCCAGAAACGACCATACTCAAAAAAGATGCTCAGATAGAAGTCATTGAACACACTTCTTGCAGAAACAGAGTGATTGTTGATACTTTCTATCTTTTACAGAAAATAGAACACTTTGCTATACAAGTTGGCCACAATAAAGCATCTTGAGACATCTCACAGAAGAAAAGGAGTTTGATTTGAGAGCTGCTTGAGACTTAAGACCAAAGGCTTAGGAAGAGGAATTGCCATTAAATATGCTTTCTATAGTTTAAATTAATGAACTTTATTTAGCATGGAAGAAATTACCGTTGTATTGCTGAAAACTTTTAGAATAAGGCAGATCCCACTGGTTCTGCTTCTTAATGACAAACTTCTAACTTGAACAGAGAACCTCAACTGAAAAACAAACATGTCTTTTTGCAGACTTCTGTTTTCTCCCGTAGTGGCTCCTTGCCTAATCTTAAGTCTTGGTTGGAGGCTGTTCATGAACATGTCATTCTCTGTAAGGCATATGTTTATGCTATCTGGGCCATCTTGTGATTTCTATCTGCTCTTTGCTAAAGGTTAGTAGGATTGGCTTTGCTGTAGAAATACTTGATTCCTCCATAGCTAGCACAAAGTGAAGAGCAGTGATGGTTTGGATCAAAGCAGCTGTGCAATGAAGAATGCTGTCGAGGTGTGGGGAGCTGTGAAAGTTTACCCTCTTACTGTGGATGAGTTAGTGTATATGTGGGAGAGGGAGAGAGGAGAAGCAGGCAGTTGTGATTTTGTTTCTTTTTACATATTTTGAGATTCAACATGTGCTCAGGGTAACCACCTGAAACACACATGGCATTTGGTTGTGTTGCATTAAGGCCGGTGGGAAAGAATGAGAAGAAGAAATACCTGAGCAGCAGTCACCTGAGAGAACAGCATAAAACTTTACTGAATTTAAAATGCCAAAATAAAGCTGCATCACTGTCATAGATGTATTTGATGCATGCATGCAGAACATGATCTGTAGGCAGTAAGTCTTACTAAACAGCCTGTGGGTTAGATTTTGTACAGTTAGTAACCTTACTTTGTGTGTTGATGTTAACAAAGCATTGTAAGAAAAAGCTGAGAACTTCGAAGTATTGAGCTGTTTTAAACCTCCAGCTGGAAAAAGGAATGCTTGAAGATAATTATTTTATGTTTTGAGAATCGGTTGGCTTCCAATTTCTGGTTTTTTGGTTAAATGATTGCTTTTCCAATAGTGAAAAGTAATTGGTTCCATGTTTGGACTATGGATAGATTCCAAAAACAATTTTTAGAGTTTAAGTTTTAAGTCTTGTCATTAATTTTATGGAGGTTTTGGCTTTTTTCTTGCTTTTAGAAACAGAGAATATTAATATTGAAGAGTAAGCTACAACAAGATTTATGTTTTTAGCATCTTCTTGGTGTGTTCTTTTTTTGATCTAGATACTTCTGAGGTCAAGGCCAATGTTGATAAACCAGTATTTATAAAACGTTGAAATTTTAGGGTAATTTGTACTATATGGGAAGTCTTGATTTATTGTAGAGAGTTTGCCACTTTGGGGACCCTTCCACATGATGTGTTGAGAAATGAAGTAGAATAATGCCTGTTTTCTCCTGTGAAGGTACTACAGTTACTTAGCAGACCACAGGAGGCAGTGCTTTCTGTTGAAAAAAATATAGGCAACTCTTAATCAGCAAGTAGAACGATGAGAAATTAAACAACTTTGATTGTGTAACTTCATTAATAACTGCAGGAGTTGAGTCTTTCATGTGAAGACTGAGTTCCATTGTAGTGGAGCAGGTGGATTTTGAAGCAGTTCCAAATGTCTTGCAGGTAACAAAGTAGTCCTCAGAGATCTGAAATTAATCAGTTTCCCTTAGCTGATCAACCAGGTAACTTCAGGAGGTTACCCTTTTCAGAAAGTCTGAATATAGCTACTCCTTACTTGTTTTTCAGAACTATTTTTTGTGTGAAGGGAAAGCAGCTTGTTAGTCACAATTTTATGAAGTGACTTTACTTTCAGTTGGCCTCTGGAACATTTCCTGCAAAACATGTCAGAATGTATCTGTAATAAGATATGATTCTATTTTTTTAAGCTATATAGTATTCCTGGTTTTCTTTCCTGTTTTTACTTTGTGTATCACCAATAGGAGTTGGTTGGGTGAGGGAGGTGTTTGTGTGTGTGTGTGTCTGTGTGTCTGTGTGTCTGTGTGTGTGTGTGTATCTTACAAAAAAATTATGCACCCTTTTTAGATACAGGTGTTATCACTCTGCTGTATGGGTTCCTATGCCTATGAAGCAGTTCATTTCAGCCTGTTGGCTCTTTATATTACTATTGGAAATACCTATTCCTTTGTGTTATTGTTACAATACTAGGTTTACAGAAATTTATTTGACAAGTGGGAAAATGTCTACCCGTTGTAATCATGTAACTTCATTTCCAGATCTTCAGTTCATTAGCCAACTTGGCTAAAACCTATAAAATGTACCAATTCTGTTCACTTTGAAGTTTTAGGAGCATTTCTGTTGTTGTTGGCAAAGTTTCCACTGTTAGTATTGTGTTCCCTGGAGAGAATATGTAGCTTGCAAGAAATCTTACTGGTATGCAGACAGTAATACCCCAGGCTTTGTATTGTGCTGTGTTGGCCATAATAGTTTTATGTCTATTTGCATTTGACATCTAAATCAGTAATTTATTGGAGTCACTGTTTTCCTTTTTACAACCCTCTGTTTTCAGACTGCACATGAAAACAAAATTATTTATTAGCAGAGATTAATTTGAATAATGAAATTACTTTAGTTGTCCTGGAGAGATTATTTTACTGCTCTTATCTCCATGAGAGTTTCTTTTGAAAGAAAAATCTGTTGTGGATGAGTGGAAGGTGTGATGGCAGAAGTACTCTTACATCTTTAAGTGAAATGGTGTGTGTAAAACAGACTTTGATTGTATTAAGTTGCAAAGAAGGCAAGATGTGTGTTCATTCATCACTTTTGCAGGAGTAATATACTGCATGCACCATCTGACTACTGTATCTCTCTCTGGCTTTGTGAATTTTACTTTGAGAACTTTTAATTACACTATTCCTGATTCGGTGTCTTTCACTTTTTTTAAAAAAAATTTTAAAAAGATGTATAACTGTGGAGAACTGACTTCTTTGTAATAGAAGATCAGATATCAAATGTAAGTTGATACTGAGAGTGCAGCAAAGGTGATATGTTGATACTGCCACAAGTGGAATTGTATTTGTTCACCTTTCAGGTATTTCTAGAGCTGTTTTGTTTTCAGCATGGCTTTTGTTGTAAATCCCAACAGAGAATATTTGTACGTTAAAAACAGATTTAGGTCATAGTGTCAGAATAATCTTGCAATAAAATGGGAAGTTTTCTGCCAGTTTGATGTGAAAAAAGGCGTTTTCGGGCTCTGATAAAGTTGAGGAGACAATACATGCATCTGGATTGCCATTTCCTTACCAGTTCTTCCCTTTGTTGCCGTTGAAGGGCAAATTCACAGGAATTACATCACTGTTGCTTGGAAGATCTGCAAGGCATATTTTCTTCCCACCTATAATCAGTTTTCTTGATTTACAGATGAAACAGCTGTTAGTACAGATTCTTTCTTCATCTAGATACTGAGTGGGAGGGTAAAAGCATTATCTGCTGCAGATAGGAGTGACAGTAACTATTTCATTACTCTGTTACTATTATATGAGCTTTTATGGCTAGACACAAACGTAGCAGAGAAGGAAGCAGGCCAAATTTGTTAGCTTTCAAGAAATAAGGGCTGTACACAACGCATAGCTGGTTTCTGGAACATTAGAGAAACCCAGTAAAAGCTGTTGAACATCCTAAAAGAATGTTAGACAGCATTTATTTGTGCTCTTGCCTTTACTGGTCTTTTGTGTTTCCTGCTTCTTTAATTTGTTACCTGGGTGCCTGGCCTTTCATTTCAGTGGAAACAAAGTAAGACAATGGAAATCAGTGCTAAAATAACTCTGAAGGTGTAAACCTGCAGTAGAAGTTGTACTAATCAGAGAGGAGTAAAAATGCTGATGAATTCTGCTTAAAAGTAAAATAACAGTAAATTCTTAATGTATGCATAACAACAATTGTATGAAGTATTCGGTATATTCTGAATAAATTTATTAGAGAAGTTTGGAAATTTTTGTTGGATGTTTCCATTTTCTTAGTCTCAATAAAATTCTGTGTACACTTAATAAATTCGTCAACTAAAACCAGGATATAATGTTCTCCTGTTCAACCTTTTCCCTTTTATTTCCTTTCTTTTCTGTTTTTTTCACAACTTTCTTTCTGAGAATGGGGAATTTTTTCTGTTTCATGGAGGAAGAACATGTTTTCTGCAGCTGGGAAGAAAAGTAACTTTTCTTCCAAAATAGTTGAAAGCAGCTGTCAAACATTAGATTCCATTTTAACGTTGCTTTTTGTTTAGGCTGTGCATTAGGAGGTGGGAGCCTAGCTTGTTTGCTTAGCAAATTTTCTTACTCAGCAACTGATTTTAGAACTGCTTCATGTGGTAAGAGATGATAGCATTTTTACACTAAGAAGTCATTAATTTTAGACTGTCTGTTGTTTGTCTAGGTTTTTAGCCCGTTTCTTGGTAAAGATGGCAGCCAACAATGCAGTGCTGAACAGACTGGAGCAGAAGGGTGCAGAGGCCGATCAAGTTATTGAATACCTCAAGCAACAAGTTGCTCTGCTCAAGGAGAAAGCTAGTAAGGAATTACCTATCATATGAAAAACTGTTAACCAGATGGTTAGCATTAAATACTCATAGGAAAAAATGAGAACATGGACAACTTCATTGGTGCTGTCAGCCTTTTAAGTGTGTTTCAAGTTCTCAAAGATAAAGCTTGTAATAGTAGCACTGCTTCACTGTCTTGTGGTTTGTGGGTTTTTTTGAAGCTGCTTATTCCGAAATAGAAAAGGCATGATTTAGGAAGGATTAATGACACAAACAGATTATGGAAATTTGATAGGACACGATTCCACTTGTGGGGGGAGAAAGGGTGTTGGGAAGAATATGAGACTATGCGTTTGCCTAAATGTGTTACTGCTTTTTCACCACTGTGGGATTCTCTCAAGAGTATCATACCTTCAGCTTTGATATTTTGTACATACCGGCATCAGTGAATTAAGGTGCTTCATACTACAAACATGTTCAAGCTTTTTCTAACAGGTTTCTTGGAATTTTTTCTTGTGAGTCTATTTACGGGGCTGAGAAGCTAGTATATTGAGAGGCAACTTGAGTACATAAGTATTGTAAAAAATGGCTATTTCAACAAAAAAAGGATTCCAAAATATTTCTGATGATATGCTTCTTGAAAGTTTTCACTTTTTCAGTGTTTGGCTAACTGTTTTTCACTTTTCTTTAAAAACAAAGCCTCTGTTTGCCAAATGATGAATGCTAGTTATTGAAACCTGTTCTTTTTAATACATTGTCAACTCTAGTCTTGCAGGCATCTCTCCGAGAAGAAAAGAAGCTCCGTGTGGAAAATGCTAAACTGAAGAAAGAAATTGAAGGACTGAAACAGGAGCTAATTCAGGCAGAAATTCGAAATGGAGGTGGGAAAAAAAATCCTGTCCTCATACAACATAGATCTAGCTAGCAGAAAATATGATCAAAACTATCTTAATTCTTCCTGATTTTTATCTTTATGTATGTAACTCTATGCATTTCTTACAAATTCTGGATTTTCCCAGGTTCTGTGCCTATGACAAGTTACTTAATTCCAACATTTTAGTAAGCTGCAAGCCTATGCCAAATCTTAATCAGACATGGAACTAGTTCTCTGTATGTTTTTGCACAGTACATTTCATAATAAACCCCGAATTTGACTGATGACAATGCCTCCTTATAATACCTTAGAAATTGCTGCATGTATAACACTTCTTGATACTCTGAATATTTAATCTAGCATGACTGAAAAACCCTATGGAAAATCAAGCCATAGTTCAAAGTACAGATGGGCATTGACTTATTAGAAAATCTGTGGTAATGTAAAATTAGAAACAACGTGTTTTGAATTTTTGATTCCATGCTTTAGTAAGACCAGCCTATCATTGCACTGTTTTTCCTTCTTTGCACTTCTCTGTGTAGCTGGGTTCAGTTCGCACCATTGTTATATAATCCCTGTTAAAAAAGAAAGGTGAAAAAACAAAACTGAAGTGTTTCAGATCCTTCTTTAAAATTATTTCCAGAGAAAGCCTCTTCTGCCCTCAGCAGCTATTACTATTTTTACCCATGCTGTCAGTATTGTGAATTGGGTGAGATAGTATCCAGTGTAGCTGGCTGCTAGCATTCAACCATACTGAATGTTTTACTGGTAAAACAACAGATTCAGTCTTCAAAAAGACTAGCATTTTATAAATGCAGACAATTCTGTTTCTCCTTTTGGCATGAATAAAGCCCTTTCATGTGCTAAACCAAACCATTAGTTTATATTTCTCCATTGTCTGTTAGTCTGCTGCAGTTCTTGACAGGTATAGGATGTTTCACAGAACCTCTGTTACACTTGAGAGAGAAGTCTCAAGGAATACGATTTTTTTCCAAGATGAGAAAAGACTAGGAAATTAATATTTAGCTTGACGTACATCTTCCTTTATTTAGCTAGTTTATCTAAAAGGTAGTAGGATTAAATTCAGATCTTTTCTTTTGAAGTTAATTAGTGTATGTTAACTTTGACAGTATTATGTAGTTGAGTACAGAAATTAGATGGACACAACATGAAAAATATCACTTTAGATATTTTTTTGAAAATCTGAGAAACACGAAGTCCACAACTAGCAAGCAAAACAGCAAGCAAGTGGTTGTTGGTACAACCAATCTCAGGTTCAAATGATTTAAAGAAATTCTTTATACAAACGTAATTCATGCAAATCGCTTTAGTGTTGAAGAGAGCAGGTATCAAAAAACACAGTGCAGTTCTTCAGGAAAGTTAATAAATGTCTGAAGTGTAAAAAGAAGCATGTATGCAGAGTGAAGAAATGTATAATAGTGACACTAGAAGGATTTGTCAAACAGTTAGTCACAGGTTGAGAGGGACCTAGAAAGATCATCTCGTTAACCTTTCTTGGTAAAGGGAGCCTAGATGATATTGTCTAGCACACTGATGATGCTTACCCAGTACCATGATTTGGTAAAAAGCCTTAATGAGATTCTTGAAGAGCAGAATATGGAAGGGAGGTGATTCTTCTGCTTTCATCTGGTGAGATTGATGATGAGATGGTGTTCAGAATTCTATATCAGCAGCTTAAAAAGAAATACGAAGGTAACATGCAGAATCTAGGGAAGGAAAGTGGGGAATCAGCAGGTTATTTTAGGGCTGCAGGTAATTCCTTAGGATGTGATTATTCAAATTCAGTTTCTTTAGTTACTCAGGAAAAAAAGTTGAGGAATGATCTGACTACAGTATAAAAATGATCTTATGCATAGCAAATTACAGAATAGTCTCCAGTATGACAATAGCTAGAAACTGAAACTACCAAACACAAATGAGAAATAACGAGTTAGTAGCAAAGATAACTAGATATTCAAATAAACTACAAAAAGACATGGTGTTTGCTTATATGTTTTGTTGTATTTAGCACTTTTTCCCCTTTAAAAATGGGAAGGCATTGTTCTTAACTGATCAGAATAATCATATATAGATTGTGAAATGTGTTTTGTAATGTTGTGCTTCACTAAGCAGTTGTGGTTTAGGTATTTAAACAAAATTTTAAGTTCTCTCTACTTTTTCATTTATGTTGGAAAATTAAAATGACATAGTGTTCAAAGTTCTGGTGCCCCTCAACTTTTGTGGTTTTGATTTTAGTAAAACAGATTGCTGTTCCTCCTGGTACAATCGTTTCTACAGCGTCATTTTCAGATGATGTTCCACAACCTACAGCAGTCACATCATCTCCTGGTTCCAAAAATCAAATTAAAGGTGAAGATGAAGAAAAGAAAAAGAAGGAAAAAGCAGAAAAAAGAGGTACTTCAGTTTCCTTAGCAGTGATATACAGTTAAGGCATTTAAATTATGCAAGTGCTTTTACATCAATTTAGGGACAGAAAAAAACAGTTTGTACAGCCACAGTAGGAAGAGTCATGTGCTAACACTTAAAACCTTAGAAGTACTTGGAGCTAATGAAGGCCATCAAGTAAGCTACAGATTCTTACTTAAATGGGATACGTGCCAACTTTTCTTTTAATGTGACTGAACTCCTTTGTTAAAAAAAAAAACCACCCCACAAAAAAACCCAAAACCAAAAAACCCAAGACCCCCAACCTCCAAAACCTTGCAACAGAAAAAAGCAAAACCAAAAAACACACACACACACACACACACAAAGGGAAGGAAAAAAAAAAAGCCATGTGGGGTGTGGAAGGAAATGGATACAAAGTTTAGAGACGTTTTTGGCAGACTGGATGGCTTTCTGTTCTGAGGCTTAGATTTTTTTTTTTTTCTGCCAGGGCAAGTAGAAGGCATAGACCAGTTCAGCAAAATACCTTGCAAGCAATAGTAGCATAACATAATACTAAAGGAAGGGTGCTAAACTGCAGTTTTCTGAATCCTCTAAGTGTTTTTTTTTTTTCCTGGAAAATTCTTACAGGCAGTGAAGTTGCATCAGAATTGATCAGATACATCCATGTCAACACTGGTGAAATTGTGTGGCTAAGAGGAAGTGCTGGGTAGAGGACATAGACAGATAGCATAATCTGGTTTTGGCAACAGGGAAGAAATGTAGGAGGATATGTAGTTTTCCTAATGCCTTTCCTCCTGTTTTTCTTGTTTAGCTGTCTGTATTGACTTCTGTTTAACAAACTCCCTTAATAGAAGAAAGAAGGTGTTTATCACACTTGCACAAAAGTACAGGTGTCTATCTTGTAACTTACTCATGTTTTATAATCATTCTCTTATGCAAATTATTAGTTTGCTATGAAATGATTTGTACAGCTTTTCAGAGTTTGGATATTATGCTGATAGGGCACTGTATCTCTGATTTTTCTGGTGAGCTGTGTGCAGGCTTATAAGCTACTTCATTTTTTTGATGTACTTCAGCTTTTCACACATCAATATTCCACAGAGCTGTAAATATAAAAGCAGAGGCTACATGTCATATCAGTCAATTACTTCACATATTCAGTGGCTACAGAGCAAGTACTCAGTTTGTAAGGAAAAATAAAACTTTTCTTGTATTTCTCCTCATCTTGTATAAGTAGATTTAATTTGAAAAGCAATCTATTTGACTTCTTCCTTCAAGTGACTATATTTGGAAAAAGGTGAAATAGAGCGTGAACATTAAATAGAAGCTCTGAACAGGCTGTTTCTATAAAGTTCAATATCCATTGTAGGTATAGCATTTAAGAATCAGAGTAATCAATACGTAAAATTTGTTTTTTAGTCTTCAAATTGATGAAATTATGGAATATCTCAAATCCCTTTGCTTTCTGTCACCTATCTCATGTTTCCTCTGTGGTTATTCCCATGTTCTTTGTTCCACTCTTGCAAACTTCATCTGTGAAACTTCTCTGGATATTGATTCTGGGCTGACTCTGACACTGGCTAGAGGAGTGCAGTTCTCTCCTTAGCTTGCGGCACTGAAATGGATGTTTCCCATGCATCTGTATATATGCTGTGTACAGACATGCTTTGCTGTGTTCTCTTCTTCCTTATTTGGTGACAGACTTCATTTCTCTAAAGTGAAATAACTAGGGTGCTAGAAGCACGTGGTTTTTTTAACTCCAGACTATTGTAGAGAAATGTCATGAAGTGGAGAACAGTGTGGAATGATACCAAGGACAAAGTTGGGAGGCCTTTGATATAATCTTAGGTATTAAATATTAACTATTTTGACAGTATTTTTTCAGTTTCTCTTCAATTATTGTATATATGACTAGTTTTATTAGTCTATTTGTAGTCTATCTACAATTAGATTAATAAAACCCAGTCATAATCACTAGAGCTTTTTATTCATCATATATGAACTGTAATATTTTTGAAGAGCTATTGCTTATGTTAAAAAACATAATGCCTTTTTATTATTGAATATACTATTTAATTTCAACCATGTACTAGAGCAATGATAAACAAGTTAAATTGCGTGCTGTGACCACTTTTCCTTTTTTCCTCCCTAAAGAAGGGAGTTTAGTTTACATTAATATGTAAGCTGTCTTGGATGAAAGAATAACAGAATATGCTTATTTTAAATAAAGCACTTCTTAGACATTTCTTAATCCCCCAGAGATTGTAGTTGTTAAACAAATCTTGAATGCCTTTTAAACAGGACAATCTTATATACAAACTGGATGTAACTGGCTCATCTCAAAAGGAATATCTAAATAAGAAGCTGAGTATGGGGAGTGTTGCTTCACTGCTCTTTTATACTATGCAGTATATATGGGTGATGATAAAGCCTTGCATTGCCATGGGATAAAGACTCCACATGACTGGAACCTTGTAAGCCATGAACTTTCTCTTACACTAGTACATTTGGGAAGTGAAGAATGTTAGCCAAGATCATCTTGAAGGGTTACTTTGCAACTGTAACAGTACAGTTGCAGCGACTTAGCATTGTCCACTGTCAGAAGCACTAGTAACCTGATGACTTGTGATTGTCTAGTTTCCCTTTGCTGGTGAAACACCATGGCAAGACTTACTGGTAATTACTAATTATGAAAACGGTACTATTAGGTTTATTGATGTGGCCTTTGGAAGAGTGTATATGTCACTTACATACATGTTAGCTACACTTAAAAGTTTGGGATGACTTCACTTTACAAACAAGAAAATACCTCTGTCCGAAGGTGGTAGTTACTTGTAGTAACATTCTAAATTGAAGTGTGTATGGTGATTCTCCACTGGAAACCAGTAATAGAGGTGCTAACTCTTTACTCTTTATGAGATTGTAGATCACTTTCCCCTTGCAATAGTCATATATATTATTCATGCTTTTTTAAAAGTTTATTTCATGAACTAAACTTTTTTAATAGGTGAAAAGAAGGAGAAGAAACAGCAGCCAGCTGCTGGAAGTAGTGATGCAAAACCTGTAGATGTTTCTCGTCTGGATCTTCGTGTTGGCTGCATTATTACTGCTGAAAAGCATCCAGATGCAGACACTCTGTACGTTGAAGAAGTGGATGTTGGTGAAGGAAGCCCAAGGACTGTTGTCAGCGGTTTAGTGAAACATGTTCCTCTGGATCAGGTATTGACAAAATTATTTACTGATAGCTTTTCCTTTCTTAAGATCTTCCTCTGTTTAGAGGATGTGTTTACATTCTGCTAATTACAGTCATGAAAACAAAACCAAAATGCAAATGGAAGTAACGCTTAACACCATTTATCAGAAAAGAGGAGAAGTACCCTTACCCCAAATCAGTTCCTTTCTTCTTGCAGTGCTTCTATCCTGGGATCTTGCTCTGACTCCTCTGTGATGCCATTGGTACACAGTGGGCTCCTAAACCAAACAGACTCTCCCTTTAGGTTTCCTAGTATAGTAGAGAACCCATAATAACTTTTTTGCTATCATCCAAACTTTTGAAACCTTTGCCTTCCAACTCTCTTTATAGCCCATTGATGTGTTTGACATGGACTAAAGCAAAGAGCATGTAAATTTAACTTGGCAGCGAGTGGCTTAAACAACAGTGGAATACAAAATGCATGTTTTTACTTTCCTGTCTGGAATAGAGTCTGCTTCTGTGCTTTTTTTTTTTTAGTTGATATACTTCTGTGTTTGACATGCATGGTTTGTGTATGTCTTGGGAACGACCTAAGACTTCAAGATTACATTTTCCTTTCACACCTCTTCTAGAGGGTTAGTGGAAGGGAGGAATTGACTGAAGGCTGCTTCTAAATTCAAATACAAGCTTGGCAATTAAAGCAAATGTTGTGTAGAGCAACTGCAAAACAGGTCATGAAGGAATTGATCTTAGTGTGGAAAAGCTACATTTTCTCAAATGCCTTTTCAATTCACGCTCTGTCCCCGTGGTAAGACTGCAAATGTAGGAGGCAACTAAAATTGTGATTTGTTTTTATGATACAGAAAGTTATTTAACTGAAAAAAATGACTGAACATAAAAGCTATTCTGCACTAATCACCTGATAGTGTCCAGTTACTGGATTTGCAGTGGGCAAAAATTCAAATTGCTCATTTTTAGCAGTCCACTCTCAAGAAAGTGTGTAGAAAAAACATCTTAAAAGCCTTTCTAAATAAATGTGTGAACATGAAGTGTATAGAATGCAGCAGCAGTCACAGTCTTTTCTTTTTAACCTGCTTTCTGTCTGGAAAACATAATCCAAAGTACTCATTAACAGAGAATTAGGGATCATTCTTGGGAACAGTTTGTGTGTCTGGTTTTGGTTTTGGCAAGTCTATTAGTAAATTCTAAGGGGCAAGCTGCCATCTTTTTGTGGTTTTTGAAGTGTTCAAAAATGTGAAGGCCTGGCATGTGACTGCTGCCATATATTTAAATAAAAATATATATTCAGGTCAAGTATAGACATAATTCACCAAAATTCAGCTATTTATGATTGTAGTGTTTGATGTGGTAATTTAGCAGTGTTTGAGGCTGTAGTATTTCTATCATCTGATTTTACTTTTGGTTAGGGAGCATAATGTGTATCTTCATTAACATCTCAGTATGCAGTGCAATTTATTTATGGGTGTGAGAACTTCTTGCATGCCCACTTTATATGTGGTACATCATGTTTTTGTGCACCACTGACGGATGCAAGTCAGAAGTTGCACCCTCAAGTATCACGTATAGATCGATACATGTGTCATCAGTAACAGGGATATGGAACTGAAGGATGAGGTGGACCATGCCAGTGCTGAGGTCTCAGCAACAGCTAGGGACAGTTGGAGAACATTCTGAAATGTCAGCAGGATTCGACAGCTTTTCTCCATTGCGTTTGGCTTTTTGAAGTGGAACTTGTGAGTTCTTCTAGCATCAATACCTGTTTCAGGCAATCATTCTTGAAATTCGGACAATTCTCAAATGTTGCTTTTTTTACCTCCTGAGATCCCCTTTAGCTTAAGAGATCCTCATGTCAGTGATCAGAAGTGAAGGACAAGAATGCAGAGTATGTATCTTAAACCTAGGAAGAAAAGGCCACCATCAGCCTCCAGAAACACCACCCTACAACCATATTTTGTGAGAGGACATGTTACAGCTGTATCTGTTATGAACGATATAGTCTCGTTTTTATAGCAGAAACTTTTTCTTTCTGCTTAAGTGACTTAATCTTTTTTTGTTCAGGATCATTGTTTGAGGGTTAGCGTTGTCCACCCAGGGATTAGCAAATGGTACTGGAATTTGTATTTCTTTTTCTTAGAATGGTAATTATATTCTTTATACATACTCTTGATCTTCTAATTTTCTTTGTCAAGTCTACAGGGAAAACATGTTTCTATAAATCATAAAGAACAGGGACTACAGCATGACTGTAAACTTATTACACATTCTGTGTAATATAAGACACTTCTTAAAGCAAACCACTTTTTTCCTCTGCTTTTATAGCATTATGCTTCAAGGCTGTATTAAATGCTGCTCTGTTTCTTTTCAGATATGAAACAAATAGGAATATCTATGTAACCAAGCTTGTGACTTGTAAATTATGTTCGCTGGCAAACTTAAGATCCAGACAAGCATGTAATAAATTGAGGAGGACTTTTTGTTGCTGTTGGCATTGCAACTCGTTCTGGTTTTAAAGCAATCAGTGTGTTGGTTTTAACATATTCACTAGCTGTTGCAGTCTGTCATGGTGTCTGATTTTGAGATATAGAGGGGTAGTTAGTTGATAATCAGTTATACAGGCAACTTCAAGGATTACCTGAGAAAAAGAGCAATTTAACACTTGTGCCTCAAGGGTAAGGTTGTGGTTTTTCTGTACAGTAAATTTCAGGATGAACTTTTCCTTGGTTTAGTTTCTTTGCTTCCTTTCTGTACACACAGTCCCCCCCGCCAAGCTTCATTCTACCAGCATGTTAGGAAGATGCATTGTTTTATTCTGAATGTGAAGTAGCTATGTGTCCAACCATAGAAACTGTAGCAACTAACATTTGTGCTGAAACTAAATCAGTTTCTCACTGGTTGAATTGTCAGTTTTGAAGTTCGTGGATTTCTGAAACAGAAGGATTGGCTCTTTGGAAGGCCAGCAGAGGTTGTTACTCTTTCAAGAAGATAACATTTAAATTTCCTTTGCTTATTCTCAGCTCATTTATGTATCAAACACGTCAAGCCTTATGAGTTTCCTGTAGACATAGAATTGTTTCTGTTTGTGTCCTTTTAAGTGTCAGGAAAGTATATGTCAGGAAAATCCCCGATTTATTTTTACAGTTACTTACGAAAAACTAGATTGTTTCTTTTGTTCCTCTAACTTACGGGGTTGCAGAGAGTAGCCATCAGTAGAATTACTGGATTTGACTCTTTGTAGTGTTTTGACACATTTCGGGGTTTTATTTATCATTTACTGTAAAAAAATCTCCTAAGAGCAATGCAGATAGAATGATACCCAAACATCAGATTACTTCATGGTTTGTAAGCAATTTTTTTGCACTTATTATGCATGAATACAGAGGGATCAACTATTGTGATTGAAGCCCTGTTTTCTGGAAACATTACAGTAAGTCCTTTCTATAAAAATTAACACAACCAATTTAAATAAAACCCCCAAACCTAAAATCTTTTGCATTGTTAGGAAGTATATATTTAGGTCTAGTTTCTTTTTTTCTCTATACTTAGGGAACTGTCCTTTATCTGAAAACAGTTTAAAAATGGAGCCATTTATAATAAAAAGGGAAAAAAAACAATCCTTGAAATAGCAATGTTCTGGTTTTGGCTGCCCATCTTGGGATGGATTTTTCTTTTTGTTTTATAAAAATATTTATTCAACCTTGTGAGTTTTCTTACCACTTATTTGTGAAATCAATGCCCATATCTTAGTATTAGAGCAGTGTTTCAAAAGCATTTGAAGATACTTTCTAGTGAAAACTTTAATTTTGTAGTAGTCATCAACTTATACAGAAGTCTCATGCAATATATATAAACGTTTGGGCCACTGTGAGTGGTGAGAAAATGATGTGATGCTAGTCTGTTTTTCTTTCCTGTTAGCTTGACGGTGATCTCATTTCTGTATTAATGCAGCCTGGTTTTGTCAATTGTATAATCTGTAATAAAAAAGCAATGCTCTGAAGTCTAGAATTTTTTCCAGTTAGTCAAAACTAAAGTTGAGTGCCAAATGCAGAAATCTTGTTTCTTTTATTCTGTATCTCCATTTGCTAATTGTTATTCAGTGGTAGATAATGTCTACAACTTGCATTTTAGAGTCACTGACATTTTACAGCCATTTCTTGTGTTTTGGGCAATTTATATTGCTAGCAATAACTTAAGAAATTTTCAGTCAGTGGACTGCCTTGAAACTTATGCAAGATCAACTTTTCATTATAACTGCTTAATTTTGGAGATATATATTTTTGCTTTTTAAAATTTTCTACTTGGAAAATATGCAGCATTTGGAATACTTGATCATATGAGTTTTATTAAATACTAATCCTGCAGCTTTGTTTAAAGTTTATATTGTAATGTACAAAGACTGAAATTTAGAAATAGGACTTTATATATATGTGCACTAGGAGTATGGGAATTAAGACTTCCTTACTTCCTGTCCATTTCTTAAGAATGGTCTGGGTTTCATTTTTATTCAGTTTGAAAGTGTGGTTTGTTTCCTAGGCTGAAGCATGGCAGTTTCCCCTGACAAAGTATGTTTTCTCTGGTTTACTGTTGTATTTTCATGAAAAATAAAACAACAAAGAAAGAAACCTAGTTTTACAGTTTTGCTCTAACAAATTGCAGTGCACAGTATATAAAGCCATTTTCAGTGCTTAAAAAAAAATCAAAGCATTAGGGTTAAATAAGGTACAATTTAAGATTGAAGTGAATTAATTATGTAAAACACATGTGTGCTTCCAGTGCTCAGTTTGAAATTTTTATCTATGACCTAGCCTAATTTGTAGAGTCTGTTTTCTTGTTATTAATATTATTATTAAATTAAAATTGTTTGGCTAATAGTGCCATATTGAAAGTGGACTCAAGTGGAAATTTAGAATAAGTAAAGATGAAATGCGGGTGAAATGCATCTCCTGGTTTTTGGATTTCTGAATTGCACGTTTTGTATTTCTATGCTAAGTGTGTCCCAGTTCAGCATTTATTCCATTATTCACTGCCCAACTCTTAAGTGGTTTAAATGTTGTTTGGTACTGATGTGCAGGCATTAAAATTGTGCATCTGTTACTGTATGCTTCTCTTGCCCATGTTATGGTCTCTTCATTGTAATTCTTTTGTTATAATGAAATAATGAAAGTCCCCAAAAGCATGTGGCATTTAAGTACTCATATCCTTCTGTGTTCTTACCCCAAGATGCAGAACCGGATGGCAATACTACTCTGTAACTTGAAGCCTGCAAAGATGAGAGGAGTAGTATCTCAAGCAATGGTGATGTGTGCCAGCTCCCCAGAAAAAGTGGAAATTCTGGCTCCCCCAGCTGGGGCAGCACCTGGGGATAGAATCACTTTTGAAGGTTTTCCTGGTAAGTAGGTATTGGGGAAATTGGAGGAAAAAGGTATGCCATGGTGACCTCAGTGTTGAAGCAGATAAGAATGGATTTTGAAGTTGGTTGCATTTTTTGATGAAATTTTCTGAATTAGTTATATTCAAACTTTTTTGTTATTAGCATGCTAAGACTCTGTAAAATTGAAAAATACAGGGAAGTAACTGTAACTTGAAAAAGTTGTATAGTACTTTAATATAAAATTACCCACATTTCTAAGTCTTGATAAATATTTTTGTTTCTGAATTGTATGGACAAATGTATTTGCACTTTGCAAGTTACAGTAAGCAAATGTAAAGCATCTTTCCCAGTGTCTCAGTGTAAGTCATGAAGTAATAAGTTCCTGATTCCAGCTCCTTCCTCTAATTAAAGTGTTTGTTTTGAGGAGAAGGAGGGGATGGAGAGGATTGGAGGGTGGAAATCTCCTATTTATGAGAGGAACCTATAATATTCAAAACACCAGGGGTTTTTTGTTTGCTTGTCTGGGAGGAAATGGCTTTTTGGGTCTCCAAAGACAGACATTGGACTACTTCCCACTTAATTAAATCAATAAATCCATATTTTTTTCAGAATATAAATAATAAAATAATCACATTTAAACCTTCTCAAAGATAATTTTTCATCCATTTTCCCACTTCCTCTACCTTCCACTCATCTTTGAAAATGATTAGTTTCTGACCCTGCATATTGGGAATTCAAATAAGCATCACAAATGTAACCTGTTGGTGAATGCTTCCCTCCTACCCAAATACCAGTTCATTAGTCTCACAGGCTGAAAGGAATATGGAGATTCAGCTTCTCCTGTTGCTGTCTTTGTTAGTACTGTAATTTTGTTATCTCTATCATGGCTTTAAGTGTTTGTCATCAGGAGATATTGGTCCATTATGATCCCAGTAAGAAAGGCACTCAGACTGTAAAGTATCATTTAAAATGCTATTTATTAGAGCTGATGCTGAAAAGAGAGAATAGTATAAATAATGTTGCATCGCACAGATGATGGGAACCCCAAGGTGGTGCAACATCAAAAAGGCTGCTAGTCCATGTGCATTATGCTGTGCACTCCCTGTCCATAGAAGAGATTCCCCCCTTTTGGTCATTCAAGCTACTGTTGTATTTTCTTACTCATTTCGACTGTCAAACAGAAAGGAAGTTCTCTTGAGAACTTGATGCTGCACAGTGTTCCATAAAGGTGAGGACACACAGATGGCTCAAATCCCTGGTACCACACAGGAGCTGCCCGCAGGCTTCTCTGTTACAATCAGCTGGCTAGGTTTATCCTGCCAGCTGCAGGTTATCCTGCACAGCACAAGCCTAGACCTGCTCAGGTCGACTGTTGTGTGGATTACTGAGTTCTCGATGAACAGTTGTCTTCTGGTCAGGATCACTGCATCACTTTATCTTAAGAAAAAGTGGTCTAACTCCCAGTATTTCCCATATTGGGTGGAGTTGTACGTGTATGCATTTATCAACAAAATTCAGGATGAGTTTGTTGCTGAAAAGTTGGCTTTCACATGTGAGAAAATGGTGTAGCTTTCTGTTTTCTACATAGAAATATATTAACCTCTTTAAACTATTGGACCTCTGACTATTTCTAGCTGTACAGCAGTGTTTTTATTTATGAACCTCTTGGCAAGCGCTATGCTTAAACATATTTGCATGAAATACCTTTCATAAACATATATGTATATAGCTATTTTTATATTTCATGATTGAAACTGTGATGCTCTAAAAAATATGTCTGTATTTTGGTTGGCATATGATAAAGGAAGCAGTGGTCTATCTAGGTGGTTTTGAAACAGAAGGAAAGTTCAGTTTGCTGTGATTTAATGCTCTGAAAATATTTTAAAATAATACTGTGTTTAACAAGGAAATCACTCTTGCAGCATTTTTTTCATGTTTAGTTTTCTGCATTAAAAATATACAAAGCTTGCTAGTTGAGATGCAGAATTGGTAAGCTGTACTGAAATCTGAAAGACTTCAGCAACTTCATTGACTAAATTGTAGAATACTCACTCATAACTTCTAGTAGTTATCACATATCCGTGAGTAAAGATAGATTAAATGTTGGATGTGTGACCTCTGTTACATGCAAGGATACACTCATTGCTTTCTGTTGCTGTGGAAATGGATGTGCAAGAGAGAGCACAAGCTGTAGAGTAAACCCTTCTAGTGTGTAAGCCCTGCAAAGTGATATACAAGTCAGCCTGGGCGTGTGGCTTTTTTTGAGAGGTGGAGAGTCTTTTTTGTTGGTTTTTTGTCTAAGGCATAACCTTACTCCAAACTTACATCTCAAGTAACTTCATATACCTGGCATTTGAAAATAATGTGAGAGCTGGAGGTAGTGCTGTTCTCTGGTAGCCAGCCTATCTATTCTTGCACATTACCAATGAGGTAAATTTTATCAAAATAATTAAACTATTTAACTCAGGTTTTTTATAGTTGTAAAAAGCTTTTCCTAGAGCCAGTAGTAGAAATGTTTGTTTTAGAAATATTCCCAGGTGTTAATGTATACTGATACTCTGTTGACATTTTGATTCTTAGAAGCCATAGAATAAGCTAAAGGTGGTGAAAAGTTGTACTAGTTCTAAAGTTAAGAACTGCAGTCTGTGATACAAGGTATTGTACGCTTCGTGTCAGCTTCCTTCTGACAGGGAGCCAAAGACATGGAGCTCTAATAAGTGCCAAATAAAGGCTTTCACAACCCCTTTGAAAAGCATATATATTCAGAGACTAAGATTGTTGCCATTTACCTTCTTGTCCAAGTGATTAACAACTTTTGGTGGGTTTTTTTCTTTTTCTCCTTTTTAAACACCTGTTTGGGGTGTTTGCGTATTTGTTTTTATTCCTGAGTGGGGGAAACTCACTGGGAGACTGGAAGACTGTTTCTCAATTTTGAATGGGGTTGTATGTATCTTTGTGATGGTTTAGCCCCTGCCGGGGTCTGAGACCACGCGGCCGCTGCCCCTCCCCCACAAAGGGAGTGAAATACAAAGCCCCGAGACTGAGATAAGGAAAGGTTTAATACAAAAGTGCAACAGCAACACAACAAACAACAACAATGACAATAACAGTAATAGTGATAACAATGAACAGAGCAAAATATATACCGATACAGCAGTGAGAGAACCGGCTGCGCCAACCCACGCGATCACCGATTCTTCCTGCGCTCGCGCCAGGATGTGACGTCAGCATGATATATGAATAACCCGGCTAGAGCTTCCTCCCCACTGCTGGGGAAACTTAACCCTATCCTGGCTAAACCAGGACAATCTTTTACTCACCTTTTTTGTGTTAAAATCTCACATGCTTCTTAGCTGCTGTCTCCTCAAAGGCAACCTGGCACTTCACTGATACTGTTATCAGGAGGGTAGAGTCCTTGCTATGTCAGATGTCATTTAATGTCAGTGCTGAATTGTAACCATTTATGTTCTGACTCAGTTTTTTTTAAAGAGTAAATTTAAAGCATAAAGATTCATTTTGAGTCCTTGTAATTAAAATAGAAAGGACAGCTGGGTTTTATTTTAGTTTGATGTATGAAAGCCTGTGAAGCAACAGAAGCAGCGGCAGCAACAATAAAGTGACTCTAAAACACACACAGCTGTCTACCAAGCAGCTTGGTATCAAGTTATTTTTAAGCCTTCTCTCTCCCCATACAAAATATTCATAAGGTGCAGGCTAATCTTCCTTGGTAATTTTAGTCAAAGTAAACAAATGGTATCTTGATTCAGACTGATTGAACTTTTTTGTTCAGAAACTTGAGAATTTTCCTAGAATCATATTGAGTGTCCTAGAGGAGTGATTTGATAAGGAATGCTGTTGTCTGAAGGAGTGTTCTTTTTGTTTGTTTATTTGATGTTGTTGCCTTTAGGAGAACTTTAGCACCGTTACATATTCCAATACACAAATCTTCAAGATCTTTTGGGCCTTTTTTGTATTAAGAACTTCATAAAATTTCTATCCACCTTCAGTGGAAAAGGACTGATTTATGAACCCTAGAAAGATTGTTCCATTGCATATCTGTAAATTACTCCTACACAGTAATTGCCATAAGACAGCAATAATTCTTGGAGTTTTCACAGCTAATGGTGAAATTTTCTTTCTAGTAGCAGTATAATTGATGTTTTGACAAAACTCTTCAATGCAAAAATGCCACAGGAAGCACAAACCTGTTAGTTATGTTATATAATTAGGTAATCATTCTGGTCTAAGAATCCTTGGCAATAACCATCTCTTTTTAGAAAATAAGTGCTAAAACTGGAGTGCAGTGGTTAGTCTGTATTTAACAGGTTTCTGTAGTCAAAGCTTTGGTGTATGGATGCTTTCCTTCAGTTGCATAGTTATAATCCACAGTGGGCTAAGTGTTGTTAACTTTTTGTGAGGTCACACATCACCACATCTTTTTGCCCTTTCTTGCGCTGAGATATATTCTTTCAGTTGTTACTGAGCTGTTACAATGTGGAGAGGTTTCTTGCTTATTATAAGAATTTCTTTTGTAATATTTAAACTGCTAGACTGAATGACATGTTTAAGAATATTTAGGACCTCTTATTTTATGTTCTTTTTATGTAAAGAGTGGGAAGCTCATTAAACCGTTACACAAGTTTAAATTTTTTTTTTATAGAAACCCTTCTAAAGAATATTTTCTGGGAAGAAGGAATGCAATGAGGAGAAGTCATAGGAAAATGCACAGCCTAAAGCTCTGGTAGTATTTAAAATTGGTGCCTATGCTAATCTAATATGAGCTCACCACAGATCCCAAGGGAGCTTGATGCAGGATTCCAAAGAAACTTATTAACATCCAAAGCATGTTTTTTATAATAAAACTCAGGGTTTTTTTCTTACTGAAAAAATTCACTTGCTTTTAATATTTGAGGAGGGGGAAGGAAATGCACAATGGATCATTCAACATTCTGTTTAATGATTTTATTAGTTCGTATGCATTCACTTTGGTCTAAATCCAAGTCTGTTTTTGTTCATGAACTTGAGCATTGAACAGGATTTTTATTTTTGTGAAAATGTGCAATTAGCTCAAAATGTTTAATTTATTAATGGTATTACTGGTTTTTTCTTTTAAATATGAAGTGCACTGTGGTTGTGAAATAACTCGACTGCATTATTGAATCTTGCTCTGGCAAGGCTAGCCTACTTAACAGAGAAATCTGTCCAGTTCTGCTTCTCTTACGCAGTTATAGCATCCACAGAAGTTAGACCTGTCTACAGGCAGAAGTAACTTACTTCTGCAAGCATTGAAAATGTGAGTAGATTGAACATTGAAAACAAGTAAAAAAGAAAAACAACAGGGCAAGCTGGAATGAGAGTAGTTCATTTAACCTCCTGTTGGTCAGCCAGTCAGGAATACACTAAGCAGTAATGAATTTCAACCCGCCACTAGAAACACATATGTTAAAATCCCTGTAGCCTTACGGTTTTTCTTCCTGAACCTTTGGGGACACTGAGTAGTGGAAGATGAGAGTACTTGATATTCTGCTCACTTGCAGAACTCCTCATTTTACTTTAGGAACTCCTAGCTCCTCTGAGAGGATCTCAGAGAGGATATATCATTTACTAGGATTTGGTTTTTGATTCTTGCTTTGTTCTGGAACTTAAGATATTAATAGTTGGGCAGAATGGTGCCAGTATGGCACTCCAAGCAAGTAAAAAATATATATAGTGTATCAACAGTTGAACAGAATGGAATCCCTTTCAGTGTTCAGACGTGCTCTAATTATATTTAAAACAAGTCTTGGGGTTTTTTTATTTGTCCTGCCTGTGTTACACATAAGAGGTCAAGAGCACCCAACAGCATTATGATTAAATAACTTTTTAAATGAAATCTTTTTTTCTTTAAGAGAATCTGCATTGTATTAGAATTTAGAGATTAAATTTACCTGACCTTTGAACAGAAAATAATTGTATAGCGAATTGATTGTCTTGCTCTATCTAGATGTCAGCAGGCAGCAGTTTATTCAGTATCTTTACAGCAAGAGCTTATTTAGCTTAGTTGTTTTGTTCCTACACTTTGCATTTCATGCCTATTTAAAAATAGGAAGAATATGACTCCAAAATACTTCACTATTATTCTATGTAATTTGTTAACAGTTTTTCAAAACATTAGTAGTAGAAACCTGCATTTTGTGGTCATTAGAGATCCTTAAATAGTCAGATTTGCTAATGTAGTTAGACTGTCAATATGTCTAAGGCATAGGTAACTTATCATGGTGTACACATAGAAACAGGGAACTGAGACTTAGAGACTAAGGCCATAATTACTGAAGTAAAAGGTGACCTCTAATGCTTCTGTTATTTTAGGCACCAGAGCATGTCATCAAATAGTGCAAAAAGTAGCAGAATGGTGTTGAATGGTCGGGGCTAAAATTGTATGTCAGTATCCTAATTTTGGGCTACTCTTGTCTAAGTTCAATGTTTCTCAACTGTAAGGGCACCTGCCAAATTCACTTAATATTAACTGTTTATAAAAATTCATTAATTCCTAAACTTAAGATGCCAACAAACCTGTGTCTTGGTGAGTAGTGTATTTCTGTGGTCCACATCTACTTAATTCTTAGGAATCCTTTTGGTCTCTAGTAAATTTTGTAAACCAACAGCTAGCAATGGTTTGATTTCTTCCTTTTGACAGTATTTGTGGTCTGTTATTTATAACCTTTTTTTCCCCTGAAAGATCAGCATTTTGAGAAACACTCTGGAGACATTTCCTAGAGAATCCCTAATTCCAGTTAGTTTTCATTTTTAGAATTGCATGTAATGTTTTTTTTCCCTTAAAAGTGTGTGCAGTGATCCTATGTGGGCTGTCACAGATATGTACATGCTCTGCCTCCTGTGTTGTGTGCTATTAGGTTATTCTTTGTTTTGAAACAGGAGATCCTGAAAAGGAGCTTAATCCCAAGAAGAAGATTTGGGAGCAAATCCAACCTGATCTTCATACCAATGACCAGTGTGTTGCTACGTACAAAGGAGTTCCATTTGAAGTGAAAGGAAAAGGAGTCTGCAGGGCAGAGACCATGGCAAACAGCGGAATTAAATAAATAAATAGTTATTAGAAGCTTTTTCAGACATTGAAATGGGAAGTAATGCAAGCACAATAAAAAACATGAATATTATTACCCTTCTGAAATGCGTGGCTAATACCTTTTTTGTTTTACTCCTCTTCCAGAGGTACAGAATGTGTTGGCTCTCCAATAGTTTCACAATTCACTCATTCACCATGCTTACTGTCCTTTGAGGTTAAGTGTTGTCAAGAGTCATTAACCACTCAGTGCTCATGACTATTAAACCAAGGCTTGTTCATGGTAGAACTACAGGCAGACAAGCATATTTTCTGGACAGCTAAAAGGTTTAGAGGATCTATGGAGCTAGAGCATCTCAATAAGGAAAAATTTCTGCCATGTTCCTTGTGTGCTAACTGCTCTTCAAGAGGTGCAGGAGTAGCAGTTGGTCAGTGAAGACCACAATTGTCTTTATTCTTTTAGTCACCTTTTAATAGTTTTTCTCCTCCTCTTCCAAGCAGTTTTCAGATATAAGTCTCTGCAACTTGGCTGTGTTGTCTCAGTAGTCTGCAGACAGTTGTAATAGAAAGATTAAACTATGGCCCTTTATGCCTTAAGATATACAAATGGACATACTTTCATGTCCCACAGTGAAGCTGTTATAATGTCAGTAAGATCAAAGCTGGCACTTTGCTAAAATAGTTCTTTATCTACTCCACCTAGATATTTCCTTCCAAATGATAGATAGTACTAAGAAAGAATGTACAGCAAATATATTGCCAGAGCTGGTCAAATACTACCCAAAAAAACCTCGTTTCCCATGCACCAACAGGTATAAAATGAATTGATTTTTTGTTTTAATGTACTTTTATGCAATTATATACAAAAGATGCTTTGGTTTTAACAGAAATAGCTTCTTTAGGTTTTACAGTTAGATTTATTCCATAATAATGTAGTACAAGTAGTCATCGTTGATATCATAATAGCCTCAAATTACTACTTTTAATTCCTGCCTTTTAATAATCTGAAAATAACTATTTTAGATCAATTTACAATAAAACTTTTAAGTAACTATTTTGAGATACTTCAGATATTTTGGCATATGATACTTAACTAACTGGTTACTCTCTAACCACTGAAACAGTAAGCGCTTTTTTTAGCCACTGAAATAAAAGTAACTTATCCACTCTGAATTTTGCAGGCTTTGAACTTCATCCAGTAAACTGGGAGAGAAAAAAAAATGACAATGGTATAAAATTAAAAGGAACAGGCACAAAAGAAGAGATGAACAGATTTCTTTTTCAAATGTTTTGTATGTGCCTATAAACTGTGTTAATTTTTCATGCATCTGGGAACAAGCAGTAGTAATTAGTTCTTTTAAATGTGCTGAATAGCGTTCAGCATATGGGAACTATTTTATCTGCCGTATAAACTACATATCCAATAATGTCTTTATTGAACAAAATTCTTGAAGTTCAAAACCTCAATTCTAACTAATCCTGAATCAAGGTAAAGAAATACTTTTACAGTAGATAAAATTTAGCTTTTGATACTGGAAAGCTCTTTACAAACTTCGGAATTCAGAGGAACTTCTGACAGCTTGAAGAATTGGGCAAAGAGGCTTCCTTACAGTCTGAACTCATGTGCGTTTTTTAATTTTTTCTTTTTTTCTCACAGATCTCATAAAATCTCATTTGTGACTACATACACACATAATAGGATTGTGATTTAGAGCACTAACTTGTTCTGATTTTGTGGTTGAAGCTAGGATTCTCAGTGCAGTAGTGTGAAGTACTCCGTAAAAGGCAAGTAGTTTGGTAATCTAAAGAGATATTTCCAACTGTGTGTTCAAAAGTATTTAGTATGGATATGGAATTTTCCAGTTGATGGCTTCTACTCTTCTATTAAATGTTACCTACCATAGAAAATAGACAAATGAGCATCTGAAAGCTAATTTTATTCCTTGCTGTGTTTAAGTAGAAGCACTTGATAATTATTTTGTCTTATAAAATTCAAGAGCTTTCTTAAGACAATAGCTCTTTCCTCTTTAATTATGCTCTTCTGGTTGTCTAGGAAAATGTATTTATGTTGTACTGAGCTCAGAAGCGATAACAAGGTACTTGAGGCACTGTGCAAGTATGCTTCCTCACTGAATCCAGCCTCTTCTGCCTTGTCTGCATGAGTAAGTAGAACTGCAGTGAAATTCTTCCATGTGGGACCCAGAAGTTCCTGTAATGAAAAACAAATCTTAAATAGTTATCTTTTCTTGTTCCTTTTCCTCACTCCCACCTCATATACTTATGCATTAACAGACCAGTTATATGTTCTTTTCCTGGCAGTAATCCAATTCATGCTATCTGAGTTGCTGAAATTTCTGGGGTTTTTCACCTTCCCAAGACATTGACATCCACTTTCAGTGGAATTATGTGGTCGTGCAGTACTAGCAGTTCTCTGTTCTCTTACTACAGATGTTAATAGAATTTCTCCAGTTAAAAAATGGCTGTGTAAATAAGGAAAAATGGTTGTTTAGCTATGTCACGCATTGGTTTGCATCAGTAATTTCCACATATCTGTATTTCTACACTTTTTACAGCTCTTTGAAATGTTTTTTAAAAAATCACCGAATAATCTTGTGTTGAAAAAATAAGTGATGAATTTTTGTGTAACACCAACTGCAATTCCAGCTGTATACCATAAAACTGAACTATTCTCAGCAATTCCAGAAAAACACAAATCAAATGCATCAACCTAAATGATGGGCCAAAAAGTTTGTCTTTAACTGCTGTGGTTCATCTGATGGAGGGGAATGGAGAAAGCAAGCTACTTTTTTGTCAATGAGTACAGAAAGTTTTAATGTGAATAAGAGATTGGTCTTTCATTTACAGATATAAATGAAATTACAACTTCAGTACAATCATGCTAACTCCTGTGTATGACAAGAAGCCCACTTTGGTAATAAAGTCCACTTTGCAATGATCTTAACTCTGTAACCTAAATACCAAGGTGTATAAAACTGCTTTAAACAGTATCTTTCTACTTCCAAGATAAGCAGGAGTTAGAAAAACCTGTTGTAATGATAGTGATTAATCTGTTTTAGACACTAGGGATGAAAAGAGCACTAAACGTGTACAAAATTTTGGCATAAGCTGTCTAAGGAAGTGTTGGGTTATCAGTTTTGGAGAGAGAGGATAGTGCATTTATTTGCAGAGGACTCAAAGTCAGTGCTAATGTTAGTTCTGAAATCAGTATCTGCCACTCTCTCAATTTATTAGGCTATGTTACTGAAATAAAAAAATCCAGAGATATTTAAATGCCAGTAGTCTTCTACTGATATGCCATCTTCATTGATACACCATCCCTAATTTGCAGATGATCATTGTGAAAACTCCTGACTGCTAAAGGTAGCCTTCACACTAATTTCTTCTTGGAATGACATACTGAAATATAACCATTACTGTTCACTGGCACCCAGGCAGCTGTACTGCCCTCTTAGTTTGTGACGGATGAAATCACAGCATCTGGTCTTTTTTTAAGGGGAAAATAACTAAAAAGCCAACCATTATATAAGCTGAGAGCCAGTTGTAATCATGAAACAAAAGTGTTCCTTTCTCATTTTTTTTAAACATGCTTTATTTCTGTTCCAGTAGGGGCTTTAAAGGTCCATTTGAAGAGAAAAGGCATGGTGGCATCTAATGCTTTTAATGCCCACTTGGACTTGATTCAAAACAGTCTCAAACTAGAAGCATGATTATTTTTCATTGGCTTAGAATAAAAATATTTTGAATAAATACTGCTTTCTCTTAAATACCTTGAAGTATAGAGAGATGAACTGCATAAGGAAAAAGGGTAACACCAAAAAAAAATATGTGTGAACTGACAATGTGCAAGAGTTGAAATTGGAACCAACTCTCAAACTACCAGAAATGTGAGGAGTAGCCTACAATAGAGTAATCAGAAAGAAAGGGAGAGCAAATCAAATACATTTCGAAAGCTGTTTTTCTATCTATATATTTATATAGTTTTATATTTTTAGCTACATATGCATTATATATTCAGATAATATCAGTTACAGCAGGTGATAAGTCTTGATGGACCAGGAAGTCCCTTCCAGTCCTAAAGATTTTTAGAAAGTTCATTAGTGTAAGAAAAATGCAAAGTGTAATGTGCAGACTTCAGCAATAACAGAAACCCTTTGTTTCTTCGTAAATCATACAAACCTGGTTCATCTGATCAAATAAATAAACTAAGATATCTGCTTGCTGTTTTTTTTTTTTTTATTTCTTTGTTTTTCTTTCTTCCCCAAAGATACGAGTGAATGGCAATGAAAAAATCTACAACTGAAAAGCAAGCCATTCCTTTTCAGTGTATCTTCCCACATATCTTGCCTACTTGCAGAAAAAAATTTTCCCCCAGGATCTTCAAAATATTTGCTTCAATGCTAGAAATTTTCCTTAGCCAGAGTACATTTATGGTAACTTTCTAGTTATTTTCTCTTGAACAGATAACAGCGTAGTGACAGTGCAGGACAAGCATCCTTGTCCCAGGTCAGTCATTTTCTGTGTGGTTTTGGACCTGTTGCTCTCTGCTTTGGTCCTATACAGAGCATGGGAGAGTGAGGTAACCTGACTTTTGCTTGCTTTAAATAGCATTCCTCTTCAACAAGCTAGATCTGTCATGATAGAGCATTAACTATAATTTCTGAGAGAAAAGCTTACTTTTATAGGTAAATTTCGTTCCTAAATTCCTTTGGGCTGAGCTCATGTACAAAAGAGAGCAGTTCTGCCTGTCTCTTCTCAGGTTTAATAGGGTAAGTGTAGCTATAGTGTATGGTGTTGGAGTTGTGTATGGCATGTTTCAACTGCTGGACTGGGAAGTGTTCCAGTTTTCAGCTGCACTTCTGTTTCACTTTTGCAGTCAACACTTGCATGGCTTTTGACACCTGAAGACAAAAGAGGTGCCATCAGGTCAGAAACTTCTATTTATTTATTTGTTACCTGGATGAACTGAATTATGTGATCACTTTCATCTGGACACAGCGGCAAGTCAGCCCTCAGGACCAAGAGAGCTAGATGCAGGCCTTCCTCCCCGAAGTGGTGAGCCAGGGCAGATCTCACTGTGTCTCTCACCTGCTCTTTGCTCAGAGCACTGTGAGGGTAGCTCGGAGTGTCAAGTACTTGAACGCGGAGAGCTAGCTCACAGCCATTTCTTCGTATAATCCCCAAAATGCGGGTGCTGTGTCCAAGACTGCAGCGTGTAGTTACAGAGCTTGGGGAGAGATGACTCTCAAAGTCTGCGCTGCCCAGCAGGCTGTTCCCAAGAGCACTTTTGCCAGTCTGAGTTCTTCCAAGGACAACAAGGTTGATGGTCATCTCATCGCTGTCTGTCATTGTCTATGTTTTAACCACAAATCTGTCACTAAGTGAAGAACAAATAACATGAGCCATTTTCGGTAACTTAAAAACCAGCAAAAATTGCTAAATTCACTGTCTTTTGAGTGTCCTTCCCTTCCTGAAATGTTTTAAGGAGTGTGTGGTGTAGGTAGATATTCAGTACAGCACATATACCTCTGTCTGATCCCAGGACAGATATTTGCTGTCCTTCCCCGTCTGCTCCTAGGAAATAACAAGTCCCCATGGAAGGTGTCACAGGTAGAAGAGCAACCTAACAGGGTGCACTCCTACACTGGCAGAAACTGAAGAGCTGGGAAACAATCAGATGTGAGAAGAGTTTCAGCAACAAGTAGAGCAGATAAAGCTAATGAGAGACAAGAGAAAAGTGAGGGGAGGGGAGGGAAGGGAGGAGTTGAGAAACAACCATGGAAAACGGCATGGGTAAGCGGGGAGAGTAGGTTATGAAAAGGAGGAAAACTATGGGAGGAAGAAGAGAATGGTGACAAATACGCGCTGCAGTTATTAAGTGACCATATTTCAGGAAGTGAATCTTGTTTTTAGGAAAAAAAATGGATAGTCAGGGAGAAGTAGCTTTTAAAGGAGCACTTCTTCACAGCAGAGAACAGCTTAGAACACATCTTTCATCAGCTACCACTAAAGTTGAAATAGTAATCTGAAAGAGCTTTGTGACACTTATAAGAAGTATGTCTTAATGAAAAAAGGAAGAACTAAAATAGGCAATGCTGCAGGTTCTAACCCCATATGAAATTGACTTCAGATATGCATACTGTATAAACTTTTAGACTTACGGCACAGTTAGTGGAGAAGAGAAGCATAGACTGGTGTATGGAGAGGGGAGATGAGTATCATTTCCAGTTACTATAATTGTTCATAAATAAACCCTCTCATTCTCTTTGTACTTTTCTGTAATACAGTACCTGAAGGGTTTTTGGTGCTTGTAAATTGTCTAACAGGAATGCTGGCTGATTAAATAAATTCAGAGGTGTTTCAGGTGAAAAACCATATTGCCATATAAGTAGTTGATTTTAAGTTATGACACCTGAACTTCAGAAAGCTTTTTTTTGGTTTGGGGATTATTTTTTTTTTTTTAGATACTATATTTAGGTACTCATAGAGAGCTCATGGATAATTTTAGAATGCGATTTCCTGTGATTAATTTATTTGGATTCTTGCATGTGCACTTCAAGCTTTCTCCCTCATATTAAATCCATGCCCAAATCAATCTTTTGAAATAACTTCAGTACAAAGCCAAACATGTGAGAACTATTAACATACTAATTTTGTTACAGACTACATTGAATACTGTACATGATGATCTTCCTTACTGAATTCACAGTGAGGTTTTTGTGGATTTTTCAATGATCAATTTCCTTTTTTTTTTTTTTTAAGAATACTTTTAAAAAAGACACCTTTTGAAGTGGTTGTTATCAGTTATTCATCAGTCTAGATGTGCATTGTATTCTTTTCCTGTAGCATAATAATATGACATGTTGGACACGCATTTGCACGTTCCTTTTATAAATCTTGATCAAGGATTTGTTCTTTTTTTTTTTTCCTGTAAGCAGTCTATGCTCAAACACATAGATTAATTTCATATTATGTCGCTTACCTTATTTTCCCTTTAATTCCTCTTTCATTCAGACTTCATTCATGAACCACGTGTGCAGTGTAAAACCAGGTTCATATGTGAACTTTGAAACTAACAGTGGCAATGTACCATGCTGAGACTGTTACGTACACATTAAGCTGGTTAATCTGTTACTGATAGATCTTCATTCAGTTGGACATGTTTGGTCAGTAATTGACAGTGCTGAATTTTTGCAATTTAGCTGCAGTTACAGTTTTTGCAATCACTTTAGTGATTGTATGAACTTGGTGTTTTTGAAAGTTACTTGAATTCTGCCAGCAGTTAAGTGTGAGAATTATGATGGAGGTCCCGGAATTACTTTGTGTTGCATGTTCTTGAATGTGTGTCCATATATGCATGTGAAGAGCATATGCACTTTCTCTTATTATTGCAGTGAATTAATAATTGCAATATTTTCAAAGGACAATGTAAACCATATGCAGATGTAAAACTGTTTGCATAACAATGATGGATTAAAATAATCAAAAAATGGATTAAAATACAGGAATTATTTGTGAATCCGGAAGAAAACTGAAGGCTTGCACCACTGCCAGTCATGTGCATTTAGCTGTTGACTTGATAGCTTCATACATTTCTCTTGCAAGTACAGTTCTTTGCCATGCTATAGTAGCCTTAAAACCAGGGATAAGAAGATTGTCCAGAAAGGAGCTATCACTTTCTTTTTAGACAGTTTTCCGCAAGTGGGAAAGTGACTCCTGTGCCTTTAATGGATAATAAATACGAATTTGTGCTTTTATGACCACGTTCTAGTAACAGAACAAAAGAGTGGAGTTGAGCCCTTCTTGTCTGTTCACAAGGAAAGGTTTAGATAAGCCACCTCTCTGACTGTAAATCCCAGGTGGGTGGAGGCATGTGTTTACACCAATGATATTAAGATATGTGCCATTACAGTGAGAACAAGAAACTTGTATGTAGGCTGTGTGTGGTGGGAGGAAAGGAGGAAAACACTTTCCAAAGCCCAGTCCTGCTGTGGACATTGTCATCCAAAATGTAGCTCTGTGTGGGAGCCTGCAAGTCTTGGTTTACTGCAGCACCAGGGCTGTTCCTGCCTGCCACAGCAGTGAAGTGAGACTTCAGTTCCTCCAGAAGCCTCCTGTTTCCTGCTGTGCTGCCACAAGCACAGCCAATGCTTTGGCAGAAGGTAGGAGCTAATGGTGCCTTCACAGCCTCCTCACGTAAATTCACATCAGTCATCATGCATAAGTTCATAATTTGTGTTATTTGGCTGTAGATAGCTGTGTAATAATTTTGGTGCTGTAGGTTTTTAAGAGGACATAGACAAGTTAGTTGCTTTCAGAGAGCTCCCTGCTCTTGAGCCTGCCTATTCTGGTGAGAGGTGAGACGTGAGACATTAAATCTTTTCCTGTATTGTATGTGTAGCAGAGGCAACTACTGATAGTTTCCACTGTGAAAAGCATTGCACCTCAATGCTGTGCACAACTTTTGTGTCTCAAGGCATATTTATGTTTAAAGTGTATAGCAAGGTTCCTTCATTTGCTAAGTGGATACAAACTCAAAGAAGACTGGGTGGTGGGTGACTCACAAAGCAAAAGGGTAGGTCGCTCTCATAAAACTGTGGATAATTGTGAAGATAAAATCCAGATGCTTCCTTTGAATTTGACTAGAAGTCTTGACTTTAGTTAAATTGTCACATAGCTCTGTACTTTTCATCAGACTGTTCCTATGCACAGTAATGCCTCTCATGACATCTGAGGTAATGTATGTCCTAACAGTTGCATCCGACTGAGCCAGTAGCCTGCCGAGATAATTTAAGATGTGGATGGACAAGGATTTAGACTACCAAGAAAGCTAGAATCCCAGAAGCAGAGGGTGTTGTATGCAAAATACAGCTTGCCCAGCTGGATGCAGAACGAGGCTTTTAGGCTGGCAAAATGGCTGTAAAATTAAGAGTAGTGTATAAATAAGGCACTGCTTAAATGATATCTAAAACTTGGCTAAGCAAACTTCCCCACAAAAAAGGCATTTCTTTCCAGTATTATTATGAATGTAATGCAGTCCAAGTTGGGACACATCTGGAAGGTCTTACAACAGCACAGGCAGAGGATTTTAAGAAGTTGCCTTCCTGGGAGGATATGAGGGAAAAAAACCTGATTTATATGACACTTGCTTAGGCTTCTCAAAGTACGTGGAAAGAGTCCTCCCCAAGGTGGCAGTATCAGCCTGCTCCTCAGGTATTGTGAAACTGCTGGGGTCTCCTTGCTCTAGAGTCCTATGCTGAAATACCAGGTCAGAAATGAGCTAAAGCATTAGAAAATACAGAAAAATTTCACGAGTCTTCAAGCATCTGAAATAAGAAATGTAAAAAGCATTTGTCTCTCCTTTGTCACAAGGAACTTCTTTTACTTTATATATAAAATGCAGACAGAATAGCACCTAATGAATTTGAACTGCAGTAATTGAAAGGTAGCAGTTAAGAAACTGTGTTATTTACTGTCCCTTACATGACTCTTTTTCTAATAAAGACCTTCGTTTTTAAGTTGAGTTGGTGACATTTGTTATGGGTCTTTGGCTATGAGATCTTAAAATCTACTGTCAGAGTATTAATTTGCAAAGAACAAGTACAGAGTACTACAAAATTGCCCTGGATGCTTTTTAGCACTGCTCACTGCCAGTGGGTAAGGTTTTTTTTTTAAAAATTTTGTTTTTATATAACTTTATTTTTGAAATGGCAAAGAGAAAACCGTAAACCAAAACCGAGCCTTTTACAGATTGGCAGGCAGGAAGGCTTTCTGTAACTGATAAAGGAAGCCTTGTACTGCTCCCATAGAAATACTAAGCAAGTCTAGTGAGGAATTGTCAAGAATCTAAGGAAGTAAGGCCCCTAATCTAATTGAAAATAAGTGGCATTTGGGTATCCAGCTTCTTTAGTTGTCTTTGAAAAAGCAAGGCTAAAATAGTTTGCAAGTAACTGTTAGATTTGTATGTAGCTACAGTTAACTAGAGTTGCAATGCATCTTAGTCACATTACTGTGTCAGCTGCTGTTCTGTTGTAGTCCCTGTGATCACCCAGTTGGTTTGCACGCACCCCAGACAAGCTCTCCACGATGCTTGTTAGGGTATACCAAGCGGGCTAGATCTTCTAAACTGGAATAGCATAGCTTCTCTTCAGGCACATGGCATCCCTTACTATGTGTCATCTTTTAGTTCCCACGCCTTCCCAACACTTACAGCTTCTTTCCTGATGTGGGCTCTCATTTTAGCCCAAGATGATGCCATAATAAGTAATTTAAGATGTGCTTTGATGAGTTTCTCTTACTTAGAGAAAACCCAGTGAGGCCATTTTATGGATTGCCACACATGGAGGCGAGTTCTTAGCCTTCCCAAACAACATGAGAAATCCGGGAAGGTATGCAGTCCATGTAGTCAGTGCAGCTTCAGTTCTGTTAGATATAGATGTGTAATTTCTAAGAAAAACCAAGCATGTCACTGATGAGAGAGAGAGAGAACAGATTTAGTGGCACTGTACTCCTTTTGGACTGCATTCACAACAAAAACTGTGCTGATCCTGAAGGGACACATGCATAAAATACACTAATATTTCCTTAAAACAGATTATTATTTTTTTCCAATCCTTAATATTTTTGAACACAAGTAAGCAATTGTCAGCAATCTACAAGATCATGTTTCTCTTTGCAGTATAGGTTATAGGTGGCTGTGTAGGTTATGTGCTACTACATTGGCATTGCGAAGGGGAAAAGAGGTGGACCATAGCTGCAGAGTAACGCTGCAGTTGCACCAGGTTTTGGACAACATCTGTATAATTGTGGAACCAGCTCCTCACGTTCCCACTGTGCTTCTTACAGTGGATTATGAGTTCCGGGCAAATACTGCTGGCAGAAAGGCAGATCAAGGAGCTGCCTTGCGTTTAAAAAAGAATTGAGTAGAACTGTTAGCACAGTGAGAACATCAGCCAGACTTTTTTTTCCTCTCTGTTCTCCCACTGAATCACTAAGATCCACAAGATATCCTTTTCCTTCATCCTCTGCAAATAATAGACAACTTCAAATTAGAAACCAGTATCTTTGGCATGCTGATCTGGTAAGTCTCTGCTGTGGAAGTATTGTCTCTCTTCAGCTGGCAGGAATGATACTCTTTCAATCACTCTGCTTCTCAGTGTACTGAGAACAGAGCAGTGTAACAAGCCACAGGAGCACAGTCTCTTCTTGTTTTCTCTTAGTATGGTTTGGTGTGACATGGCTTTTCAAAATGTTGGGGGATGCATTGTAAAATAGGGTATGTCACACTTACTGTCAGAGGCTGCCAGTTTCTTAATTCTTTCACTAATCCCCACCTTCTCCAGTTTAACATGATTTTCCCCATGGCACCATATCATTTTTTTTTATATGCAAGGAATGTTTTTAATATACCATATTGTGCTATGCTGTCTCTTGAGCAGCTTAGAGATATTTAAACTGTCTTGCTTTCACCCACATTGCCAGGATATGTTTTCTCTAGTATAAAGGTTGGACGTAAGTCACTAGTGCACAGGTTTGGCCATAGGACTATGCCGCAAGGCTGACATGTTTGTGTCTGTTCACTGCTTCATGTGAAATATGCAAAATATCCAAAGAAATAAAGGTGATGTTTTAAGTAAGACTATGCATATATAAATAATATTTAAAACAAAACAAACCCCAAAATCACAAAATGTTGATTTCGAAGGCGTATATTTGGGAAAGAAACAATAATTAGAAAGTATGAAAATACAGACTTAAGGAAGAATACTTTTTCCTTACACATACTTAGCTGAATGAACTCTGTGACTGGTGTCATACATCTTCTGTTGTGACAGCATGAGTCAGGGTACCATACTCATTCACCTTCTTGTGATTAGCCTCAAAATTCATCCATGTGTGTAAAAATATTTTGCCCTTGGGGCAAAAGTGCTGTGAATTGAAAATATATCTGGAAGCTCAGGAAATCCAAATCTGGCTGCTCTTTCTGTAACACTCATTCCCTTATTCTGAGAAGCTGCACAATTTCTCAGTTTCCTCACCTAAATATTATGGAGAGCATTCACCTCTTTTGAAGATGTGTAGTGGGATTGATTTAGCTGAAGGGAACAGATTTCTGTAACGCAATAACAGCATTTTTTTTTTTTTTTAAAAAAGGTATTTTTAACATATTGTAAAATGCTCCATAGGGACTCAAATGACTTAAGACATACTTTCCAAAAATATTCCCATGATGCCTGGAAAGGGTATCACCATTGTAACACTAATAACCACACGAGTTAGACTGATACACAGAAATAATTTAGGGCTTCAAGTGAAATTTAGTTTTGAATTGGAAAAAATAAACTTACATAGTGAATGTGTGTTTTTACATTAGCTTCCCTATAGCTCAAACAGTGCTTGCCCATTGTCATTGGCTAAAATTTTACAAAACCTTTTTTTAGAGTCAGCACAAGATCATCGACAGGCCATGAAGAACAAACAAGAGTACTAATCTTTTCAGTCTACACCCACAACTCTTTCTTTAGAAACAGTATTTGTCTCAAATGAGAGAATGGATTTGTTTAAAAAAAAAATGGAAACTGTAATGCGGGAACAAAAACTGTCAACTGTCAGCATTTCCGTAACCTCACAAGACCCAATTTTCATGTCTTAATTTATAATCTTGGTGTAAAGAGAAAACATGTTTTTGTTTTTCTTGTTTCAGATTTGAATAACTGGATGATTATATATAAATTTTCTGCATTTGTGCAGAAGATGTGATGTTTTTAACATCTGTCAGAGAACTGCATCTTAAATTCTTTCCCGCGATCATCTTTTGGGTGTTATTTTTCTGGTAACTTGGGGACTTCAAACTGTTTTTGAGAATTCTTATTCTAGCAAAAGGATATATCCATCCTGATTCAAGAAAATACTCTCTCTTTAGCATATATGCAATTAGGATTCAGTGGCTAAATTATCGGTTTCCTTAAAAAAGACAAACTATGACAAAATTCAACGGTTAGTTGAGTTTTGGTGTTTCCATGAAATGTATATTAAATAGGTTGCTACAGAGAGACAGCCTTAAACAGATGTTAGAGGGGAAATCTTCCTTTTAATTAGGAGAAATTTGTGCATGGTGATTTGGTATATCTTTGATACCATTACTTAAGCTGTTTGGATATAAAATAGGTTGTCTTCTGGTAGGATGTGACAGAGTTCACTGGAGGCTGGGGGAGCGTGATAAAGACTTTGTTCTGTAAGAGCTCTAAGCACAGTGTTTTTGACATATTTTCTCTATCCTTCGAACACATAACTTCACTGTAGCAATAAATAAAATAGACACTTTCTCAAAATGGTAAGTAGTAGCTTCTTAAAGCTGCAATTTTTAACCTACCTTTAGCACCAGAGTTCCACAGGGAGTACATGGACCTGACAGGCTTTGCAAATGGATGTGTTGAGAAAGGCAGACCTCTACCAGAGCATGCTGAGAAAGCATGAGAAATCATAATATGGAAGGAATTTACAAAAAAAAGAGTCTGCTGTAGTAGATGCAAGATTCAGTGGCTGTGAAATATGCACTATATCGCACTGGCTAGTGCTGCATTGTTCAATATTTGTCCACAAAACTTGGCGTGCTATTTCAGTCCCCATGATAATCACTATTATGGAAGACTGAGCTTGTGGACCCTGGCAGCTGAAAAGAGGAGTTATGCAGATGACTTCACACTGTTTAGAATTTCTGCATTTGGGGAATATTACGGAATTGCTAACAAATTAGTCTTTTTTAATTCTAGTGGCATGTATGCATTTCCTGCCCCAACATGTTCGTGCTTATTCATAGCACACCAAAAGAATCACAGATTATTTTTTTTGCCTTTGAATACAAACAGCATGAAGAAAGATATTTTTCTAGACATCAAAGAAAATGAAGTCAAAATGACCAATTCAAACACAGAAAACTGAACAGAAATCTAAATATTGGCCTGGTTTATGCCATTTAATGATAACAAGACCAGCTATTAAAGAAAACAAAGAGAGGCAAAAGAAAGGGAAGAGGGGATTTGCCTACAGTTTGTATTTAATCATGGACAAAAAGTTGGTAGAAAAATTGTAATTTGGACTATAATGTGGTGAAAAATAGCCTTTTTGGATCTTAGCACAAAGATGATGTGGTAATTCAGACTGTAATTTGAGTAAAACATATTGGGTACTTAAGTCTGCCCTTGCACATGAGTGATTTTTATTTATATTGTTTCACCTTTCATGTTTCTTGGATCTGAACATACCTAACCTTACTGAAGCACAAATTTAGACATTGGAGTCCCTTAACTGCAGCTATGTCAACAGTGAAACACAGCAAACCAACAATTTAGAGTAAGAATTTAAATATATCAAAGGAAAACTGGGGATTGTACAGGCAGAGGGTAATTTCTTACGTGGAATATTGCCAAGGAATACCAGATATCTGTTGGCAAAAATGTCATATGAGCATGCTTTTGTTATTCCTTCTTCCCCAATATTGGGTTTGCACAGTATAAAACAAAACAAACAATAACAAACAAAAAAATGGAGGGGGGGAACCCTGCCCAAACTGAGAGGGAAGAGTGCAGGCATATGTTGTCCTTTTATAAGAGGGAGTGCTGCATGTCTGCAGGCCTAGCAGAAAAGGACAAAGTGTTGCACTAGTGAGGAAAAGGCACCACAAAGTAGGGCAGAAGCTGTGAACTGAAAGATGTGATTAGACTGGGTGATGCAGGAGAAGCACCCTGGTTTGTTTGTTGGTTGGTTTATTAGTTGGAGGAGTCTAACCTGAACCTAAAGAATATGTAAGTGTGAGGAGATGAACCTGATGAAACAAATAGTAAGATTGTACAGCTTTGCGTAGTGCAAGTTAAAATAACCACTTTTTTTTTTTTTTTTTTTGGAAGGCCTTAGAAAACCTGTGTGTCAATTTATATCTGATATCAGGAATGTAAATTCAGACTATCTGCAAGATTAGGAAAAGGTATTGTGCAGCTACTGGTGGGTCTCTCTGAAAACTAACATTGGTCCTGGGGCAAAAAACAGGTGGAACTTCTGAGGCTTAAGACAAGAGTGTCACAGAGGGATGCTCCAGGTAGTCTGCTCCTTCATTGTCTTACCCCTTAGATAATGTCCCTAATTTCTAGAAGTGCTCAATGTCCAGGAATTCTCATCTGAGTCAGTAGGAAGGGACAAATATTGCAGCTTTGAATTAGACTTATGAATTTAAGTGCTTAAATGTGGATGTAACAATCTACCTTTTTGTCTCCTTCTTAAAAAATATTTTTTAAAAATAAGAAAATAAGAAAAGGGAAAAGAAAAGAAAGTCCCATGTCCCCATTCTAAGCTGGTCCCAGAAAACAGTGCAGGGATGAACTCTGGGTTTTGGAACATGGCTGCAGCTCCAGCAAATCCTGCATCATTACTGTTGTGAGGCTTTGCAGAAGTGTGTTTCAAAGTGGAGACTTGCTTTGAGTGAGAGGCCATATACAACTTCCACTGGCACAGATGGGAATTTTAGCACTGAATTTGTCAGCTTCTCCTCCAAATCATACAGTTTTTGTCCTTTCACACGCATTCAGTTTTCTTTGGCAAGGTCTCAAATATAAAGGGCATCCACTGGCTACCAAACTGTGCCTTTGCCCAGCTCTTTCCTGCATTTATCAGTCTCTTTTGAGATCACCTTGAACCTTGTAGACTCTCTAGTCTGCAGCTTTTCAGATTCACCAACTGAAAAGAATGTAGAAAGAGTTTCAAGTATAAAATTGTGACTGTGACAGTAGCTGAAGAGTACTGAACAGGCTTTAATGCATGGAGGTATTGAACAAAAGCAGAATGGAGGTCTTGTGTGTAGGCACTGTTAAGCTTATTGAGAAAAAAGCAAGTATGTTGCTCTTGCACTGAGCCAGTAGAATGGGACAACAGTAAAACATCATTAAGATTAGTTCAATTTCCATGCACAACAGTTACTCATGACTCCTGCAAATACAGCAGATCAAGTTCCTTTCTGCTGTACCCCAGAATAACTTTGTTGGGTTCATTCTCTATAACTACAACAGTGCGCTTTTGGTTGGCTATGCTTATAAATCATTTGAGTAATGCTGGTTAAAACTGAAATAACATTGATATAAGTGAGACCTTTCACTTCAAATTGAGATGGCAAAGTATGTTCGGCCTCTTGAGAGGAAATGACAATGAGCTATGGCATACTCAAGGAAAGCTGAGCCTTGTAACCCTTGGGATCACATTGAGAAACTCTTTGTAAGGCTATGGCCTCTCACCTCATATTTTCAAGTGTCCAAACTGAATTTAATTCTGTTAAAGAGGAGGACACTCAGACTTTTATTTTTCCTGCAAGTTTGCATTCTTATTTCTCTCATTTTCACAAAGAACGTTACCTCAGAAACATTAAATGGGAAACATGTGCTTCAGGGCTAATGGTATTGCTGCTTTGTAAGGTCAGCTCCAAAGTCTCAATGTAAAGGCTTTGTTAATCTAAAGTGAAATAAAAGCAGCTGTCATAAAGCATGTGATATAGAAACTCTCATTTAAAGTTGTATTATATTTCTCTTATTATTTTTAATAGTCTGAATTGAGAGAGAGAAAAATATTTATTGAAAGGATAAAAACCAACACTTTTCTAAACTTCTCAAGAAAGGGCAGACAAATATTTTGTCACTGATAAAAAGACACTATCTTTAAGTGTCTTTTTTCCCCCCAGATAGTCATTTCTCTTAGGTCATGTATTCTGTCTACAAAAGAACAAGGAGTGTTGGTATTCTGTAACTGAGAATAGCAGACAAGATAGATACATTTTGCAGCTTTCTCAAGATGATGAAAGAACATTTTTCCTCTTTCTTATTAAGTTCTCGTTCTATCACTCCCAGTCAGGGATTTAATTTTGGTTGGTGTTCCCAAGGAAATGAATTGTCCCATGTTCCTACTTTATTTATCTGAGAGTTGCAGTCAGCATCAAACAAAACCAAGTATTACTGTTCACGTCCTGAGACCTCTGTGTGTTAATGAATACTGGTGTTTCTCTCACTGCAAATTGAATTTGCTTCTCCCTTTTACTGACCCCTCCAATCCCTACCTCGTATCTCATTAAGACTACTGCAGTTTGTGAGGTTGAGTTACTTCTTGTTACAAATGATCATTCAGTCTTTGTTGGAACAACTTTAGTTGTTGCACCTTGAGGACCAAAGGAAATGGTTCACATCAGAGAAGCTTCATGTTGGATATGCAATGGGGAAAGGTGTTGGCCTTGCTGGGTTTCTTGTCAGACAATTCCAGCCATGAAATCCACAGATTTTTACCTGCCGGGACAGGCGGTCAGCAGTTGCTAGTTGTGAACAGTTATCCTAATGGTTTTCATTTTGGGATTGCATCTATACAGCTTTTAAGATACACAATGTTTTAGTTATGCATAGGTATCAAGATAAAAGTTGCTGCTTTTTTAAAAACCATGCGTCACTGTGCATGTCTGATTCTTCTTTCTAAAGATTCTTTTGCAAAGGCATGTATTAAAAGCAGGACCCTCAGACATAACTTGGAGGTCAAACTATTTCATCAAGAAACTAAGAATTTGAGAAAGATAAACTGTGAAACCGAAAACTAAAACTACATGCAAGTGTTGGGTATGAACTTTTTCTGAGACTATAATGATCATTTGGCTATATCGAATTACATTATGGAAAAGTGCACAAATGTGGGAGCAGTTTATAAGATGTTGATTTGGAAATGTGCCTTTTAATGTATCTCAGTAAGAAAAGAAATAACTGAAGAAACCTTAAACTACGTTTTCTTCACTGCCTTGCTGGTCCTCATCAAAGCTATTACCTCGGCAATCAGAAAACTTGGACTATCTGCAGAGATGTTTGGGTTTTTTTAAAAACGTGTATGTACATTTTTCATATGTATCATGGACATTTATTTTTCTCATCTTGGTTGTTTTCTTCCTAGTGCACAACAGATAACTCAGTTGTGATGCAGCTATATAGTCTTTGATAGCTCAGTCAGCAATAAAATCTAGTGACAATTTTGGCACTCTACAAAGAGAAATAAGAATGCTATTAGCAGAAAACTAAACTAACAGTTCTACAGTTTGTAAGCAGCACAGTGCTTTCCCTCTCAGTTTCAGCTGACTTTCCATTTTTCTAACTTCAAAATTAATTTCTGAGTTTATCTTGTTTAATATCTGTTTAATCTATTTCATATTTTCCTTCCCACCCTCTCAAATCTTTCTGCATTCATTGTAGATCTTTTTAACTGGGTGTAATTTTATAACACTGTAAAATGCCTTCATTTTCACTGTACAATTATAGATATTCTTTATAGAGCCTGTATCCATTTCATAACATACATCTTGAGATACTTGTTTTGGTGAACTTTAACTGGAACATCCTCAACTGTCTTTTATAACTCTTTTGGATATCTTTCTTTTGTTTTTCTTTTTTCTTTTGTTCTTTTTTTTTTTTCTTTTTGAAATCACAGTTTCTTTTTTTACAGTTCTTCAAGAAATCAGAAACCTTATTAAAAACTGTCAAAATGGAAAAAACATGTTCTGTGAAGCCAGAATATGTCTGGTTTTATGGTCCATTCTTCCTTTTACACAAGATCAAAGCATCAAGGGACAAGAAAATAGGGTGAGAAAAGTCAATTGAAGCTTGCAGAAATCATGCTCAGGCCAAATATTTTTCCAGTGATTCATCAAAAATGTTGCAAAATGTAGTACTGGATTTTTAATGATCGCAGGTTTCACTGCCAGTTCTTGTAGGACATCCTGTCCTGGTGCGGTGCTTTAAAAAAAAAAAAAAAAAAAGCCGAGTAAATACATTAGGTCAAACCATAATTCAGGGACAACTGGAAGCCACTAATGGGATGGACATACCTCATTATGAAGCAGTGGTTTTTAAAAGAATGTAAATACTTATATTGGTGGTGGTAGAAGGCTCACATTTAATTTGATGGTGGAGAAATTTCTTCTAATTGAACAAGTTCCTGTTTCTTCTCCCAGGATAAAAGAATTCCTCAAAAGGGAGGCAAGTTCAGAAAAGAAGTGGTACAGGCATGACAACAACCATCTCTCACATTTCAGTTCTGCTGAAATAAAAGGTAAAACTTCAGAATTCACAAGATAGTTAGCAACAGGTTACTTGTTAAAGGACACTGATATAGTTTGTAAGGGATCCTTGACATGTGGAACGAAAGGATACACAGAAGAAGCAAAGACCCTGAGCTCTGTTGTCACATTAGGCATTGGTTGAGCAAGACACAGTGATAGTAGAAAATACAAGGTAAAGCAGAAGGGTGTGAGTCAATATCAAAGAAGTTGAAGGACAAAATAATTGTGAATGCTAGTCAAGGTCTATGTAACAATTTATCAAGTAAAATTGAAAGATGTCTGCATGAAATCTTGTATTTTGCTGAACTTTAACATGTACAAACTACTAATACAGAAGGGTTTGTTCCAACAGTTTTTTCCTGTCGGAAATTGCTGCCCTTTTTCTTTCTGGAGGTGGCTATATTTCAGATACACACCTGTTCCTTTTATATAAGGAGTAACACTGCAAGAGGAGCTCAGTCTATGGAGGAAAAAAAGAGGCCTTGAGAGGCTTCAGCTCCTGAGGCACTTGCCTGAGTGCCTTTCCACGGTGCTCTCTGCATAAAAATGAAGCCAGTTCAAACACCGCTGGTTTTCAGCCTAACCACATGTACTTTTCACTGTTTCCTGCTATACCACGTATCAAAAACTTATTTTTTTTAAAAAAAAGTAGAAACAGCAGAACACATGTACAGCTATATAACCTATATATTAATGAGATAAGCATATAGATAGTAGGAGAATAGAAGTAGATGCCAAGAGGTAGCTTCAGAAACTCAGGTTTTGGTTTGAAGGAGCAGAACTGCTACTGAAGATCAGTTTTGCTATCAAAGCATAGGATGCCTGCTATTTAAACTGCATATCACGTTTCTGTATCTATAGCTCACTCTACAATTTATTTTAAAACTGATCCATGACCTTTTTTCATATGGTAGTCTTAAAAGTGAGAATACATAGTTCAGTGCAATGGACCATAGTGTACAACCACATATAACCACAAAGGTTATCTACTAAGGAAGGTATGAAATAGAGAATAAACTTGGAATAAAATGTATGGGAAAACTTTGGCTTTCATACTACGTGGAAAAAGGCAAGCAGAATTGTCTCTTGTGAAACATGGAGTTATGTAATTGAAATTTTAAACATACAAGTTTCTTGGCTTCTCCTCCTTCCAGGATTACTGAGGTAGTGAAGATGGGATTCTACTTGTACTTCTCAAAATGTTATTAATGGCATTCCTGATTGCCAATGGAAATACCTCTGGTGACTTCTGATAGACTGTATTCATTTCTTTTGGGCTGTAAAACACTGACTGTTCCCAATCGTCTCAGTCACTCCAGGAGACAGTTTCCAGTGAAAAATCCATCAAGCTTAACACAGTGCACACACGTGTGTACATGTAAGCAAGAAGTGCCCAGCCTCTCTAATATGATGAGGACTGCAGAGAAATGGGCACATGCCTGCTCCATGGCACTCACCCCCTTCTCTAGTGCTGCTGCTTTGGCAGTGTTTTTGTACTCATTGTAGAGCGGCAATGAATATTATAGTTAATGTGGTATCTTCACCCTGTTATTAAAAGCATCAATACCAACAAAACATGTTTTTTAAGGAAATGTCAAATTCTTACATTACCATAGTTTTCCACATCAGAAGGCATGGAAAGGTATAAGGAAAGAATCTCAGACTAAGTTGGATAGGAATTAGAGTGCAGGAAGAAGAGGGCTAATTAGCTTTGCTCTCTCGGGCTAATCCTTAAGACCAAACAGTGGAGAGACAATAGAAAAGAAGATTTGACAAAGAAGGGGACCCAACTCCCACAATGAAAACCATAGCCTTGCAATTTTTTTCTTTAGATCATGCACCAAGAGGATTCAAGAAAAGGTTGGAGATTTTTATTGCTCTGGGAGGGAAAAACAGTTTTGTTAATACTCTTGCAAATGAAACAGTGGAGAGAAAATACATGGTTTGTTTTGAGACATGCACAGAGGCATTTATTACAACTGTAAAGCATTGTTGATATGAAGCTGTTGTCTTTTTGGTCCAGCAGAAATGTGTCTGAGTGGTAATTTCAGTTTTGATTCCCAACACCTGTGCTGTAAAGGCGATGGCATACAAACAGCGGTTGCACCTGTGAGCTGCTGGCATGCCATGGGAAGGCTTTGTTCCCTTATTTTTGCTCCCTTATTTGTGGGATTTTTTTTCTCTAAAGAAGCACAGTAGTTTTTGATTTACAGTTATTTTAATTATTTTACACTGCAGAACTAAAAGAGAAGCTGATCTCTGATGAGCAGCAGCCTCTGGTTTTCTGCACTGGATAATGGAGGTGAGTGACTGGCTGCTGAAGAGAAGTGAGTGTTGAGGTGTGGGAATTATTAAGGTACTGAAAGAAGGAGTTTTCTACATGTAGGCTGGGGAAAAAGAGGAGATGGATTGGGATAGCGGAGAAGTGGTGGTGCTTGATAGGTTAAGTGGAGGATATGTGGATGAAATCCTGTTCTCTGCTTATAGATGCACAAAAGGATCTGAGCAGCTCTGTGTCCCCATAGCTATGTCGGTATTTTCTGGTACTTGTTGCCTGTGAAGGAGACATTTGTCCATATTTATCATAATATGTCTGTGCTCTTTTGCTCCTCTGTTGGGTGAGTTTGGATTTAGAGAGCTTGCTGCCTTTTTTAGAAGTGTCTGAGGCTCTGATTAGCAAAGCTAATTCTTATCTAGGCTTGAGAGCATGTCAATAAAGCTGTTCCTGTGAATGTCCAAGAAATTCATTCACTCTCTGATTGCTACCAAATATCTTCAGTCTCTAGAGATTTGTCCTAACTTGTGAGCTTTCTGGGGAAGCAGTTGTCAATTAGCTTTTCAGCTGGACTGCTATGGAGAGATGCAAGTCATTTAGAGCTGGATCCAATGTGTATGTGGCCAGCCATTTGGCAGGGGGGAAGCTGAAAGAGAGAAAAGACACAAGAAGCAGAGAGTTTGATACATTCTGGAAAGGCTAGTCTGAGAGCCTGGCTGCCGCAATATTGAACTGAGACCTGTCAGAGAGACACATTTAGGTTTGTATGAGGAATAGTGAGTTGTTCCTCAAGCTCCATAGCTCTCTGAGGTATGTTGTATGTGGCTTTAAGTCATACACACATTTTGGTATGTGGACTGTCAAATAACACAACTAAATGCCTCACCTTGAGTCTTAGTAACCCAGAGATGGATACAGTCCTGGAGGTGCTGAGTGGAGAGAGCTTTGTGGTCAGAAGTATATACAGCTCTGCAGGGTGTTTTGTATCTGCTGATGTGTAGGGAAGAGAAAGCTGGTGATGCTGTGGCTGAATTTTTTAGAGGAAAGTAGTTAATGTCTGCCACTGTAGTCCTTATTGGTCTCAGTCTGTCATGGGCACCTGGGGAGATGGAGGCAATGGAGCTCAAAACCAAAAAGGAACTCATACAGGTGTGTGTATAGGTTAGTGCTTTTCAGAGAGTTCCTCCTTGTCTGTTCATGCAATCTTAAAATGCTGCATATGAATGGAAAATGGTTAAAGTACTGTATTTTTGACTCCTATAGTCAGTTAATTTTGAATTTATGCAAATAGTTCAGCCCTATAAGTAGTTTTATTTTTTTTCTCCTTCTCAAAAGGAAGAAAGAATTTCACCAAGTTTAAAAGAAAAAGAGAAGTTTGTATGGAAAACTTCAGGTTGGAGTGAATTAGTCCAACTCTTGAAAAGGTTTTTATTCCAGATAAAATTGAACCAGCTTGAAGACCAGTGCCTGATACTGGTGTAAGACAGGTGTGCTCATGATTAGAACATGGAGGTGAAGTGTGGTTCTGCTGCCTCAGTGGATCACGCTAACTATAGGAGGCAGAGAATCAGCTGGTATCAGTTAGCCATCAAGATGTATGCCTTCAGCTGGCTTGCTGCCTGGCACACGCCTGTGTAGTAACAAGAGACAGGCAGGACTTCTGAGTACATTAGGAGGCAATTTGACACAGAACCAAGCAGGCAGCACAGAAGATGAAACAGGGAGCTTTAGAGGTAGGCGTAGAGTAAATTACCAAAGCATTTCTCTTTTCCATGTGTTTAATTTGAGGTCTGACTTCATAATAAGTGATCCCATGTGGTGCTTCCTTAAAGTAATACTTACCTATTGTAATCCTTTAAACATTTGGAGATGCCTGAAGTATGAGATCATTTTAATCTATTATCTGGAATGTACTAATCACACTCAACAAATTTCTGAACTGCTATTAAATATTTGAGCGTCATTTTCCCTCCTCATTCCACTCCCCCTGCTCCACCAGGGGTGGAGATATTACTGTTTCTGCAGCAACCTTGGTGTAGATACAGCTGTATCACATATAACCAAGTTGGTGGTGAATGGTGGTTGAATAGAATGTTTTAGCTGAATGTATATGTTTGGACAATGTAAATCAATGGTTTAATATAGTGAGTAACTTTCTCCTCAATTCAGCTGGTAGATTTTAGAGAAAGCGTTACTACAGGGGGAGCAACTTTTTTTTTTTTCTTTTTTTTTTTCTTCCATCAAATGTATGATAAACACAGTGACTGTTGGTTTTTTTGCCAGACAACTTGTATAGCCCTGGCTTGACTCTTGATAAATGTCTTGAAATCACCCTGGGTTGATTGTACTCATTTTGGTGATGTGAAACAAAAGAAACAATGTTCTGTGCTTGTAGGTTTCTTTGCAAGGAATAACACTGAGAATCTGAGGAATGCAAGAGTTTTCCAATAAAAACATCATAGTAATTGCATTCAATGAGTGAATCATACATGTTAATCTTTCAAATATGCTAGCATGGATTTTGTTAAGACTGACTGACTTGGCTAGTGTGATAGGTGCTGTTCTTTAGAAACATACCTAATGATAATGTGTGATCTCAAAGCAAGGTAGGGCCAAGTGAAGCTAGATCTTGGACATGAAACCTCCTGGAACACAATAGTTTGAATAAGCAGATGCTTTTTATTTTGGGAGGTGCTGCACTGCTAGAAGTGGTTTCCATAATTACCATCATGATCCTTACAACTTGGTGCCACTAATAAAAATCAGTCAGTTTGGAAGGGACCTTAGGAAGTTGCCCAACACTAAATTCAGAGCCAGTCTGAAGTTCCTTAATTAAGGAAGCATAATCATTTCCCTAGAAAATTGGTGATGATCTGGTTGGTACAGCTGCATATGCTGTTAGCCTTCATTGTTGTCAGATCACACGAATCACTAATGTTTAACCTCCTGTCCACCACGTCCCCAGAGTCTTTGCAGTGGAGCTGCTGGTCACGCAGTCAATTCCCACTCCAGGCCTGGTACAGCTCTTCCTTTGTAAGAGAACTAGGTTGCTTGAGAGACAAAATTCCTGCTCTTATTTCCCCAGCTGAGCTGTGATGTGCATAAATAGTCTACTGTCTTTTTCCTATTATAATTGGTTGCATAGGGTTGCTGCTGCATACTGGTTAAAAAGTTGCCATGTTCCACCACCAAAAGGATTGTTTTTTATGTCAGAAGCATGACTGTATGGTCTAGACCTGAGAAAACGTGAAGAAAATCCAGATAACTTTGGGGAATTCTCTGAAGCTTTCTAAATGAAGAACACTAGAGAAGTGCAATGCATAGGTGCAAGATCCAGTTTGCTGGTGTCTCCAGTGCTACTTTCAGTAGCAAGAACATTTTTCTCAGAAGTTTTCCATGTACAGCTTTTGATCAGGAGTAACTCTGCTAAAGTAATACCAGACTGCAAGGTGTTTGGACTTACTTAGAAGATTTTTGCCCTGTCATTTGCTTTTATGTTTCTATTTTACCCTGATTTTCCTAAGACTAATCATTATGGGATTCTCTGTATCTTAACTAATACAGTTCAAGTTTTCATTTGAATACAACATGACTTGCCAAAACTGATCACAAAAGGAGACATGCTTGTAGTGAGTAGTAGATAAATAAGAGCTTGATTAATCTGAATACAATCCTAGGCTCAGAACACAGGTTAATAGTGAAATACCAGTTATTCTGTATACTCACACATATATAATGCTATACTATGAACTACTTTGTGTATACAGAATACAATATTATATGCTATGAACTTCAGACTTTGTGTTGCTACAGGGTAGGACATGTGATCCCCACCCAGTGAAGCAGAAATTCCATTAAAGCCCAGACATTAATTTCTTCATATGCTATATGTGTCCAGTGATGTTGTAATTGTGGAAATTAATTGTTTTGATTTTTTTCTTTCTTCCACTTCATTTTTTCTAAATCATACAAAAGCTATGCTATTTTCTGTTCCTGTCTCTTTTGGGGAATATCTTTAATACAAATTCTAATTTGTATTACTTGGTTAGCTCTTGATGCTGAGTGACAGGTGTAAGCTGATTGTCCAGTGCTATTAATTTAATGAAATGCGGAACTTAAATATCTTTCTCTGACAAGTTTCCAGAAATAAATTTCATCTTCATCTGTTTTTTCAGGCAACAAATGAGCAGTGAATAAAAAAAGCCAGTACTTGTCTAGGAGAGAAAATGTGAAGAATGAGACACTACAGCCCTCACCAGTGAAAAACTAATTAAATATTTGAATTCATCCATGTGATCCTTATGAATATTCATGTACGTGGTGTAGGAAATTCAGCCTCAAGAACCAGGAGGCTTCCTGGCTTTTACTTTTTGTGCATGACTGCAGAGGAGGATTTCATGAAGTCCATAGATCACTTGCAGTATGGCTTCGGGAAGAAGTGACTGGGCAAAAACTTGTTTGTTGATCACAAAGTTCTTGGGCAATTTTTCTCTTCTGGAGACTTTGTTCATCCACTTAGAAGCCCATAAGTCTTTTTGGAAGTGTGTGAAAGAATCTTTTCAGGTAATAGTCATATTTAAAATGTCTTTCCATTGCTTCGTCGACCTGTTAGGGTTGATATCAATGTGACTGTTGGATCTTTGCCCTGTATTCCCCTTGTTTACTGAATTCTATCTAAATTCAGTCCTTAAAAGCTTGCTGGATCCCACATGTGCCTGATATACAGATAGTCCTGCTTCCTTCCTCCCCATCATCCCACTTTGCTGGTAGCGCAGCCCTCTTGTGCTGGGACCCCTGGTGCCTTATGCAACTGCTGGTAGCCTCCAGCCAGAGCCTGTGCATGGAGGCTTTGTCTATGGGGTCAGTAGAGTAGACCAAGGGCTGTTGTTTTGTTCTCAGCAATGGCAAGCCACTTACACGTACTTAGGAAAATGCTGTCTTTTGAAAGCATATTTGTTCTTGGTTTGTACTAATATTACTGTGTTTCCCTTCACCTTTCTATCAAGATTCAAGTTTAGCCTACATTTAAGCAGCTCTTTCTTGCTTACTGTGACTGAGTTCACAACTACCATGGATCAATAGAGCCCAATTATGACAAATCCCTTGTCATTCTGCAAGGAATGAAGAACAAATGGAGAAAACAGTCCTTTGAAAACAAGAACCTGAACTCAAACTTTAAGACAAATAAGAATCCCTGCATGTTCGGGTTTTGTCATTTGTTTGTTGTTTGTTTGTTGTGTTTTTTTTTTTTTTAATAAACTCCACTTTTTCACTCTAGTTTTGGAATTGAGTTCACTATTTGTGCATGCCTAGGACTGGCCTTACTCTTGGTACAGGTTTTGGATTGTCATCCTACAAGTGGTGAAGCTATTTTTTAAACCTGTAACAAAGTGATCTATTCATTCTTCCCTCAAAAAAGTAATTAAAAATTTATATTTTGGTGTATTCTTGGGACTTTAGTTTGTCGAAGTATTTCTCAATTTCCAGTAGACTATGATACCATTTGGTTTTGTATGTAAGAATTTCTATGAGATTTCAAACTCTTTACATTGTCTCCAGGCTTGCTTTGTTACAGATTCTGCTGCCACCCCCCCACACACCCCCACCTTGGGTATATTCTTCATTCTTAATTTTCCTTTTAGACTGACTGCAAGCAAGTAGTCTTAACAATCAAGGTGGTAGTTGTTTACAGGAACCTTCTGCCTGTAAACTGGCACTTGATTGCATTCAATTTCTTTGAAATTAGAAAGCTGCAAAAATGCTTTTTTTTTTTTCTGTTGGGCACTTCTCTCTTTTTGTAGTATTGAAGACAGTTTATGAGCTTTAGTCCTCAGTTTGTGCCACTGAAAGCAGTGTCTCCTTCAGTTTTTGAATTGGTTTCAGGGTAATTCCATCTGCTGGTTTAAAAAAAAAAAGGAGAAAAGAAATATTTCTGGCAATAGATATGATGCATATGCAAAACTGAGACCCTCAAGGACTTTTTCAATTGAAAAATAAAAAGCATCACAAAATTGGCTCCTTTCAAGGCTTCAGAGAAGGCGCAGGTATGATAAAATCCTAGGCCCTGTAATTTCCTGGCTCTCAAGTATTTATTAAAGTGTATTTATCAAAGGTAATTCTTGACTGCCGGTCCTCTCTGCATATAGATCTCATACGAACTTCCAAAACCCGTTCTTCCTATTTTCTTTCCCACTCCAACCCCAAGTTTTGTTCTAGATGCTTTTGACTTGATGAGACACATCAAACGATCCTACTGCTGACCCTTGTGGGGGAAGCGATGTTTTAGTTAAATTATTAAACACAATATCAATACAAGGTGATTTTGCTTGTATTGGAGGCTTCTTCATAGTAAAACCACAACTGTATTCTGATTCTTTATGAACAAGACTGATATACAGATACTTCAAGGTTAGGGTAAAGCTGGAGGATACCTTTATCAGTAGAGAACATATTCCTTCTGAATCTCCCCAAGGAATGTGCGGCTATATTGTAGCTTTGGCTGCCTTTGTCCCTTACAAACTAAGTATTTGCACATTACAACACACTGAATTGTGGCAGTTATTGTTCGCTGACATTATTTTTAAATTGGGATTTAGGGTGACTTACAGCCTTTTTAAAATGGTAGTGAATGTATTTCTTCTTGCACCTTTTTAGTGCCAAGTGCTTTGTATGGCAGGGTCATTTTTGGAAACTGTTGCTGCTGTTACTAGCTTAAGTATACAGTAGTGGAGTAGCTCAAATCAGGGATAGTTGCCTGTGAGCTATCTGCTAATACTTGGTTCATGCAAGTACTTACTCATACTTGCTTGGTTCATGTGGTTCCCTGGTCCATGAATAGTTCAAAGAACTTCAGTGGCTCTCTAAATTGGCTTAAAGAATGATGGAAAAACATGTCAAAACCTGATGTTAACTGGATTGTCTTTGTTTTCCATTTGACATTGTTTTACATTGTTGTTAAGTTGTTTAGCTATCCAAATAGGTTGGTGTTTAGAGAGGGGAAAAAATAATGGGAAAAGTTAACATGACTTTAGTATTCAGAAAAGCTGGAGTTTAAATATTTGTCCCAACTCTGCAAAGACTCTTCTGCATTCCAGTGGACTGTACAATAGCATTTTCCTTATGCTTCTCTGTCTTTTAGAGTAACAAATTCTGTTAGGGTTTTTTTATTTCTAAATATATGCGGGAGAATTCATAAGAAAACTGTCTAATTATCTTATTTTTAAAAAGTTGGTGGGAGGGGAGAAGAAAAGAGAAAAAAAAAAAGAAACCAAAAAACCAAACAAACAACCTCAATCCCCCTTGCCATGCTCTTCTGAAATGCCCATGCCTTTGTTTATATTGCATAATTAAAAGAGGATGTTGGCTTTTTATAGGAAATTAGGAAAGCAATCAATGCATAATATAATAAATTGCTTTAGGATGTGTTGAGAAATGCCGTAAGAATGGGACAGGTACAATGTTACTCTTGGAAAGTGAACAAAAGATCTGTCTCTTCTTGCTCCACAAAACCAATGCAGTCAGTTGCTGAATAAGGAAGAGCTAAGATTGTTGCAAATTCTGGTTTCACTAAAGAGTGGGAGTCCGTATAGCTGAGAAGAAGAGTAGGGCTGTGACAGCCTCCCAAGTGCAATGTGAGACTGAGTGTTACAGAGATGATACTGCCATGAACAGGAGACATAGGAGGGGGACTGTTGATTTGCTGCTGGCTAGACTGGTTCCAGAGTGCTTTGGTTTTTAATATGTGGTAGATTAATATTTTTGAAGAGAATATTGTCTGGTTGTTTTGACCACCCAGAAGGCCAGTGACAAGAATCCTCCAAGTAAGTGGATTGGAGAGATCAACAGTGAACCTTGAAGACAGTTTGGTGTTGGCCATAATGCATGAGGGTATCTTGGAGCTGTGTATAGAGCCCTGGAAGCACTTCTAACCATCTGCTTCCTTGGGGAACAGAAAGATCATATTTATCAAAATGAAATATTAACTGTACTAGCATTTTTCCTTTATGATTTCTGGGACAGTCCTGTCAGACAAAAATGTATCAGCAGAAGCGTTAGTGTATCTGAATGGGAGTGTAGGTAATGGTTCCATCAATTTCATCTCCTTATAAAGACCACAAATTATATTTGTTTGATAATAATTTGGGGGGGGAGGAAATCCCAAACCACATACACAATTCTTCCTTTTGTATTTTATTTGTGGAATCATTAAATCAGCCAAAGCCCACCCCCAGTAACTTGCATGCATCCAGTTCCTGAAAGCTGAGATCCTGAAAAATTTAATATAATTGTAAGAAATACAGGCTTGTCATTCTTAAATTTGACAGGCAATTAGGTCAATGAGAGCCTGGCCACTGTTGCACTCTTTAAGTAACTGAATTTTAAATATAAAATGAGCCTTCAAATTATGCCAGATGCAGTAGAAAATTGTCTTACCGTTATGGCTGCTAACTTGAAATACCTTAAGTTACTGCATGTATATTTTTAAAGCAATGGAAGAGTGTTCCAAGAGTATGTTCTTAGCATGGATACATTGGGCTGTCTGCCAGTACCTTCTGGGGGAAACTTATCTGTAAGCTTTTTCTAGTAACTCTGGTGTACAGTGATGACTTCATAATGAACACAATTAATTGGATTTTTGTCAGAATCAAAAATACTTTTCAGTTTCATTTTAATTGTTCTATTAAGTCAATGAGATGGCTTTAACTGTTGTTTGTTGATTCAGCAATGAGTGAAAGCAATATCAGCCAATGAGGCAACATTTAGTGGATCAAACTGATCAAGGAAGTTGCAGGTGGTAGAAAGCAGCATCCCATCCCGTATCACTGGTGGTCATTTAGAGTGTATTTTTTACAGCTAGGTTGAAATAGGAATCAGTTTGCCAGCCCACAGCATACAGACAGATATGGATTAGTATTTTAATGTCTCTCATCAAAAAACCTCAAAAGAACAAATGGATGAAGTCTTCCAGTATGGCAGCATTATGAGCTGCAGTGGAATAGAGTGTTACTACTGCTCAATCTGTCTAAAAGCTGAAAAAGTGTGCTATAAGACAGGAATAATTCCTGAGTTTTCACAGATTTCTTGGTCATTGTCACTAGCAAACTCTTCATGTCATTGCATGTGAGCTGGACAAAACCTTGTTTGTGACAATAGTGAGATCAAAACTGGAATAGTCAAAGCTTCAGTGCTGATCAACCCTGTTAATTTGCATAGACTGTGTCCTAGCCACAGGCATGCTTTCTTAACAGATTTCTGTGTTCATGGAATAGTTCCACTCCATTAGAAAGAAAGGAAATGCAAGAGATTTTGAAGTATCCAAGCTGCTACTGGATACCTTCTAGAAGAAAAGGATTAGCAGCCTGGGAGAGAGGGAGAGATATTTGGAGTTACTGTAGAAATAGAAACTATGAACAACGCTATTTCAGCAAACTGATCAAGTAGGAGCACATAGGTGAACTCTACTGTAAATACCAGATCTCTGGGGCCTCTCACCTTGCTCTGATGCTAAGGCAAGCTGATTAGGTGGGAAAATCAATGCAATTTATAATGCAATTGAAAGCAACTTGACATCAGCTTAAATGTTAACTATTAAAAAAATCATCATCATTGGGAATAATATTTTTTCTTTATGCTGATAACATGACAGGTTTAAAAACTAACACAGAATTTAAGTGGTTGGTGGACATCTTTAACCACAGCGCTCTCTTGGGCTGTTCAGTGGTATGACCTAAAGATCTGCTTTAGCAGTGTATGACTGTAAGTGAAAAAAGTTGAAGTAGTTACCTAAACATTGAGGTGTTACCAATTCTGAGAAATACTCTTGTGACATACAGAATCATCTAGGTTGGAAAGGACCTTGAAGATCATCTAGTCCAACCGTTAACCTAACACCGACAGTTTCTGACTACACCATATCCCTCAGCGCTATGTCGACCCTATTCCTAAACACCTCCAGGGATGGGGACTCCACCACCTCCCTGTGCAGCCCATTCCAACGCCTAACAACCCGTTCTGTAAAGAAATACTTCCTAATATCTAGTCTAAACCTTCCCTGGCACAACTTGAGGCCATACCCTCTTGTCCTATCGCTTATTACTTGGTTAAATAGACTCATCCCCAGCTCCCTGCAACCTCCTTTCAGGTAGTTGTAGAGGGCGATGAGGTCTCCCCTCAGCCTCCTCTTCTCCAGACTAAACAACCCCAGTTCCCTCAGCCGCTCCTCGTACAACATGTGCTCCAGACCCTTCACCAGCTTCGTTGCCCTTCTCTGGACACGCTCGAGTAATTCAATGTCCTTTTTGTAGTGAGGGGCCCAAAACTGAACACAGGAATCGAGGTGCGGCCTCACCAGTGCCAAGTACAGGGGTAAGATCACTTCCCCATCCCTGCTGGCCACGCTATTTCTGATACAAGCCAGGATGCCATTGGCCTTCTTGGCCACCTGGGCACACTGCTGGCTCATGTTCAGCCAGCTGTCAATCAACACCCCCAGGTCCCTCTCTGACTGGCAGCTCTCCAGCCACTCCTCCCCAAGCCTGTAGCGCTGCTGGGGGTTGTTGTGGCCCAAGTGCAGCACCCGGTATTTGGCCTTGTTGAAGCTCATACAGTTGGCCTTAGCCCATCGCTCCAGCCTGTCCAGGTCTCTCTGCAGAGCCTCCCTACCCTCGAGCAGATACATTTCTTGTGAAACTTGGATATGAGTAGATATGTGTTCGTAGCTCCCTCTTCAATAATTTGAAACTATGCTGTTGTGTCTTCCCTCACGTAATAAATTTATTTCTAAGGAGGAGGAACTCTGAATTGAATGTAAGGACTTGAAGCCCCTCCCCAATTACAAACGTGCCATTTTCTGCATGAGTATGTGACTTGCAGAATGTCCTAGCTCTAAAACATGTAAATCAATTATATATCTAGAAACACTGCTGTCTCTCCTCAGTGATAGCACTGTTCCTCATCAGGCAAGTCACGTTTACTTAACCACTGTGTACTCCTATACATGTCACTGCAATCAAACGGTTCTGAGCACATGAAGAAAACATCATGCACTTTGGTCAATAAACAAGATAGTTATCTTTGAGCTAAAATCCCAAATTATTTCCTTACTCCAACCACCAGGTTTCTGTTTGGGAGGGGAGGAGGACCCCAGAACAAAACCCCCCAACCATCCGTTCTGTATTGCCTCCCTGTTTCCCTGGCAAGTCTTGCATCCACATGGGAATTAGCATCTCTTTAGGTGAGAAGGCTCTGTTCAGTTTGTGGACATCCAGTTGGTGCTCACCTGCTGCCTCGCAGGTGAGGCTGTAATGGTGCAGACCGGCTTGACATCCATAACAGTATATGTCACCACTAAAACTGCATTTTAATTTCCAAGAATAAAATATTTTGTATTACTTGGGAGGAAAAAAAAAAGGCAAGATGCCAACTGATTCCAAAAAGACTGTCACAAAGACTTGAGGTTTACTGAATATACTGGGTGTTTTCAGCAATGCCTTTGAGGTTCACCCACTAACAATACTTCTGAAAAATGTCTTTAAAGTCTGCATCTTATTCTTTTGATGGATTACCAGAATCTCAGGCTCATGCCTGAATTTAGTGCTACGTAATCTGCAGCTAGGGCAGAGAAGGAGGAAATGAGATGAGAATGCCTGAAGAAACTTTAGTTGTCCTTTCTTTGATGTATTTCGCAATTTTAGCATGACTTCATAGCTGGCAGTATACAATATATACAAGACTCAGAGAGCCAACACAGCATGACAGCCTGAAACAGAAGTATGTGTTACATACCAAGAGAAAAGTGAACTAAACATGTCAGAAGTAACTGCAAAGTTCAGGCAAAGTTGTTATGAAAGTGCTGATTGTGGCTCCATAGTTATGAATTGACTTGGTTTTTATTTCTGAAGAAGATATTAAGTCCCTGTAATATCTAGAAAAAAATAGAGCACTTCTACTCTCAGATTACAGAAAAGAATAAATAAAAGTTATGTTGCTTTTTTGTATAGCGTGTGTACCTGGCTGGTGGTTCTTGTGCCTTCTGAAATAACACATTTTACTTATTGTTAGATTTGGAAGATTTATTACTTTCATGTATAAATCTCTATATACAACTTGTAATTAGGTCTAAGACTAACTGGAGACCTCGCTAGACAAACATGCTATGAACAGAGATTGTTAGACACCCTAAATATTACGGGAAGAAGAGTAGCCAGCTGTAATGTATCTTGCTAAGCAAAAAAGGGAAATTGCCATGTAACAAATGTTAAGCAAGTGATTTAGTACTACTTCAAGAGCTTCTTTCAGGCATATGGTGCTGTGATGGGTGCTTCAACCAGTGTTTTGCTAATGAAGTTAAACATCAGTGGGCAGTAGTAATGAATTTTAGATTTATTACATAGCCATGTAATCTTGGGATGACTGTGGACACCTGTGCATCAGGGATCGTTTGCTGTCACTGGTAAACCTGAGGTAGTCATGAAAGGTGGTTAGAAAGATTCTTCGCAGCTTGCCTGAAGGGGGAAGCACAGACAAACGTGTTGCTGTTCCTACCCCCAGTTCAGCAGATCTTTGAGTGTTTGGGGCTTCCAAGATTCAGTTATTTTAATAGCAAACGTGGCACATCGTGAAGATTTTGTTTTTCATCTGTACTTAGGTCTGATTGCTTCACTCACAAAAATGTTGGTGTGTTAACCACTTCTTTAAAAATGCTTGCAAACACTAGAGAACTGACATTCCGAAGATGGCAGGAAGCAGCTTCTTGACTGTCCATCAGTGGCAATTGTTACAAAATCTCTCACTCACTTTTGTGCAACAGGATAAATTCTGGGAACAATTTTGGAAGTGAAATTAGAAGAAAGGCAGTAATTCAACTAGCAGAATTCTCATTTGGCATGTAAGGTGGGTGACTGTTTTGTTCTTTCTGCTTTTGCTTTGTATTGACCAGTAGAAAATATAACTTTATTTGGCAACATTAGAAATCTGATATGGGATTCCTGTAGCTTCTTATTAACTTTTTCCTATGCGTGTATGTGCTCAAATGGGTGTTTGCAACCTAACCACCGAGTTCAACTTTTTATTGGTGGAGGAAAAGTCAAGTCTGTCCTGATGACTTAAGTGGATGCTTCTATTATACTGAAAGACAAAGGACCAAGATCTCCACTGGTTTTACTTTACAGACTATAGTTCTGTTTCATCTGTAGACAATTTGGCTTCAGGAAGGAATGCATGGTCCTGAAACAGTACGATACAGTGACCAGTGCAAAGGATGAGATGTGATCTCAGATGCAGGTCTGCTATTGCGCTGTGAAGCTGAAATCCTCTTTTGTTGAAAGATTAAGATGCTGTCTGTTACCTCTTACAGCAGTACTTATAGTTTGATTTCCAGCTTCTCAGCCAAGTATCTGTTGTCAAAAGCATTCATGACTAAGGGAAAGGATTAAGGATTTTGCCAAACAAATAATAAAAAATAAGACTATCCATGTTCATTCTTCCAGATGAAGATTATATTAAAGACATATTTAGGTAGCATGGTTAAACTTAGTTTTGTGTTTGTTTTGTTGTTTTTTTTTATTTAAAGTGTATTTGCATTTATAATAGAGCTTTTCTAATTGGCTGGTCACAAATTATATTAATTGTTTAAGAAACAGCATATGATAATTTGAGACAAGTGTATATAACATATTGAGTGTAGCCTCCAGTCCCCTTACTTCAAGGTACTCTAATTCATTATGATCCAATATATTATACTGATAGTGCAGGGAGATGCTGAGAGATATGTGATAAGCAAAGAGCTTTCTCTCTGAGTTAAGTAGTCTTACCCATTTTATGCATACTCCTCAATTTATGGCAAAGGTAGAGTGGACTAGTGTTAAGGTAAAAATGTAGTCAGCTGTACAAAGGCTGAAGCCTAATATGTGATCATGGGCAGACAGAGTAGAGGCTAGGCCTCAGCCAAAGAGGAATTTTTCCTGTTCTCAGAGGAAGGAGGCCTTATTCCCTGAAACATAGGTGTTCTGCTTATTTAAAAATCATTAGGAACACACTAAATCCAAAGTTTAAGACTGCTGACTTGCCAGTTGGAAATCCAGCATTGTGCACTGTGACAAATACAAGAAGCGAGTTCTGTTTTGGAGGAGAATAGCAGCTGTACTATTCCAACAAAACATCAGAACATAGCTCCCTTTTACATGCTTCCAAAACATGTCATAACTAATTCTTCACCTGCACAAAGTCCAAGCTCTATTAGGTTTAGTGAATTGTGTTTGATAAGCAAACAGTGCTGAGTTTTTTCATGGAGGAGATGAGGTGACTATGTGGCATTATAAGCTCTTATTCCTCTTTTCCCAGGTTGCTTTGTCTAACAGACAAGCTTGACATCTCTGGTGAATGAAGATTTCTTTCCTGTGCATTTCACAAGTTTATTGAAAAAATTATGATGATAAAAGTTCATGGTTACAGGAAACAGGAGAATTGTCATCCAAAGCAGCCTTTGCTGAAACTGAGTGAGATGTATCTTCCTCCTTTCTGCTTTTGCCAGTACCTCTACAGGGCTTAAAATACACTTGTTTTGATAATAGAGACTGTTGCGTAACTAACATCTGAGAATGAAGTAAAGTATTTAGTGGATTTAGAGTAAATCTAAAACTTGGTCCAGCAACCTGATTTTCAGTATAGAATCTCTGGATTCATTCCTTCTCTTGATAGTGTTCATTCTTGCAACTAATTTCTCATAAATTACCATAAATTCCTTCCTAAAACTTTAAACTAAAATAATACTAAACAATGGGAGCCAATTTGTTGTTTGTGTAACATTCTGCATACGCAATACTACTTCAGGATTTCCAAACTGACTCAGCATCCTTTGACAAACAAAATGCAGTCTTGATAACTGAGCGGCAAATCAAAACAACTACCCTTCCATTTGAACATCCTCTGTTAACTCATTGACACTGATGTAAAATATTTCACTGACCCACTCAATATGAGTAAACGGAATGTGCTCAAATGAGAGGAAATAATTTTGGAGAGAAGTCCACGAGGAACTCATAAGAAAGTGTTGAATTGTCTGATGTGCAGATATGTGATGACTGTAAAATAATGACAGAAGAGATTAATGAAACAGACGGTTGTGTCATGAATTAATCAAATGTCAGGATACAGTCTAGAGCGGTGGGAAAGATGGTTTGCATATACTCAGAGAACTGTGCCAAATGTAGTTTAGAAATGTCTCTGTGGAGAACAAAGGGCTGAGCTGATTGCAGAGTGCCCTGATGGCACCGTTGTAGAGAGATTGTTGAGTGAACGATCTTGGTGTGAGATGGTATCCTTCTTTCAAAGTACCAGTAGCTGTGAATGGTTTCCTGGCAGAGAGGGTATGCGGTGAGGTATCTACCAGAGAAGGCAGTGATGTGAAAAGTCAGTTTGGAAAGAGTGGGTATTTGAACCTCTCTGGAAAGGTTGCTGTAAAGCTCAGAGTTAAAATACTCTGCAAATTTGGATCCCTGTATTACGGTGGTGGCTGGAAACCTAATAGTAACGGGACCATTTTGTGTACCTGAAATGTATTGTATCATTTCATATGGCCGTTTTGTATATATGTCCTCAGTTCATACCATGCTGCCGATGAAACAACCTTGGGTTGTTTTTTTTTTTTCTTGACATGCCCCCTCCCCCTATGCTCATACTGTCTGATGTCTTAATCCTTTCTTTATCAAAATGTAAAACCTCTGGTGGCAGAAAACATGCTGAAAATTTGAATGGGGCATTGTCTCACCCCACACGCAATATTTGGCAGCCTCAGAGTGACTGTAATCACAGCTGCTTTCAAATCTGCTTGCTGTCAGAGGATCTCCCGCAGGCCCTGTGAAAGCCAACGTTAAGACCAGAGCAGGAGCAATAAACTTCTGTCTTCCATGGTTATAGACATCCCAAAGCCTACTCAAAGGTGTGCTTAAACTGTAGCCAAAATCATCACTTTTCAGTTGGAGTTGCAGAGGTGGAAAAAAACCTTTCCCTTGATATTGTTAATGGATCAGTGTTGAAGAAATCTGCAGTGTAGTGATTTACTTACTCGGTTTAGCATCTTTCTTCAGAATTCTTGTGTTGGGAAAATATTGATTACAGCTAAGACCCTTTTTCAGTGCATTCAACTAAAGAACTTTTTGGGAGACCACGGATTTCTGTCCTTAGATGTTGGCCCCTCCGTTCCCATCCTCATACTTGCAAAATTATCGGTTCTGTCACCCTATGGTAATTTCACCCCATGGGAATGTCATGATCAGACCCATGGATAAGTAGGACTCTTGCAACACATTGAAAATATAAACCAAACCCGTTACTCTTTCTGAAGAAGTTGTACAGTTCAGTCTGGGTCTTGAGAAACCCACACAAATGTTCCTCTTTTTTTATGGGGCTAGTTTTAAAGTTGTTTTAAATAAATAAATTTATAAAAACCTAATGAAAAGGGATCTCTTTCTTTACAAATGGTTTAATCCCGCTGCTAGAGAGGATGTAATCCAGATGACTCTTTCAGAGGACAGGAAGGATTTCTGCCAATATTATTATATTGCTGAAAGATTCACCAGGCAGCCTTCCTAGCTGGGGAAAAAAAAAAAGTATTACAGTATCACTATTAGTTTTACCTCCACTTTCCACCCCCAATCCCCCTTTCTTAAATCTTTTGAGAAACAAAAAGGCAGCAGGGGTTCAAGTGAAGACCTTAAAAGGAATTTCTCATTAGTTTTAAAAGGTAGCTTTGCAAACTTTTGGTAAAGCAGTTAACTGAAACTTGACGTAATGTGGCTTATTTTCATTTAACAGTGTAATGATGTGGTGATAGAGTATGGCCATTTTACCTAACTGTATCTTTAGCAAGAATTCCGAAAGTTTTGATTTGAAGAAATAGAAGTTGTCCAAACTTAACATGTAATAATAAAGGTTTTGAATAACTGAACTCATCTCTTCGTGTGGTCTTACTTTTTTTTTTAAAAAAACCAAACCCCAAACATTTGCCCCAGCTTTTATATTTTTGGCTTTATTTGTTCTACACATTATTCTAGAGGTTGGGGGGCCTTGTGCCTTCAGAAAATTATACCAGATGTTACATGCTTCAAAAATCCACGTTTTCTGAATCCCTTTTGTGGTTGCGTGAGTTGTTTAAAACATTGTGATTAGCGTCATACCTAGTGATCATAAATCACAGTTTTCTGTGATCAGGCATTTATTTGCTGACATTTTATTTGTTCATCATTCAGTATTGCCAAATTTTAGTAACACTGTGGAAAATGCACCGTACTAAAGCTTTGTTCACATAAACTTCTTTGAAACATAGACTTTAGACTGATTGAGCAAGTCATAAAAGCAGCATCAAATGAATGAACACTTATAATCGTTCTCTGTTATTTCAGAGGTAAGATTAGCACAGATGCATACCTTGAGCCCATCTCTCTATGGGAAGGCATTATATGAAGTATAGTAAACAAAAATACAATTTTTGGGTTCTTCTCAGCAGAGATCAGATGGAGTAGCTGGAAGAGCACAGGCCAATATCTGATTTCATTCTAGCATTAACTTGCAACAGCTCATGGACTATTTTAGGAACCTTTTTTGTATTGTTGGGGCTCAGTTTCAAATAGTGATGCAAAGGAATGAGTGCTCTTGGCAGGCAGAAAATTTCCCCAAATTAGAAATGAAATTAGACTAGCATAAATAGTGTTACAACAGTAAGGTTAATCAGGAAATGGAATAATTTGTGGGAAAGGATTGTTAAAGTGTCAGTGTCAGAGACGTTCCCGGACTGCACATAGTGTAGATAGTGCTTCACTGAAAAGGAAGGGATGGGAAAGTCTCTTCTTCCTCAGTAACTGTAACACAAAGCACTGCTGCTTTTGTGCTTGTACATTCTTTTTCATTTAACAGCAAACTTCTTGGTGAAGATCAGAAAACTCTTTACATAACCACTTCCTGGTATGTCCTTGAGTTGCTGATAGCTCAAAGGAGAAGCTTTTTTTTTTAAGTGTGAGTACTCTCTTCCTGTTCATGGCTTGTGTGGGATTGTTTGTGGCTGATTATTATGTATAAAGTGTAAGTAAAAATTTTAATGATTTTTGTATGTACAAAACTATGACCAAATGCCTTTTTCTGCTGTCAAAAGTTGTCACACAAAAGCACTTAGAAATGACCACCTGACTTAAGAAATAGATCTTGAATCTCTTTAGTCTGATATTCTGTCTTCACTGGTGACTAATACCAGACTGAGAGAGAGATGCATGAACTTCCAGTGTATGTTAAAGTAGGACAGTTTCAAATTCCTGTAATAACAAAGTCCTTTTCTCAAAACCTATTCTAAAGATGTAATGTTATTTCCAGAGGTAATACTGGTATTTTGTACAAGGATGTGCCACCATTTTATAAGGAAAAATTAAACCAACTTAAGGAACAACTTCATAGGTTAAAACAGTGAGAATTGAATGTTCAAGTGAGGAACACTTCAGTCAAGTGACAGCATTTCAACTGAAGTGTCAAAGCACTGAGTTGATCACTTTATCAGCTTTTAACTGTGTTTTTTTCCACATCTCTGGATGAACAGCTGAGAAGCTGTACCTGTAGCGTCCATACCCATTTCTGAATGTGCTGGTTATGGCTGTACAGTTTCTTCCTTGATGAAATTATCCTTCCACAGTACTAAAGGTATGTCTAAAGTGCAGGTCTTTGGAGTGCCTTCAGACTACCATGCCACAGTGTGTAGTTGGCTGATTTCAAGTCTGTTCGCAGTAGAATGAGGCATAGTATCATCCCTCCTCCCTCTTTTGCATCAAAAGAAGTCTAGGCACATGGGCCAGACTTGAGGCACACAAAGTATGTCCAGATTTAGCCTAAGTCAGAAAAAAATCGGTATCCTTTCCATGAAATGGTATTTGTGTCATCAATAACTACATTTGATTTTAAAAAAAAAAAAAAAGCAGCCAGTTGCATTGACCTTTTAATGATTCGGAAAATAAATGCCAGTTTCTAACCAACATTTTTGTTCCTAGCTTGTTAGAGTCCCTGACTAATATTGCACATCAATGTTAGGACCTTCAAAATAGCCTAGCAAAATTGATTCTTCCTTGCCTGGTTTTCAGGTAGCAGGGGAAGATAGAAAGGGCCATTTCCTTTAAAGACAAATCTATTGGCTACTGGTTGTCCTACAGAGACTCCAACAGTCCGTCTGGCAATGAAGTGGGGAGAGACTACAATAAAATTAGTGTCCTAAAATAAGAGACAAAAGTTGAAGATAGGAATCTTTTTTTCATTGTAGTTCTTCAGCTTCTTATTTATTCATTTTGTGCTTCAATTGTAAAACTGGAATATGGTAGTGATAGGGATTTATGTTCTCTGTTAATGTGAGCCGCAGTTAAAACCTCATGAAAGGACAGATAAAGAAAAACCAAACAAACCAGGAGTTCATTTGTTTTCATAACACAGTGGATCACAGTGGTAGCACAAATAGGACAGAGGAGAAGAAAATGGAAAACCAGGACTACCTTCAGCAGACTGAGTGGGGAGGGTAGAAAGTTACAGGTAAAATTGCATTTGATTGTTTTGTTCTAAATTCATACATTGGCCAGAATCCCTGATACAAATTCTTCACACTGGAAAAATGTTTCTCAGGGGAATCTATCTTATTACTTTTTTTCCATTTTGATGAAAAAAGTAATGATATGAAGTGGAAAATGTCAAGTAAAATTAATCTAAATATTGGTCTCATGTAACACAATAGAAAACACATTTTACTGTGTGGTGGTATTATTCACTAAAGACCTTAAGTACAGGTGTGCCAAACTGTCAGAACATGTTTTATACAACTGATCGATTTTCCTTTGCTAGAAAATGCTGCAGTCCCTAGGGCTTGTTCTCCCCTTGGACCATGACCTAGACAAGTTTTTAAACACTTGCTGAACAAGACCTACCACTCTGTTCCTTTTCATACCTATATACAGTCCCAAATGAGGATATTCTCCACCTGTGTAGTGTGGCTCTATTACTGCAGTGCCTAAGCATCTCACCTGGACCATTTCTGCTTTCTAAAAGACAGTAGTGTGAAAGTGAGGGACAGACACCATAGAGGTGGTGCGACAACTGCAACCTAAACATAGATACAGTTTGCTTTCATTGCATGTCTACAGCAAGTCTGTCTGTGTGTGTCCTATCCCCAAAGTATGGATGTGGAGCAGGTAATGGAGGTCTGCAGCTGGAGTCTGCTGCCTGTGCTCCCTGAGGGTGTCCCTTGGGGACCTCGCTAGAAGAGAGTTGTTCATCAGTGGTAAGGCTAAGATGCAACTGTTGTACTCCAAACCAGAGAGTTTCTTATTTCGTTAACTGGAAGGTAGAAAGCATACGTGCTGATGGGCTTAGATGCTTCCAAGTTAAGCAATTAATCTTTGATGAAAATTTGATGCTAAATTTGTTACCAACTTTGATTTTTAGATTTTTGGAATCCCTTTGGTAATGTAATCCAAGATACACTGGAAACCCTTTCAAGAGCAAGAAATTAAACCCATATTTGCAAGTCTTGGCCAGTTTCCTAAATGCTAGAATGTCCTCCCTCTTGGAGTCTATTTTTCTGAAATGGAGCACTGCTGATTATGTGCTGTTTGGATGACAGCTTGGGAAATTTGTAAGAGGAGTGAAGGGTGACCTACTTGTATCTTAAATTTTTTTTCTGTGTTCTTTGTGAAGATGTTCCAGTTTAGTAGTTGATTTTAATTTATTGACACCTTGTCAAAAAACTTTTTGCCACAAATAGCTCTTTTCCAAGTAGAAAGCAAATAACTCTTTAAGTGGAATGTTTATATTAAAACAATTGTGACTGATGTGTCCAGCACTGCTACTTAGTTACTGCTGTTTATATACACTTTCCACTGTTTGGAAGAGCCATATTGTCTCAGATCACCTTCAGTTCTCACTTAAGAATCTTTTGGGCTTTTGCTCTGATAGATACCAATTGTCTTTCTTGAATTTTAAACTTAGTCACATCTATACACACACGTATTAATTAGGGTCAGTGTTGAAGATGGATTTTAAGAATTAAAAATAGCGTTGTGGCCACAGCATTTGATTCTTTCAGGGTTAGAAGGATATGTAGTTCCTGTCAGCAATGTTCTCTGAAGTATCTTTGTTTCAAGGTCTATGCATTTGTTCATAAATAAACGTATCTATGCATATTTATTTATGTCTGTAGACTTTTTCTCCCACTGGTGAGAATAGCTGGCTTACCTTCAATACACAACAAGCAGTCAATTTAAGTACAATTCAAATTCACTTCTGTTTTTCTTAGCTAATGAGTAGCAAGTGATTTGCCAGCCCTAATTATGGCATTAATGTGTTTCCAAGAGACACAGAGAGAATAAATGCCATTAAATTCTACAGTGGCTTAAAGCAGTTTGGTGTAACTGTGTTTAAACAAAGCAAAATGCAGCCTCTCTTTGTTACATGCAGTCGGTGGTGGCAGCTGAGGTTTTTTTGTATGACAAAAAGCAGGCAAACTAAATGTCAGATTAGAACTGTCCTGCAGAAACCTAAAGAACTATTTTTATTTATAAATTTATTTTTATTTGGTAATTTTATTTTTACAAACTCTTCAGAAATGCATATATCAGCTCTCTGACGGCATGTGATGTTCAAGGTTGTGCAGTCAACTGAGGGGGCTGTATAGAAAATAGAATAAAAAACTGAGGTTCTTTGTTGCATATGCTTGAGGAGTATAACAAAGTAAGTGGGAAAAGATGAGCATGGGTCTTTTTTTTTTTAAAGTTGGTTGGTTTTTTTGGTTGGTTGGAGTTTTTTAATGCAGTGATGCGAAATTGTACCAACTGACAATCTCATCAGCTGCAACCTGGTTACATGGCATGTGAAAAATAGCCTGTGTAAGTATAGCAAATCCTTTCAGAGGGTACAGCTGGCTTGAAATGAGCTGTTAGAGAGGACTGTTGTATGGGCTGTTGCATACAAAAATCTCTTTTCCTCTTTTTATCTCTTCTTTTATTGAAAACGTATTATAAGCTCTGAGTTTGAGCTTTCCTTGAAAGCTTTAAAAAAACCTTATGTTCATATAGAGCAACTTATGTTTTCCTTATGTTGCTCCTGGTGCCAGAGGAATTTATAAAGTGCTTTTAGTGACTTAAAAGCCCACAAAAGTGTAGGATAATCCCTCCCTGTCTTTAACAAAGTCCAGTATCCCTTCATCAGCTGTCCTAGTGGGATGGCTCCTTATTGTAGTAATATGTCTTCTCCACTGTGGATGTATTTGGGCTTGTGGATAGGTTGAGGCTTGTTCTGACAAATGTATATTATTCTTCATCTTGCTCTTCCCTCTAGAAGGCTGAAATCATAAGAATTTGTAGGATCTTTCTGAGGCTTACCTGGTAGTACCAATGTGATAAAGCCATTTAAGTGTACACACCTGTACATGAATTCTCACTTCTCTGTTATACCAGTTTTTACAGGCTTTTCAAACACATGATCTGCTGACATGTACAGCACACAAGTACCAAGTGTACTCTGCTACTTTGAGGCAAGAGCAGAGACTCCATCACCCCTGTCTTCTACAGGTGACTTTAGCTGCTGGTTTACATGTCATTTGGTTCTCTGTCCTATCTTAATAGTCCTGGTATCTCTAGAAAGCCTCATAACTGTATTTTTCAGTGCTATAGTGCGAATGGCCAGAAAACAAGTTAACAAGGGGTTAGAGCCACACTTGAAGCTCCGTCTCCATCAGCTTAAAAAGAAACTAAGGCTGTTGCACAGAAAGTATCTTGCTTAAGACACCCAAAAGAGATTTTGGGAAATCCTATTCCCAGTCTTGTAGGAGTTTCTTTTGCCCTCTTGTTACATGTTTTTGTACAAGTTTCACAGACTGAAATTAAAGTAGGTAAGTTAAAATCCTGGTCCGGCAAACCACATAATACTATAAAGTGCTTCTCTAAATTGGGATGTGAACCCTTAACTCCACTGAAAGTTTAGTGCTTAGCCACCTTTTGAGTATCATGATGTGAGTGACATGTCTGAAGATGGTGTTGCTATAGGACCAGGATCAGAAGTTGAGAGATTCTGGTTCACCCTTATCTATCCACAGTAAATGATACATCTCTTCCCTCACTTAAACTGAATGGTGGTGGTGTCTTTTTCACTCCATATGGAAAACCCATTTCATGCTTTGTCTTGCCTTGTATTCCAGACAATGGCTGGGGAAAGACTTCAGAGTAGAAAATACAGGAAAATTGGACTCTGATACTGGAACAGTCAGGAAATACCATATTCTAAGCTTAGTGGGCGCTGACATTTTTTTTTTTTAAGAGATCCTTAGTCCTTAATATGACCCATATTAAAAAAATATCCTGTTAAATTCATCAGCTGTTCCCCACATGGTCTTAAAACACTTTCCAAGAAGGTATCTATGTATGTAACTTTTTTTGTTTGAACAGATTATTTAGTGTTTTCTTACTTTTATATGTCTCAAAGTTGGATGTTTATCTGGAAGGGAAAAATACTTAATAGCAGGTGGTATTTCCAGGTTCAAATAACATATCTTGATTTGAAACTATATTCAGTGATGTAAAATAGAAGGATATTTACTAGCATCAGACTTAGTGAATGGAACATTTTCCTTGTCGAACTTTAAATGTAAACTATAATGTTACATTTTAGATTTGTGTGGCTATTTGGAAGTAGTGTGTTATCCTTTGTCATGTTCAATACCAAGGAAAAATCCAATTTCTGAAAGGAAAATCTAGTTTTATTTTAATAAAGGATTGCATTTCTTTACTGGCTCAGAAAATCTTTAGGCAACAGATACATTTCAATGGAGTTGTCTCCAGTTTACAAAAAAAGTACTGAGTCATGGCCAAACAAGTTATGTGACTGCTTTTCTTCCAGCTGTTAGAGGCTAAAATCGGGAATAGAACACAAGTCTCCCAACTCCCTTGTGTGTCACTAAACCACCTTACTACTGTGTCATCTATAGCATCTTCTCTAGCACCTTCCTTTCTACTGAGCAGGCACATTAATCTTTACCTGATATTCTGTTTGGGTGGTCCTTTTACATATGGCAGAGAGATAAACAATGTGAAAGTTTAGCTGGTTCAAGGAACTATATTATATTACAATGCTTGGTTAGTTTAACTTTGGCACATGGTCGAATACAAGGGGTAATTATATTCTGGAGTTATTCAATATTTGAACAGCTTGGAAAGAACAGTCTTCAGGGAGGTGGAGGGCTCAGTTTGATTACAGAGCTGCCTTATTTATGCCTTATGGGACTATGTTGTTTGCTGGCTTGTTTCTGATTCGAGGTGCAAAAGAAATAAAATACTGACATAAAGATTTGAGTTAGAGTAGCTGAACACCAATAAGAGTATTTTGTTGAACAATGGATTTGATGAGTAGTGTTTAGCCATGTACGCAGCAGAAGGCATGTCTCACTGTTCCACACTGTGCAGCTTCCATATGGACATGTGTAAGAAGAGGAGTGAGACTGAATGTGAGTTTTATACTGAAAATCAAATAAGTGTTCTGTCTGGGTGTATTGCCTGCCACCTAGGTTAGCTTACCATTTCAGTTCCTACTGTCTACTTATGACAAGAGTTTGCTGTAGGTCTTAACTATATGGCCCTTGATCCATCACTAGGAATTTATGGTCAGTGTTTGACCCATCAAACATATTTGAAAATTAATGGATATCTAAATCATTCAGGCAGCTCTGAAATCCCCATTCTTAATATTTCTGCACTATTCATTATCTTAGCTGTGATAAGATGCTGTAGTGATGAGTGCCTGAGGGCCGAAGACCCATCATTATTTGTCTTTCATTTTGCCTACATAAGATATCTTGCTCTGTTTCTGGAACTGTTTACTATGTGGTAATGTTCACTTTCCCAGGTTCTCTGAGGTAATTCTATAAAACAACACGTTGTCCCTTAAGAGGCCAAGGCAGATGACTGTTTGAGGGACATCTGAACCACATGATCTGTCCTGCAATGAACATCTGGCTCAAGATTCCCATCATGCTGGGAATGATTAATGAGTGTTTTTAAATGTATTTCACTTAATGACTATCTGACTTAGCACTAAATGGCTGTTGCCTTTCGCTTAAAAGATCTCACATCATACACCTGAGCTCTGAAGTATTTACCATGTTTTTTCTGTCTATTTTCTAGCAGCATAGTGTTTTGAATATATAAATGCACAGCATACAGCATTGCTTTCCCCCTTGAGACTTCTGAACACAAACTTTCTGCAGATGTGTAGGCTTGCAGGGAATCATTAGGTACAGAAGGCAGACTTTCTGAAAAGGGCTGACATTAGTGAGAATCAGGAGAAAAATATATGATCATCATTTGTCCAAGGATCCAGGTTCCTGAGAAAACAGGGAGATTTCCTGACTTGATTGCAGGTAAATGAGGAATTTCCCAGCACCTGAGCAAGTCAACAGCATGTAGCTATTGAATACTTTTGACACGAGTCTCATTGGGGGTGGGTTTGCATGGTGCTGTTGTGAAATCTGAAGGGCCATGGATAAGGTGAGTGAGATGGTGGGAAGATGGGGGTAAATGTTAATTTCCTTTTTAGGTACTAGCTAGAACCTCCGTGGCTAGCTCTGAAATAACACCTATCCTCACCACAGAAGATTTTGAACCATAGCAACAAGTAGAGTTCCCTGTCCAGGGAGGGCTGCTCTGAAGGGTGGAAGTCTGTGGCCTTGAGGAAAGGAAAAAAATCAGCTACTTTATTATTCTCATAGCACTACATAAGATCCACCTGGCTTTGTGACATGCCTGTTCTGTAGACATCAGTGAAACCTGGGAATGCAGAATGGAAAAGAATGAAGAAAAAGAAATACAAGAGTTTGTTCAGCACCTCACTGAAACCATTTGTAGCTTAACTGGCAGGCAGACAGGCATTTAAGATCTCACCAACTGGACACTGAGACAGTAGTTTTTCTTGTCCTGTTCTGAGGACATATGATGGGGAAAAGCTTTAGTTCTGCATTGACTGTAATTTGGCTATATAAGAGGTTAATCTCTCTGGCCCAGTCCATAACTCTGTTGCAGATTCTTTAATTTTGGGAGAAAGAATTAGCTCTTAAGTGCTTTCAAGGATGGAATCTATGTTCCTGCCGTTCTCAGACCCAATTTTGCTGTAACACTACTGCGTTTGTATAAGTGGCCTTAGACTGCTCAAAATAGAGATGTGTAAGGCCAGTTGATGGCCCACTACGTTCTTCCAGTTGCTGAGAATTAGCCACATGGGACTAGGCAGTAGATAGACCCCTTTACTAAATCTAAGGGCCAAGTCCTGTCAGTGACACAGTGAGGACAACCCTTTTCCTCCCAGGTGATCCTTTGTTCTTTACACAGCAGATCCTTTTTCACTGCAAGAGGCCTTTCTGTGCTGCATGAACAGCATCAAGACTGAGCCATCAAAATCAGTTTAAAGCCCTTAAGCCCAAGATGTCACATCTGCTTTACAGAAATTACAACAGGAAAACAACATGATTTAAAAAAAAAAAAATCATTTCAAAATAAACAATGTAAAAACTTAGTGGAAAAACATCTGCAGTTTTCAGACCATTACAGCAGTTTGTCTGGAAGGTCATGGAGAATTTTTGCATTTTTTTTCTTGAATTTATTATTGTTTCCTTCTATTTCTAAACAGCATCATTTCCCACCAAGAAAGACTTAATTCTTGCTGATGTCAGCAACAGTATGTAGCTGTTAGGCAAGGTATACAGCATGTCTGAAATACTGGGAAGAATGTTTGCAATAATTAGGACAGCACAATAAATATGAAAGGCAACATTTACAAGGTTTTGTTCTTGTAAATTGTCTTAGAGGATGGAGATGCCTGGGAAAAAAAACAAAAAAACAAAACAAAAACCCAAACCCAAACCAGAACTTCCCTAGCCACTAGAGCAGTTAGCGAAAGAAGCAATGATGCCTTTTTACATGCAAATAAGAAATAGCAAGCATAGTCACGTTTTGGACCAGAAAAAAAGTGTTATAAGTATGTCTGCACTGGGAGGGGCAGTGTCATGTAAGGAGGTATTGTGCCCGTGTATTGTTGCACAAGTATTGGAAACAATGTAGCTAAAGCTGCATGGTGGTGGAAGAGTTGTCTATGTGAGCTAATTATGTCAAGAAACAGAGTTAGTCTGATCACACTGAATTTAGCTGGAAATGCTGTCCCTAAACTACTTTTGAACTAGCTTGTAAGAGCTAACAAGGTGTCTTACCAAAACTGCACTTCTGTGCAGAAATAAAGGCAACAGCAATACTAAGCAGCATCACTCAAATGCTGACTTGAGAGCTCTCATGCTGTTAAATGTTAGCATGGTCACTGGCAGGACTTTGGTCCTGCAGGCCTTCCAAAATGCTTTATTTTTTTATGAACATTTTACCAGCTCTGCAGATGTCACTGAATGGCTAATAACACTGCTATTGTAATAGAACTGTTTGCTGTCCCCTTCTTTCATAGATGCACAAAGGGAAAGATTTAGGAAAGCCAGTGTTCACAGAGAAGGCTAAAACAGAATAGTAAAAGTGTAAGTCCCTCTTGGTAGACTCTTGTGTACATTCAAAATATGCTTTCTTGTCATTTGCACTTGAATAGAAGCGCTGTTACTGCAGGAGTTGAGTCAGTGTTAAGAGACAGTGTTGTAGTGACTGGATTAAATCAAGTCTTTAAACTTCTGATATAACTGAATGCAACCCTGCCCCTGATTAACATTAAGCAAACCTGTCTCTTTAAGCTGTGATGTCCTGAATACTTGTTGTAACTTCTTATGAAAACACAAAACTTGTCTGCTTTCCAGTGCCCAATGTCACATATGGCTTTCTGGAGCTGACAGAAGGCAGACACTGTTGTACTTAGACTACAAAACTAAACAAGGATTGATTGCAGTGTGAGGGATCAGTGTAAATTTTGCTTAAGGCTAGGTTATGAGAGTGCTCTTTGGGATTAACTCAAGGCTCTTCCTCAGACTTCACATGGCAAGTGGGAAGCCTGTAACAAATCTAGTAGGATGTGATTTAGTTATTTTACAGCTGCAAAAAAAAGAGCTGAACCATCAAACAAGCAAGATGTCTGATGCTAGTGTTATAATCTATTACCCTGTAATCAGCCTACACCCAGTGATGCAAAGCTCTTAATGACTGGGCATGTGCAGAACTCGTTCAACATACATCTGAGAAGTCCCCTTAAATTCAAGAGCAAGTGGGTTTATTAGGTTTGCCCAGAGTTAGCCAGGTAATGCAAATGTACTCTGTAAATAGTTTGCAGTAGTCAACTTCCATATCAACTAAAGTAAATTAATGGCAAAAGATGATAGCTCAGTCTTGATAATGCTGCATAGACACAAAAAATTTTCTCAGATGCTTGTAATGTAGCCAAATTCAAGTAATTTCTACCAGCTATTTCTTGGTTGAGATACTGAATTTCTCCATGTGTGGGAAGGGAGGAGTCTGTACTCTGCTATTTATAATAGCTTTTAAAAATTAATTTAGATTAATATCTATTTAAAATCTGTGTACATGAATGAATATTCCTTTGGTGGACAGGGAGTATTTTATTCATTGTCTTCTTTTCAGGATCATGCTGTAAGCATTTTCCCCCTCTGATTTTATATGCCTGAACCTGTTGTTAAACTGAGATAAGGCGAGAAACCTGTGATCCACATGCAAAATGGTGAGTTAGAAATGTTTCCAGCCATGCTTAATGCATGAACTCTTGTCTCCTTTTAACTTTGATTAGCACAGAAAGTAGCCCTTTGCTGTATGCTGAAGCAGGTGGCCTGTGCCACCTATGAATGCAGCCCCAGTGGACTAGGGACAGAAAGGCTGCACCTTTGTAGGATGGGACGTGAAAGAATTAACAGCACTGTTTGGTGCTAATGGGAAACTCGGGGGTGGTTCACTTGAGGTGACAAACAGCCTTTATAAAGTGACAAACTGTCCACTGAGAGCCTGGGCAGGATGAGCTGGGTTTGGCATACCAGCAGCAGTCTGTCTCCATATGTAGCAAGGTTTCTGAGGCAAGAGTGTGAGATGATGATATGTGTGCATGTACGTATGAGTGTGTTGTGTTGGGTTACTGTGTGGTGGGGTTTTGGTAACAACAGAGGGGGCTATGGCAGCGGTCCCTGTGGGAAGCTTCTCGAAGTTCCCCCGGCTCCAAGTCGGACCTGCCTCTGGCCAAGGTCAAGCCACTTAGCAACAGTGGTTGAGCCTCCACAATAACGTATTTAGGAAGGGGAACCTGGGAGGAGGAGTTGAAGTTGTGAGGAGTTGTGAGGGAGACACTTATGCAAACACTGAGGTCAGTGGAAGAAAGGGGAGGGGGGGAGAGGTGCACTGGAGAAGAGGCTCCCCTGCAGCCCGTGGTGAGGGGGCAGGCTGTCTCCCTGCCCCCCATGGAGGTCACTGGTGGAGCAGATGCCAACCTGCAGCCCATGGAGGACCCAACACCAGAGCAGGTGGCTGTGCCCAAAGAAGTCTGGGACTCTGTGGGAAGCCCATGCTGGAGCAGTTTGTTGCTGAGAGGATTGTGACATACAGGAGGGACCCACACCAGAGCAGTTCATGAAGAGCTGCAGCCCATAGGAAGGACTCATGTTGGAGAAAGTTTGTGGAGGACTGTCTCCTGTGAGAGGGACCCCATGCTAGAGCAGAGCAACAGTATGAGGAGTCTTTCCCCTGAGGAGGAAGGAGTGGCAGAGACAACAGGTGATGAACTGACCACAACCCTCATCCCCTGCCCCACTGCACCGCTCCTTCAGGAAACTGGGAACAAAGCTAAGCCTGGGAAGGAGAAAGGGGTGGGGGGAAGGTGTTTTTAAGATGTGGTAATGCTTCTCACTGTCCTATTCTGTTTGACTGGCAAATTAAGTGGTGGTGGTGTTTAAATTAATGTTCCTTTTTCTTCCCCTAATGAGTCTGTCTTTTGGCCATGACCATAATGGGTGGATCATGCTACCCTATCCTTATCTTGATTCCCGAGCCTTTTGTTTTATTTTCTTCTTCCCATTCCTGAGGGGGGAGACTGAGTGAGCGGCTGGGTGGTGCTCAGTTGCCCTCTGGGCTCAAACCATGACAGTTGTGTATAAGCTGGTTTTAAGAGTCAGGCAGGAAGGCTGGGAGCCTAGTTCTATTCCTGCTGAAGGTGGGAGAAAGCAGCCATTGAGGGAGAGTTAGAAGGGGAAACAGGGAGAAAGAGGAAATAAGAATGGAGCAAAATCAGAAGCACTTATTCATATTGTTTGTTTATCTTGGATTACTGAATGCATTGTTGCTTCCACTTAGTTGAACCAGTGTTTACTGCTTTATAGTGAGACATTTAAGTGTCAGATTTAAGCCTCAGCTATCAAACCCATCACTGTGGTGTGCATAATGGTATAAGCCAGCTAATTTTGCTGCTGTAACTGCAAAGAAATAATGACCAAACTAACAAACTCCAGGATGCATGTGCAAAGTCAGTAATGCAACCCATCTCTTTCCCCACATGGTCGAGAACTTAAATACTGTGAAGAAGGTCTAGAACTTGCCCTGAGTTGGACTAGTTGTAAGGAGATTCTAACATGTTTACAAAATCCTTTTGTTTTGTCTTGGTGCTGATAATCACACCCCTGCTAAAGCAAGGACAATATTATGTCTGTATGGATGAAATTTAATGGCAACCCCAGATGGAATAAAATACTACTTACGTGGTAAATCAGATTGTGTCGATGAGATGTGGTTGATCTAATTTACAACCGAGTCTTCTCATTTAGTTAACAGGCTTTCCCCTCATACCAAAAATGCCCTATTTAATCTCCCCAGATCTACTCCCACGTTCTTTTTTCATATTTTATATCCAGAGTTTGGATGGTGTAGAAATCCGGAATGGGCCTCTGCCAAATTCTCTTTCTCTCTTTTTCTTTTTCTCCTCTTTGTCTCTCTTTTGTTCTCTCTTTCAGACTGATATTGCAATCCACAGTCAGCCATAGCTTGTAATGTTTTCCCTTTCTGTGGTTAGGAAGTTCCACTTGAAGGGACGTTCTGGAAAAACCACAGTCAAGGAAGAACCTGGAAAGAGTACGTAAGCATAGCATATACTCGTGGGGGTAGCAGATGTAACAAGCTATAGTGCAAGTGACCTTTGCATCTAGTGATCCATCTGAAGTTGTAGGATGGAACTCCTGGTCTCTTTGGGGAGAGTCAAATATGCCCTCAGAGAGAGAAAAATCACAGGAACACTCCACAAGTCAAAACTGGTAGAGTTTCCAACCTGCTGTCTGTGAGTTATTCCAAATGGAATGCAAATTCATAAGATTGCAGTTATTCAGATTTTTTTCACACACAGTTATTCCAGGTCCTTCATACTACAGATGAAGCTGAGCCATCTGAGAGTATCCACTCAAAGTGAACAGATTCATAAATTTGAAAAAATTGTACTGGAAACTAATATAGCTGCTCAATGTTTCCACAATTTGGCTCCTTAAATAAATAAAACTTAAAAAAAAAAAAAAATAGGATTTCATTTATAGTATAGGCAGAATATACCAGCAATAGTACTGGAAGGTTAGTCTTGAGTAGCAAAATTGTCTGAGATTCCACATTATGTCTTCAGAATATTATTTTCCTATACTCTGGATGTAGGGAAATGCTAATATCCTAAGGCGCTCTTGTGGGAACTGTGAATCTTTAATTACATTCTCTATTCAAGGCCTAATAGTTGGATCTAACTTGCAGTAGGTGCTCAGAAAAATTTCAGTGGGTCCTGTTGAACTGGTGACTTCTTTTTGAGATAGAGGTTATTGAAACCATAAATAACATACTAGCAATAAACTCTACGGTTAGGGAGTTGTGATTGTCTGGTTAGGTCTCAGTGCATGAACAGGTCAGCAGAAACAACTTCAAATCCTTTCTTGCCTTGCGAATCTTGTCATTTGTGTCTGGCTGTAGAGTAGTTTCCACATCTGCACTTCTGCAACACATTGTGCCAAGTCCTGTGCACTCTGCTCATGTGAGTCATCACATTGACCTCAGCTAGATGGCTCCTGTGAGTAAAATGAACACAATTTGGCCCGTTGCCAGCACAAAAACTAATAGCTAGTTGCTGTATCTGGACTTCAGTTTCCTCAATGTTTCAAGGTACCTTATTTCAGCTGCCAAACATGGAGTATCTGAAAGCCCCATGTATGTTGTTACTTGAAGGCAAACAACCGGGCAGTCCTGAGGACTCTTGCACCACGATGGTTATCCCAGAAAACATTCCATGTTACGCAAAAGCCAAAGATTCCATGACTTCTGTTGTGGGCTCTCTTTCAAAATATGGGGGTTTTTTATTTCAAGAAGACTATGTTTCCCAAGAAAGCTTTTAGTGACATGTTTATTCATGTTGGTCAAATGAAAGTCATGTGGTACACCTCCGTTTCTGCTGTGGTGAGCCACGCGGTGTTTGATTATAATCCCACTATCTTGTGTGAAAAAAATAACCCAGCTGAATATCAGATGTGCCTAGCTTGCATGTCAGTGAAAGAGAAGGCATGTTACACAAGTCACCACACTTTGCAAACTCTATTTTTATTTTGGAACAACCTTCTCTTCAACTTTTTCCACTCTTTTCTTAGGCATGGAGTGAATCCAGGGTTTTTCCTAAGGTAACTCTATGAAAAGAAGACATAGGCACCAGGAAAGACAGCTGAATACCTGCCTTTTCATGTGGCTTCCCTTGTTTCTGGGATTAGTTGCACTAACTGGTTAGCTGATTTTTATACTCTGGAGATATATGAACGTGATTTCTGTAAGGGACTGTTCAAACATTGCATTCTCTTCAAAACTCAAGTGAGTGCCATCTCTCTGAATAAGTATTTGAAAAATCAACATATTTAAATACTTTAATATTTAAACATATTTGCCTTTAGAAATAAGTGTAAGACTTAATCAAAGTTATCCACTGCCTCTAAAAATAGAGACTTTGCAGACCTTTACCTGAGCACAGGTAACGACTTTGTAGGGCTACCCAGCTTTGTTTCCCTGCTTCCTTCCTACCAGCAAGAGAATTTAGCACCAAGAATGTAAGATCCTTTTCGTGTGCGTGCAGATACACATGTAGCTGGTATAGGCATCTAAGTAGGCACATCTAATAAGCTAAAGAAAAGAACTGATGGGACAAGATGGACTGTGACATGCTGTGCAACTAGGTAATTGCTGAGCTGATGCTATGTTTATCAGCTTGGTCTGTTATTGCCTGTTTTATTTTTTTTATGTGCATATTTAGCTAAATTACTTAATTTTCCAAAAGGCTAGACATTCAGGCATCACATTCATGGTGGCTGAAGAGTAATTTTCAGAGCAGCCAAGTGGCAAAGCAAGTGTTGTGTTAGTAAAACTGACCAGTGAATGTGAAATAAGAGTATCCTAAAGTGATGGCTAGTCCAAATGACTAAAATGTAGAGTGAGAGGGGCTTTCTATGAGAATAGGAGAAACGTGTGTCAGGTGTGTGAAGCACAAGGTCAGAGAAGTAGTCCACATATGCAGAGGACACTGTGTGTGCTGAAGGGGCAGAGGATGGCTGTAGCCCCTACGATCTGAATTGCTCCACTGGTGACCTGTATTGGAGGAATGACAGGAGAGGAACAAGGCCTCTTTGGCCCCACTGCCCAAACTGTGCATTCACAGAAGGGGCTGTATGACCTGGTCAGGCAGGATTGACACTTGTAGATTTAGCAGTTTTGGTCGCCCCAGAAATATCCATCTTCCTGTTAGTTATTTCAAAACAAATTCCATCATATTTCAAGCTTTGTGCATCTACAGGTGAGCCCGTTTAGTCTTGGGACACTGCACACTATTTATTTTGGTGCAGAACTTGTCCAGTGAGGTTTATTTCTAAAACATCTGTTTCAGACTTAACTTTTAAGATATTGCTGCCTTGTTTGCAATGGATATCCAAGTTTGAAGCCAGCAGGTAAAAGTACTTGACAACTTAGAGTACAGAGGAAAACTGCATTTGTTTCAACCATTGCAATGATGACTTGCAGTTAGCAAAGAAAAAAACACGGTGCCATCCTCCTGCTGGGAGCTTCAGAAAAATCAGATACAGACAGAGAAACAGGAGAAGGACAGAGAAGCCAGATCATGGGAACACTGAGATTCTGGTTCTGAATCAAGTCTGGTTTGTTTCCTTATTCATACCATGCCTGAAACTTGCAAGTTTTCATGAGAACAAAGAAATTAAGTGAACTTAAATACAGCTGGTTATCCCTCTAGGTACCATTGGATACATTTCAGTGTAATTTATTACTAAAAAGTGAAGGATGTTTTGCTTGATAGAAAACAGACAAAAAGAGGGAATTAACATCATAAGTGAAAGAAACGTGCTCCCTCTTAGCCATGGTATTGGGCTACTGCATTCTGGATGTGACTGTTGCAGCGCATGATGTTCCCTGTTCTGAGCGTGCCCTGGGCAAAGAGCACAGAAAACCACTGCTTCACAAATGCCACGTCTGGTGAGCAGAGAGCTGGAATAGGCTATTTTGTACTGTCTTGAAGTGACCTGTCCTGCAACTGACCTTCGATCCTGGAGTTTTGGTGAGAACTGCTGCCTTCCTGACAGAGGATGGGGTATGAAGAGTGGCTAGGTGACTACTGCTGTTTAAACATGTTTTGTCATCATGTTATACCTGCTTAAGCCAGAAATCTTAGCTGGTTATGAAAGCAATTTTAAATAACTTTCCTTATGGTATTCTTGCTTTCCTGTCCTCTAATCAGTCTGTGCAGGCCACAGTAATTTTACTAGTTAGTACCAGTACAGTACAGTTTTCTTCTTCCATGAGAAACAGGTACTGACACCCTGATGAAGACCTTGTCGTCAGTTTATAGCTGAGCAGCCATTGGCTTGTGCTTTTAGGACTGGGTGTTTGGTGTTGGTTTTTTTTTTTCTTTTTTCACCTCCCTCCCCACTGACTCCTCCAGACTCCTCCAACCCCTTCACTGGGGTTGGAAGGAGAGGGCACTCTACTGTCCATGCAAAACTAAGCTATAGGCTGCTTTTTTCTGTTGAGCTCCATAGAGGTAGAAGTGAGCTGATATAGATTCGTTGTAATATTTGAAGTATAGTACTGAGCAGAAAGTTGATTTTAAATGCGAATGGGTCACTTGGTCACACAACCAGGACATCTTCTAGTAGTCTTGTGGCACTAATGCAGCACTTGTGCAGTTACTAAACAGCAGAAACAAGGTCCGCTCACACAAAAAGTTACCCAACTAAAAGGAGCTTAACTGTTTTTCAAACTGGAAAGCTGCACTGGTGCAAAAGCAAGTGAAAAGTTGTTTTGTAGTTGGAAACATATTCAGAGTTGGATGACCAAGCAGCTTCAGGAAGTCAAAGTTGCTGGTCCAGTCTGGTTAATTCTGGAATTTCTTTTCTTTCTTTTTTTTTTTTTTTCCTTCCCCTGCTGCACACTTCATCAATTTCTAATATGAAAACCAAACCATTTCCTTATTTTCGTCATTTAATTTGGAACTGGATGGGACTTCTCTCTGTGTCCTCAGAATGATGAGGGCAGAAAGCTCATTTATCAAAGCTCTGCAATGAACAAAGCCAGGGCAGAGCAGCACAGGCATAATTAACAAGAAAAAAATGGAGCTTGTGGCTTGATGCTGATGGATACAGAATGTGCCACAAAGGAAACAAAGCTTTGAGAATGCTTTGAACATAAAACCAGTCTCACGGGATCAACAATTCCATGCCAGAGAGTAAATTCAGGATAAGATGGATAAGCTCCACCTATCATGACAACCAACAACAATACTGCTGCAACAGTGGACGATCTAGGTACTTCCTGGACATGTTTTGGGGTTGTCTGAGGAGGGAGGAGCCAGTTTACTTACTTATTTTCCCTATGAATGCTCCAGGTGGATTGAGCATTATTGTTATTGCTAGTTTTGTAATGGCAGAAGTGTGTGCCACAAAGGGATTTGTCCACAGTGAAATGGCATGTACTCGTTTGAGCTGTCAACAGCTTCTTTCTGTAGAAGACCCCAAAGACAAGACAGATGTGGTTAGACAGGTTCTGTTTGCATATATGATCACAAACCTACTGCAGCTTGTCATGCAACCAAGCTCAATGTTATGGGCAGCACATCTATCTTCTAACCCCAACAGTCCTTAGGAAAAGTAAAATCAAATTCTGTATGAATGTTGCTGTCAAAAACAATTCATAAAGGATATAGGGAAACAAGCTTTTGAAAAGGTGTGTCTTTTCCTTGGAAAGTGTTTCTTTTACCATATTCACATTTTTGTTTTCCTGTTGATTCAGAACTCTTTGATACTCAACTCCTTCAAAAACATGCTTACATATTCCTACCGCTACAGTCAAGTGTTGGACTAACCAGTAACAGAGTTTCAGCATGTACAGTGGAAATTATCTTGGATAAGAATAAACAAAACTTCTCTCCTGAAAAATAGTATGGAAACATGAAGATGCAGAACAGAGCTAGAGGGTGGGTTGCCAGTCCTGCTCGGTGGCAGTCCTTGCAAGATCAGTGAGGGTTACTATAAAACCCTCTGAGACTCGTGTATTTTTAAGATTGGTGGCAAGATTTAAAGCAACAAAAAGGAAAGGAAATGGATCTTTGTGCTGCATCTATATGAAATACTATTGAATGGGTTCTTAAATGTTGTGAAAGATGAGGAATTAAATTACCTTATACTGCCTTATTATTGGTGTCTTATTTTATATGGATAACCTGCCTTGGTCAAGTCAGCAAAGTGAACATGATTTAATGAACCTGTTCATATCTTTATGGATAAAAACATTTCATAGTGCAAGCTGGTTGAGGGTTGAAGAGTATGTATAATCAGAAGTGATTGCATTACTGCCCCTTCATGAGTTACTACTACTCAGCAGATTTCTTTCATTGGCTGTGTACCTATTCTTTGGCTAGTGTGAAAACAAGCCAACATTAATTATTGGACTCATATTCATAGTATCTTAGGCTAACATATTTAATTCTGCAATTTCAGTGAACTAAAAATGTGCAATTTAAAGCAGTAACATGGTACATAACGGAACTTTTCCTGCTTGTGAATGTTTATGAAACAGGATAAATTTTCAAGACAAATTACTGGTCATGTGGAAGATAATTTGTTCACAGCATTGAAAAAAAAATCAACTTCTTTAAATATCCTAAGCATTAAAATGTTTTTGTGTTAATTTGTTGTTTTATATGTATGTTTACAGATTACATGTGTGGTAGAACTCATCTGTGTTAATACCAAACTGGAATTCTGATTAAATCACTGAAAGGGGCCTATGCAGGGCTTGCTAATTCATTAAAGTCCAGAAATTTTCATGGTGACCTTAATGATGTAACTGTGCTGTCTTCCTGCTCTTTTTTCCTTAAATGCCTTTAGGCTTTTTATCTACTGTAAATATTTGTGAACCATAAACTTGTTTTTAAAAGTATCTATTCTCAGATAGCTTGCAATTGCAAATCTGACAGTCTGTTTTCTTTTGCCATGTCTCTTCTTTTCCAATTCCCACCGACAATTTCTTAAAAATTTCATGATGATTTTCCTAGTGTTTATTTATGGTTTTTGAGAATCAATGCAAACAGTATGTTTCAGTGAGGTTATGTGATAGTATTCTCTTCCTTTATATAAAACCACACAATTTTCAATTTCAGCACATTTCCACAACTAATGTTTTGCCTAAATCTGTACTCCCCCCTCCCAGTATTCTAATAGTTGTATTATAAGGAATATTTGGAAAATTTAAGTCAAGGGGGGGTGGGGGGGGGGGGGGGGGTGGGCAGGGAGAGAAAAAATTGGCAATACTGTCTGTCTAGTCACAGCTATGGTGCAAGCCATGAAATCTGAACTACTTCATTTTTTTTCTTTGCATACCCCTGACCTGGGAAGGTGACTGCCTCTGGGGGAAGGAGATAATTTAATTTCCTTTCATGTTAACTTTCATTTGTCTGCAAAGAGGTGGCAGATTTGTGGGATCATGTATTTTGCTTTGGTGGTATAGCATATCTCTGCCATAGCACTTAGGTTAGACAACCAGATTTCCTTTGCTTCAGACCCTTGGGTGGGCATGAAACCAGACTGTGTAACTTTAAAGAAAAGGTCTTACCCAGTAAGCTGTCCAGTTACCCACTTAATTTTTACTTTGATTCTTTCATTAATAAAATAGTATAACAAAAAGACCTCAGGAAGAAGGAGTACTAGAGGAAAGGTGAGCAGGGTAGAAAAAGAATGGAAGTCACAGGTTGGGCTTTTTTGTTTTGTAGTCCATGTGCAAAGGGCTAAAAATTTATTATCTTAAAGGCTGTTGCTCAATAACTGAAAGCTATTCAGAAGTGTTGTATGCTCAACATGATCCTCAAAGAAATGTGTTGGCTGAAATTCCTTAGGGAAATGACGATAATTTCATTACCATTTAAAGTGGTTTTTTTAAAAAAATCATTAGTTCCTGGAATCAGTAAACATTGCCAAATTCAAAATACTGCAGTCTTCTCAGATGAATTGTTAGATTTCTAGAATGAATTTTAGATTTTTTTCTTAGTGTTCATAGCTCCCTCTTCAATAATTTGAAACTATGCTGTTGTGTCTTCCCTCACGTAATAAATTTATTTCTAAGGAGGAGGAACTCTGAATTGAATGTAAGGACTTGAAGCCCCTCCCCAATTACAAACGTGCCATTTTCTGCATGAGTATGTGACTTGCAGAATGTCCTAGCTCTAAAACATGTAAATCAATTATATATCTAGAAACACTGCTGTCTCTCCTCAGTGATAGCACTGTTCCTCATCAGGCAAGTCACGTTTACTTAACCACTGTGTACTCCTATACATGTCACTGCAATCAAACGGTTCTGAGCACATGAAGAAAACATCATGCACTTTGGTCAATAAACAAGATAGTTATCTTTGAGCTAAAATCCCAAATTATTTCCTTACTCCAACCACCAGGTTTCTGTTTGGGAGGGGAGGAGGACCCCAGAACAAAACCCCCCAACCATCCGTTCTGTATTGCCTCCCTGTTTCCCTGGCAAGTCTTGCATCCACATGGGAATTAGCATCTCTTTAGGTGAGAAGGCTCTGTTCAGTTTGTGGACATCCAGTTGGTGCTCACCTGCTGCCTCGCAGGTGAGGCTGTAATGGTGCAGACCGGCTTGACATGTGTAAAATGTCAGATGTGACCATGTGTTTGGCATGTTGCAACTGAGCTCAAGGTGGAGATAGAACTGAAGATATATCCATGGTCTAGAATAGTTCAGAAATGTCAAGTTTGCATTTTCCTCCAACTTAAAAACTTCCTATTGACTCGCATGAAATATGGACACTTTTTGACTCCAATGAAAATTGTCACAAGGTAATAAGCAGTACCTGAATATCAACAGTGACAGATGTGACAGGCCTTTTTTGCACAGCTTTTTGTCTTTAACCATTTGGTGAACTGTCACTTTGGAAATAAATGGGTTTATTAACTCTTGTAGTAGAGTCTTTTTTTTTTTTAGAGTTATTGAAATAAAAGAAAAATCTAATCAGCCTTTAATACATAAATCCCTGGTAATTATTTACTCCCTCCCTTTCATGAGGTGCATTAGGTGCTTTAGTCAGTGACGTATAGGCACTGTGAGCACACGCAGAAGAACACTCCTCCCTAGCAAATGATAGTCTCTTGACTGTAATCTACAGGTACCTTTGGGCCAGTAGAACTCTAATATTCAGGAGTAGTGGAGCACTACTGAGTGTATTGATGTCATATCGTATATCTGATCCTAGAAAATAATGAACTGGGCTATTGGGAAAAACAGGCAAACTCTAGTGGTGGAAATAAATGCAATTGATTCACTGTCTCAGCTTTCCGTGGCTTCTAACTCTTGAAGGGGCTTTTATTCCTAAAGAAAACTCTGTAAGGTGACCAAATTGTCATCAGTGTGCAGCTCTATCCCAGTGCAAGTTTCAGCCTTCCCGAGTGTGATCTCATCTAATGTACCCTTAATGCTATACTGACAATAGGAGGCTGGAGTGCACCTGTGGGTTTTTTTGTTTTGGTTTGTTTGATTGGTTCCCCTCCCCATTCCTTCCCGTAATTTCCTGGGAGTGTATTGCATGGTAAATTTCTTAATAGAATTCAGAAAATACGTATAAAATATCTTATTAAAATGTTGCTGGAGACCTATAACTGCCCCCAGGCATAATGCAGACATACAGATGTATTAGCGATCAGCCAGGAAGCAATAACTTGCTTTGTTTGGAATGCACAAATATGCTGAGATCAGGTGTTCAAAGCGTTGGCTGTTGTGTACCACTCAAATTTCTGGCTGTACCTGAACAAGCTTGCTCTGTGGGATCATGTTTTTGAAGGCTTACTAGTAACTGCAGGACTGGGACTTCTTGTCCATATTTACACTGAAGCTTGTGCTGTAAATCATTGTGGGTGTAGCACTGTTCTATTATTTGGGACAAAGGAGGATTTTATCAGAAAACTCTTCTTTGTACTGGGGAGAAGCTTTTCTCAAAGCTCTTGTAACTCGTCCTAGCTTTTTTTGGCTTTTGGCCAAAAAGGTGACTTAAGTTTTCTATGTGTAACAGACAGTCGGGTCATAAAATCTTGTGAAGTTTTGCTTTTAGAATTGCCACATAGAGTGATAGGGATACAAGTAAGTATAAGTAAAGTCTTGTCTTAGCCTATAGTCTCTCAGAAAGAAAATAACTGATATATAAATTAATTAGGGCTGTAATACTGAAGTTGGTTTAATGATATTTCTTTGATTATGCAATGGTGTAATCAAGAGATCAGATGTTTTAGTAGCTCAGAGGAATCTAGAAAGAGGATATATGAGTGACATTTTGCTTTCATTAGTGTAATTATTGAGTATTTACTGAAGTTAGGTTTGATCAGTTTTGATACTATTGTAATCATGAAGAGGAACTGGACTTGTCTTATAATTATTTTTTTTAATAAATATAAAGCTGTCAGGCCAATAATTATTTGGGCAGAAAAGTGTTCTGGTGAAAACAGACAATGAGGTGCTAGATACTGTATTAGATTTGATAGTATGCAGAGAATGTCTAGTTTCACTGACATTTCAGGCTATTTTTCTTGAACACTAGATAGGTACTTTCTAAGCCTAGGAAACAAACGTAGTCATTTTTTAAAAATTGGATATCTTTCATGATATTATTATGCAATGAAAAGCATGGAAGCCATAGCAAGAAGAGTCTGAGACAAAATGATCTAGCCTTGCAAAAGTATTAGTCATGGAACACTTTTGTTGGACAACTGATCACCTTACCTTAAATTATGGAGGTCCTAGACCCATTGCAAAAAGGTGGGAATTCCCTCTTTCCCTTGTCTCCCACTCCTGCCAAAAAAGGACATCTTGCTGAAATACCACTCACAGCAGGAGGTCAGAAGTACTCTGTGTGCGTAAATCCTTCATATTCATCTATGTATTGGGAAATGGAAGGCTGGAGCATAAAATTTTTTAGTTCTGGCCAAACACGCACAAGACCATTGAAGATTACATATTCAGGTGTGGAATCTGCAATAAAGGGGGAAACAAATGCACAAGTAAAACCACATGAGACCAGGGTGTCTGTGCTCCAAGGCTGGCAGAAACGTAACGGCATCAACCAAGCAAGGTGCCTTTTAAGTAGTGGGCTGCCATCCAGTTAAAGGTGTAACCCTGTTCTACATCAATTGAAATGTTATACTTTTATGGGGTAGAAAATTGTAAGACAATTCCCAAGTTAATGACAGAAATGCATCATAGCTGAGAAATGGCATGTTAAAGAAAAAGTTCTTTGAATTCCACTCAAGTGCACAGCATCAGTCCTTTTATCAGCTCAGGTGTTAGGAAGGTGTTTTTGGTTTGGTCTTGTTAAGACACCAAATGCCTTTCTTGCAATCACTGCCATAGGCTCGTGGATTGGGCACATTACAAACACATAACTCGAATGGCTCTACGAGCCAGTTGAATTAAGTGGAGGAAATGGTATATACTCCGGAGGAGTAGTTAAGGGGCGATGCAGGCCCCCCACTAGGGTGGAGTGGAAGGGCTGCAGGACTGGATGTGCTCCTGTGAGCAGAGTTCATGGTTGTCCTGCTGGCTCTGCAGAAATGTTGGCACCCGAGGTATCCTTGGTTCTGCCCAAGTATTAATTCTCCTACCTTTGTTTAGCCACACTATTTTAACCCACTGGAAAAAGATCCATTCAGAAGCTTTTACTTATCCACATACTTGATTTGCTTTAAATAAATATTCTTCCATCTATTTTACCTCTAAAAGTAAACTATTCAGCTACAGATCATTAGTGTAGCTACAGCGTGACAGTGAATTAATTTTGTAGATGTGTATGTCTACAGCATTAACTGCACAGTAATAAAGCAAATGTGAACTAAAGTGTGATTTCTTAAATAGACTTGAGTTTTCTTATACAAGAAAAAATACGTAAATGTCAGCAATCTGTTCTAGTGTGATGAGGAACTTTCTGAGCAGTATGAAGAGAGATCTCACTATGACCATAAAGGGTCATGTCTTATATCAAAGAGTGTTCCCAGATCATTTCCTCTTGTGAATTGCTCTCCAGATCTAGCAATGTTTCTTACTGACTGCCTCTTTCATTCCTGCTTGATAATGCTGATTGAAGGACTGCAGCTTAACTCAGCAAAGAGGGAATTACCCGCCTTGAGCACAGTAAATTTAAATTGCATACTTCATGTATCTTCTCCCTTACAGCATTTTTAGGTTGGCTTATATTTTGATGAAACTCTGTGTATTTTGAGGAAGCACAAAGATAAATTTCAAGTATCTAGAGAACCTATTGCAAGGAAGCATATGTTTGAATGGAAGGTCCTTGAAGGTGATACTTTTTTCTATATTATTATAGCTTTATAGTTCTTAGCAAAATGTACAAACAATGATGTGATGGTGATGTAGAATTGGTAGTGTTCAGTCTACCTCTGTGATTGCCAAGCACAGAGGTAGATGATAGGGGGAGAAGAGTAGTGAGGTCAATAGATGTTTTCTTAATTAAGAAACGAGGAATTAGGCTAAGTGACTTTGATTAGTGTCTTCTTTAATGCTAATATTATATTATTTTCACCTATGATCTAATTACATGACTTTTAAATAGCAAAAAAATGCATTCATTCTCAAGACAAGTGGTGAGCACAGACTTTCAGAGCGTGGGTATGTGCACATCTCAACTATACTATTCTCTGGAAAAGGACGGTAGCAAAGGAAGTGGCTATGCAATGGATCCTGGGCAGACTGGGTAACTACCTCAAATAAGTCTATTCTTTTTAATGGGAAACATTGCTTGTACTGTTTTATACTGTTACTATAAACACAGGAGTCTGCTGAATGGTTTTGTCCATACCTGTTTAAAGTTATGGGACACTGGGGGGAAGGGGTGTTTTGGGGCTTGGGGGGTTATTTTTGTAATTTTCTGGGTTGACTTTTGCTCCAGAGGAATTGTGTCTGTGGCCTTCAATTACTGGAAAATATTGAGTCTGTCCAGTCTATCCCACTGAACAAGGCAGACATGATTCTTGCCTGTTTATTGTCGATTAGGAAATAAGGGTCTTGAGACTGGGTTGCTGTGAAGTAGTGATTTTAGGCATGGAGATCATGAGTTATGTACATTTTTACATACTAATTTGTCAGCTCTTGTATTCTCTCCATGGTTTCCATAAGCGGGGATTTGATAATATCCTGAAGCCTTCTTTCATCATTGTAGAATATTTTTTGTTTTCCTCTGTGCTTGCAAAATAAGCCTTTTCAGTTTTGCTTTTATTGTTAACCTTACCAGCAGAAAAACACACACAAAACCTGATTTTTAGAACCTGTAACTTGAGTGTTGCAGCTGTTATAGGGTGTGCTAGCCACTCTTTCAAGTACAAAAGCCATAACTGTGAAGTTAAATAAGTTATTTGTGGGATGTACTCAAATATATAGACTGTAACCACCTGTAGCACAGTATGTGGCTAATTGCTCAGACAAAGAAGTTACAAACCATTGTAAGCAATAAAAGTCACAATTCATACCTCTTTCATTTGACCTTTTTCAGATCTTCGGTGCTTGTGCCTTTTGTGTCTCTGTTTAGCCATCAAGATGATGATAAATATTTGGATTGAGTCATTCAGTTAAGGTGGAGGGGAGTAAGAGCATTATTGCAGGTTTTCTTTTTTCAGTAGGGAAGAAAAATGAAGTAAATGAAGTGATGTAATGCGGTGTGTGCACTACAGAGAGGTTTTTGTTGATAAAAGGTAGACAATAACAGGTTTCTGAAAAATTTAGTGGAACTGACTTTAAAAAAAGATTCACAGGGTCATACTACAGTTTCCTAATGTCACAAGCATTACTCTGAAATGATGTCAAGACTGTTTAGAAGGGACACTCACTTTTCCTCTGTCTCTCCCACAGCTGTCTAGATGGAGTCAAAACCCAAATGGCTTGAGCTTAATGGTAACTTGAAGTCTAAAGAAAGATGCACCTTTATGTTGTCTGGTAACTCCTAAAGGGTCCTGCAGTCCTCAGAGCTAGGAATGGGGTAGCTGTTTTCCACTGACTACTTCTTTTTAATTCCCAAGCTAAGCCTGGGAACCAAATAATCAGTTGAAGCTGGTTTTTATGTCTAACACCTGATATGTATGTCATGCTTTTACCTCAAGGGTAATGACTGCTCCTTATTTACTGCTTAGGAGTGGATAATTAATTAACAGGGGTGAGAATGTGCACGCTTGACTAGACACTTAAAAATCACATAGGTGATTCCTGGGATTAAATAATAATTTTTTTTTTAGTGTCTTAAAACAGCCTTGAACTGGAAAAGTTCTATTGTCAAAAGTATGTGCTGAAAACTTTATGTGTATGCTGTAATTTATTTTTATTACAAATAGTGCTTCTCCTACTCTGTTAAGAAGGATATTGAATCTCTACCAGGAAAATAGAATAAAATTTTTGCTATGTTTATTGGTAGCACTTTATTGCATAATATTGGTGTTTTTTTCACAAGCTGTCTTAGTAACTAGTTTAGGTACACGGAGGTAGGTACATGAATTGCTTTTAAGTACCTTTTTTTTAACTAACTTTTGTAAGAAGACCTTGGTGAAGCATGTGACTAGCCAAGTGGACAGGGCCATCAGTTTGCAAGGTGATGTTCCCTTTGTGCTTACAAGAGGTTAAAGATGGCTATATTTAAAATGTGTGTACTAGAGCATTTATTGTTTACCAGCAGAACTGTCATCTTAATTTATAAGTAAAATATGTTATTACTGAACAACTTCTTATTTTATTTGGTAGAATGTTTTTGTGATGTTTAACTTGAAAGCCACAGTACAGGAAATCAATGGATGGTCTTTCTGTGGGGGCGAGGCTCCTTATCCTGAGCATGTTCACAAGCTCCTGATAATTGCTAATTAATATTTGAGACTCAGGAAGTCATGAGTCTGTGGCTGAAGATGAGTGTTCCACCAGAATGCTGTGAATGTTGGTTTTACTTAATTAAGCATAGTAAAATGTTGGTTTTAAACCTCATTGTTCTGGCACGATCATGTTTCATTGTTGCACTCTCCAAACATTCTCCAGAGAGCTATATACTGAGAGCTCGTCTGTGACACTTCTCTGGCTGTGTGTTTCTAAACAGGCTGCTTGAGCATGCATGAAAAAGCAGGGGAGAGCTTGCAGGGCAGTAGGTCAAGCACCGTCAGTCATGGACTTCTGATGTGAGAGTGCTCTCTGGGTTTGGCGGTTCATGTGTTGGGTTCCAAAAGGATCCATCACAGATGTTGCAATGGTGTTTATGACATAATATTTCTTCCCAACACAGTCAGATCACTGAAAGTGGCCATCAATAAGTGTATGTGTGGGGAACGCTTGCATGTGTGATTTCATGAGGGAGGCAAGTCAACCATCACATGCTGGAGGAACTTGGCCAAGTAATATACATAAAACTGGACTATGTCTCAGTGCTATCCCAAGAGGACCTGCATGCAGATGTTAGTAGGGCATTTGCAAAATGAAATCCCATCACAGAGAACTAAATCAAAGCTGGACTGCTGAGACGTGAAGCTCAAGTTCTTTGTGGCACGGTTTCCTCAAGCAGTTTTTATAAACACTTCCTAAACGTTTTATGAGCTATGAAAACAGTTGGGGAAACTGTGGAGCCACAGAAAGGTCACATGCTAAGTACGTTGCTGGAAAATGTTCAGTGAAGTTTGAGAACCAGCAATTCACTGACAATGTTATGGACCTCTGACAAACCTCTCTGCAGTGCCTTCTGCTTAACTATTTTTATTAAGACTTATCTATTGCTATTTATTTCTTTAAAGAAAATGCTCTGCTTACTAGACACTTATCTTAATTTCATGTTCGTTTAATTTGACACCATAAATTGTCCTGAATGAAAAGGTGAAAATTGATAGGTTTCTGCCTGTACCAGTATATGGTCTAGATTATGGAGGTGTGGTTTATTAATAAATAAAATTCTTTTAAAAAGTGCTATTTTCTGTATTTGATTTATGTTTGCAATTTCCGTAAATGCCAACAGCTTATATTGTGGTCTTCCATTCTCCAAGTTACTGGAGTTTCTGCTGACTTCCTCTGGGTTGCCTGTGAATATTCTTTGATGTGACTGTACAGAATTTATTCAGTGTGCCAAACTTTTGCTAGTTCTTCATACTCAACTTTTGCTAGTTTTCTCTGCTGAACAGGTGTCGTCTTGACATCTTGCTGATGGTCTGTCCATATTAGACAGGTCCATTTCACTGAACTATGAACAAAGCAGTACTAATATATCTGAGAGGACTGCAATGCTTGGAGGCTCCCAGCTTCCTCTCTTTCTGCAGTATTGTCTGTACAGGGAACCTTGGCAAACCAAGCCACCTCACCCAAGGCGTGAACTGAATTTGGTGTTATTTTATATGGCACACTTTATTTTAATAGAGAATAGGCTAAAAGCATCCAAAACTAAGTACTAAACTGAGACAACAGACAATGTGCTCATCTGCCCTGTTTTGTTGAATTAAGGCTTTGAAATGGTAGTAAGTAAACTAAATGATAAATCATCAGATGCTGGCAGTTTCAGGAGCAGCGGCTGTTAATAGTACTTTAGGAATGCTTTATATTTGTGAACAAAGTTTATACCATGAAGCTTGTGTGGTTAGCCATCACTTTCTCCTCTAATTTTTGGCCTTACTGCAGAAACAGTGATGTTAACTGTGGCCTTTCTTCACCTATAAAAGAAGGGGAAAGCTGGAGGAGGGTGAGTAACTGTCTTTTGGAGTGATGTCAGGGGAGACTTAATCATCTTCAGATCCCCACATAGCTTGGTGACTGCTGTGTCAGCCTGTTAGTAATTAGGACAGACCCCGCTTGCCATGTAGGATAGCTTTGGAGTGCCTGCTCCCCACCCCTGAGGAGAGCCAGCGTGGGGCCTGACTGATGCACAGCTACTCTCCTGGATCTTTCTCTGAAGTTCAGATCACAATAAAGGAAATAATTGGGGGGGTGGGGGGGGAGCCCACCCCTGTAACATCTCTGTGAGACAAAAATGCTGTCAAAGAACTATGTGCAGCTATTCAGGAAGTCATATATTTTAGACAACTTGGTCTCACTATTAAGTTCAAACATTACTGAAGTTTTCAGTGAGTGACTTCTGAGAGGCCCATGTCACCCTGAGCAGAAAAATGACTATACAACAAAGAGAAGCTGGGTAGAGAGACTCAATTCCCTTTAATGCATAAAACCTATCTTTTTTTTTTTTTTTTTGATTGTTCTCAAACGTGCATATGTGTGAGAAAGAAGAATGGGTATCTGGTCAATATGCTCATAGTTGCCTTGTTCCCTCTATGCTTCCTTTGTTCATTTTTCAGTTGCTGTAGTCCTTGAGGCACTCACTTGCTCAACAAGCAGCAAAAGCCGCATACTAAAACAAACACAAACATATTTGTGATATCCCTCTGACTTTCTCCGAGATGTTCAAGCTTTGCCTCAATTCTTGCCTATTGGAGAGACTCATAAATCAAAGGAAATAAGATGCTCAGTGAAACCTTGCAGAATGGTTGGAAATCTCTAGGTGAATGCATGTGGGACTGAGGCATTTGGGAAAGAAGTTTTTGAAGCTGTGACTGTTGAACTGAAATTGAATGTTGAAAGTGAGCAGTCATGCTTAACTTTGATGTTCACTTATTCAGCGTTCAGTATCTCAGTAGCATCAATCCATTCAAAATCATCTGTTTTGGGCCGTTAGGCACCACTGATACAAACTTGAAAGAGCCCACTTACGCTTCAGCAAAATTCAGTGGGAGCAAAGATCCTCAGTCCACATTTTCAGTGCAATTAATAAGTATTGGTGCAAATACATGCTGGCAGGATTTACGGAGTTCTGTAATTCTACGCAAGGAAGTTACCTAACTACTTCTGAAATCAATGGGGGATTATATATTCATGTTCTTCAATGCTTTTTGGAGATCTGACAAGATCCCTTCCTGTATCTATGGATATCTAAGTGTTTCTGAAAGTCTTTGAATCAAGTTCTTAAAACTGCAATGAGTGCATATAGGAGCTCTCACAAATATTTAGGGACTGTATTTCCTGCCACACCCACAGGAGGCTTACAGTTTGAATGTGTTACCACTGCTTTTGCAGCTATGAGGGGAATGAAGAAAATGAGTGAATCCTGTAGTGTCAGAAACCACGCCTGGCAGGTCTTACTCTTCTCTAGAGTCAAATAAAATTGAAATCATGCACAAGTTTGTGTGTATCTATAAACAGCTTGGCTTCTTGGATCCCACCATGCAGGGAGAGGCAGGAAGCTGACAAACATGAGAATGATTTAGTGAGGATGGAGTTGTTCACTTTTATAGAGAGGGTAAAAGGGAAGATAACTGCTACTTGAACATTTCTCCTCAAATTTAACCTAAACTGAGGCTTGAATGTGCTCCCGTTGATGTCAGTGAGTGTTTTACCATTGGCTTCCCTGGGAGCCGGATAATGTCTCCTCTTTACATGAAGTGTGGAGTTTTTTCTTCTCATTGTTTATAAGGTTTCTTTGTGGTCCTTACCATAGCAGTCTGAGCACCTCCATCAATGTGAATGCAGTGATTTCTGTGCTGTGCCTGTGAGTCAGATGTGGTGGTCTGCCACTTCAGAAGATGTGAAGTGAGGCACAGAAGGTTTGTGATGCTGCCTTCAGTAGATTGCACAGAAGGAGTCTGGCTGGCTCCACTTCCCTTTTTGCAGATTGAAATTGGCAGACTATTGCAGTTAGCCTCAGTAGAATTCAAATGCGAAAGCTGAACTTGGAGGTGAGAAGCCCTGAATATCTGTGGTAAACTCTAGACTGTTTGCTTCATTGCTTAACTGTTGACTTCATTGCTTAAGGAACTCAAAGTTCCTACTCACTCCAACAGAACCAGGATTTCTCCCTAAAGATTTCATTCAAAGCCCATTGAAAGAGACTCTGGTCTGTTCAATTAAATGTGGGTCCAAAAACCTCAGTTCATTCATCAACTGGTTATGCTGTTTGTGCTGTGGCTGACATTTGCTTCATCTCTTTTCTAGTGTATATTAAATTGAAAAGCAGCCCGTACTTTGACCTTTCCTTGAGGCATCTAATTCAGATAACTGAGTCCTGGTGTCTTGGATAGGTGAGTGAGAATTGGAAGACCTGCGCTTTGGTTTTAGGTTTTGCTGCTTATTTTAGACCTATAGAGAAGTTAACTTCAGTTTGGTTTCTCTCCTGTGAACATTGTAAAGGTGAGTGTTAATGTTATTACATCAAGTGTTGTTTTGATGGCATTTCCTTTCTCCCTGATCATTTACTTTTGTTGTGATCTTCTCAGTAGGAAAGAGCACTTGGCTCTTTTTAAGTTCAGATCCTTACAAAGCATTTAGCAAGACTCAAAAGCCTAATCTCAAATCCCAGAAGATGGTTGTTGAAGTGTGCATTCATGGGAAGATTCAGACCACAGAAGATGGTAACACTTTTAGGTGCTTTGTGGAGTTCCAAATGTTAAGAGACCGACCCATAGTATGAATATTTCAGCATTTCCTGGCTTATATAAAATCAACAATAACACAAGGGGCAGTATTTTTTGTGATTTATTTATACTTCAACTTCAGGGGCAAAACAGTAATCCACAAACACTTGAAAATGGCTGGAAAAGATGAACAAGCTACTTTGGTGTTTGGGGGGTTTGGAGAACAAAGAGGGAGATATCTTGGATTTCCTTTGGTTGCTAGATGAATTCTTTATCCTACTTGCTCATTTTGGATGAAGTGTCTATAATTTTTTATTTGTTTATTATTTTTAACACCTTGGAAAGCACTGTGACAGGACTTAGTGCTCATTCGATGCATGCTTGAATAGAGTGCTTACATGGCAATGCTTTACAGCTCCTTTGTGTATATCTTGATGGGAAACATTTATGACCTTTATTTACAGCTCCTTGTTATTTAGTGTTCCAGACTTGTAATTCAATTTATCTGACTCTGAATCATAAAGTACTACTCACCACTGTTCAGTTCTTCTTACTTGGTTTTTCCTTTGCCAGGAAATGTCATTGCTGAATGGTCTTTGCCAAACCCTGGTAGCTGCAGAGAAGCTGTTTGGGTCACTTGAAGGGTTCTCTGTTATAATCTTAGGTGAGGGATTTTTTGTGTGTGCATGGGGGGTTTTTGTTGTTGTTTTGTTTGTTTTGCCTGGGAACTAAAAATATTTAAAATTGATACAGCTGATATTCTTAACTAGTTGGGGTTTTTTTCAGTATAAAATGGGTGCAGAATGGAGGCCTTATAAATTCATTGCTCTTTTATGTGGGCTTTGAATGCTTTACAGTCCACATGGGATAGTAAAAAGTGTTAAGATATCAGGACAGTAAAAAGTATTCAGACAAAATATCCAGTTGCTGTCCAGCCCTTCTGTGAAGGAAATATTGTGGCTTTCCATCTGAACGTGAGATTTTCAGCTACTATAGACTACCAAGAATGTCAACACTTAATGTGTTTGTGGGAAAAATAAATAAATAAATTCAGTGCAAGGGTAATTTATAAATGACTTGAAGCATCAAACAACAGACATTCCTGCCTCTCCCAACCCAATACCATTATTGACTTTACCAGGGAATTCTTTGGTTTATTCCTTTAAATCATTTTTTATTCTTAACCAGAGAACAGCCTCACCTATTCCAATCTTGGATTTTTTGACATGTTGGCTAATTAATCTCTTAATTGAAAAAAGACTTTATACAGAATTCATCTGTTTTTTACATTATATACACGTAATTTATAACATATGCTGAATTCATAACAGATACGAGTGAACACTTTCAACTCTTAAAAGCATTCGACACTTAAATTAACAGTGTCTCCAATATAATCCTGCTTTACCCACAGTATTAGATGTTTTGCTTACAAAACACATACTCTGTTTAAGACAGAGACATCATCTGTAGTCTAATCTAGGTGGAGTAACTTTGAAAATAAGGAATTACTTTATTAACATGGACTTTAATTATATGAAAGAAAAAAATATCTATATATTTGTCTGTATTCTTGAAGAAAAGGGATATTCTCCGTGTTCTGACACTGATCTCTTATTTACTGCACTATGGAATAAATCCACAAAAATCAGTAGAACTGTCTCAACATCAAGTTGGTGCAGGACTCAAACTGGACCTTAACTGTTAAAATTCAGATGTTTCATCCCAAACCAGAAGATAATTTTTAGAAGCCATTCATTTAAGTCATATGTAGTGAGGTAAGGCTCAAGGGCCATCTTTTTTTTGAAGTGAAAACTGTTCTGTGTCTTAAATGTCAGCTGAGCTGAAACGCACTTTTTTTTTTAGTCGTTATTCCCAAAATAAACACCAAAAGATGATGAAATACAGCATTAAATAAGTTTTCCTCAGGCTTAATAAAACAGTGAACGCTCACTATCAAAATCCAAGGTGAACTGGAATGTTTTCATTGCCATCTGTAGCTGAGGTCTTCACAAGGAATAGAAGAGAGGGATTTTCCTAATGGAAGGTGACTGGTTCCCAAAAAATTATTCCGAAAGATGAGCAATCAGACAAAATGATGAAAACTTGCAAAGATGCTGGGTACAGATGTTCTTGGTGCTAGTTATATATTGTTTGTAGTTCTTGTTGTGACTACCTTTGAGACTGTTAGTGAGAGCTGGTTTCTTGAAAGCTATATCACTACAAACACTCAACAGTAAATCTCACTATAACTAGGAAGGAAATTCTGCAGATGAATGTTTTGGCTGAATGCCTTATGAAGAAGGCATTAGCTGAAATATTAGTCTATAGAACTTCCTTTCCTCAGCTGTGTTCAACCTGTTAAAGTCCCTGTTCCGAACATATCCAACCCACGATTTGCTGAAATCAGATCTGGAGACCTGGTAGTTCTATCTGACTTGGAAGGGGGAAAGCTTTAAAGACTTGAGGAAAATGGAGGATCGTGTTGACTTACTTAAGAAAAATTAGTTTTCCACAATGAAGAGCAAACTCAGATTACTTCAAGGAAGCCAGAAGCATTTACATAAAGAGGTGTTTTTAAACATACTGCAAAAGTAATAACTGAAGACTGACCCGGTCATAAGACAGAACTTAGGAATAATGGTAAAATTTACTATTTAGGTGTTTACTTGCTAACTTTGCTGCATTTGATTTTGTTGATAGTTGATGCAGAGCCTCAGAAAACAATAAGTTACAAAATTTCCAAGAAAATGCTGTGACGTTGTAAGATTATTGTTCTTTTTTTTTTTTCTCCAAAAGAACCAGTTTACTAAATAGTGTGTGTATAGAATAGTAGTGACCTTGGGGGCTATTCTTTGCTCCCAGTTCTGACAGCATGCATCATCACTGTTCTTATGATACAGTTGGGTTTCTGAAGGATCAGACAAAGAAATTAGAGGAATAATGGATTGCTGGTTAGGTTCAGAGGTTAACTTGCAGGATCATACCATTTCCTTAACCATAAGAGAAATTATTAGTATGGAATGCTTCTCAAATGAGCCTCCCCTTCTTTGTGCCTGTAACAACACATGCCTCTTCGGTACCTTCTGCATGGTATTTAGTCCAAGCTTCCTCCAGATTATCTATTAATAGCCTATCTTTAAATCCAGTGAATACCAAGCTAATTATTTTACTACACCCATGGCCCACTCAATCTGAAGGATAAAGGGCAAAGGAAAAGCAGGAAAAAAGACCCCAAAACACAACAGAAAAAAAAAAATATCTTACCAGGATTGTGAGTATGAGAATGTTTGCAAAGATCTTAATAACTGCACTGACATAAAGCATTCTCTCTGCACTCACTGCAGGTGCAGTATTCCTGCTCCCTAGAGAAGACTGTCTTTAAGTCTTTTCTCCTTGAGTCTTTCCACTCAAGTGAGAGGTGGGAGGCACAGATTGAAAGTGTTTTCCCCTAAGATTACCCCCCAAGGTACCAAAAATGTTATGTCTTCGGTTTGTCAGATGTTTTCCTTGGGCTCTTCCTTAGCAAGTTTACCGTAAGGTTGGACACCTGTTATTATGTAGAATAGCAATATATCAGAAGGTACACCAAGTGTAATGGAAAGAGGAAGGAAATGAAGGAAGATTTGATCTGTCATCCTGGATAACTGATGGAGCAGTAAGTTGATTTCCCTCTTTAGAAACAGGGCTTTCTGTAGGAGAGGGACCATTTGTCCCTATAAACTCTGACTTTCTAAACTTCCTGTACTAGATGAACTTCACCAGATCTTGGCACTTTCCTGCCCATCTCCTCTTTTCTTTTTTTTTCTCCCACCCACCCCCCTTAGTACCAGAAAGTAACAGAACTCCTCTTACTCTAGGAAAGGAAATGGGCATGGAAGAACTTGTAAAAAGGAGTACTATATCTTACAAGAACCCAGAGTTCTTATGATGACTTGTTAATGACAGTTTTTTACCCCTGATTATTCCTTGTATATCACAACACTACCCCCTCTGTGAGAGGATTTTTACAGTGAATCTTAATGCCTTTTTCCCCTTTAATAATAATAATAATACATAACTACAGAAAAAATTTGTCTTGTTTTAGTAAGAGTTCCTATGTGTTTGCAGAGGCTTACCTTAAACAGTGTGAGAAATGAATGGAGGAAGATAAATTAGGACAGTAGGTTTTCTGCAACCTTTCGTCACTGCAGACATGAGAAGAGAAAAAGAGGCTTAAGGATTAATCCAGTAAATCAACAGTTTCTCAACAGACATTGCCTATCTTTACAAAAGATCTGATGTTTGGTGATGAGATTAGATCACTGGGGAGTCTGGCATGGGGAATTTACCCCTAATTTCTGTAAGGTAGTCATTAAATTCTGCCTTCAAGGAATGGCCTTTATATCTTGCATCTGTTTTCTTTATCTCTCAGTAGAATATAAATGATTTCACTGTTCACTTGCATGTTTAATCCCTCTTTCAGCTTTATCAAGCTTTAGATCCCTTTTTAAAATGTTATTGGTTAACTTCTATTTTGAAAGAAGAATGTCCTGGATTCTTGTGCTTTGTATCCTGAATAACATCCCTATGAATATAGTCCTCAATACCAAGCTAATTGCATTTCTGAATGTCTCTTTAATCTGTCCATAAATGTGGTAGTGGAAAACTCTTGCAGAGAAGCATTCAGGAAAGCCTCATTAAAGAATGAGACATAATGGGCAACATTTTGGAAACTGCCTATGTGATTTCATAGGCACTAACTTGTTCTGCATGGTATGTATGTGTATATTTTTAAGAAAAACTCCTTGGATGAAATGTACTGGTTTCCTGCATGGTGTGTATCAGTGTCTCCAGCAGAATATGACTGTGCAGGTAAAAATCTGTCAGGGTGATCATTCTGCTGTAGGAAACTTTGTAGTGATATGAACCTGTTAGCTGTGGTTTTCCTCCCTTGTGGAAGTAAAGCACAGAGAATAAGAAAGGCATTTTCCTCCCTTCCCTGGTCTGACTGATACTCATGCTCTGTTGTCATTGGCAGCTATCACAAACTACAGAAAGAGGTTTAACCTCGAAGTACATCTTCATCCTACTTGAGCAGCAACCATTCTCTTTGCTATCATTTGTTAGGTTACTTTGTAGTCTTGCAGGCTAGAGGGTTTTGCTATCCATTCTGTGGTATCTAGACTTGGAAAATAAAGTACTTCGAACACTTCAGCTTCGAATGTTTAGGTCTCTGAGGTATTTGTATACTAATTCTTAAAGATTACAGGAAAATAGATGCAAACAATTATGAAAGCACTTGCAGATTTGGTAGGAACTCCAAATAGACGACAGTTACGTTAAATTGCAGCTGGGATGGATTTCTTACAAGTGTGGAAATATCAGATGAGGATAATCTTTCACTGCACTATTAATCATTTGCTTGCTTTCCTGTGTCATAGATGGCAACACCTCATTTGTTTCAACTCACTTAACTTATCCTTGCCAGGATACATGTACTCTGTGTATCTGCTACCCGATACGCATTAGATAGCATTAGGACTTCTTTTGAAAGGTGACAACAACTGGACAGGTGAAAAGTTAAATAGTTAATGAGTGCTGTTGTCCCTGGAAAACAGGATAGTGAGCACAGCTCACCATAAGTTTTATCCAATAAAAGCTGTGCGTGGCCTTCTGAGCTACTTACATCCCTAGAGGCTGCAGATGCAGGTTCCCTGGCCAGACACACAGTGCAGGGAGGTTAGGCTGCTGTGCAGCCAAGCCTTCCTCACTGCTCATCCTGGCTCTGCTGCCTGGCTTAAAGCTGCCTGAATTTGTGCTGGCTTTCACTTTCACAGCTTCAGGCTGATAGGGAATGAGGGGTTTTAAAGCACTGCCAGCCTGTTTTTTTTCTTTGATTTCAATCTTTTTTTTTTTTTTTTTCCTGGTATAACAATAGCTCCACAGAGCAGATGCTCAGAAAGTATATCTGACATTAGTCAGTAAAGCTGACATTAGAGTGGGTCTCTTCCAGGGCTCCCATATGTCTACAGCAAGCTGAAGACAAGGGTGACAGGTTTTCCGGATGCTGTGACAGAGGCTCCAGGTCTTGCTCACCATCCGAGTATGTGTGCAGCACTTCTAGTTTCTAGGCCATTAGAGCCCTGCACTGAAGTCCATGCTGCTGAGTAGTCAGTGTTGCTTCTATCTAGATTAAGTTATTACACCAGCAGATTCTATAATCATCCTTCTGTTTGTCTGTATATGGAGTGAAAAATAATATCCAAGAGAGACACAGCATGCTATCCTGTGTTTATGACAGTACTTCCTACCGGTGACATTTCACTTCCAAATTTGAGATCCTACTGCAAAGAGTTGCAATAGTCTCAGCAAATCCATAAAATATCTGTAAAAGTTTTTTAGCATAGACAATAACACAAAGCATCCATCTTCCAATGCTGAAGCAGACATTTTGAATAAATTGATGCCACAATAGCCTAGCTGTTTCCAAAAGCAAGTTACAGGGGAAAAAAAACCCCACAAAAAAAAAAAAAAACCAAAAAACTTTGAGTGTTTGCAAAATGGAGTAAAATTTATGGCTTATGTTCAATTATCCTGTTTTTTCTGTGTACCTAGATAAAATTATCTTTTTAAAGGAAAGTAAAGAGGAAGTTGCTTCATTAATACTGCATGTGGTTTTTATTGCCGATATATTCCTATATTACGTGGGCTTTTCTTGCATGACTGACAACCTTGTAAACTATGCCCACCCTGACTTCTTCAGGCTTTTCATTCTTAAAATAAATGTTAATGCTTTGTATTTATATCCCTTTATGCCCACGATATAACTCGTATAACATTCCATGTATTTGGAAACATGTTGTGCTTCAATTTCTGCCTTAAAAGTGACATTGCTTGCACTTTTGGAGCAGAATAAAAGTTTATAGTGGGGGGTTTTATGCATGACATTTTGAGGCACAGGGCTGGAGCATAGTTTTCTAGATGTCTTGAAGAAGGATGTAATTCAGAGCAAGGCAAGTTAGTCTTTTAAAATAAAAGCCAAAAAGTATATATTAAACTTTATTCTTGCCTCAGTGAGCTCTCAGCACTGTAGCAAGTGATTCATTTCTCTAGATGCTGGACCCTGTCTACCACTACTCCCAGGTCTGCGTCCTGTGTTGCGTCTCAGCCACTTCTTCCCTGTTGCACACCGTCAGCAGCTCAGCGCAGCTCCTAATAGAAAGCATGTGGTATTGGTTGTGTCCGTGCTTGCCTAGCTCATTATACTTGCTCACAACAGTTAATGTGGGCACCTTGTGCTCTGACTGCCATTGGTTCAGCCTCTTTGTTGCTGTAAAAACAAAGAGGAAGAGCAGCTAATAACCCTGTTCCTGAGCCAGGTACCAACATATGTTTCTGGATGATTTCTTTGATCTTCCTTGGCCAGTGGGGACCTCCAAGGCTATGTTCTCCTGTTTACTGTGTACGTGTGCCAGAACGGTGGAAACCTGGGAAGTTACATGTTTACGTCAGGAAGTGTTTGACCACAAACACCTGAGCCTTCAGAAAGGCTGTCAGGAGCATTGTGCTTTCAGACTCCTGAGAGTTGTGCCATATGAGACTATGTGCCAGCATAGTCTTCATGTCTGATACTGCTGTATAAACTTTATCAAGGGATAGGGAACTATAGGCTAAAGAAATGTCTATGCTTACTATTGTGCATCCCCAAAAAGTTCAGAAAGAGGATTCTTGCCCCCAACTTCCCTGCCCCCTAAACAGTCTGAACTAAGGTGCTTGCCTAGCAATGCAAATTTGAAGTGACAACTTATTTTTCATTTTTACTCTTGACATGTGGAAGTTTCATTCCAGAGCTTAAAAACACATCATTCTGAAGTCACATAGGTATCCTTTCCAAAAATATCTCTTACTAACATTAATACTTCTACGCACATTTTTGGAGTCTCAGGACACTTCCATTATTTATTAATTAATGTTTTACTGGAATGTGATGCTTCTTGTGTATCTCCCTGGTTTTCCCTCCTCCCCAAGTTTGTGTAAATCTTGATGTTTTATAACTGGGGAGAATTAAATCTGCTATTGAAATGGGCTTCCATCCATCCCTAGGAGTGCCATAAAACTTTAATGTCTTTGTTATTTAGTGTGCTGTACAAGTCAGGAATAATTTTCTGGTTTTCACAACACCGGACAACTTCTCTAGCTCTGTAGGATTCCCACTCCCTACAGTGTTCCCATCTCCCCTAAATAAACTAATGCTGTCTTGTGGCTACAAAACTATTCTGCTGGAGACAGAGTTTCACATAGTACAGTGTGTGTGGTTAATATTCATGGCACATACTTAATTCATAATTTATCATTAACTTATTAATTTTAATTTCTTCCCAGTGGAGTCTGTAACACACCAGTGTTATCCAGTTTCTTTTCCCCACAGCTCTGGCCATCTGGAACAGTCTTGCTGCATGTCTTCACCTCAGCTACGCTTTCCCATTTCTTAAAACATGTAAATAAAAATTATCAGATATAGAGTCCTAAAATTAGATACCCAGTAAAAATGGCTTAGTTTTCAGAGTGAAGGCCCTCCTGAAGTTACTGCTGAAGTCCATGGCCACAGTGGCCAGTAATCGGTGAAGAATAAAGATGCATATCTTGTGGTCTGGAGATTTAAAGTCCTAAAGAAAGCTTAGGTTGATGCTCCTCTGTGTTTAACACTTCTATTAGTGTGTTAGTGAGCTTTGAAATTCACCACCTGCTCATTCATGCATAAAATCCATTGGTGCACTTTGTGGAGCAGTCTGACAGCATGTGAACTATTCAGCTGCAACTAAACCAAAAAATGTACTCCAACCTGCTAGTGGACATTCAGCCCACAGGACCAGACAGCTGCAAGTCAGAAGTAAAAGTCGCTGAATGCCCAGCAGTATGGCTATCTCATCTTCACCACTAGCCACTTCACTCTATGAATATATTTCTACTGTGCTGCACCACTTGCTAATGTATGCTTAGTCTATATTCTTATTCCTACTAGTTCCCACCTAATGAAGATCTTTCAGTGTTCCTTTGAACTTTAGAAGAAGACTTGGAGAAAAAGATTTAACTGCCCCCATGCTTATCTAGCTGAAATAATTCATGTTGGTACCAACAGCGTTTAACTTTAAAGCACTATAATCTTTGCTTGCCTTCAGAGCACATTTGTTCAGCACACCTTACCTGATTTTTCTGTCAGCAGGACTAATTAGAGGGCACTTGATTTCTTCTCAGCTGGTAGAATGACCAGTCTGATGACAGTGTTTTAAGACCTTAAGACTATTTTCCTGTAGAAGCATTAGTCCTCACTTCTGGCAATGGACCTAGAAATAAAAAAGGCACATCAGAAACATGTTATGAAGGAAACCCTTATTTTGGCTTAGGCTTAGCAAAGTCTGTGACAAGGTGCTGCACTTCTTCACCATCTGTAAAGTGTATCTGGTTATGTAATTATGTGTTTCTGAGCAAGGTCTTCCTCTACACTATTTGATAATTAAATTTGGTTCCTCAAGATCTTCCTAGCTACACATGCATAAATCCTACTAGGAATCGATGCCACCACACCCGTGCTAGTTCAAAACACACCAAAGACTGCTTTCTTTTCCTGTGCAGTTCACTCTGCTTGGGTTTCCTTCCAGCCTTCATGTCTTTCCTCCCCAGGTTTGCAGAACAAAAGGTTTTTACAGACATCATGTTGTTGAAAGTCCTGTAGTGGGACCTGAAGAGGCACAGTCACAGTGCTTCCTCAAGATGAAATAAGAACTTGTTTGGATGTGTTTGGGAATGCTATTACAATATTGGCCAGGAGATTTCATTCTCAAAGCCTGGACTCTCCTTCAGTGGCTAGTAACTGTATTCATAAGTTGTACATAACTACCTTTTGTTTCCTCTTGCTGGCTGTAATTTTGTCAGTATATAATCTCTATTTTAGGGCTGGTTTTTGCACACATGGAACTTTATTGGATGATGACACATCTGGGGCACACTTCGCAATGTTTTTGTATTTTTTGTAAAAATCAGGGCAAAACCAGGGGTTTCTATAAATGGGAAAAGGAGACTTTTCCTCTCCTAACTAATTGGATGTAGGAAAAAAGGGCTTTTAATTAAAAATTTGGTGTGACTGTTTTTTGAAGCATGATGTATTTAAGTACTAAGGCACTTAAGGATAAAATATGATGTTGCAAAGGTACAGAAGAAAACTGCAGGGAGTCTATTTGCAAAGGATATTTCGGCCAACACAGGGATGGTAATGCTTCAGGGATGCCTAGTAATTATGGGCCTTGGAGCAGCCGGTATTTTACAAGCAGCACCTTACACACAAGTTTCATTTAAAATTATTCTCAGTCTGATTGAACAAGTGAAGGAGGTTGTCCCAGGGAGTGACCACTCACTGCTGTGTGAAGACATCCAAATGATCTCATTTACTTAACACAGTTTAGTTGGAACAGGACCAGAGTACCTAGGGAGGAAGAGGATGAGAACAGAGTTATGGAAATTTGGGGAGGACACAGCATTAGGAAGCGGATCAATCAACTGTTGTTGATGGTGCACAAATAGAGGAGAAAACGGATGGTCTACAAATGCCAAGTTGTAGCCAGAGGAGGTCCTCAGAGACTAGTAAGAGCAGTTGGGACAGTATAAGGAAGAGCTATGCTGGAGTTGCTCTTCTCAGATTTCAGCCAGCTAGTAACGATGGTGTGTTTGGTTAGTCTGCAGAGGAAAGCGTGACCCTCTGCAAGTGGGATCAGGACTGGTTTTTAAGAAGGAAAGCTATGGATGCAGCTGGAAGAGGAAGTGCGATGCTTACCGGCTCTTCATCACATCCTTCCTCCCAGAGGTTTTCATCTTCTTACAGCTGCCAGCTGTGTTGGTCATGTGGATGACCTCACACCTGGTTAAGCAAAAAGGATCTAGGCTAGGTTAATTAGTTTAAATTGTATGTCTTTGGTAATCTGTTTTATGTTGATTGAAAGTAGCTGAAAAATGCTCCTACAGGCTGATTGGTGGGAGGGTAACTTCTAGCAGCAGCAGGCTGTAGAAGACAGTTACCTCTTCAGGAAGAGTGCTACTAAAAAAACCTGAGCGACTTAATGGATCAACAGCTGAATGGATTTTTGTAGACAAAGCAAAGGAGATGAGTAAGGAGTTAGTGGGGCAGGGAGGATAGGAGTGGGGTAGGAAAAGTCATGAGAGGAGGAAAATAGAGGTTAACAGTATGGAAAATAATCCACGTTCAATCAGGGTGGGCTTTTGATGTGTCCTCTGCAGGGACAGCTCCTGAACCTGTGAGAATTAGGATGGTCTTGTGACTTATTTTAGACATGTATATAATATATTTACCTTTTCAAATTTGGTGTGTTAATGTTGTCTATATTAGCATGACAGTTGAAAACACTTAAGAGATGTATTTGGAAATGCAATAAGATTTCATTCCTGTCATCATCTGAAAACTCAAATTTCAGATCAACTTCTTGGCATTTGAATGTGGTGAGGAGTTACATTACTGTCTATCTGTTCCCTTTGCTACTTGTGGGAAGCTGTTTCTCATTCTTAGCCTGTCCTGCAAAGCGTGCCCCCCCCCCCCCCCCCCCCCCCCCCCCCCGTTCTAAAAAGGCATGTAATGTAATCAGTCACTTATCTAGTCATGGCTGCTCAAGAGTTCCTCTCGAATATAATGAGCCAAAAGAAAGGGGAATGAGCACCGCTTTTCTCCATGTGCACACCTTGGTGGGTTTGAATCATTATAGTGTATAACAGGAAACGAGCAGAGAACTGAAAGAACTTTTTCTTTTCTCTAAAGCTATGAATCTTTTGCAAAGTTTTAATCAATTTCTACTCTGTATTTTTTCCCCTCCAAATAACTTATGCACTAATGGGACCTATTGTATTTATTCACGTTGGACATTTTTACAAGAAAAGCTATTAAGAAGAAGGACTCAAACTCAGTCCAATTTACCATGTATCCGGAGGCTTAACCAAAACTATTATTACATGAAAGAATGGAGGAAATTAAGAACAGGACCTTCGGAATACCAAATGCCAGTACAATTTTTTTTTTTCTTAATTTTCTTTCTGTCTAATTAACTCTGTCGGAGATTTCAAAACAATTAGGCCCTAAAAAGGAAAAAGGGTAAAATAGTCATACCTAACTCTTCTGTGCATGTTAAATAATTCCATGCTGTGTTTCAGGCATCTTCTGGACTGAAAAAAAATATAAAAAAAACAGCTAACAGGAATTCTAGTGGTGCTTCTGGAAAAATCTCATCGTCAGTTACTAAAAAGTGTGATGAGAGCCTCTTAGATAATAACATAGAGGGCTGTAATGATTAAGGAATGATCAGGTCTAGATGATACTACTCAGAAAAACATGACCTTAAAAAAGAAATAGTTGTTTGGGTGATTTTTTTCCAAAGGCAAAAAATGGTGAGAAATGTTAAGAGACCTAGAATATTCTTTTTTGTAAGATTCATTAAGAATAAACTAAATTATACAGAAATTATAGTATCTTGAGAGTAGACAACCTCTTTGTGATAGGTTTGGTCACTAATAACCTGGTTTATTTGGTAGTGCTGTTGTGATTTTCCACCCTTTTTTGCAGTCTGTGCCTCATACAATCTCAACATCTGCACCTACTTTGATTGTAGCACAAAGATCATGGACTTAATCTAATTTAATGATAATTGTAGGGGACTTCTGCATGGATAACGATGAGATCTGGTAGAAGAAAAGACTATATGTTATCCAAGAGTCAAAAACGTGCAGTCTGTTTGAATGCCTCTGCTTTTAAGCTTGATGAAGTATGTGAAAAATCTAATTTCCAGCAAGATTTTAATTACCTCATGAAAATCTGCCTCTTTGTATGAAGTTCCAGCTGGATATTGAAAAGCAGAAGAGCCTCGAACCTGCCAGCACAGTCACGACTGTGAAGTTAGGAGGCAGTGAGTTTAAATTTGCATGTAACCCTGTGCTTATTTCTTTACTGCAAGAACAACTGAGTATTTCCATCAAGACATACATGTCTCTCTTCTAAATAAGCCACAGTGACCTCTGATGTGACAGAATGCTTCCTATAGCAAGACTTTTCTGCTACTGTTTTCTGGAGTGCTTGTGTGAGGTTCTGGTATGTGGCCTTTGGGGCAGAGGGAAATGTCAGAAGTATTAATATTCACCCGTCAACAGAACTTCTCTTTTCCTCTCTGCATTAACTAAGCATCTTGAGTACACTTGATGCAAATATGACACTTTATTTTTTGTTGCATAGAAGCTCTGGTTCTTTTGCCTTTGGCTGTTAATTCGGAGTATTGCTAGTTTTCTATTTTGTCTGGGTTTAGCCTGCTGTTCCCAGGCATAGTGGATTGCAGGTTTCCTGTGAAGAATTCTAGCAAAAATAGGAAAGACGACAAATTGCCTCAGCTGGCAATGTGATAAGAGAAAGCGTAATGTGATGGTAAGTCTTAACTGCAGTGCCACTGTGTCTTGAGGGCAGTCATTTTTGTCTCACTGGATGTCTTTTTCTACATGCGTGATTTTCTTGTATCAGGAAAGACTGTAAGACTTCCTTATAAAGGGAAATGAGCTCTTTAAGGCTCATTTCTACAAACTCTTATTTTTAAGTTATAGACTGGGAACATGTCCTCAATAGATGATGCACTGTGAAACAAAACTGAGACCTGCATCACCATGAGGATCACCATGTGGACCCAGTCTCTTTGCTGGGTTAGCTGCAAAGGTACTGACCCCTGAAGTTTTTTCTCTGTTGTAACAACAGTCTTTATTTTGTTTCTTAATGACTGCGATGGCATCCTGGTGGTGATCTGCCTAATGGCATGCTAGAGTTGTGAATTTTGCCAAGCTGTTCATAAAATTAGGAGGAAGGCATTCGTTCTATTCTCTGAAGAATTTTACAGCCTAAGTGGGAGAGACAAACTGGCAAATGGAGGGATAGGAGATACAAGTTAAAAGTAGATTCACTGGATGTTAAAAAAAAAAAAAAGCCAAGAATTTGGGAGAGGTGAAGGGAAGTGCTCAGTTCTAATAATTTATTCTTTAGTTGAGACCTGCTGAGAAAGGCTCTCCAGCTAATTAAACAGCTAATGAGAAACGTAGCTCCTGTGCCTCCACTTTGAAGCAAATAAGAAATCACCCATTTGCCTATGTTGGACTTGTAAATTTACTTCAGGCTTGTGATTACAGCAAGGTTATAGATCTTCACAACAACAGGCCATCACTGCTTACACTTGCTTTGGGTGCACTTGCTTTGACTGTGGAGTCCTGAAAAAACCTCTGCCAAGAGTGGATTCACAGTGGTGCACGTAGTAGAATATAGTCTTTGAAAAAACAAATCCAGTCCACAATGAAACACAAATATCAACTCGGGGTGTACAGACATGGAACGTTTAAATACATGACCTCAAAATTACTAGCTACAGCTACATACCTTCCACAAACTCAGAACTAGAACTTGGTAGCAGAACAAAGGATGGAGATTAAACATCTTATGAGCAAATTCCTTTTAAACTGAATATCTTAATGTAACATGGCCTTTGACAGTAAGCAGTTTTCTTTCTGTTTTGGTAGAATCTTTGTTTTCATTAAGCAAATAAGTATTTAAAACACTATTTCTCCATCTTGCTCCTATCTGACAAATAGAGTGCAAGTACATTATTTATATGAGAAAGTTCTTTTTGCTGTAATGGAATAAACATGATCCTGAGTTAATGTTGCTGTCTAGATTTCAACAATCTTCATCTAAGTGTGAATAATAAGAGTTGTCAGAGTCTTTCTTTTAATTGGCTGGTAATCTGTACATTTTCCTTTAACGTCCAGTAACATTTTTATTGCTGTTTTAGTGATCAGTTTATAACTCTTTACTACTACAAACTGTCAAACTGAGAGCAGTGCTTTACTCATTGCTGACTCAAAAGCAGAGCCTCCTAACAGATTTTCCCACTCTTCTCCCTTCCCTGTATGTTGTTTGGGCATTGCCCTTTGAAGTTTCAGCTGTAGGTATTAGTAACTTCTGTGTAAAACAGGTTAATCTGTTTGGTTTGGGTTTGTTGTGGGTTTTTTTGTTTTTTGTTTTTTGGTTTGTTTTTTTTTTTTAATAAGGAAAAATGGTAAAAATAAACAAGCAAATAGGCCCAAGAATTAAGAAAGTTTGTTGTGGACCCATAGTGCTTCTCAGCTGAACTTGGTTGTTACTATCCTTAAACTGTCTGTGCTTCATGGAAAGAAAAAAGTTTGTTATCTTGAAGTATTTGCACATCTGCATAATATTTGAATGATCAAAGTATATTGCTGACTTTACAATGTACCTCCAATGTCTGTTTCAAAACTGTCACAAAAATCTTTGCTCTTATGGCTAGCATCCAAAGAAAAGGTGCAGTAACGTTTATCACCAAACTGTTGCTGTTTTCATGGTCTATAATACTGCAGATTAAGATGATTTAAGATTCGTGGAAAAAGGTTTTAATTGTGGCTTCTACAGTAAAGATATTTATTGCATGAATTCCTAGATCTGACTCTTAAAAGCTTTTAGAAACTTGCAAAATCACCTTGGGGAAAAAAAAAGCACAACTTTTTAACCATCTAACTACATCAGTGAAAACTGACAGCTGTGGTTCAAAGAACAGAGGGACACCCAGGATCAATTATTGATGTCTGAATTTGATTTTAATCATCTTTGCATGTGGCTGGGGACTAATTTATTTGTCCTCTGTACAGATGTTTTCATTGGCTGCTAAAGAACACTGGTTTGATTTATGAAAGGTCATAACAAATTGTTGCAAAGAATTCGCAAGATGTTTCTGCAGCTGAATCAGAAATTTTCTTTCTCAAGGTATATCTGGGAAAGGTATGCCACAACATTTCATCTTTAAAAAGTATATGAATATACTGTGTCCAGTAGTGTGCATTGTGAAAATGTTCCTACTTTCACTTAGCCTAAGAGATTCAGATGACTTAACTATGTACATGATGTTACGTAGATTGATGTGTGAGCTCAGTAAAGGGTTATAAAGGGATAAAGTGGAACTTGCAACAGCCTAAAGTCTTCCTGAGTTGTTATGTGTTGAGCCACGTTCAACAGACTTCCTTTTGCTAAGTTTCATCACCAGTATTTTTAAAAAAATAAACCAAAGACAAGTAAAGTATACCAGTGAGGATGAATTTGGGGTATTTGCCTTCAAATTATATCAGACAGGTATTTCTCAAGAATAGGGATTGTTCCAACCTGTAGGCAGGAAAATGTGCTTTGTGTAAAATTCTCGTAAGTGGCAAATTTTTTGTTTTCCTCCCAGTTCTGCATGATGGATTACTCTTGCATATTTTGTACTTCCTTTCTCTAAAGACTCTTCATTGTGTTTTGCTGATTAGGGATACCAATTAAACTCAGACACCAGAGTGAGAAGAGCAGGTGTATTTTACTTGAAATAACTAAATAATGTAACAGAATAATACAGAAAACATACAGTAGGAAAAGACAAAAAATAGCACGCTTAAATAGGAAAATACAGGGTAATGCATCAAATCATTACTACAAGAGAGAGAGAATAGTGATTAAGAAAGATACATCACCACTTGCATACTTTACCATCATCCAGATCCGCAGTCACTGGGGAGCCCCGGTTACAGCGAGGATTTGGAGAGCCTGTCCCGGCAAGTGGGAAATCCTACGCTATGCGTCCATCCGTAGGTGAGGCATCCAAAATTGCTGTGAGCCGGTCCAGCCTTATACACCAGAGATCGACAAGCCAGAATAGCTGGCACCTTTGTTTTAAGTGGAAATATCTGGTTTTCATCTCACATTAGGTTCCCCCAGAGCCTGGCCAGGGCTCGAGGCAGAAGCTAAGGGAGTTTCCCTGCTTATCTAGTTGATTTATGACCAAGGTCACAAGGCCAGACAATTGTTTCTATGGCCCTGTTATCTTGCTCACACATAAAGAAAGATAAGGATACCTTCAAGATAGACATGTTTTATGATGTTTAAGCTACATCTTCTATGCATATTTCACTAATGACTCCATACGGAGTTAGCAGTTTCGGCTCAGGGCCTGTTGCTCAGGCTTCAATATTCCCACCTTTTACATCAGAATAGGCGGTTTGCTGTAACTTAGTATAATACCTATTAGCACAATGGTTATCAGTTATAAAATGTACAGGATTCATCTATAGGTCAACTCTAGCTTGGACTTATTGTCCAAGCCTTAGCACTTCACATCGTGATCAATACATTTACTCAATAAAAACAAATCAGGAGAACCCAGGTCAGTGAACTGGATGATTAACATTTGCCATTTTTTTTCAGACCTGACACGGGTTACTAATGAAGTTCTATAAAATTACACTCACTAACTCAGTTTTGCTTTTGCTTTGTCCCCATACAGAGAAAAAGAATGTGGATGGGGGTCTAATAAATCTGTACAGATATTCTTACAGTGGTCTGAAATAATCACAGTCTGATTGCAAAGGACCCTAGTCAAAATTTGAAATATAGAAACCTGTCCTGATCCACAAATCAGTACCTAGGTAAATAACTCTTTTTTTTTTTTTTTTTTTTTTTCTCCTAGTAGAAAGCACATAGCAGCTCCCACTAAATTATTTGTCACGTAGGTTTTGGTTTCCTTTAAAAATATCTGCTGGCTCAGGTTAATTAGGAATGAGTTGTTGAATCTATAATAAAGTTCTTCACTGTATTTGCTATTTTAAAATATTTCCTCAAGAGCTGCCATACAGAAGTATATAAATTATTTCAAATTTTTGTCTAGCAATTTTCTAAGAACATTTTGTTTATTTTCCTCAGCAGGCAGAGTTCAGGGCTTTATCTTGCATTTAAAGTTACAGTGTAAACATTGATGTGATATGGTATTTTTGAAAAATTGAGAAGTTGTGCCAAGTATAGGGATGAGGGACAGAAACCTCTTCAATCTGAATTCACCAACTGGAAAATAAACTGTATCTGAGCAGCTCTGGTGGAGAAACAATCCTTAAAAATGGAAAATAGTCTTTGTTCTTTTATTGCATTTAGTTTACAAGATGAACAAGAACCAACAGGGTAAATAGCAGCTTCAGTTTGATTCTGTTTGCTTTATATTTATAGTTCTACAAAAAAGCACAAATCCCTTCCTTTGGGAGGATTTATATAGCTTCTTATCATCCCTAGAGCAGCTATATTATGCAGGATCTTACCCTTTTTTGGCAAAATTTGCTGTGCCTTAGTCCAAAAATAAAACAAAAGGTAAAAGCAAAATGAGTGATTTCTAGAAAATTTGATTCTGCAATTAATAAAGTCTTATTCTAAAAAAAAACCCTCTAAAGTTTAGAACTCCCACTCTGAAATCAGAACTAAAACTCAGATATTGATTTACACTGAAGTTATATTTCATTGTTTCTGGGTATTATAGATCCGTATTTTCCATTTTTTCAACAAACTTATGGATTCAGCTTCTTTACTCATATATATTATGCTCTTATTCATGTAACTGCAGGAATTCCACTCCTGAGACTTTTTAATTGGCAGCACCTGATGTGTGGTATAAAATCCTGGCAAAATGGCAAACCTCCCTTGACTTTACTGAGCAGGGTCTCAGTTTTGAGGTGCTAGGTCTGGTCAAATTCTCTTGCTGAAATAACTTTACAGGTGCCTTGTGGGATGACTGCCCACCCTGTTTGAATAAGACTGGAGGATGGAAAATCTAATAATGATGTTCAGCCCCAAACAAAACAAAGGTGATGCAAAAAAATCCATGGGTAGGGTATGAGGCTGACCTCTCCCTTTCAGGTGGTGACATTTGTTCAGCCTTGAGAATTCATGGGGCCCTTTCTGTTGTAGCTTGAATGTGTTGGAAACAGCATTATTTCTTTACCATTACTCACAGTCAAAACTGGCCAGGAGACTAGTGGTTTTTCTTAGACATGGATCTTGTTACTGTGATCCATGTGTATGATACCTTAAGATGAGATAATTCCATGTAGAAGATAACCATAAACCTCTTCAAATATGAGCTGGTAGTAGTATAGTTTATGAGCACCATATGTTAATGTCATCTGTCTGGGACTTCAGTGCTGTTTGAGTTGGTGCTTTGTATTGATTTGAAATCTGTCACTTTTGAAATGCCACCATTTTGGAGGCTGTAAAGCCGCAAAAAATTTGGTGTCAATAATTTTAGTCTGTATCATGTTCTTTGTACTGTTGCCTGACTCTTCAAAAACACTCTCGCCCCTTCTCCAAGGCAGAATTAATCTGAATTTGACTAACAGTGAGCATGTTACTCCTAGGAAATTGTTGCATCCCAGTTACAGAATAGGCTCCTTGAATTCCCACCAGTTTGTCATATTCAAGATCTTGTTATAGGCAAAAAGAACACACTTTATATGCAAAGCCGAGAATTTAACATTAGTATAATTAAAATCTTAATTGTCTAATCAAAGGTTTATTATTATTCCTGTTACAATAATACTGACACTTATACTTTGAAGTAAATACGGCTAAAGTGATGCATACACACGTTTTCTAGTATGTACCCCTTTCTCTGATGTTATAATTGCTCTTCCATTGGCATTCTGAGTCTGAAGATCAATGTTTTCAACCTTGGTGGAAGGTGAAGTTTCTGGTGAGTTGTCTGCATCCTGAGTATTCTGAGTCCATCCTTGGGAGAAGTCTCTCCTCACTTTAGGATCTGCTTGAAGGCATTTTTATGTTTGCTAACATGGTATGCATCTATCTCATTCTTCACTGGTCTGTAATTCCACGTTACATTTGAATTCACTATATATGGTGGTTTTGACATATGTTTGAGTCTTATTCTTTTCTCTCTTGGTTACCCCTAGAGCTCATTTTACCCAGCTTCCAAGGACTCATCCCTCTCCTAGCTAGTCACTGACCACTTGTTGCCAGTAGCTTATAGCGCTGGGACCTCTGGGATCATCCTGTGTCCATACTGACAAGGCTATGCTGCTCTCCTATGCCCTCCATGTTACTTTTTGGTTTAGGATCCCAAGTAGTACTTGTTATTGCCATCTGCTACTTAAAAGTAAGCCTTGCACCATGCAGTTATACAAAGCTAAGCTAAAGGCTAAAGGTAAAGTAGGCAATAGTCACCTAATGATTGCTAGATAATTGCTCTTACAACTAAACAGGCTCAAACAAGAGCTTCATGCAGGAAGCCCAGACTGACATGTCCTGAGACCTCCACTGGTAGCATAATCCAAAACCAAGGATAACACTTGTCCTGTGACAAGCAATGGTAACACTTTATTTACTGGGCATCAGGGCTACAATAGAGAGTTGACAAATGGCAGAAACCATGGTGTTTGGGACTACTGAGAGGGAAAGCTGGGGTGGGTGAGGAAGGAGAAGTGTGCGGCTCATTCAACACATGAGGGGCAAGCATGGCATGAGTAAAGAAATACAACATTGACTTCAATTTACATTTGTATATCTTCAGATGTGAAAGTGTAAGTATGTAAGTGAGAGTCACCTTAGTATAGAATCTTTTCTAGTATGATGTCAGTTTTGGAAAACAGGGTGTTTGATATGTCTCAGTTACAGGACTGTGGGTTAGCAGGATATAGACCAAATACTAAAGAACAGCCAGTTCCAGAAGTTTTTAAAGACTGTCTTCAGCACACCTTGCTGCTACCTAGTGCTTCTTAGAGTGCCTCTTCTGTGTATTGTCGGTAGGAGACAATAGCAGGTCACTGGTCTGCTGAGAATTCCTCCCATCTGGGTGAGGAGAGTGATCCCCACAGGTCCTGTCCCACCAGTTACACCAAAAAAGCATGCTTTGCTTAAGTGAAATGTTTTAACCAAAGCAATCACCAAGGGGACAAGTGAGACTTTAAAAAGCACTGCAGGTCTGTATGACCTCTAAGTATTATTGCTCTTTATCTATTTTTTTTTCATTTTATTATATTTTGAACAAAATACTGATTCCATTGAAAACTTGATTAATATTTGTAGCAAATTGAAATACTCCTCCTTGAAGTAGCTTGTCCACCATCTCTCTTGGGGGAGAAAAATCTGAAAACTACATAACCATGTTGGTCAGGGAAATCTCTTCAACAATGTTTCCACTGGTTTAATCAGTCTGGTTTCCAACACAGCTTCAGCCAGAATGTGGTTAGCCTGAAGTTGTTGCATCTGCTGTTTGAGAACAGCAATAGGAAAGGATTGTCAGTAGTTTGAAGACCAGTTTGGTATTTTGGAGACCACGCTAAAGCTCCCTGTTCTGCCACAGACTTCCAAAGTGCCTCAGTACCCTATCTGTAAAATGTGAGCAACAGTACTTTTTTACAAGCACTGTTTTGTGAGGAAAAATAAAATTATTAAATATCCTGAAAATCTGAGTGGGAAAAGAAACCATAAAACATATTTGATTGGAAAAATGTTTCCTTTATTTTCTGGGAAAAAAAATACCCAACTTTTTATGAACTTAGCAGTGTGTCTTTTTGTTGGTTTTTTTTCCTCCCTCTCAGCCAGTCATTACATCAGTAGAGTTATGACCAAACTTGGACCCACTATGAAGAACCTAGTAGGACAGTGGCGTTCAAAAATTTTAAGAAATCTAGGACCTGGAATTCATCGCCACTAAATTATAACTCTTTCAAGAAATACTTTGAGAAACATGGGAACTGATGAGACTGTTCTTTAATGAAGAAAATCAAAGATGATGAGTTCTATAGGCAGTATTGAGCTAGTTGTCAGTAATTAGCTTCAGATGAGATTGTTGTCTTTAATGTTTCTCGAGTATTCTTGGATGAGTTGGAACATACGATGAAAGTGTAATTACAGTCTTTGATATTTGGTGAATGTCTCAATGCTTCCTGGAAGTAGTCCAACAGGTTGTTTGGCCAAGTGGTTTGTGGGGTAGCCAGTTGCCTATACAAATAAAGGAAGAAAGACAAAACTGTTTAATTGTTCATGCAGTAAGTGGTCTCCTCACATACATTTTATGATGTGGTATTTTAAATGCATCTAAGGAAAAGTCAATCTAATGAAAGAACAAATGCTTTTTGTCTTTTATGTGGATTGTGTTACTTGTATGCTTATTGTATTTTTTAAAGTTCAGGCTCTTTAATGCTAATTATTAAAACAGTAAGTTCAGTGTGTCTGGGGTGGGGAAAAAGAACACTTTAAAGAATACAGTGTGTGAAAGTGGATTCTGATAGGATGTATGTTGGTTTTGTGCTGGTGTAAGTACTGCTACTCTGGGGTTATGTCAGTGCATTGCAAATGCAAATCAGGGCTTTAGTGTTTTAAAAACGATTATATATCATTTCAGTCTGAATGTTTACAGTTTAGTGAAGCTGTAAGCAGTTTTAAAACAAGGTCTTGTGTTTAGAGGTGCTTATAATTTCAGACTTCCCTGTCAGATTCACATCTAATAAGACTTCAAGTAGGATATAACTTGGAAAGCATGGACTAGGTCTAGTAAGTTGTAGAAAGAGGAAAAAAAAGTATTCTGGAAACTGGGAAAGATAGGAAACACAAGTAGCTTTATACCTGCTGTGATCAGGTGGAAAGGAGCATAGAGTATTATTCCAGATTTTCTTCTACAGAAGTTCTACAAAGGTGGGGAAGAGATAAGAAATGTCTCCCCTGGGTGAGCTACCTTAGAACAGCATCAGAATATCTGGGAGGTAGATGTCCCCACTGAAGCACTGAGTCTGCAACCATCACCTTGTTGTGAAGGGCAACTTTGGCTCTTTGGGGGGTCAGCAGATGGAGATCTGGAGAAAAACCCCAAACTTAGTTATAATGCAGGTACAGTAAGTGGGAACTGTGAACCTACCAGATGCCAACATGTTTAAACCAGCATTTTGGAGACCTTTGCCCATTAGATGTTTTCTTTGTGCTTAGCTGAATGTCTAATGGAGGAAGATGGAATGGAGGCTGTCTGCTGCAAGCTGCCTCAGGACTTTCACTGGTATGCTTCTTGTAACACCTAGCATATAGAGAGACAGGTGTGCCTTGCATGTTGATCTCTCCTTGCCTTCTCTGATAGCCACACCTTACATCTCTTCTCACTTGTACAGAAAGAATAATCAAATGCTGAAGTAGTTTGTTTAATCAGTCATGTAATGACAATTTCTTCTCCTTGTTGCAATAAGCAGCTTAATCTTTGTGATAAATCCCTTGACAATAGAGTTAGTGTTGCTGTTTTGAATTAACACTTGTTTAAAACAGTTGTCCCATAATACTTGAAGTCCAGGTCAATAAGTTATGAAGGTATTTCAGAATATTTACAACATAAAATTTTGACAATTTGTCTTTGTCAATTTAAGCAAAATTGGATGACCTCATGGGAATCAGTCATATCAGTCATAAGCCTTAATTTCATCTGTGACTAATTGGAGGGTTTTTTTCATACTACCTTTTGATAATTGGCATGCCTGAGCTATTTGGAACAGCAGACACCTTCCCACAGAAACTTGCACTTTCATCTTACAATTTCATGTGGACTTAAGCTCAGTACATTAGGAAGTCTTTTAGTATTAACATACAAAATTACCATCTGTTATGTAACTGTGGCTTTAGTCTAATGAATTATCTATAGATTCAAAGCATACCTGGTTAATTAAAGTTACCAGCTTTAACTAAGATAAATTAAAGTTAGAACTCCACTTCCTGCCCTTAGGTGAAAATCCATGGCCTTCTCTTCCCCGCCCCCCCCCCCCCCCCCCCCCCCCTTCTATTACCTCTTCTTTTTCAGATAAGTTTTGAATACAGTGTTTTGGAAAACCTGTGCATAGTAAGTGCATAGCTCTGAAGTGAATTATCTTTGGGTTTATCTTCCTTAGATATTTCAAATTATCTCAAATGGATCCCAGATCTAAAGCTTTTCGTCTGTGGATGACAATGACAAATGTAGAAGCATTCAGGTGAGATGCAGGGGAAAGAATTAGTGAAAACAATCTACAAGACATTGTTGTCTGTAGAAACTGCATCACTGAAACATATGTCAAATGTCACTTGTATAGGAAGAAATTCACAAAGCTCTAGAAAACCTCTGAGATGTCATTTTCAAGCACTGCATTTCAATCAGCATGGGGAATGAGGTGAAAAATGAAAATGAAATTAATAATTGTAAGATTTTTGTAAATGTTTCAGCTAATGAAAATAGGAACCCTTTTTGCTACTGTTTTGCTGAGTATCCTTATTGGATCTTTTGTTTAATAAGTTTGTGTAATTGAGGATAAATGTGTGCTACTGTATTTTTATTTGCTTATAACATTACTCTTCCTGTACAAGTGAAACTAGTTTTTTGAGTACAAGAGTGAGTTTGCTGATGAACCAAAGACCTCAAAACACAAATTAGTAATGAATTAAAACAGACAATACAGTTTAAAAGATGAGGCCTTAACAGAATGCTTACAATACGTATAAAAATTAAATTCATAGCAAAAAGAAAATCTTACAGTAGGTGCAATCACCAACATTAAATTTGTCTTTGTATGGGACTGGGATGTCTAATAAACAGCTAACTCTGTTATCTCTTAGCCATGTATATGGTGGTGTCTGTGCTGGATGCCTTTCAGTTTTCTTGCCTCTTGGACTGGAAAATAATAAATAACGCACCCTCTGGTGCATTTGCATGTATTTGACATAACACAGGAATCTTAGAAATGAGAGACCATTTCTCTCGCATCTGGAACACGTCTAAATTATCACCAGTAACGTCCCCACTACAAATGGCTGAACAAGACAGTAAGGTGCTGTGTCAAATTTAGTCCAATTCCTTCTGCTGTGAAATGAACAACCACCAAAAAAATGAATGCACTATAGTTCCTAAAGTCCTTTTAAAAACAAAGCAATCAAATTTGGAATAATGGTTAGTTTTTAGCTATGAGTTGGTTTGATTTTCAATTGGTTTCAAGAGAGCCTTATCCCCTGTGCTTAAACCCATACATAGTCGATTACGTATTCTGTAATAACAGCAGCGTTTATACTCTGGTGATGTTCTACTAAAATGTGCCTGAGATCCTTATGGCTGTGCTTAGTTAAAGCCATTCAGTCCATGGACTTGCTTAGCATCTGAAAAATATTCCCCTCTCAAGATCCACAGAACCATGCCTAGCATTTCTCCTACCCTGCGAGCAGGTGGCCGGCACATTGGTGCAAAATGTCCAGCCATGCTGCTGTCTTCAATTAGGATTCCACTCAAAGCTGACTCATCTGTTACTATGGGGCTCTTGTCAACCTGGCTGCTTTCAACCCGTAAGTGTTAATGTGTATATACCACAGTGCAGTTGTCAGTCATTCACACCAACACCCTCATGGCAAGGATTTGTTCCATAGGGTTAGCAGTGGTGCTGTGAGGATGGGACCACCTCGTCCAACCTGCAAAACTGAGGACCATGGTTTTGCTTTGTGCATCTGTTCCTTTTATTTTCCATGGACTGAGTAACAATTTACCACCCAAAGAGATGAAGGGGTATATCCCACGCCTGTTGTGTTTGGATACCAGCACAAAGATGAGATGGTCTGTGGTGAAGTCTTGTGGTTTAGGAAATTATACTGCCTATTTTATTTTCCAGCAGGGTAAATCAAAGAAATAAATAGAAAATAAGCGATTTTTAAAAAAAAAATTCATTTTCAGTAACCAAGGTCGTACTCAGAGTAATTCTCCAGCATGCGTTAATACTGTGCCCTCCATCCCAGCCCCTGTGTGGTTTGCTGCTCTGTCCTATTTTTAAGGAGGAGAAATGGGACTGGTTGATTTTGCGGACTTTAAACCATTCTCTGGAAGCCTTTTTACTACTGCTAGCACCCCCTTTTTTTAGTGTAGATTCATCACAGCTGTTTGTGGCACAGCATCAGCCGCTGTTCAGACCCTGTAGTTGAAAGCATGCCCTTCTGCAGCCCAAAGGCAAATTAGTCCATCAACTTAATTCTTATGGGATTGTGGCTCTTGATTACTGGGCTCCTGCCACAGAGGTGATTTAATATCTTTCGAGTCTATGTGGACCAGGGTTGATGGAAGGTCATATCCCAGCTCACTGAGAAACATGCAAGTTTTCATTTTGTTTTTTTCCCAGTTTGGGCTCTGGTGACACTGATGCAATCCTCACCTTTTATTTTCCTTTCCTGTTCCCCACTTCTGGCTCTTGTAGCTTTGTCTCAACTACAGATATGGATGGTGTGGGAATAATGGGCAAGTGTGCATGTACATGCACATACACATTTTGTGTCAAATAAACTTTGTATTACCTATGTGAAGTACTCCTGCCTGAATGAATAGCGTTAAATCAAAACAGGCTGTGAGGGGAGCAAGAGGAAATGGAAGGACAGCTAAGATAAAGTATTCAGCTGCATCAACTGGTTTAATAAAAATGACACTGGTACCTCTCTCTATATGTGCTTTGCCTTGTTTATATCCTTAGCTCTTCACAGCTAGAACAATGTGGTGACTACAAAGCACATTGGGAGGTGGATTTAGGGGGAGAGGCTTGCAGTGAAGGAAATGTTACCTGAGCAACTATCCTAACCTACTGAACCATTCAGAAACACCAAGGCCTGTGGTTGCCTGCTGTGCCTTTATGCCCAGGTGTCATTTTTACTTCTGTGCAAGTGCTCATTATGGCATGGAGGGGGGATGAACTTACTACAGGCAAAGTGAAAGGCCTGTGGACCATCACTGTGTGCTCTGTACTGCCACTAGGATTGCTGAGAGTGCAGGTGCTGGCCTATTGATGCATCAGGGTTATTCATCTGCTGAAAACAACCAGCAGTGTTTCTGCTGGCTTTGAGCATCTGTCTGTAGCCCTGGTTTCATTTCTACGACACCTTTCCTTTACTGGCTGCATGAAAAATAGCATTCAGATCTTTTTTGTCTTGTTAGATCTCTTGCACACATGCATGCACAGAAAATATTGTCTTCTCATTGTTTTCTCGATCAGTATCTGGCATGCTTATGTCCCTGTAGGTCTAGGTCTGTCAGAGATATAGAGGGTGACATAACCTAGTGACCCCCAAGTAAACAGACAAGCAGTTTTAAAAACCAAAATTTTAGTGATTTGTTACTTAGGTTAGGGCATGCGCTTCACATATACTTTCACAAGAACATAAAACTTTCATAAGTCTCTGCATTTCTGCTGCAAAGTTAAAATACATTTCTTCAGCTGGCTTTGTCTTCTGCATTGAGTGCAAGGGTGAGAAAACCCAAACCCTGCTAACACAAAATATACCCTGCACACTTACTTGTTCCCTGGCAGCAAGATGAGAGAGGGATGAACTGTGTATGACTGGTATTAGTCACATTGATTATTATGTCCTACTGGAAGGTATATTGCTCTGAAGAGACCATTACAGGGAATTACCCCTGCACAGAGCAGGGCTGCTCACCCCAAAATATAAGGAACTTTCTCTGCCTGGTCTAAGAGAAACCCTAACCCCTAGCCCTAGTTTAGTAGAACGAAGCTTGTAAGGGCAGAGTATTTAGGAGTAATGGACAAAAATAAAAATGTTTGTAAGTCTTACTAGGTGCTAATTCTGGGCTTCCTTTAGTTGCCTTCTCCACCTCTTCTGTTCTCCTTTCAGTAGAGCATCTCTTTTTCTTTCTACAGCCTCTTCTTTCTTCTGCATCACATAGACGTACACAAGTTTATGAGACTGGATGGGATACACCCAAGGGTGCTGAAGGAGCTGGCTGGGGTGCTCACCAAGCCACTTTCCATCATTTACCAGCAGTCCTGGCTGACCGGAGAGGTCCCAACAGATTGGAAATTGGCCAATGTCATGCCCATATATAAGAAGGGTCGGAAGGATGATCTGGGAAATTACAGGCCTGTCAGCTTGACTTCAGTGCCCAGGAAGCTGATGGAGCAGCTCATCCTGAGTACCATCACACAACACATGTGGGACAACCAGATGATCAGGCCCAGTCAGCATGGGTTTATGAAAGGCAGGTCCTGCTTGACAAACCTGATCTCCTTCTACAACAGGGTGACCTGCTTATTGGATGAGGGAAAGGATGTGGATGTTGTCTACCTTGACTTCAGTAAGGCCTTTGACACCGTTTCCCACAGCATTCTCCTGGCAAAACTGGCTGCTCGAGGCTTGGATGATCGCACGCTTTGCTGGGTAAAAAACTGTCTGGATGGCCGGGCCCAAAGAGTTGTGGTGAATGGAGTTAAATCCAGCTGGAGGCCGGTCACGAGTGGTGTCCCCCAGGGCTCGGTTTTGGGGCCACTCCTGTTTAACATCTTTATTGATGATCTCAATGAGGGGATCGAGTGCACCCTCACTAAGTTTGCAGCTGACACCAAGTTGGGTGGGAGTGTTGATCTGCTCGAGGGTAGGGAGGCTCTGCAGAGAGACCTGGACAGGCTGGAGCGGTGGGCTAAGGCCAACTGTATGAGGTTCAATAAGACCAAATGCCGGGTGCTGCACTTGGGCCACAACAACCCCCAGCAGCGCTACAGGCTTGGGGAGGAGTGGCTGGAGAGCTGCCAGTCAGAGAGGGACCTGGGGGTGTTGATTGACAGCCGGCTGAACATGAGCCAGCAGTGTGCCCAGGTGGCCAAGAAGGCCAATGGCATCCTGGCTTGTATCAGAAATAACGTGGCCAGCAGGGACAGGGAAGTGATCTTACCCCTGTACTCGGCACTGGTGAGGCTGCACCTTGATTCCTGTGTTCAGTTTTGTTCCCCTCACTACAAAAAGGACATTGAATTACTTGAGCGTGTCCAGAGAAGGGCAACAAAGCTGGTGCAGGGTCTGGAGCACATGTCGTACGAGGAGCGGCTGAGGGAACTGGGGTTGTTTAGTCTGGAGAAGAGGAGGCTGAGGGGAGACCTCATCGCCCTCTACAACTACCTGAAAGGAGGTTGCAGAGAGCTGGGGATGCGTCTCTTCAACCAAGTAACAAGTGATAGGACAAGGGGGAATGGCCTAAAGTTGCGCCAGGGAAGGTTTAGACTGGATATTAGGAAGCATTTCTTTACAGAACGGGTTGTTAGGTGTTGGGATGGGCTGCCCAGGGAGGTGGTGGAGTCCACATCCCTGGAGGTGTTTAAGAGTTGGTTTGACATAGCGCTGAGGGATATGGTGTAGTTGAGAACACTCAGTGTTAGGTTAATGGTTGGACTAGATGATTTTCAAGGTCTTTTCCAACCTAGATGATTCTGTGATTCCTTGCTTGTTATTTTCTTTAGTTTGCCTCATCCCAATGTAAATTGTTATTAACTGTCCTCTACGGTTTTCTGCAGAGCGCTGTTTTCTGTCCAGAGCTGGTTTTACTCTGTTAGTAGAATGCCTTGCACAGTGAGTTCCTCTCTAGTGGTGGGGCTCCAGGGCTCAGTGGTAATGAAAATAATAAAAGCGTGATACTTCATCATTACTTGTTTTTATGTTGATGTTAGTAACAGGGTGGTGTAATGAGCAAAAAAGTAGACCAATTGCCATGTTTTGATACTTTGAGTCTGGTTTGTAACAATTATCTGGCAAAAGAGCTTTCTTAATGCAGGTTATGTGGAAACCGCTTGGCTGACAATATAATCAGGCCCAAAGAAGTTAACCTAACAGCACCCAGATGCTCCAGAAAATCATTGGGTGATCTGAGTATGATTATACAATCATTTCTTCCATCTTAACTAGCCTGTGACCAAATATATTCCTTGGTGATCTCCCTTACTGCATAGCTATGTAAAAATTCCCAGAGCTGCAAAAGCTTTTTCCCTTGGTGTATGAATAAATCATGCACAAGCATGGCATTATCATGTTATAGGAGAGGCTGCCAGGCTGGATTCTTTACTGTAGTATGGCTAACTTGCCACAGCTCAGTGTTGTGAAATCAGCTAAGGTGAGCTAAGAGAAATTTATGGCTGCCTCGTGCTCCCAAAGTGCTGTAAATTAGGCATGGTGAATTAATATAGTAGTGAATCTAACCCACAATTTTAAAGTGACCATAAAAGCCATTTTGTTATGTTGTGGGGTTTGGGGTATTTTTTTGGTGAAACATAACCATGTTGATGTTTGTTCTCATCTGATAGGTTATAGTATAATGAACACCTATAGTGGTGTAAGCTTGGTATTCTTATGTAGTTAAATCAAAAACCTGAACTCAGTTCTGAGCAGGTGGAACAAAAGGTGAATTGATTTTAATTATAAGGCTTTTCAGTTTCATTTAAGTGCCACCACTCAGTCTTTATTTGCTGTCCTCTAGGCTGAATTTAGATTTTTAAGCAACTTATCTAGAATAGTTGATTAGTCAGAGATCTAAATTCATTTCAGGTTTATTTCTAGTATTTAAAAATCTCTTAATCTCTGTGGCACTGCAATCTGGAGGGATTTTATTTTAAAGTTAATTTATATGTACCATCTAGGTTAAAACAAACTTTGTTTTAGATAACTATGAAAATATATGAATGCATTAGTGACTTGAAAGTGTGCATTAGTTAGGCATGTCTTTACACTATTCTGCACTGGTATCCTCCAGTGACTTAATTGGAATGTTGAGGTCTCCACTGACTCACTAAATCTTTGTTCTCAGGAGTGCTTAAACTGCCAGTGTTTATATTGAAACTGTTTACTTATTCATTTGGGTAAAAGCTCAAAGCATAATTTGTTGTAGTTGTTGTTCTGTTTTGAAAATAAGGAAAAAAAATCAGTTTCAGATGCCATATAGAAAACCAGTATATACTATTGAATTATTTCTGCATCCTTTTGGGCACCTCAACCTGCTATTAACTGAGCAGAGTATTGGCAAAGGACTGCAAAATTAAATTCCATGTATTTGGGTTAGATAGATATAGTAAGAATAAAACATAGTGAATATAAAAATAAATGAAAGAGGGTAGGATGTGACGATCAAAAAAAGGCTTAGGGCTTGACAGGATAACCTCTTCTGAGCCTAAAAAGTGGAATGATAGAAAAGTGATGAAAGTAGGGCTGATTTGTGAGTTTGTGCCTAGCTGTGCTAGCTGGATGTGAGAAGGACTGACAGAACAGAAGACTTCCTGAAGATGTACAGTTTTCTTCTCAGCAGGAACACTACCACTTTCTTACCTGGACTATGACTACATAGTCATTCTTTTTACAATCAGGATGGTGAGACACTGGAACAGGTTGCCCAGAGAAGTTGTGGCTGCCCCCTCTCTGGAAGTGTTCGAGGCCAGGTTGGGCAGGACTTTGAGCAACCTGGTCTAGTGGAGGGTGTCCCTGCCCATGGGACATTTGTTTCTTCCATAAATATGATGGCACTGGTAAATACCAGGTACAAGGCAAGAGGTTCTTCAGGAGCCTGCTTTGCAGAGGGACTGTGAAAGTGCATCTTTTCCCTGTCTTTTTTTGGCGAGCCGTTCTTCGTATTCAGCAGCCTGCCGGTGATGTGTGTAGATGAGGTCCTCCCTGCACCTATGAAGGATGTGGGCTAACTCTTTCGACTGGGTGAGTCTGGGTGTGCCAGCACAACGCTGGCCTGTGGGAACTGGTGGAGACATGTTCACATGGGAGTGGGAGGAATATGAACTGAGAGCAGATTGTTTGCGCCTTTGTGCCTATGCCAACAGAGTCCTGAAAAGCTTTTCTCCCCTGCTAGTGTTAATCACTCTGACTGCTTGCTGAGGAAAATTGAAGTCCCTTTAAACTTTTTTTTTTTTTGATAGGATTAATAAGCTATTCTGTTTTTTAACATCCTGACTCTCTGTTCTCTTATTTGTTCTGGTAGCTCTGTTCTGGTTTAAATAAATTTTTTATGAGCTTGGCTGACCGTAAGTGTACGCAGTCTTCCAAAAGAGGCCTTGCTGGTGTCTTGTACCCAGACAAAAATGTTTGTCCCTGGTGGAAATTCCTCAAGGTACATCCAGAGTTAGATGGCATAAACATGTGAGTTTGGAAAATGTAGCCAGATCATTCTGTCCTCTGCTGTTTCCATCTGTGGAGCTGTCACAGTGGAAATCTAGTAATCCTGTTCCTGGTTTTCTGCTTTTTTCTCCATCATTTTTTTGGGGTATCATGTCTAACCCAAAAATCACTGATTTTATTTTTCCTATAGGATATTCCAGCCCTCCATTGCATTGATGCTACTGGCAGACTCGGCTCCAAGACTGAAACAAGTAACCTCCTTTTAGCCTCATAGTTTCAGTACTTCCCCACAATTACTGATGTCCACTACCCCTTTTACAGTCCTGGTGCTAATCTCCACTTTTACCAGGTGAATGAAGAACTTCCCATATGGCACCATATCAAATGCTTCAGTGAGTCCAGTGGATTAGATTTTCTGTGTTTCTTTTGTCTAGAAAAGGAATTACCTTATCAGATAAGATAAAGTATGCTATCTGTCTGAAACATGTTTATGAGCCTGGCTGAGGAGCCAAAGGATGGTGCTACCATCTGTGGGATTATGACCAATGATTTTGGAGAGCTCTCACTGACTTTTGGATAAGAACCGTGCTCAAGTAGAATACTGTGCATTTTTGTTGTTGTTATTGCCTAAATGTTACCTGTAATCTGCTTTTATTTTATTGTTAAATTTTTACCCTTACTAACTTTGGTTGACCACTTGAGTTCATTTTCATGGAGTTTCATCTACTCAGTATTAAACTTGGATATCCAATGGCAATATGATAGTAACTACTGCATGAGTGCAGGAAAAATATGCAAAATGTTTAGAAGGGTTTCCTCTAGTTTAGTGTGCAGTAGGAAAATATCTCTATTATTATTACTTGGACTATAAAATCACTACTAAAAACCACTTGGCTCCATTCTCCTGGTTTGATTTCTCTGATACCCTTTCTAAAAATAAGACCTGCATCACAGCTTTGCATCATCTGGTCTAGTCATCATACCTCACAATTCACCACTGAAGTGTTTATTAAGGGACACAGAAGTTATTTTTCCTAAGGCTGCACAGTCTTTACTCCCAGTCTTTTAACAGGGAGTTTGAACAGGGAATATCAGTCAGTTAAGCCTCAGAAACAGAAACAAATGTCTGTTGAAAAATTCAGAGAAATTACTTCCGTTGTGTATCTGGGATTCTTTAGTAGTTGCCTGCAATTATCAGTTTAGCAGTAACCAAGTATCACACTGCACATTCTTTGAAAAACAAGTGTTTATTCACAAAGATCTGAACAGAGCTGCATCAGTGTAATGCATGCAAATAAAGGAAATATTGCAAGTATATCGATTCTTCCTTCCAGGCACTGATAAAATGAAAAACGCAGAAAGCATCCTATCACATTTCAAGTGAACAAAAAAAGAATTCTTGTAAATAAATGGTCAACAGGTAAATTACTTCTTATAGCAATAAAACCACAAACTGAAATCACCTCTGTCACTATAAACAATTTTCAGTGACAAATATAATAATGCTTTACTTGTTTACACCATTGGGATACTGCTAATGTTCAAGACTCAATGATTTTTCTGAAGAATGGAACCGGTTGTTATATTCGTGAAAATTAATCTGGATAAATTAGATTTCAGTGATCATCTCTCATTTTTTCATCCACGATAAAGTGGTATAGTGTTGTCCAAGCTGCCAAATCCCTTTTCAAAATACTGCCAGATTTTCCAACAACTTCACAATTTGTTTGACTAACAGTCTCATTTTCATGGGAAAACACTAATGATTTGTGCAGAGAACTAAAATTGGATGCAATAGAATTATTCTTGCAAATACAGCATTGAACTCTCCGTGTGCATCAACTTCAACAATGGGAGCATTGAAAGCTCCTTGTGTAAGTGTTAAGTCTGAAAACCTATTTGGCTTTTTCAGAAGGTTCCGCCTACATCCACCTCCTGAGATTCAGAAGCTGACATCTGTTTTGGTTCCTTGACCGAGTGTATGGTTGAGATACAATCAGTAAAGGATATCATTCTTTATCATTTATTCCTAGTGGTAGTTTGCTGAATACAAAAGCACATGCACTTGTCCATATGACTAAATGCTAAAATAGTTAAATATTGAACCGCAGAGAATTGTTAAACATGAGCAGATGTAATACTTAGAGGTAGACTTGCATATTTGAGGCTGGAAGGTATCTTCTTGTGTCTATGTGTACTTAGGTTTGTTATGGGGAGGCAAATTGTACTTCTCTGGACAGGTTCCTTGCCAGATGTTTCTTACTACATCAGATGATTGAGGAACCAAAGTACATCTGGCTATTAAAATATCTTTATATGGTTACATGATTTATTTGGAAAGCATGGTTGAAACTAGTAAGTTTACAACTATGTGAATAGCTCTTACCAGTATCTGGATAGACATAGTAAGCTTTGGAACTTAAATTAGACAACAGTGCTGTTCTGTGGTTATTTACGAGGTGTGTTTATTTATTTTTAAGATTATTACATTCAAGCAGCCTTCTATTTACTTTGTGCTATTTTGGTATTTTTGCTGAAAGTCAAGAGACTTAAATAAACCCAGAGTCTCTATGGATTATAGTTATGTACTGTTTTATACATGCTGGGAAGCCATAAGCCTTCAGGCTGAGATAACTGTGTAATAAACATATATTTTATGAAATAATACCTTTAACACATGTTGCTTAAAAAAAAAAAAAAAGGAGGGGGAAGACAGTTCATCTCTGTCTGTCGCAACAGACTACTAAAAAAAATAAATTTAGAAGAGCTCCAGTTGTTCTCCCAGTTTTGGAAAAGAGATGATTTTACTTGAGGTCTCCATAAGGTAGCAAGGAGCACTTTTGAATATGTTCAGTGAGCCTAATGACACTGTGAGATCCAAATTCTAACAAGCTGTCACTCAAAGATGAAAGAGGAGGTATCACTGGGAACACAGAAAAGGATGCTTTTCATTTAAGACTTTGCATTTTGCCTGTCAGTGATTTCTACTGATGAAGCACAAGATATTACTGCATTTGGTGTTTGCAAGAATGTAATGTAATTCAATATTCTGGTGCAATTATTAGGCAAGTTTTTGATAATACTCATTAACAGAGGGGCTGAAAAGGCAATTCAGTGTTCCATTCACTCTGAAATACCTACTGCTTCAGGTGCCAACTCTGGACTTGCAGGTCCTCAGCTTTGCTCCGTCCAATAGAAAAAAAATGCCATGTCATTCTCACTTCCTCTGAGCAATTTCTGAATACTGTTCCCTTTCTGATATCTGGATACTATCAACAAAATATTCTGTAGTGGCATAGTAACTATATATGGCATATAACATCTTGCATGGCCTCATAAATAATAGCATTGTTACTGCTGCAAGGGTGTTATTTTGTCTTGCTTCAGTAAAGGATTAAATAAAAATATTGACTTTTATGTTATTGGTCATCTTAGCTAAAATTCATCAAAATAAGTAGCTAAAGATTGTTTTTCGGAGCTCAGTTTCTCCCACGGATTCGGGTAAATCTCAGTGCATCTGTCCAAATAGAGATTTTCCTTTAAAGTACTTCTTTATGAAAATAAAGGTTTGCAGCTGCTTCTTTTCTAGATGCTGGCTTAAATATTGAAGGAAAAAACCCACCTCTTTCTGATCTTACTTGCTTTTGATATTATATTTAGACTTTAGCATTAATATTCACTTGCATTTCTTTCCTGTTCTCCTCCTTTTATTTTGATATAGCTCTAATTCTAAATTTTGAAGCAGATTTCTGGTTCCACAGATTAAATTCTTACAAGTAACTTACAAGGTAATCTTTTCTTGAAAGAAAAGTGAAATTTTATTATGAATCAAAATTTCTTTCAGCTCACGTATCATGGTCTCCATCACAGTCAGTCTAGAACTATGAAAAGTAATTCAAACTGTCCAAAAATTTAAGTTTGTGATTTTATTGCCAATAGAAAAAATAATATAGCTGAGAACATTTCATGTTTTGACTAATTTTTTTCTGAAATAATGCCCAACGCACAAGTGGAAAAATATACTTTGGCTGTCTCATGCTCTCCTTCTCCTCTATGGAGTTTCTTGATCATACTACAATATTCATGATAAATCATGGACTTGCTTCTTGGTGAGAAGAACAGCTGAGTCATGAGAGATGCAGCCCATCCTGGAGAGGAGTGTGGTTGGTAACTTCCATAAGGAACCTTTACGTATATATATGAACAAGCTAATATTTTACTGATATAGATTTGCTTCTAGGTTTTCATTTGTTATGCTTTCTAGCAACCTATCAGCATTTTCCCATGGAAAGCTGATAGTTTTTGCAGAAATATGTCCATTAGTTGGAAAAACAAACTTTTGTCAGCGAGAGTTTTAAGGCTGAATGAATGTTTTCCCATTGGAAATGTTGGTCTTCAGGAGTCAGTTACCAAAGTAGATAGCTACATTTTGTGCCAGCTGGAGCTTCTGTACACAGGTAGTTCCAATGAAAGCATAAGGACAACAAATATTCATACAGATCCTTCTTGATCTATAGCTCACACAGCCCTCTCCAACTAACAGAATATTTCATTTGATGTAAAATTTTCTTAGTTTTAGTGAATGTTAGACTTTCCTGATTTTTTTTTTTTTAAGTGACTTTTCATGGTCTTATTATTTTGTTTGGTTTATCTGGATATACAATGTTTCTGTTAGTTTGAGTTAGAAATCAAGATGCATTTTTAACAAAAACAGAACTTGAGATGCATAGAAAACCTGTGGCTAGATGGTATTGAGAAATCCAGAATCATACACATTGCCATTGCATCTCTGTGGCTTTTTGGCAAGGTGATTTCAGAGCGGAAAACACTTTAGGTTACAATCTAGGCTTTATAATCTGTCAATTTCTTCTAAAAATGCACTTTCATTGATACAAGGAAAATAGACAGTCAACCTATTAGTTTCTACTTGTTTCTTTATGCTGTCCTTTATCTCTTTAAGTGATTTTTATTGAACCGTTATTTATTTCAGCATTCTAGTGTCATCTTGATTCCTGGCATAGCAGCTCTGTACGATCACACCCTAGAGCTGCATGCATGAGCAGAACTGAAAGCCTCATTTTCCCAGGATATCATGACTACAGAAATGTATGTACCCCTTCCATCCTCATTTACTGTGGAGCATCTTGCACTTGACTACTTCTTTTTTTTTTTAATGATTACCATTTTTAATTTGGTTGCTTTTATGGGAGGGAAAGGAATAAGAACTGACTGGCCTTATACAAACATCTGTTCAGGAAAGCAGCAAAAAAATCACTCTCCAAATTTGTGTAGCTACATATATCCCAATGCCCCTGATGTATGAATATATTTATGCATGCATACTGAATATTTGGCTTTTTTTTTGCACATGAGCAAGCATTTGCTGCTAGCACCAGCACTGTATCTTAAAAAGTTATTTCAGCTATACTGGTGAAGAGCAACATGATTGACAGTATAATTCACTGCAGGAATAATACATCCCTAAGCTCATTAACTTTGCTTGGAAAACATTTTATGTAGACCATGTTTCAGATACGTAAACATTTTGTGGCTGTGTTTCAAGCATAGAAAAAACACACTTACAGTTTAAGATGTATTCAAATGGCTGTAAAAATCCAAAGTATGAATGAGTGCTAGGTAGTGTTATAAAATGTTTGAAAAATTTAGGAAAGTACAAATTCTGCAAAGCCGGTTTAGTTCCTCTTACAGTATTTATGTCTATGCGGGGTGGCTACTTACTCAAATACTTGTGTTTTGACTGGGCTGAAAAAGTGGCAGGTCTGGATGGACTGGCGGTAGCCACAGGAAGTATTTGCACATCAGCCCTGCACTGATGGCTTTGCCAGGGAGGCCTGGATGGTGACAGCTGACCCCCTCTTACCCACTGGTACCCTGTTAGAAAGGACCCCAGCTGTCAGCGTCCAATGACCACCTTTGCGAGTGCAGCATTGTCTTCCCTGCTCTGAGTTTTAATCTCTCAGGACTGGGAAAGCATTACACTGCATGCAAGCGTGGGCTCAATTTAAACAGTCCATTCATTTCACATTGTAATAACCTGCTCGTGCCCTTGACGTTTCCAGTGAATAGAGAATTGGGACATTATCAGTGACTAGTGAGGATGAAAGGAAATACTTCACCTCAGCTGTGGAAGCACCAGCATCTGTTATATTTTAGCTGTTATCTTTGGCCGAGGACCTATAACTGATCTCACAGCTGAGACAGGAACCACATGCATAAAGAAACTCTTTTTAACCCTCTCCTCCCCCATCACTCATGGGTGCTTGCCGCATGTGTTAATGTGAGAGCCATTAACACTTCCTCATCAGGAAATGCCACCTAATAGGCAAAGGGTTAATGACTAACTACAACATTTCTAGTGATGATACAGAAAGAGATGCTTTCTTTGTGTGATCTAATAGCAGTAGTATGACCGAAAGATCTTATCTAAATTAGTCAGGTATCTGACATACATGTAGCTATAACTGCTTCTTTCCAGCTCTATCTGTGGTTTCACCCGATGTTTCATCTACTCTGAGGACATTTTTATGCACCAATAGTATCCAATGAATTGACCTATTGAGGGGAAATTTGGATGGAAGGCAATTTGTTAGTTTTAATGCTATGTTGGTGGTTTAGCAGGTGACTGATGCAATTAAAGTTGATAAATTGGTGGTTGGAGTTCTTTAAAAAATAAGAAAATCCATGATTTTCCAGGAGCCACAGAATTAGCAACATGTTGATGTCGTTAATAATTTCTGAATGCTGTGACTGTCAAATGGGTTGTGGAATGAAAAAATGAAAGCAAAACATCAAAACACTTTTCAGTAAGAGAGACCCAGATGAATGTTTTATGTTGTACTCCCATTCTGTTTATCATTTCCTACACCATATAAGCAAACAAACAAAATCTACTCACCTTAAAATCACCTTATAATTGTCAGTCAAGGAATTTTCTTTAGCTTTAACTTCTTAGTATGTAGTTGAAGCTAACAACCAGCTGTACCATAAGAGCTCCCAAAAATTGATTTGGGAGAAAGAAGAGGGGAAAAGCAGAGGAAAAAAAAAATAAATCTGAAAGCTTCTTACAAGACAAACCCAATTACCATTTATGGGGTTTTCTTTTTTCTATTGTAGTTTAGGACCAACATTGCATGCTGGCTTGGGGTGACTCTGTACAAGTCTGTCTTAAATGGTCAGGGAAAAAATAAAAACAAAAGGCCAAGGCAAGCCAAAGTAAATATTAATTTTTAAACTATGAACTGATATCCACAATGAAGTAACTGCTTTGGCAAACACCTGCAGTTTTGCTTATAGTGTTCATGCTTATAGTGAATAGGGAAAGAAAGGATTTTTGATAATTGGGATGAGAATCAGTGATATGAAACACACTGTAAAGAGGTTTCATGTGCAGTGAATTAAAAAGTAAATGTGTTATGCTTCCAGTGTTATGATTGACACATTCTTTGGCTTGACTATGTAATCTCTATTTGTACAAGTGCCAGATTAGATACCTTATTTTTGAATGTTTGTAGCCCTTTGCTAGCTCTCACAGCTTCAAGAAAAACTTGCAATGACAATAGATAAAGTTGTTTCATTTGCAGGGTAATACTAAGCATTGCCATTATATTGTTCCTTCGTATAGCTCTAGAAAATGTCATTAAAATTTTAAACATTGAACAGCCTATGAAACTAGTGCTAGATAAAGCATTAGCCTATGCATTGCACTGAATTTTTTAAGTTAAAGCTTAAGGCAAATTGTACTTTCCAGGTGTGTCCCTAGTAAAGCAATAGAACACACTATGTGGCATGCTAGATTGCATTTTGATGATTAAAATTCATGACCAGTTCCTAGAATTTAGGAAATAAATTAGGCAGTTTCAAATGGTACAAAAGAATTCTGCTCCTGACATTCCTAGTGTGATGTTAACAGTAGTAGGGAATTGTACCTGCCTTTCTAATAGGCTGTTTGTAGCCAGTTTCTGCTCACAAAACAAGTAACCACATGAGAAAATTTAATTTGGCCTAGGTAAAGAGGAAATAGCATGTTCTGTTTAATGTTGCCTAATGCTTCCTGTTAGAAGATCCTTTTAGTAGAGATACTTTGCTAAACTTAAGACTTATGAGTTTAAGTTCCCAGCCTTATCCTCATTTCTTGCCTTCCACCCTCCTTGCTCAAGAAGAAAATTTCAGGAAAATTAATTCATTTTTTCCAAAACTTAATTCAAGATTTTCAAGGTTGAATCTTTTCAAGGTTGAATTAAGGTAAAATATATTATTTGCTTTCTGTTAAATTGACTGATTGAGCTGCTGAGGAGGGTGATCTTTTGAGAAGCTACTGGACATAAAAAATAAAAGCAGAACTAGCAAACATTTTATTTGCTGACACCCAGGCAGTCTGGCAGAGAAGATGGAAACTGCTGTACTGAAGCCCAGACAAGCTGAGGGGCAGACAGAGACAGGGTCATTGGATAGTAAGAATATTCTCTCTATTCCTCCTAATGATTATTTTTAAATGGCAGGAAATTTTAATGTGCATTTGTAATTCAGCAAGGGAAAGGGGCTGCTGAGTAGAGGTATCAGTGTAACAACATGTTATTGCAAAATTTTGCTATCCTTGCCATTATAAATTACTTTTATAAATAGATCTAATGTAAATTAAAAGATACTCTGAGATACTGAGCAAGAAAGCTCAGGTTGAATTGTAAAAGCTACCTAATACCCTTTGAAATCAATGACAGGTATTTACAATATCTTCCAATTCACAATTGTGTCTTACCCTGATTAGTCCTAAAATTATGTCAAGGGAACAGACAAGGATTTAATTTCAGCTTATATTAAAACTAACTAAATAACGTAACTACTATTTTCAGATACATTTGTTCCCTTTCTTCACTGTGCCAATATATAGCTCGGCTAAGCCTTAGGATTAAAATAAGTGATCCATGATACTAATTAACAGATTTATAAATCATTCTGTATGATCAAGCCATTCATAATTTTCCTGTCATATATGGCAAGGTGTGTGCTGTTGCCAGAAATATATTACAAGCGTAATGAAAACAAATAGTCCAAAATGCTGAGAAATCAAACAAAGTCTTATTAAAAATAACTTCAGTCATGGATCCAAAAAAGTAATTATTTGCACAGTTCCTAAACCCCACAACACCTGAAAATTAGGTAATGTTTAACATATGTCAGATTGTAGGCCCAAACCCAAAGTCAATTGTTGAAGTCTGCCCTGGAGGAAAACCATAAATCAGACAGGATATGAGAAATGGCGACTGACTAATGCTGCTCAAGGATCAGGACAGTCAGAGGTGCTTCTAGCTGGTAAACTTGACAAAGTGCATGCAAGTTGGTCAAAATTGCACTGTAAAAGTAGCTCCACCACTCACGGCATAGCTGCCATGGTGCGTAAGCGCACTTGCGTACAGAGAAACAAGCAGGCTTTAGAGCAAGGTTTGGATTTCTTTTTTTTAAAAAAATAATTATTCACTCCAAATAATCTCTTGCTGAAATTCAGCCTATTGAGTTTGAAACAGTTCTCCAGGGGTGAGTTCATTAAAGGGCTGAAATATTTTAAACTGTTTCAGCGGGAATTTTTTGCAGTTGTTCTCTGTGATTCTTACTTTGAAGCTAGTGACCATCGATGTTGGAAATGTTAGATTGCTTTTGAGGCAAAGACTGAAAGCGAAAACTTTACTCAGCACTTATTAGTCCACATCTGGAGTACTGTGTCCTGCTTTGGGGCTTCAGGACAAGAAAGATGTTAATAGACTAGAGCAAGTTCAGCTGAGGGCCACCAGGATGATCAGGGCACTGGAACAGGTGCCTGGAAGTGGTGGCAGAGGGACCTGGGCTTGTTCGGCCTGGAAGACCACATAGCAGCCAATGCCTACAAGGAAGCTACTGAGGAAACACCACCAGCCTCCTTAAAGAGGTGCATGGCAGAAGGAGAAGAGACAGTGGGCATGAAGTGAAACGGGGCAGGTTCCCATTTGACACAGAAAACTGGTTTTTACTATGGCAGTCAAGCATTGGATCAGAGATGCCGCATGGTCTCCATCCTTGGAGACTGAGTTGGAGAAAGCCTTGGGCAACGTGGCGTGAATTCAAACTTGGGACTGCTTTGTGTGGGAGGACATGGTGCGTGGATGTCCTCCCAAAGTCCTTTCCAGCCTGAAAGGATCTCTGATCCTGAAAGAGAGACAGCAAGTAAGGGGTGAACAAAATGACTAGTAAAACTTATGTACCTTGCTAAAAACAGTTTGATCTGTTTATTTTACTTAGTAACCAAAAGTATAGAGTGACATAATTGATTCTGACCACGGCAATCCCCAGGTTACCACTAAAATTGTAGCTCAACAAAGTTTTGCAGTATGTAATGTTGTAACGCCTTGCACTTGTGCAGAACTCCTATCCAGTGATCTCTAACCCTGTACAAACTCGACTAACGAAGACTCAGCGCAGTCCTTTGAGGCAAAGGATATATTGCTGCTAATTTCATTTCTGCAGATGCAGCTTGCAGAAAGTTATTTTGACTGAAGTTGTGCTGGGTTTGACTGTAAATTTTTGTGGGGTCAGGGGAACTGGAACAGATCAGGTGTACTGAGAGCACAAAATGATGGTCAGCTCTACACTGAGCAGGCATGGAGTAAATTTCTTTTTCTGCCTATCCTTGAGCAGCTGATACATTGACATTGAGCCCTGCTTTACTGGTGACTGAGTAGTGGATACAGTGTGGGTCTCAGCTTCCTGCCCACTGTCCTCGCAGTTGGAAATAATGGGTATAACCTCAGTTTAGTTCCCACTGATGCTTGACACAGCCTGGAAGTGCTGCGTGGAAGAGAAAGAATTAAGTCTCCTTTTCCTTTGGAGTCACAGAAAGAAATTGGGGCAATTTAGTGTACAGAAAGTTAATGCCAGACGTAGATGTGGGCTTTGACTCTAAGAACAACTTGCTCATTACTCAGGCAGCAACAGGTGAATGTTCTTTTCCTTGCCTTATTACAATTTTGCCATTATTCACACATAGTCTCTACCCACACTTTCTGTATAACAAAGAAATCTACTTCAGGTATCAGTAGTTTAAGGATTTATAATCTCATAATCTGTGTTTTTCTCTGTCGTTCAAATTACTATAGCATCTCTTTACATCATGACTGATTGCTTAACCATTTTGAGAAATCTTTTGGTTGCCTAGATCTGAGACCGGTGTACTAATCTCCATACAAAAAAAAGTATTGTGAAAAAAAAGCATAAAATACTTATGAAATATCTTCTGTTTAGCTATGAAAAGCCTTTAAGTACTTTATTAATATTTGCCTGATAAACACAATAATCTGAAACTCATCTCTCTTGGCTTTCTGGTTAGGTTTAAAGGAAAAGTCAAGGAGAAAAGAAGGTAGTGAAACAACTTGTTGCAAAGAAATATTAGGACTGGAAAATGACACCTGTAGGGAAAGGCTTGAAAAATAATTTTTTTTTTTACATACCGAGTTATGATTTGAAAGAGATATTCCTGATTCATTCCCTGCAAAAGCAATGGGTGCATCATCACAGGTTTTTCTCTGCTGGCAGGCTCAGCCCCTATGTAATCTACCAAAATTAAAAGAAGCACAACCCAAGCAGGTGTTTCCCACCATTCACAGATCCCTGCAGACAGCCATGTGAGTTCACCTAAGAGAGCATTGAGGTTTGCGTTTGGTTTAGTTTTTGTCTTTTAGCAAGTCTGACTTTATTAAGTGGAGGTATCGTTAGATGAGCTAATAAGGTTGGAAGAAACAGTTCTCCTGGGTGCACAGTCTGTTCTCAGGGCCAAGGTTGATGATAGAGGTCAAGGTTAAAGCAGAAAAGTGAAAAGTGACTGACTGAAGAGCAGTGCTTTTTTGATCCTGATTTAAAAATGCGCAGAAGGCGATACCAGCATTTACTTGAGTTAGGGACGTAATGCTATTTGCTTCTCCTCTTGCCCCAAGCTGGAGAAAACATAGACCGTGTTTTAGCTTAGCTTTCATGGACAGAATTGCTAACATGATTTCAGAGTCTGGGTGATTCTGAACTTGTCAAAATTACCTTGTGCTCAAATTTCAGCTTTGTCAACCATTAAATTAAAATTATCTTGATACTTTGCCTGGAAATGACTTAAAGATGAACACAGAATACATTGGCTTTATTTTTTGAAGAATAAGACTGACTTTTTATGTGTAGCTGTGTAGATACAGGGTGAACATAGCTCTCCTGCTGCTCCTTCTGGCTAACTTCAGGCAGATTGCTTCTTCTGAAGCTGGATCAACCTGAAGTAGGCAGGGCCTGGAGCTGAAATTCGCTGTTCCACACCTCAAGTTAGTGTCCTAACCACCAGCCTGTTTATTCCACTCATACTGGAATATAAAACCTCAAATGAGCAATGTCCAATTTGGCTCTGACTAAATGAAATTTAGTTAGAAATGTTCCAGCTAGCACTATTCATTGAACGATAATGCTGTGTGACCTAATTGTGAAATCATTAAATGCTTGCTGTGCCCCTAAACTGACAATGGAAAGGTGAATAAAATCTGTTAATTGCTCTTTGATCTCCCCAGTCAACTTCCATTTCCTAAAAACTGCTAAGTGGTTTGTGCAAGTTTTTTTTAGGTCTGCAACTATCTTTTTAGAACTTAGCATGTGTGCTTGTTTGTCCTTGTTATTTTTGTAGTCCTCCTAGAGTAGGGATGGAAATCAAGCATTTCATACACTTTTAAAATTTCATTTATTTTATAGATGTGTTTTGATTTGCCTCAATTTACCTTTTTTTACATAGAAGGGTGTAATCCACTGAAACCCATGTAACAGCCCTTAAGTATCATAAAATAGTCTTAAGCCCAGGTAGAACCAGGCTGGTGGTTTCTGTGGGTGGGCTGGCTGTAGCCTGTGCTGGTGTAAATGGGGCAGAAGTCTTTGGGGCTGCCGCAGCTGAGAGCTGTAGTCGTGCTCCCATCTCATCTTTTCCTTCCTCTTGCTTGCCTGATTATTAGGCTTAGCCTCAGGGCCTTGAGAAAAACCCTTATTCTCAGCACAAGATCATGGCGCGGTACTCTCGCAGGGAACGTTACCATCTGGTGTCAGCAATTCTTGTTGTCCCAACTCTTGGCGCAATTCATATTTTCCGGACGCATGGGTGGCAGGATTTTCTGTGGCTGATTTCTTTTGTCTCTTTAAACACTCATTCTTCATTGCGAGCCTCATGGGCAGCGGGCTCTCCAGCCAAAGCGCGTGAACATGGAGGGGGGCTTTTCCACTAGTAAGCTTTTTACAATAGATGTCTATTATTCAAAATAAGGAAGGCAGTTTTATAAGGCCTGTGAGTGCACATTTCCCAGTCTGTTGCTTCTTAAATTACCAGGAATGCAAAAATAACCAATAGTTTGACCTCTTAAATCACAAATTGGATAGGCTTACCATTAAAGGACATTGTAAATGTGTTTCCCATTATTTAGTTAATTTCATGTGTTCAGCAGTGAGTTTTTGGATGTTTTGGGTTTATTTTAATTCTTTACAGAAATCATTTGATAACTTTCTTTCCTAGAGTTTGATTAGGTCCTCTGGACCTACAGCAAGAGAAACTGAAGACTTATAATGAAGGTTAGGTGGAGTTAAAATCATAATATTCTTGCTACGAAAACTAATGGGTATATATTATAAAGCAGGGGTATAATGAATATAGTGACCTTCATAAATAAGATCTACCCATCTTTTATATTTGGTGACTTGAGACAAAAATTATGCCAGATGACTGTCCCAAATTGAGATGTAGTGTATACAGTTGACCAGAAATTACTTTTCTGCCTAGGAAGGAAAAAATTTTCTGGGAAATTTTTTCAGAGGGTAGGATCTGTACAAATTCTGCATGTTGGTCTGATCTTGTTCCCATTTAAATAGATGATAACCTTGTGCACTGTTTGTGGAAGTCCTGTCTAAGCAATGTAAGCATGTATCTTTTTTATTGCATCCTGTAAAGTTCCTATTTGTTATCCTTGTTTGTCTTCTAAATTTTTTTTTCATTGATTAAGTTTTATCTTTTACTAGATCTTCATAACTCCTGATTAGCTTTTTAAGAAGAAGAGGTTCATTTATTGCAGACATTTCAGTGTAGAAGTAATGGAAGTGAGGGCAATGCTCTGGTTTTGCAAAGTGTTTGTTAAAAACTTTTTATAAGATCATTTACAAAATTTTTCTGTTTGACACTGGGCTTGTTTGAAAATAGTTTCATTATTTTTATCTTTTAAATATTTTTTCTACTTTTATTTAGAATTTTCATACCTGCAACTGTAATAAATTGCAAATGGAACAGGACGGAGTTTTGCTGGAACAAAAAAAGTTTCAAATATGTTATTAAAATAAAATTCCTGTACTTCATTTCAGATTAATCAGGCTCTATATAAGAAGAGAACGTGTGTGTGTCTTCTAAATCATATCTGTATTTGGGGTATGAGTCAGGAGAAATTAAGTGGCTGCGTATTGTTCAAACTGTGGTAGGCCTGGACCTGTGCACACTGCCCTTGGGTAGATTGTGATTGTTTTTTCACTGTAATCATCTAGGGTCTGTTCCTGCAATAACTTGACTAGTTGCCCTTAGTTAGTTTGACATGTGCTAAAGCATTTGCAAAGTTAGAGCCTGCTGTCATACTTGCCTTCCTTGCATTTTTGTGTTGGTTGAGAGTGTAAGTATAAGATTTCCAACTGACAAGGACAGTCACCTTCCTTACCATTGCACTTCTCATATGGAGAAGATGCGGTCAGCAGATCTTCTGTGGCTGACAGGCTTGGAAGGAGATAGGCGGCTTCCTCATAGCCATGGCTGTGCTTTAAAAATATTTAACTCATACAGCTTGGTTGCTACCCAGTTGGCTAGAAGGGCATCAGTGCAAAAGGCAACCTTCTGTTAGTGGACCAGGCTTTGGAAGTCCAGTCCATAGGACTGTACTCAAAATTAAGTCCTGCTCTCAGAGGATGAGAACAGTTTACCTTTATTTTTCATCTGGGGGGCATATAAAGTGGCCTGCTGTCAGGCAGAGGAAATGAAAGAGGAATGAGATAGACAACTGGAAGTGCAGGTGGTTTTACTGCTTTCGTGATGAAACTGTCTTCTGCCTTTGATTCCTTTAAGGGGAGCATGCAGTACGGCAAGCCCCTACTTTATTTCAGTGCATGCGAAGGTAAAATGTGTTTCATTAAAATGAGCTTCTAAATGTGTTTCATTAAAATAAGATTTTGAAAAATACTTAGATGATGACGACTAGATTCTCAAAGATAGTTTAAAGAAATGTGCATAGCATTCTGTGAACAGATAAAATGTCATCTGTAATTCTTTGGATATATTGCTTGTAATATGCACTGTCATCCTCTGTTTAAAGTCTTATCAGTAAAGCATATAGAATAAAATCGTTATCAGTAACAGAACATTGCTCTAAAATGGCTTTGTTGAATGAAAGGCAGGACAAGAAATAGATAGTATTTAACTGTGCAGCTGCTTTTAATGGAGATATGCAAGCAAAACTCGCATAATGAATGTTGCTAAAATTTTTTTGGGCTGTTTCTAACTTTTTTTAAGCGAACATATTTATAGAAGTTGTAGAGTAGATAAACCAAAGGTTCAGGATTCCACTTTAAGTGGTTCCATAGGTTGAAAGGCTACTGATATTTCATAGAGTAGACAATTTCCATGTAATCAGTCTGTGACCAATTCAGTCTAAGATACTGGATAGAGGAGGCAAATCTCTGAGGTACATTGAGGAAAGAAGCAGTTTATGTACATATATAACACAGTGTTTTGCTGTCACAACATTTTCACTGGCTTTTCTCTGTGTGTTTAGTCAAGTAATTTGAAATTTCTATTAGTAATTTATTTGGCCTGTACACCCTAGTTACTCAGTGTTCCCATTGCTTGAAGTACAGCAAAATGAAGAACAAAAAACCACTCTGTGACCCTAAGAATTTATCATCTTTGCATAAGACAAGGAAAAACGTATGTACACAGTAAAGGAGAGTAATAAAAGGATATTTGTCTACAGGACAGCAAGTGGTCTCAGCATGCAAGCAACTTAACCCTTGTCAGATTATTTTGGAAGAGCCATCTGTAAAAGAGGGATATGAGCCTTGTGATATACATATACTGAAATCCTGTGTAAATACCAAGGTTGCAGTGCAGCCTGCCTATTCAGGCAATATATCTTACTGGAACACGTTTTTTGGCCTGTAATAGTTCAGATGATGCATAGAACTAGTTTGCAGCTGCTGAGGACAGGGTCTGTGGAAACTAACGACACATGGTTAATTAATGCCAGGTCTGTGCATTGATTCAACATCATCACACAAGTCCGTAGCTGTATTTATATTCAGATGTATTTATTATTTTGAAACTATTTTCTCTGGATAGGATCATTGCATATGCAATCTTGTGACATACCTGTCTGTACACACTTATATCATGTTCCAACAAAGAGGGGAAGTTATGCATCAGGGTCCTCACCAGGCTGGTTTCCACTCTGAAGGAAAATGGTAAGCAGTGGAAAAACCAAATGTGCAAATGTTGTTAAAATCAGATTTCACTAGGGTATTGGCTAAACACTTACAGACATGTTTCTTTTTTAAAAAAAAAAAAAAAAAAAAAAAAGGCACTGGGGCAGATGTTGCAAAAAGAAGCAGTAAGGGGGTAGGAGAAGGACCAGGACTTGAATTTACAGTGGGAAGCCCTAAACAAAGGCATCAGGAATTAGGTTATTTCAACATCGAAATGAAGAACAAATGGAAATTATTTTTTAGGGTCACAATGGGTAAGTGCACTTCAAAGCATGGCACTTATTACATGGAAAGAGTAAAACAGGCAGGCTGAGGGTTATCTGCTGAAGTAAGGAATTCCTGTTTCAGCCTGAGGAGATAATTTCTGATAATATCGCTGGTGACCTGTGAAGTTTCTCCGTCAGTGGAAATGACAAGAGGGGGTGAATGATCTATAACATCACCTGCCTTTGCTTTCAGTAACAGCTGCTAATGCACAGCATCTTCATGCATAGAAAGGAGTAGAGGGAGGTGTAACTCACACTTTTGCCTCCCAAAGTGCTTCCAACCAAATGTCTGTCATTATCAATACAGCTGTCACACTGATCCTTGTGGGTAAGAGCTAATGGTGGGTGTTCGTTTACTTTATGAAACTTCTGGGGGTTTTATTGCTTTTTTTTTTTTTTTTTTTAAAGAACTACTCAACAATTCCCTTTATAGTCAGGCAGCACATTAGTGCATAGAGTAATACTGCAATCAAATCCTTCCACGAGGCAAAGGAAAGCAATGCTTCTTTTTTTCTAGGAATTTAGCAGCATCCAGTAATCACAGTGATATATGCTAGGTTCATACATTCTCCCAGGGAGAGAAGGCAAGGGAATAATAACAGATGCTAGGCTGGGTATCGGTCTCTTGTGATAATAAAAACAACGTTGAAGGTTTCAAGTGGGGAAGGCCCAAATGCAGAAAGTGTTGGAAGATCTGGTTGAAGATTAGTCTTAAACCTCACGTGGGGGAAAGGGAGGTGAACTCTTTTCCATAAATCATCCAGATACTTAATTTGATATCAAACATGAACCTTAACATGTGTCATATAATCTGGTTTAATACACATGGGTCTTATTAAAATAGTGTGAGCCAAGGATTGTGCTGATTTACACAAGTTTGAGCAAGTCCTTTGCAAGGCAGAAAATGTATCTTAATTTAGAGTACTTTCATTTGAAAACAGAACTTAGGATGTATTTAGCAATTCTAGTAGTTTTCCTCATTTAGGGGCTGATCCAGTGCCTGTAGGTGGTGTTGGAAACATTCCTATTGCTTTTGCAAAAGAAGATTCATCCTCTGAGACATGGGTGGTTATCTGAGGCATGGTGATTAGGCAGAGAGAGAAGCACTGCTGCAGGAACAACTGTGACCCTGAGTCCAAATCTGGAGCTGCTTCGGACTGGGGTATAAAGCTGGACACTGTGACACCCTCTCTCTTTTTTTTTTTTTTTTTTTTTTTTTTAAATGACTAGTACCTCTTAGTGGGCTGACTGTTTCAGACCAGATGTGAAGTCTTTGGTTCTGAGTGGGGAGAAATAGTTCACGTTTGGAGTAACCACACCAGTTAAGTTGTAGTTTTGTGACCGGTACTGAAAATCAGCAGGTTCAGCAGTCCAGTGCCATTGAATGAGGCTCCCTAGTCAGGATTACCAGTCCTGCTTCTCCCACTCGTGCACTCAGTGTGGACTCCAGGCTCTGCTTCATCAGTACATCATTAGTCACCAAAGTACACTCAAAAGATACTGGTAAATTACAGGGTTCTTAATAAGCTGACAGAGGAATGAAAACGCACAACAAAAGCAAGTAAAGGAGGCAGGATGATTTCTTGAAAGACAAGTCAGCAGCAAAGTATGATTTGAACCATGAGCTGGCAGGCAAGCCTTAAAAAAGCAAGCAGAGTAACTAAAAGTATATGAAGAGAGTCCATTTTTATCTAACAATTCATATTGTTTTCACTGCAGTAATTTTGGTATCATTATCCATGATTTATATGATATGAGTTAGGTCATAGTCTAGTTCATTGTGAAGTGTGGTATTTGGGGTTTTTTCCCAGTTAAATAACTCAAAAGTGTATTTGGGAACCTAAACAACTAGATATGCAAGAAGAGGTGAGAAACTTCTGAGACTGGATGAAAGAGGAGGATTCAATCCGCAAAATATTCTGAAGCACAAAATGCATGTCAAGTATTTGTGAAGATATATCAGTTCATAAAATAGTATCTGTAACAGCTTAAAAATGAAGTGAAATCAAGGAATACGGGAACTGCAGGAATCCCTGCAGGAAAAGCATTGCTAGTTGCGGTTGAATGTAGGAATTTTCAAGCTGCCCTGCTCCAGTCAAAGGACAGAAATAAACTTTTTTATACTCTGACATTTTACAGAATTCCTACAGGAATGGTCATTTAAACAAACAAACAAAAAAAGATGATGATTCTGGCACGCTAGAAACATCTTAATCTGACCTATGAGAAAAGAGTCCTGAAGGAAGCTGGAAATGACAAAGATCTTAATTTAAATGCAGGAAAATTCTGAACTTATGTGACCGAGGCACAGGGAACTCAACACTTTAAAAAAACATTTCTGTGTTAAAAATATGGATGATTTATTGCCATTGTTAGACATAAGGAAACTTTAATCTTCTGGGATACCAGATTGGTATGTCTGATTAATCAAAACAAATGCATAAAAATAAGGTTTTATCTGTATAATATACTTGATCAACAGTATCTTTGTCCTGCTTGAAGCTTCATTTTTTATTTTACTTCTTACATCTTGAAAGTATTTCAATTCTTTGTACAAATTTCTTTGTGGTACTGAGAGCTCTGTTTCTCAAGTGCTAATCATAGTGAATAATTTGTCTTGTGAAG